>NC_133619.1:102554687-103271433 GCF_048593235.1 Sminthopsis crassicaudata
TAAAAAATGCGAAGAATATCAAATTAAGATTGTTGTTTGTTCTTCTTTCATTCTCAAAGAAAACAAATGATAACAAGAATATTTTATCTTGACTTGCAAGTGAATTGGGTATAAGTGAGGTGGAGCAATGTAAAGCTGTCAGCCTCATTATCTCCTTTAGATCAGAATTCAGTAGCAGGACATAGGTCAGGGTAACTGCTGATGGCTCTGATGCAGAGAAAGACCATTGTCTTTTTTAAGCTAAGATCTTTCCAAGACACCAAGAGGCAATACTCATTCAGAAATTAATAGGTTTGACAATTGAGGAAAAAGATGCCCTAGTTTGCCTTCATTAAAGAATCAATCTGTGAGGAGAAGACTCTCAGAGATTCTGTGTAGAACAGACAGAATTTCTCTTTACACTCACTCTATATCATCAAAACTCAAACAATAAGAAAGTAAGATGGGACATATTATTGGCCAATCCACAAGAGCCAAGGTGATTTTGGTTTAAAGACATAGTTAAATAACTCCATTCGAATGATAATGAACTTCATCAGAGTCTTATTTTTAAGAGCTATATATCAACAATTCATAATAGAAAATGTCATGAGACAAAAGAGTTAGTTGTCCTAGGTATTTTTGGTGTTTTCAATGATAAAATATAGAAAAAAATCTATTCTCAAAACTCCAAAATACCATGTAAACCATAATCAATCAGCAATAGGCAAAATTTATGTCTTTGGAAAGAGCTCTCACATATAATGATATGACTCTGCCAGTGAACAGAGGTATAGAAAGATATAGAGGAAAAACAGCAAGAAATAGCAGCTTTGATAAAAAAGGAATCATGAAATATTATGGATGACATTTAAAATTGAAAGGGGATATATAATCAAAATCATTTAATTTATCAATGAAAGGGAGTTTAAATGGACAATAAACTTCAAAAGTACAATTTGATCTGCAATTATTTAAACTATATGACAAAGTAATTTTCATAGTATTTCATAGAATCATAGATTTTAAATTGTAAGGAACTTTAAAAGCCATAAACTCAAATGCTCTCTATAAATAAGAAATCGAAACTAATGGGAGTGAAGTTGTTTAATTAGGAGAGGATCACACAGCAAGCAAATGTGAGAATGAACTTAAACCCTAATTTTCTGACTGGAATTTCAGGATTCTATCTACTATATGTCTATTTAGGGTATATACTGGATAAGTAATAACTAGGAGCAAGCTATCAGGTTGTACCAACTGTCAAAAAATCTAAGAAACACAAATTAATATAGATTGATTTCCCATTTTATAATACATAAAAATAAAAGTAAAAAAGATTGATAGAAGCTCAATTTATACTAATATGTCACATTATATAGCATAATAATCTTCATATATATGAGAGTTCTAAATTTAAATGTTTGTATAACATTTATAACAACAAAAAGAGAGGAAAAGATAATTGTAGACTTTAGAACTATGGTTAGGGAAATAATTCATCACCAGAAAAAATATGTAAAGACGTGAAATATAAAAGGTATGAACTTTTCATATATGTTTGTTCTTTACAATTTTATTAGCTCTTGTAATGTCAAAAATTAAAATAGTAAGAATGTGATGAGTATACATATTGATTGCAGAGAGATCATTTATTTACAATGAAAAAAGTCATATAGTTTTGAAATTTACTAAGAGATTTATAAATTTTATCTCTTTTAAATCTTTCAATAATTCTGTGAGTTAGTATTCACATATATATTTTATATATGCAGAAACTGAGGATCATAGATCATAAAGAATTTAGGATAATACAACTATTTTTATTGGACAAAGTTTAAAGTCAAGACATTATGGCATGAAATCTTGTCCATTTTGAGATAATGCAAAATTTACAAAAATTGATATGGTCAAAAGGGTTAAATAATTAAAAATCAAATTATGTTCTATCAGAAGTTTTATTACAAAAGTTTAAATCACTGATAGCAATAAACATATACATTTTTAAAAATACTTATATGTTAGTTTGGCAAAGATAGACATAAAATGGAAATAGTGAATTGTGAATAAACTATGGGAAGAAAGGAACACCAATATAATGATAACTGAATTGAAAATTAGTCCAAACATCTATATGGTACTTAAGATTTTATGTGTTTATCTTTAGTGTCTATTTGTTGTTCTCAATAGTAAACTTATTCCATTCTTACCTTTTGACAATCTGCTTTGTCCTATATTCTTATCACAATATCACTGAATTTTTATAGCCATTTATCTTCATCAAAATGCTCTTTATAATATTTTATTCCTTTGGATCATTGATTTCCTCTTATGAGGATATCTTAAAATAAAATGCTTCTCGCAGATTTATCCATTCTTTTTCAAGATTTTACATTTTTCTATAGTTTATTGCAAACTGAAATTTCATTCCATTAAATATCAGTTGTTCTATTTTGTATTTTCCTCCTTGCCAATTCACCTTATTTATTTATTCCTTTTTTCTATATTTTACATAGATTTCTGAAGCTATATCTCTTTATTCATGCCCCATATTTGAATATTGTCTTCATTCAATTACTAGTCATCCACAATGACTCTTCCAATTCTCTTCTTTGATATTCTCTACAGTACCAGACTTGCCCTACTCACATTGGGAATGGGTTCAATCAGCAACACTATATATCTATATCTATATCTATATCTATATCTATACCTATGTCTATATCTATATCTATCTATATGTATATATATATATATACATATATATATATATATATATATGTTTATCTTTCTCTCTCTCTCTCTCTCTCTCTCTGTATATATATATATATATTTTATATATATATATATATATATATATATTATATATATTATAGATTTGGGAGGATACTATACCCTTTATGGTATATATATATATATATATACCATAAAGGGTATAGTATCCTCCCAAATCTATAAAGAAATAAGGTGAAAAGTAGGTGGATGGGGAAGCAAATGGTAAGAGAAAAAGATAAGGGAGGGATCCCTGAGTTGGAGGAGGTTAAGTACTAATAAGCCAAGTTAGGGAGCAGAACTTAATGGAAGAGTTGGCAGGAATAGGAAAGACATGTGTTTATCTGGGGTATGTGTGTGTGTGTTTGTATATATGTATATGTGATTTAAAAAATATCTCATAAAAACCATAATTAAAAAAATAATAATAATTATCATGAGAAAAGTCAAATTCACTTCTCAATCATCATTTCATTAACCAGTTATTTATAATCCAAATCTACCACTTATATCTCATATCATTTTAATTTTGTTTTCTCCTAAATAGAATTTCATATCTTTATATGTTTTCAATTTCAGTATAATTTTTTCCTGTGTGAGAAGTCTCAAGAGGCTTTCAATCACCTGTTGGATATATATGATGAGATGAAAGCAAATGTTTCTATTGGACATATGATTACTTTGATACTTCTTAGAAGAGAGTTTCTAACCAAAACTACTTGTTTCTTATATCTCTGATTGGCACTGTAAGGAGTCAGTGAAGGTGAAATTTGTGGATTCCTCAGTATTCTTTTGATTTTTTTCCTCTGTAAAAAATGAGACTAACTGCATTTTAGTGAGAAGAAGCTCAAACTTAATAGCTCCCAAAGTTCAGTTCCCAAAGGTTTTTGTTTTTTTTTTTTTAATCTTCTTTCTCTGACACTTATAGAAAGCTGTTTAATGTTATTTGTATTACTTCCACCTATCTCAAAAAGCTTCTTGTATTCTTTTCTCCCATTGATAACTTATAGATGAGTAGGCACATGAACATCCAACCTCTTTCATTACTGTTAAAAGAGAGATCAACCGGCGGCGGAGCCAAGATGGCGTAGAAGATAAAGATACAAGCGATTTTGTGAGCTCCCTTCTTCCCTCAATACGAATTAGTTAAATCAGCCTCAAAAATAACCCTGGACTTATAGAAACCACAAGAACTGGAAGCACAACTTACCAGCTGAAGAGAATCTGGAGTTCTAACAGAAAAGGTCAGTTCCCAGGGGAGGAAGAAAAAAGGCCAGCACAGACAGGGTGAGGTGCTAGCACACTGCCCCAATCAAATTGGGGAGAACTCTGGGATCAGAGAAGCCACTGAGATAGAAGAATCTGGCATAGGCTGTTAGCTCTTCTCTGCTTATAAAACAGCAGTCCAGAAGAGAAATCAAGCTATTTTAAAATATAAAGCCAGATACTAGAACCACCCCAATCTGGAAGTAACCTAACAGATCTCAACAAGGCTGTGCAGCCTAGTCCGGGGCTTCACCTTGGAGTGAACTTGAAAGAAGAACTTGAAAGCAGGAACACAGCCCAAGGCAACATCTAATTCACATAGTGCCTGGCTTGGCTGGAGGCTATGGAACTCAGCCGCATAAGTTCCAGAGAAGCAGAACCTTTGAAATAGGGACCGTGGTATCTGGGCAGACACATCCAGTTTGAGTGCATGGGCTTTTCAGGTAAGCTGGTTATATGCACGCCTCACAGGACACATTGTTTGGTCTTTGTGTTGACTTTACTGTTCAGTCTTAAACCTCAGGAAAGAATCTAGGACACACATTGGGGTCCTTCACTGGGCAACCCTCACAGCTCAGCCGTACTAATAACCTCTGAGGCATTTCCAGGGAGGGGAAACTCTCTCTTAGCTCAGGCACAGGAGCCCATGCATTCATCTGGTCTGGGAGGAAGCTGATAAAGAAATAAATAAATAATTTCTTACCCCAAGGACAGACCACAATTTTTTTTTAAATATGAGTAAAAAGCTAAAGAGAACTATTGATTCTTTCTATACAGAGAAAGAGCGGGTATCCAACCCCAAGGAAGTTAATAGCAGAGAGGCAGCAGATAACAGCCTAAAAGGGAATGATACCTGCCCCCCAACACATAGCTCAATGCTAGGAAAGACTATTAAAAAATTAAGAGAGTTTGAAGAAAAATGGGGAAAGGAAAAAGAACCTAAGATAGAGAATAACAACGTTCTGAAATTGGAGTTGGAAAAAATAAAGAATTCACAGGAGATGCAGGGAAACTAAATTTGTGAATTAGAAAAGGTTAAAAAATCACAGGAAAGTAGGATTTCTGAATTGGAAAAAATAAAAAAAATCTCAAGAAAGTAGGATTTCTGAATTGGAAAAATAAAATAATTCTCTAAAAAAAAAATTAGGGAAATGAAAAAAAAATTCAATAGAGCAAAATAATTTATTTAAAAACTCAATTGGGCATATACAAAAAGAACTAAAAAATGTGAATGAAAAAAATAACTCCTTAAAAACCAGGACGGAACAAATAGAAATGAATGATTCATTGAGAACCCAAGAATCAGTCAAACAAAAAAAAAAACAAAAAAAAAAAAAAAAAAAGAAAAGCTGGAGAATAACGTCAAATACTTACTAGGAAAATATATAGACCTGGAAAATAGATCTAGAAGAGATAATCTGAGGATCATAGGACTTCCCAAAAACTATGACCAAAAAAAGAGTCTAGATTTTATTTTAAAGGAAATCATCAAAGAGAACTGTCTAGAGATAATAGAAACAGAAGGAAAAATAGGCATTGAAAGAATTCATTGAACACCTTCTGAAAAAGACCCTTAAAAAAGAACACCACGGAATATTGTGGCTAAGCTGAAGAATTACCACACAAAGGAGAAAATATTGCAAGCAGCTAGAAAAAAGCAATTCAAATATCAAGGGGCCATAATAATGGTCACTCAAGATCTGACTGCCTCCACATTCAAAGATTGAAGGGCCTGGAACCTGATATTCCAAAAGGCAAAAGATCAAGGATTGCAACCAAGAATAAACTACCCAGCTAAGTTTAGCATTTTCTTCCATGGAAGAAGATGACCATTCAGTGAAACAGAGGAATCCCATTTGTTTCTAAGAAAAAAAATGAGATTTAAACGAAAAATTTGACCTACATCCACAAGACTGAAGAGAAACAGAAAAAGGTAAACAGAACTCTTGACAAATGTATCTCTGTTGTGGATATATGGAAAGTCCGCATGGATAATTTGATTTTACTTATATATAAAAAAAAGGGGGGAGTAGTAAAGGGAAGGGGGTAGTATCAGAAAAAGGGGAAGGAGTGATAAAAAGAGGGAAACTACATTCCAGGAAGAGGCATAGAAAATATACCACATCTGAAGGAATTTAGAGAGGGGGACAAACATTGTGTGACTCTTACTCTCATCAGAAGAGGCTCAAAGAGTAAATAACTGACATATTTATTTTTCAGAGAATTCTCTCTCACCTCATTAAAAGGGGGGATAGGAAAAGGGAAAAGGAAAAGGGGAATAAGGGAAGGGACTTGGAAGGAGAGGGGGATGGATAGTAAAAAAGAGAAGCCTGTGTGTCACTGGTGGAGTCTATAAATTAAATATTGGGGAACGGGCTCAAGGGGGTCAAAGGAAAAAGTATAATCTGGGGATAATATGATGGCAGAAAATAAAGAATTAGTAATTTTAACTGTAAATGTGAATGGGATGAACTCTCCCATCAAACAGGAGATGGATAGCAGACTGGATCAAAAGTCAGAACCCTACAATATGTTGTTTACAGGAAACACACTTAAAGCAGGGAGATACATACAGAATAAAGGTAAAAGGTTGGAGCACAATCTATTATGCTTCAGGTAAAGCCGAAAAAGCAGGGGTAGCCAACCTTATCTCAGATCAAGCAAAAGCAGAAGTAAATCTAATTAAAAGAGATAAGGAAGGAAACTATATCCTGCTAAAAGGTAGCATAAACAATGAAGCCATATCAATACTAAACATATATGCACCAAGTGGTATAGCATCTAACTTTCTAAAGGAAAAGTTAAGAGAGTTGCAAGAAGAAATAGACAGTAAAACTATAATAGTGGGAGATCTCAACCTTGCACTCTCAGATTTAGACAAATCAAACCACAAAACAAACAAGAAAGAAATTAAAAAGTAAATAGAACATTAGAAAAACTAGGTATGATAGTACCTATTTTGGAGAAAACTGAATGGCAATAGAAAGGTATGTACTTTCTTGTCAGCAGTTTATGGATTCTATACAAAAATTGACCATATATTAGGACATAATGCTCTCAAAATTAAATGTAGGAAGGCAGAAATAACAAATGTCTTCTTCTCAGATTACAATGCAATAAATGTACATTCAGTAAAATGTTAGGGATAAATAGACCAAAAAGGAATTGGAAACTGAATAATCTCATCTTAAAGAATGACTGGTTGAAACAGCAAATTATAGAAACAATTAATAATTTCACCCAAGATAATGACAATGATGAGACATCATACCAGAATCTGTGGGATGCAGCTAAAGCTGTAATAAGGGGAAATTTTATATCTTCAGAGGCTTACTTGAACAAAATAGAGAAAGAGAAGGTTAATGAATTGGGACTGCAACTTAAAAAGCTAGAAAAAGACCAAATTAAAAAACCCCAACCAAAAATTAAACTTGAAATACAAAAATTAAAAGGAGAAATCAATAATATTGAAAGAAAAGAAAAAAACAATTGAATTAATAAATAAAACCAAGAGGTGGTTTTATGAAAAAGTCAATAAAATAGATAAACCTTTGGTAAATCTGATTAGAAAAAGGAAAGAGGAAAATCAAATTGTTACTCTTACAAATGAAAAGGGGGATCTTTCCACCAATGAAGAGGAAATTAGAGAAATAATAAGGACTTGCTTTGCCCAACTTTATGCCAATAAATTTGATAACTTAAGTGAAATGGATGACTTCCTCCAAAACATAGGCTTCCTAGATTAACAGAGGAGGAGATAAAATGCTTAAATAGTCCCATTTCAGAAGAAGACATAAAAAAAAACTATTAATCAACTCCCCAGGAAAAAATCCCCAGGACGAGATGGATTTACATGTGAATTCTACCAAACATTTAAAGAACAATTAGCCCCAATGCTATATAAACTATTTGAAAAAATAGGGGATGAAGGAGTCCTACAAAACTCCTTTTATGACACAGACATGGTCCTGATACCTAAACCAGGTCGATCGAAAACTGAGAAAGAATATTATAGACCAATTTCCTTAATGAATATTGATGCTAAAATCTTAAATAAGATATTAAGATAAGATATTAAAAAAGACTTCAGAAAATCATCCCCAGGATAATACACTATGATCAAGTAGGATTTGTACCAGGAATGCAGGGCTGGTTTAATATTAGGAAAACTATTAATATAATTGACCATATTAATAATCAAATTAATAAGAACCATATCATCATCTCAGTAGATGCAGAAAAAGCATTTGACAAAATCCAACATCCATTCCTACTAAAAATGCTTGAGAGTATAGGAATAAATGTACTATTCCTTAGAATAATCAGGAGCATATATGTACGGCCATCAGTAAGCATAATATGCAATAGAAATAAACTGCAACCTTTCCCAGTAAGATCAGGAGTGAAACAAGGTTGCCCACTATCACCATTACTATTCAATATAGTACTAGAAACGCTAGCCTCGGCAATAAGAGCCGAGAAAGAGATTCAAGGAATTAGAGTAGGAAATGAGGAAATCAAACTATCACTCTTTGCAGATGACAGGATGGTATACTTAGAGAATCCCAAAGACTCTGCTAAAAAGCTATTAGAAATACTTCAGAATTTTAGCAAAGTGGCAGGATACAAAATAAATCCACATAAATCCTCAGCATTTTTATATATCACCAACAAAAGGCAACAGCAAGACATCCAAAGAGAAATTCCATTCCAAACAAATGTTGAGAGTATAAAGTATTTGGGAATCCATCTACCAAAGAAAAGTCAGGAATTGTAGTGAGCTGTCGTCTCCAGAAGCTGCTGGATCGCTCTCTGGGAAGAGATCTGCTGTGTCTACTCAAATCTCTCAGACAGATTCTTCTTCCTGTAGTGAACCGTTGTCTCCAGGCAGTTGCTGTTAACTCTTGTCCAGAGAAGTGACTTCCCTTCCTGCAGAGAGCCCCGTCAGGCCTGATGTAATGCAGAGACCTCTTCTATCTCTGGGTGTCCTCTCTTTTATCCTCCCAGAGAATGGGCGTGGGATAATGCAAGGGATTCTGGGAAGAACCACTTCAGCCAATGAGCTTGCTCCTTCTATCAAGTCAACCTGAGTTCTCACCTTGTAATTGTCCAGACAACCTGAATTCTCACCTTGTCACTATCCAGACAACCTGACTTCTCACCTAGTAATCCTAACATCTCCCCCTTTCTTTTGATTTTGAACATAGGACTGTCATGACCTTGAAACATAAATCCATCAATATGGGAAGTATTACACATAATTACATAAATTACATAAGCACATGGTAACATAGTAACATAACATATGCTAGAAGTATATGACAAATAACATAATCAAATAATCATAAGTTGAAAATTTATAAATGTCCATAAGTCCATTGTCCATTAGTCTCATCTTGTGTGAGGAAGTCCAATGATTCCTGATGGTTTTAAAGTTCTTTAACAGTCTTTTTATTAGCCATGCTCTTTCAGTGTAAGATGTTTCTTAGATCTTCTCCTTTATTTTGAGGTCTTTCTGTCTCTCTAATGGACAAGGCGAATACGACTCGTTGGCACCCATCTGATTCCTTCCCCTGCTGAAGAAATACAAGCAAACCCTCTCCCCCAGGCAGTTAACCTATCTAATTACCTTCTATTTACCACTTTCTAAATCTCTTCTCATCATCTGGCAATTACATTGGAATTGTTTGCAATGTACACAGCCCTGTTGGTTTAAAAGGCCTGTATTCTCCCCAAGTGTAATCCATTTTTGCAATCTGATTGCCTTTTGGCTCACTTATCAGGTAATCCCTTTCTGCCATGTGATTGCTTTTCTGCTGGTTGATCAAATCAGAGTCCTAACCTTCTAAAGGCTCTTTGGGTGTAACATCAGCTGCCATCATGCCCCAAGTCTTTTTTGCCTGGGGCCCTGGACCTGGGCCCCTCATCCCATTTCCCTGAATTATTCTACACTCTGATGCCCAATGGAGTCCTCTGTTGCATTTTGGACATGGGGTTTTAGGTCTTCTTTCACCCTGTCTTCTCACTCTATCTCCATACCTACACTGAGCTCTTAGATGTCCAATTTTTCCACATTGAAAACATCACTGAGTTTCTCTAGAAGGCCCTTGCCAGGAGGGACCCTGTCTTTCTACATTCATCATTGTCCGGGTGTAAAAAGCATTTGTTCCCACTGTAACACTGCGTCTTATGATCTCCTCCAAAGGAGCATCTTTGTCTAATCCCCATATAATTCTTTTGCAAATCTCATTGGCATTTTCCTTAGCCAGATGTCTGGTAATTATTTCTGTAGTTGCATTTTCTCCAATAGTTCTTTTGACAGCAGTTTGCAAACGTCCCACAAAATCTGCAAAAGGTTTTTTGGGACCTTGCTGTATTTTAGTGATCTTTCTGTCCAGGAAGGACACCCCAAGCTTTTATTGCAGCCTTAGCAATTTGTTCATATATTGTCATGGTATAATTAATCTGTTCCGAATTCTCTCCATACTGACCTTCACCAGCTAAGTGCTCAAAAGTAAATTGTGTGTTAACTCCTATTTCCAAATTGCATCTGACTTGAATTTTACATAATTCATGAAATTCCGCAAGCCATAATAAATTTTCTCCAGGTTCCAGGCATGTCCTTGCTATGGATTTCCAATCATTTGGGGTTAGGACTTCATAAGACAAACCATCTAGTAACATTTTGACATAAGCTGATGTAGCCCCATAAAGGGTACAACCTTTTTTCAAATCTTTAATTTTATTCAAATCTAAAGGTGCATATCTTCTCCTTTTTTTACCTACAGAGTCAATATTTTCAATCACAGGATATGCATGTATAAAATCACTTATATCCTGTCCTTCTCTCTTAGCTTTAACCAATGCTTTTTCTAATCTTGTCATAGGCTTAGGCTGCTTCACAGGTGATTCTGTTTGTGTTTCTGCCTCTTCCCCTCCTTCTTCCTCCACCTCTGAAGGTGGGGTTGATGTGGCCCTGTCAATAATCTGTTCTCTAGGCAGGGTTGAAGCTTCTTCAAGAGAATCATGCCATAATTCCTCATTTAAATCCTCTTGCTCTAGGGCAAGATCTTGATCTTTCCTTTTTTCCTCACACTTCCTCCTCTGTTGATTTTTAAAACTTTTCCTTCTCCTACAACTTGCTTGATAGTTTAAGGCTAATTGAACTATGTTATAGATATAAAATACTTCTGCAGAAATTGAATGAGGCCCATTTTTTGCATGAAATTCTTTCATTTCAAATCCCACTAGCTTCCATTTATCTACATCTATCTTTTCTTCCTCTAAGAACCAAGGGGATGTGCATCTTAATGCAGCCAAGAGTTTAGCAATCTGTACCCAAGTTACAAGTAAACTCTGCTCCTCAATTATCTTGATTATACTCTCTATAGTACCACTCCTGAATGGGGGTGGAGCTGAGGTTGCTTCTGGGGCTGGGGTTGAGTCGGCTGAGGTCCAGGGATTGAATTTAACTAACATCTGCCCCATTTCAGCTATAAGAGATTCCTGGTTTAGCCCTTAACAAGTTAAGTTCCTTATTTATCTATTAGCACACTCACTTAATCTTTAACAAAGTTTCCTTTTTACTCACGGTTCTGGGTCAGAGAGACTGAGATCTGGATGGGAGGCTTTTCCACTGGAATCAGGACCGTGTCCGGGCACCAAATTGTGAAGGTCTGGTCTAGCTCCTCTTGTCAGGATAAGCAAAAGTCCTTGCCCCACGTGTGGACGCCAAATGTAGCGAGCTGTCGTCTCTAGAAGCTGCTGGATCGCTCTCTGGGAAGAGATCTGCTGTGTCTACTCAAATCTCTCAGACAGATTCTTCTTCCTGTAGTGAACCGTTGTCTCCAGGCAGTTGCTGTTAACTCTTGTCCAGAGAAGTGACTTCCCTTCCTGCAGAGAGCCCCGTCAGGCCTGATGTAATGCAGAGACCTCTTCTATATCTGGGTGTCCTCTCTTTTATCCTCCCAGAGAATGGGCGTGGGATAATGCAAGGGCTTCTGGGAAGAACCACTTCAGCCAATGAGCTTGCTTCTTCTATCAAGTCAACCTGAGTTCTCACCTTGTAATTGTCCAGACAACCTGAATTCTCACCTTGTCACTATCCAGACAACCTGAGTTCTCACCTAGTAATCCTAACAAGGAATTATATGAGAAAAATTACAAAACACTTGCCACAAAAATAAAGTCAGATTTAAATAATTGGAAAGACATTCAGTGCTCTTGGACAGGCTCAGCGAATATAATAAAGATGACAATACTCCCCAAACTAATCTATTTTATTTAGTGTTATACCAATCAGACTCCCAAGAAACTATTTTAATGACCTAGAAAAAATAACAACAAAATTCTTATGGAAGAATAAAAAGTCGAGAATTGCAAGGGAACTAATGAAGAAAAAAGTCAGATGAAGGTGGTCTAGGTGTACCTGATCTAAAGCTATATTATATAGCAGCAGTCCCCAAAACCATTTGGTATTGGCTAAGAAATAGACCAGTCAATCAGTGGAACAGATTAGATACAAAGGACAAAAAGGGTACATCTATAGCTATCTAGTCTTTGACAAACCCAAAGTTACCAACATTAGGGATAAAAATTCATTATTTGGAAAAAAAAAACTGTTGGGGAAAATGGAAATTAGTATGGCAGAAATTAGATATGGATCCACACTTAATACCATATACTAAGATAAGATCAAAATGGGTCCATGATTTAGGCATAAAGAATGAAATCATAAATAGATTAGAGGAACAGAGAATAGTCTACCTCTAAGATCTGTGGAGGAGAAAGGAATTTATGACCAGAGGAGAACTAGAGATCATTATTGATCACAAAATAGAAGATTTTGATTACATCAAACTAAAAATTTCTGTACAAACAATACTAATGCAAACAAGATTAGAAGGGAAGTAACAAATTGGGATAATATTTTTAAAGTTAAAGGTTCTGATAAAGGTCTCATTTCCAAAATAATTTATAAGAAATCAAACCATTCTCCAATTGATAAATGGTCAAAGGATATGAACAGACAATTCTCAGATGATGAAATTGAAATTATATCCACTCATATGAAAAAGTGTTCCAAATCACTATTGATCAGAGAAATGCAAATTAAGACAACTCTGAGATACCACTACACAATTGTCAGATTGGCTAAAATGACAGGAACAAATAATGATGTATGTTGGAGGGGCTGTGGGAAAACTGGGACACTAATGCATTGTTGGTGGAGTTGTGAAAGAATCCAGCCATTCTGGAGAACAATTTGGAACTATGCCCAAAAAGTTATCAAACTGTGCATACCCTTTGATCCAGCATTGCTGTTTTTGCGCTTATATCCCAAAGAAATACTGAGAAGGGGAGAGGGATCTGTATGTGCCAAAATATTTGTGGCAGCTCTTTTCGTATTGGCTAGAAACTGGAAGATGAATGGATGTCCATCAATTGGAGAATGGTTGGGTAAATTATAGTATATGAATGTTATGGAATATTATTGCTCTATAAGAAATGACCAGCAGGAGGAATACAGAGATGCTTGGAGAGATTTACATCAACTGATGCTGAGTGAAATGAATAAAATCGGAAGATCGCTGTACACTTCAATGCTGTATGAAGATGTATCTTGATGGAAATTGATATCTTCAACATAAAGAAGCTCCAACTCACTTCCAGTTGATCAATGATGGACAGAAACAACTACACCCAGAGAAGGAATACTGGGAAGTGAATGTAAATCCTTAGCACTACTGTCTATCTGCCCAGGTTACTTATACCTTTGGAATCTAATACTTAATATGCAACAAGAGAATGGTATTTACACACATATATTGTATCTAGGTTATATTGTAACACATGTAAAATGTATGGGATTGCCTGTCATCAAGGGGAGGGAGTAAAGGGAGGGAGGGGATAATTTGGAAAAATGAATACAAGGGATAATATTATAAAAAAAATATTACTCATGCATATATATTGTCAAAAAAATTTATAAATAAAGTTTAAAGAAAAAAAAATAAATCTAAACCACCCTTTAATGGGATGGAAATTCAAAGTTACAATACAATAGTTAACATTTTTTATGTGTATATGATAAATTTAATAATTGCATTAAAATTATATATGGACAGTTATGCATAAAAAAGAGAGATCAACAAACAAATATATTATTTTTTATTACGTGGCAATGAGAAAAAAAAAGTGCTTTCCTTATTTCAATTGGAAAAAAATTCTTCTTAGCTTCATTTCTTTCAGGGCCTTCATTTTACTTCTTTATGTTTGTTTTGGTACTTTGGGCGTATTTTATATCAGTTGAAAGCCATAGCTAACTTTGTGGTATTCTGTGAGATATGAAGAAACAGGTTTTATCTTTCTCAGGATTTCTCATCATTTCCTGGGCTACTTGTGGTATCTTTTCTTACTCTAAGTTTACTTAGTTTACTCAGCTACATCTAATTTGAAATTAATAGATTCTTAGTAAAATTCCAGTGGTGGCCATGGGGAGAACAATAAAAACTGGAAAAACCACAATATTTATCTGAGAGAAAAATAACAA
This sequence comes from Sminthopsis crassicaudata, assembly GCF_048593235.1. Lineage (NCBI taxonomy): Eukaryota > Metazoa > Chordata > Mammalia > Dasyuromorphia > Dasyuridae > Sminthopsis > Sminthopsis crassicaudata. The sequence continues at coordinate 102,569,257 of NC_133619.1, forward strand.
AAGATACAACATCTCATAAGCAATAACAAACTATTTAAAGTATTATCACATGATATAGAATTGGGTTTATTCTGCTTAGTTTCAGAAAGGAGAATTGGCAACATTTAGAATTCCTAGGGAGGCAAGTTTTAACTTTAAATAAGCAGAAATATTTTTTAACAAGTACATTTGTAAAAAAAAAAAAAAAAATGCAAAGCTCTTTCTCTTGAGATGGTGAACTTTCACTCAAGAGAAATTTTCAAGCAGAGGTTGCATGACTACTGGTTGGAGGTATTCAGGAAGTAGCTAAGTATTAAATGTAGGAAACAACAATAAAGCTAAATAAAGTACTTCATTTTTATTCTAAGATCATTCAGTTCTTCATTTCTTCCTTATAGTTAATTTAATAATTTGAATAGCTAGAAACAAATATTAACAATATGCAAATTGATCCAAAAGTTTTTTAGCCGACTTTTAAGATTTGGTTGCTTTAACCATTAATTGCTTTAAGCTATATTAACACTTTTATACTTTTTGTATATGCTCTATATATACCTCTGGTACAGGTCAGTGGGAATAAGAATTAAGAGCTAGATAAAACATAGGTCTTTTCTATGGAGGTTACCTTCAGTTAGCACTGGCTTGGGGAATATGATGAAATTCTGACTCTCAAAGCAATAGAAAAACCAAAGAACTTTGACCTGGAGGACTACACAGAAAATTAAAGGTGAGCAATTCTAGCCAGACTATTTAGGCTAAAAATTGAGCAGTAAAATCAAGCTCCATGTTTCCTATCTTTGAGGTGAGGAAGGACCTTAGTCCTGAGCTGCTAACAAACCAGACAAAAGACAATCTAGAAGCCCCAAAAACCTATGTGACAGAAAGCCCCTTAGTTAATATTCAAGATATTATTGCATTATATATTTACTAGGGATAAGCTTGTGAAAGTATTATGTATGCTGTTGGATTCTACTAAACAAACTAGTAATATCAGAATTATGTTTTAATCTTTAAAAATTTCCTATCATAGGAAAAAGGTGGTAAATTTTTTCATGTCTTAATTTTAGATTTCAGTAACATTTATTTATAATAACCTACTACAAGTTTCTAGGAATCTTGATGATAAACATGGATTTTTCAGTGGAAAAGGCATTTTAGTCTAATTCCTTTTCAATGAGTCTGAATAATTTGAGAAAAATTCTAGCCAGATCTCCAAATGATAAATTCTTACATTTCTGAAACATTGACAACATCTGTGAATTCACATTTTTTATAATCTATGCTATAAACAAATTTTTGTTTTTAATTACAAAAATTAAATTTCATATATTTCTTTGACTGGATATATTAGGAACTATGCTGATATGGGTAATACTTTGAGTAATTAAAATCCATTATAAAATGAAAAGAACAATCAATAAAGGGAGCCAGAAGTGGGAAGGCATACATCCCTTTCTGTTTTTGCCTTTTTTTAATGTTATTTAGAAATTTTAATTGTAACTGAGAAAGGTTTAACTTTAAACATTTAGCTTTTCTTTCTATTTTATAGTATCATTCAGTTTTATATAGCATTTCATAGCTTAAGCCATTTCTTTTTTTTTTTTTCCTCACAATATCCCCTGTGGTCCCCTAAATTTTAGTCTTTTGTGCTACTAAATCTTAAAATTATATTAAAAGTTTTAAGAGATCTTATAGTAGATGTATTGTTATTCCCATTTCTCAAATGAGACCCTGGAGTCAGGGAGTCAGAGAGATAAAGTGATTTAATTTTACACACTTATTAGGTAGCACTAAAATTCAGAATATGAAAAAAAAAAAAAAACTTTTTGATTCCAAATTTAGGGATTCTTCCAGTACATGATACCAATGTATACTAACTTTTGATTTGGACTGAGAGGACATAGGTTCAAACCTCAGCTATGCTATTTTCTACACAAATAAATTTGGCGCAAATTACTTGACCTTTTTGATCTTGAGTTCTTCATCTTCAAAATAGGGATATGGGAATTAGAAGATCTCAAAGGAGTACAATTCAAAGAGGGACATAGATTAGTGGACTGATCTTTTCTCCAATATATTTTCTCACACATTGCAAATCATAGCCCCAAGTTCATTCTCATCCCCCTAAAACCCTGCACATGACTTCCCCTAAGCTGATTTATGTACTAAGAGTCTTCACCTACTTCTCTAAACATTAAACATTGTAAATGCAGTTCCATTAGACCCACTAAATTCCAAGTCCAGGCCTAGCACTATGGATGATTCAAAAACTATGCTAGTAAGGTGCTACTACAATAAACAACATTCCTACTTCTTTGGCTGCAGAAAGAATAGATTTCATGATCATGATCATAATCTTAGCTTTTAACTTTTTAATGGATAGCTATTTCCTACCAAAGGTACTATTTAATAAATATTCACTGAATTGAAGCAAAAGAAAGGAAAATTGATAGAATAAGGTGAAGAAGGCAGAAAGAGATATAGTCAAGAGCAAATAAAAGATCCTAACAAGAGAGAGTATCTATTCTTCTGTTATAGGAAAAGGAAAAGGATGGGTAAAAATATGATAATTTTTTTCAAAAAAAAGAAGGAAAACAGACTGCTATGATGCACTGTTCTTGATTTCAGCAAAGAGCAAATATCTTCTGAGATTGAGAGATAAAAGAGGGGTAAAATATGGAAAAGTATGAAATGTTTTGGAACATATACTATGGCAAATGTTTTATATATACATATGTATATGTATATATATGAATAAAAGTATTGTTACAAAATACAGAGAGAGACTTTCTTTAGAATCTATTATTAGAGACAGGAAGAAATAAAGGAACAAAGGAAGGAAGAAAGGATACAAGGAAAGAGGAAGAGAGGTAGAAAAGACATATTTATTAGGTGCTTATGATTATTTTTAGTCCCTGTATAAAGCATTTTACAAATATTATCTCATTTAATGTTTATAATAACCCTGGGAGGAAGGTTCTTTTATTATCCCCATTTTTATTTGAGGAAATTTAAGCAAGTCAAAGGTTGTGACTTGGCCTGATTCACAAAGTAACATATGTACAGATTACATTTGAACTGAGCTTGTTTTTACCCACACAGACAGACAGACACACACATGCACACACACATATGTGTGCTTCAATGCATTGCTTGAAATGTACTCCCTAGGAATGTATTATTTTTAGAAATATAATGTTATGTAATACATCTGAAACCAAATACCATTAAAATTACCTTGAATATACTCTTGAAATAAACCATATTTGCCCAGAGTCCTATTCAAGTAAAAACATATGGAAGCCAGTGAGAGTTTTAATTAAACCTCAACTTTTGTGATGGAACTGGAAGGTAACGAGTTGTATAAAACCATACTTGGCATTTAATTTTCCATTCTCTTCATGAATGACATGTTACCTAAAGACTCTCTTGGGATACTAGCTTTTAATTCTACAACATAAAGTCAATATTTCAATAAGCAGCAGACTCCTTTATACCTTCTATTCATAGTAGTCTGTCTTTGAAAAGTAATTTAAAAGGTGAAGAAATTGAAGCAATAAAAGAATACAAGTGCCAAAATACCCTTCAATTTCTCTCCTTTAAATTCTTTTCTCCATAAAAAAATTCCTAGAGAAAGCTTTGTAGCCTAGGGGAGTACCCTAGGAACAGTTAAGCTTAAGCACTGTATCAATTCCCTTTTCAAAGATCTACCCCACTAGGATTTGTCATGATTGTCAATCACTTCCAGGTACTAGCCAATTTGAGCAATTCATTTAACCTCTCTGGGCCTCAGTTTCCTCATCTATAAAATGAGGTATTTGAACTAGATGATGTTTAATGTCCCTTCTGACTCTAAAATTCTATGGCTCTCAGTTCAAAATGCAAGAACATAAACCGGGTTAAAATAGAATGAGCACACTGTATTGGCTCTCTTTAATACATTGAAATAACAACTTTGAGTAGAAAACTTTACGCATATTAACAACAATAAAAAATTGGAGGCACAAGTCATTTTATTTTGAAACAAGAGAAATCTAGTTACTTGTCAGCATCATTCCTAGCTCAAAGGAAACTATTTTTCTTTCTGAATACAAGGTCAATTCGATCAAAAGCATTTTAATAAAATTGTTTTTAGTTTGAGTCTATATAATAGCTTGGGAAAGAAAGTATCACAGAATGTCAGAGTTGTAAGGGATGTCAACTAATCCCATACACATGGACTATAATGTTCTTTACAATATCTCCAGAAAAATGGCATCCTAGGAAATCGATGTCTTCTAATCTTTCTTAAAGTCATCTACTTATTTAGATGTTTTCTCTTTCCTTATATTTTATACATTTTCTGTTTAAAATATATATATATATATATATATATATATATATATATATATATATATATATATATATATATATATATATATTTATACTACTCCTTAATTAGCTGAAGGTAGTTAGGAAAGGTTGGTATTTAATATCCATGTTGAATGGAGCATATATCTTTGATTTAATTAGTAGAGAAAATTCTTATATGAGGAAAGTCCCTCTACAAATATAAGTGGATAACTTCTTTAGAATTTATACTATTATAGATTTTCCAAGAGCAATCAGAGATTATGAGATTCATAAAACTAATAAAGGTGAGAATTATACTGAACTTGCATCTTCTTATGCTAAAGTCTGAATTTTTATACATTATATCATATATTATATAACATAAATATCACATATCACATAATTATGTAACTATGTATACGTTCGTGCATATTTTTACACACATATCTGTTGGGGAAAAGATGTATATAAATCTCAGGAGTATTATTCAGATGTTAGCTATTATTTGAACTAATGAAGTAAGGTCAACAGGAATTGCATCTACATATTTTTGTCATCCTGTTGTACTTCACAATAAATTAATTCAATTATTCAGCAAACTATACAATTTTATGAAATTACAAAAGAAAAGCATAATAACATTTGCCAATACATACTCCCTTGTAAATTTAGATTCAAATATATTTGTAACACTTTTGTAAAAGAGAATGATACATACAACTTCATGTAACTTTTCAGTATAATTTTTTGGGGCCATGAAATGTATTGTCTTTTATTAAAGAAGAGAAAAAGAAAAAAAAAAAAAAACTATAGAAAATTTTATAAAGCACTAATCAGAAATTTCCTCATTGTCAAAATCAGAAGACCAGTAACTTATCTAATCAAATGTATGATCATTTCTTTTTTTTTAGCCCAATCCCCTGAAATTTGCCAAAATAATTTTTCTCCCATTTATTTAAAATATAAGGAATCGTTTCCTCTCATACACAGCAGTGTTTTCAGTCAGTTAAGTCACGAACAACCTCTATGTGATCCATTGAGAACTTTATTGGCAAAGATAGGGAAATAGTTTGCCATATCTTTCACTAGTTCATTTTACAGGTGAGGAACTAAAGCAAACAGGGTGAAGGGACTTGTCCAGAGTCACACAATTAGTAAGTGTCAGAAGGCAGATTTAAACTCAGGAAAATGAGTTTTCTGAATTCAGGCCTAGCACAGTAGCAATTGTGTCACCTAGCTGCCTATCCAATAGCATTAGGAGCTTAATGATATTTCTAATTCTACAAACCTATTGCTTCTTTTGAGCTATGAAAGAAGGATTTGGATGATGATAAAAACTATAAGCCTACAACTGAAACATATATCATTTAAATAATATACAAAAATCTTGATATTATTATTCTAACATTGATTATTATTTTATTTTTTTATAATTTTTTTCACAGTTTATATGCATGAGTAATTTTTTTAAATAATATTATCCCTTGTATTCATTTTTCCAAATTATCCCCTCACTCCCTCTACTCTCTCCCCTTGATGACAGGCAATCCCATACATTTTACATATGTTACAGTATAACCTAGATATAATATATGTGTGTAAATACCATTTTCTTGTTGCACATTAAGTATTAGATTCCAAATGTATAAGTAACCTGGGTAGATAGACAGTAGTACTAAGAATTTACTTTCACTTCCCAGTGTTCCTTCTCTGGGTGTAGTTGTTTCTGTCCATCATTGATCAACTGGAAGTGAGTTGGAGCTTCTTTATATTGAAGATATCAATTTCCATCAGAATATATCTTCATACAGTATTGTTGTTGAAGTGTATAGTGATCTTCTGGTTCTGCTCATTTCACTCAGCATCAGTTCATGTAAATCTCTCAAAGCATCTCAGTATTCCTCCTGCTGGTCATTTCTTATAAAGCAATAATATTCCATAACATTCATATACTATAATTTACCCAACCATTCTCCAATTGATGGACATCCATTCATCTTCCAGTTTCTAGCTACTAAGAAAAGAGCTGCCACAAACATTTTGGCACATACAGGTCCCTTTCCCCTTCTCAGTATTTCTTTGGGATATAAGCGCAAAAACAGCAATGCTGGATCAAAGGGTATGCACAGTTTGATAACTTTTTGGGCATAGTTCCAAATTGCTCTCCAGAATGGCTGGATTCTTTCACAACTCCACCAGCAATGTATTAGTGTCCCAGTTTTCCCACAGCCCCTCCAACATACCAATACAATGAGACCTTTGTCAGAATCTTTAACTTTAAAACTTTAACTTTAAAAATATTTTCCCAATTTGTTACTTCCCTTCTAATCTTGTTTGCATTAGTATTGTTTGTACAAAAATTAAAAGGATAAATCAATAATATTGAAAGTAAAAAAAAACTATTGAATTAATAAATAAAACCAAGAGTTGGTTTTATGAAAAAGCCAATAAAATAGCTAAACCTTTGGTAAATTTGATCAGAAAAAAGAAAGAGGAAAATCAAATTGTTAGTCTTACAAATGAAAAGGGGGATCTTTCCACCAATGAAGAGGAAATTAGAGAAATAATAAGGAGTTACTTTGCCCAACTTTATGCCAATAACTTTGATAACTTAAGTGAAATGGATGACTTTCTCCAAAAATATAGGCTCCCTAGATTAACAGAGGAGGAGATAAATTGCTTAAATAGTCCCATTTCAGAAAAAGAACATATAATAATATATAATAAAAAATTATTAATTAAAAAAAATCAATGTGACCAAAATAATATTTCTGTAATTGTTTAAATTACAAACATGTACACATACACATAACTGCACATTTAATTCAAATAAATCTTTATATGCTGTCCAATTGAGATTTTTAGTAGCTTAGCAGAAATATTCTTTTCTAAGAAAAAACTGAAATGATAAAATATTTTAGTAATTGCTAGCTATATTTGCACTTATCATAAAATCCTATACAATGTGACTCATAAACTAGGTGACATTTCAAAGAATGAAATCACTTAGATTTATTGGAAATATTTCTGTCCTTTTCTAGTCAAGCCAATTAAATAAGATCTTCAGTATGACAACTGCAAGACAGCTTTGGAAACTTTTCACTCAAAAGAAAAAAAAAAAAAAACAATTTTCAAAAGTGATCACAATTTAGCTATAGGAAATTAGGGGAGTATATTAAATGACATAGGGACTAAGAAAATTAAACACTGAAGTGAAAGGAAAGTGATCCTTTATAGACAAGAATAACTAATATTTTTATTTTGATAAAATATTTGATTTCTTTATAAATTTTGATTCCTCAGGTCATGAATTTTTATTTTTTTTCTAAGTTTTTTCATCAGCCTGTCACACTATGTCTTTCTCAGAAACAGAGATATCATTAATTTTTTTTTTTGACATCCTTGTTTTTTTTTTTGTTTTTTTTTTAACTGTAGTGGCCTTTTGTATCAAGGCAGCTAAGTTTGATACACGTTCAGTAACATTTCTTTCAAGAATTAACTCATATTTTTGTGCTTGAGAAACAACACAAGCAATAAGTCATCATGTTGTAGTTTTCAGACTAGTAGATATTTCACCCAAGAAATTTCTGATTTTGATAAATGATCACTGCCTTAAACAATATTGATGGGGAAATGAGTCTACACAGACCTCATCCTTTAATGAACTCAGGGTAATGCCTTTGATCATGTTTTCTACATGGCTATGGATTATGCAGTTTCAAGTTGTTTTTGATTTCCCCACCATTTATTCACTGTAGCCTTCTTTCCTTCCTTTTGTTTTATTTTTAATTAAAGCTTTTTTATTTTTCAAAATGTGTGCGGGGGTGATTCTTCAACATTAGCCCTTGCAAAATCCTGCATTCCAACTTTCCCTCTCTTCCCCCATGCTTTCCCCTAGAAAGCCAGTAGTCTAATATATGTTAATCATGATATAAATATGTTAAATCTAATCTATGCATACATATTTATACAATTATTGTTCTGCACAAGAAAAATCAAATCAAACAGTAAAAAAATTTTAAAAAAGGAAAAAAAAAAGAAGCAAAATAAAATACAAGCAAACAGCAACAAAAAAAAAGTGAAAATGCTATATTGTGAACATGTTCAGTTCCCACAGTCCTCTCTTTGGGTGTAGATGGCTCTCTTCATCCCTGAACAATTGGAACTGGTTTGAATCATCTTACTGTTGAAGAGAGCCATGTCCATCAGAATTGATGATAAATGTAGTCTTATATGTAATGATCTACTGGTTCTGCTCATTTCATTTAACGTCAGTTCATGTAAGTCTCCAGGTCTCTCTGAAATCATCCTTCTGGTCATTTCATACAGAATAATAATATTCTACAGTATGCATATACCATAATTTATTTAGCCATTCTCCAATTGATGGACATCCACTCAGTTTCCAGTATCTAGCCACTACAAAGAGAACTGCCACAAACATTTTACATATGTGAGTCCCTTTCCTTCCTATAAGATTTCTTTGGGATATAAGCCCAGTAGTAACAGTGCTTGATCAAAGGATATGCACACTTTGATAACTTTTTTGTATATAGTTCCAAATTGCTCTCCAGAATGTTTGAATCAGTTTATAGTTCCACCAACAATGTATCAGTGTCCCAGTTTTGCCACATCCCCTCCAACATTCATCATTATCTTTTCCTGTCATCTTAACCAATCTGAGAGGTGTATCATGGTATCTTAAAGTTGTCTTAATTTGTATTTCTCTGAATAATAGTGATTTAGAGCACCTTTTCATATAACTAGAAATAGTTATAATTTCTTCATCTGAAAATTGTCTGTTCATATCCTTTGACCATTTGTCACTTGGAGAATGGCTTGAATTCTTATAAATTTAAGTCTATTCTCTATATCTTTTAGAAATGAGGTCTTTATCCGAACCTTTAAATGCAAAAATATTTTCCCAGGTTATTGCTTCCCTTCTAATCTTGTCTGCATTAGTTTTGTTTGTACAAAGTGTTTGTTCACTTAATATACTCAAATTTATCTATTTTGTGATTAATAATTATCTCTAGTCCTTCTTTGGTCACAAATTCCTTCCTCCTCCACAGATCTCAGTAGTAAACTATCTTATGTTCTTCTAATTTATTTATAATATCATTCTTTATGTCTAGATCATGAACCTATTTCGACCTTATCTTGGTATACAGTATTAGATGTAGGTAAATGCTTAGTTTCTGCCTTACTAGTTTCCAATTTTCCCAGAAGTTTTTGTCAAATAGTGAGTTTTTATCCAAAAAGGTGGGGGCTTTGGGTTTGTCAAACACTAGATTACTATACTCATTGACTATTTTTCTTGTGAATCTAACCTATTACAATGTTTAACTACTTTGTTTCTTAGCCAGTACCAAATGAAGATCACTGCTTTATGATATAGTTTTAGATCTGGTAGAGTTAAGCCACTTTCATTTGCTTTTCTTTTTTTTTTTAATTTTAATAATTTTTATTATACATATTTTTTATAATATTATCCCTTGTATTCATTTTTCCAAATTATCCTCCGCCTCCTTCTATTCCCTCCCCCCGATGACAGGCAATCCCATACATTTTACATGTGTTACAGTATAACCTAGATACAATACATGTGTGTAAATACCATTTTCTTGTTGCACAATAAGCATTAGATTCCGAAGGTACATGTAACCTGGGCAGACAGATATTAGTGCTAACAATTTACATTCACTTCCCAGAGTTTCTTCTCTGGGTGTAGCTACCTCTGTCCATCATTTATCAACTAGAAGTGAGTTGGCTCTTCTTTATGTTGAAGATTTCCACTTCCATCAGAATATATACTCATACAGTATTGTTGTTGAAGTGTATAGTGATCTTCTGGTTCTGCTCATTTCACTCAGCAACAGTTGATTTAAGTCTCTCCAGGCCTCTCTGTATTCCTCCTGCTGGTCATTTCTTATAGAGCAATAATATTCCATAACCTTCATATACCATAATTTACCCAACCATTCTCCAACTGATGGACATCCATTCATCTTCCAGTTTCTAGCTACAACAAAAAGAGCTGCCACAAACATTTTGGCACATATATGTCTCTTTCCGCTCTTTAGTATTTCTTTGGGATATAAGCACAGTAATAGCACTGCTGGGTCAAAGGGTATGCACAGTTTGATAGCTTTTTGGGCATAGTTCCAAATTGCTCTCCAGAATGGCTGGATTCTTTCGCAACTCCACCAGCAATGTATTAGTGTCCCAGTTTTCCCACATCCCCTCCAACATTCATCATTATTTGTTCCTGTCATCTTAGCCAATCTGACAGGTGTGTAGTGGTATCTCAGAGTTGTCTTAATTTGCATTTCTTTGATCAGTAGTGATTTGGAACACTCTTTCATGTGAGTGGATATAGTTTCAATTTCTTCATCTGAGAATTGTCTGTTCATATCCTTTGACCATTTATCAATTGGAGAATGGTTCGGTTTCTTATAAATTAGGGTCAGTTCTCTATATATTTTGGAAATGAGACCTTTGTCAGAAACTTTGGTTTTAAAAATATTTTCCCAATTTGTTACTTCCCTTCTAATCTTGTTTGCATTAGTATTATTTGTACAGAAACTTTTTAGTTTGATGTAATCAAAATCTTCTATTTTGTGATCAATAATGATCTCTAGTTCTCCTCTGGTCATAAATTCCTTCCTCCTCCACAAGTCTGAGAGGTAGACTATCCTCTGTTCCTCTAATCTATTTATTATCTCCCTCTTTATGCCTAAATCATGGACCCATTTTGATCTTATCTTGGTATATAGTGTTAAGTGTGGATCCATATCTAATTTCTGCCATATTAATTTCCAGTGTTCCCAACAGTTTTTTCCAAATAATGAATTTTTATCCCTAATGTTGGTATCTTTGGGTTTGTCAAAGATTAGATTGCTATAGATGTACCCTTTTTTGTCCTTTGTATCTAATCTGTTCCACTGATCTACCAGTCCATTTCTTAGCCAATACCAAATTGTTTTGGTGACTGCTGCTATATAATATAGCTTTAGATCAGGTACACTTAGACCACCTTCCTCTGAGTTTTTTTTCATTAGTTCCCTTGCAATTCTCGACCTTTTATTTTTCCATATGAATTTTGTTGTTATTTTTTCTAGGTCATTGAAATAGTTTCTTGGGAATCTGATTGGTATAGCACTAAATAAATAGATTAGTTTGGGGAGTATTGTCATCTTTATTATATTCGCTGAGCCTGTCCAAGAGCACTGAATGTCTTTCCAATTATTTAAATGTGACTTTATTTTTGTGGCAAGTGTTTTGTAATTTTTCTCATATAATTCCTGACTATTCTTTGGTAGATGGATTCCCAAATACTTTATACTCTCAACATTTGTTTGGAATGGAATTTCTCTTTGGATCTCTTGCTGTTGCATTTTGTTGGTGATATATAAAAATGCCGAGGATTTATGTGGATTTATTTTGTATCCTGCCACTTTGCTAAAATTCTGAATTATTTCTAATAGCTTTTTAGCAGAGTCTTTGGGATTCTCTAAGTATACCATCATGTCATCTGCAAAAAGTGGAGATGATTTTCTGAAGTCTTTTTGCTAATATCTTATTTAAGATTTTAGCATCAATATTCATTAAGGAAATTGGTCTATAATATTCTTTCTCAGTTTTGGATCGACCTGGTTTAGGTATGAGGACCATGTCTGTCATAAAAGGAGTTTGGTAGGACTCCTTCATTCCCTATTTTTTCAAATAGTTTATATAGCATTGGGGCTAATTGTTCTTCAAATGTTTGGTAGAATTCACATGTGAATCCATCTCGTCCTGGGGATTTTTTCTTGGGGAGTTGATTAATAGCTTGTTCTATTTCTTTTTCTGAAATGGGACTATCTAAGCAATTTATCTCCTCCTCTGTTAATCTAGGAGGCCTATATTTTTGGAGAAAGTCATCCATTTCACTTAAGTTATCAAATTTATTGGCATAAAGTTGGGCAAAGTAACTCCTTATTATTTCTCTAATTTCCTCTTCATTGGTGGAAAGATCCCCCTTTTCATTTGTAAGACTAACAATTTGATTTTCCTCTTTCTTTTTTCTGATCAAATTTACCAAAGGTTTATCTATTTTATTGGCTTTTTCATAAAACCAACTCTTGGTTTTATTTATTAATTCAATAGTTTTTTTTACTTTCAATATTATTTATTTCTCCTTTTAATTTTTGTATTTCAAGTTTAATTTTTGGTTGGGGGTCATTTGCTTTTCTTTATCATTAATTCCCTTGAAATTTTTGACCTTTGGTTTTCCAGATGAATTATTTTTTTTTTTTTTATTTTTTCTAGGTCACTAAAATAGTTTCTTTAGAGTTTGGTATAGCACAAATAAATAGATTAGTTTAGATTGTATTGTTTTCTTTAATATATTTGCTCAACCTATCCAAGAGCACTTAATATTTTTCCAATAGTTTAGATCTGACTTTATTTGTGTGGAAAGTGTTTAGTATTTTTACTCATATAGTTCCTGACTTCCCCTAGGCAAATAGATTTCCAAATATTTTATACTATAAACAATTATTTTTAAATAGAATTTCTCTTTGTATTTCTTCCTGTTGTATTTTTAAATGATTCATGAAAATGATGATGATTTATATGGATTTATTTTATATCCTATAAATTTACTAAAGGCATGAATTATTTCTAATACCATTTTAGTTGATTTTCTGGCCATCGGTAAGATTATCATTATATCATCTGCAAAGAGTGTAATTTGGTTTCCTCATTTACCTACTCTAATTTATTTAATTTCTTTTCCTTCTTTTATTGCCAAAGCTAGCATTTCTAATAAAATAATGAATATTAATGATGATAGTGGACAACTTTGTTTGAATACTGATTTTATTGGGAATTGATGTTTGCTGATGGTTTTACATAGCTGCTACTGCCTATTTTAAAGAAAAGATCATTTATTGCTATACTCTCCAGTGTTTTTTTTTTTTTTTTTTTTTTTTATAAGAATGGATTTTGGATTTTATCAAATGCTTTTTCTGTATCTATTGAAATAATCATAATGTTTTTCTATTGATATAGTCAATTTTGCTAATATTTTTCCTAATATTGGACCAGCCCTGCATTCTTGGTATAAATTCTACCAGATTGTATTATCCTGGGGATGACCTTCTGTACTCTCATTGCTAAAATTTGAATTAAGATTTTTGCATCAATATTCATTGTGGAATGAATAAAAATCATTCTATAATTTTCTTTCTCCATTTTCATCGTACTTGGCTTAGGTACCATGTCTATGTCATAGAAGGAATTTGGTAGGAGTCCCTCTTTCCCTACTTTTTCAAATAGTTTATGTAGTTTTGAAGTTAATTGTTCTTTAAATGTTCTTTAAATAAATTAATATTTAAATTCATTGGCCATAGAGATTTTTCTTAGAGAGTTGATTAATAGCTTGTTCTATTTCTTTTTCTAAAATGGTATTATTTACATAATTTATTTCCTCTTCTGTTATTGTGGACAATCTACTTTTAAGTAGGCATTCCAACATTTCACTTATCACATTTATTGGCATAATGTTGGGCAAAGTAACTCTGAATTATTGCTCTAATTTCCTCTTCATTTGGTGGAAAGTTTTCCCTTTTCATTTTTGAGGCTAACAATTTGATTTTCCTCTTTCCTTTTTCTAATCAAAGTGATCAAAGGCTTATTTTATTTTTTTCTATTTTTACAAAACAACTATTATTTTATTTATTAGTTCAACAGTTTTTGATTTTATTTACTTTTAATTTTATTAATCTCTCATTTTATTTTTAGAATCTCAAGATTGGTATTTGATTGGGGGGTTTTAATTTGTTCTTTTTTCAGCTTTGTTGTTGTTGTTGTTGTTGTTGTTGTTGAAAGCCCAATTCATTGATCTTTTCTTTCTCTATTTTAGCCAAATAAGCATCTAGAGATATAAAATTTCCCCTAATAACAGGTTTGGCTGCATCCCACAAATTTTTGTATATTGTATCATTATTGTCATTCTCTTGGATGAAATTATTAATTGTTTCTGTGATTTGCTGTTTCACTCATTCATTTTTTAGGAGGAGATTATTTAGTTTCCAATTATTTTTGGCCTATTTTCCCCTGGCTTTTTCTTAAATGTAATTTTTATTATATCATACTCTGAAAAAAATTCATTTACTATTTCTGCCTTTCTGAATTTGATTTTGAAGTCTTTATGTCCTAATTTATGATCAATTTTTGTATAGATTCCATGAACTTTCGAGAAGAAAATGTTTTCCTTTTTGTCTCCATTCAATTTTCTCAAAGATCTATCATATCTAACTTTTCCAGTATTCTATTTACCTCCTAAAATTATTTCTTATTTATTTTATAGTTTGATTCATCCAGTATTGACAGAGCAAGGTTGAGATCTCCCACTATTATAGTTTTGATGTCTGTTTCTTCTTTCATCTCTCTCAATTTCTCCTCTAGGAATTTAGATGCTACACCACTTGGTGGTTGGTATATGTTTTATATTGATATTGCTTCATTATCTATGGTACCCTTTAGCAAGATATAATTTTCTTTCTTATTTCTTTTAATTAGATCAGTTTTTTGCTTTTGCTTGATCTGAGATCAGGATGGCTACCCCTGTTTTTTTTTTTTTTTTCTTTTTTTTTTTTTTTAACTTCACCTGAAACATAATAGATTTTGCTCCCACCTTTTATATTTACTCTGTATGTATCACTCTGCTTTAAATTTGTTTCTTTTAAACAACATATTGTAGGATTCTGGCTTTTAATCCAGTCTGCTATCCACTTCTGCTTTATGGAAGAGTTTCCTTCATTCGCATTAACACTACTAATACTGTTTTTCCTGCCATCTTATTTACATCAAATTATACTTTTTTCTTTCCTTTTCCCCTTTCCCTTCTCTCTTTCTCTTTGCTTATGAGCACCACTTGCCTCAAACAGCCCTTCCCATTTACAGCCCTTCCGTCTTTCTTATACCTTTCCCCTATTATTTCTGTTTTCCCTTCTATTTAACCTATCCCTTCCCTTTTCCCCTTTCTCCTCTCACTTTTCTATAAAGTGAGAGAAGTTTCTCTTTGAAAACCAATATGTCTAATATTGTTTCTTTGAGTCAAATCTTATGAGTTAGATTCACACAATGTTCATCCCTTTTTCTTTTCCTCAATTATAATAGATTTTCTTTGCTTCTTCCTGAGATATAATTTCCTTCATTTAACCTCCACTTTCTTTTTCTTCCCCAGTGTAATCTTCTTTCCAAATCTAGTTTTTCTTTTATATTATGACAGTAATATCAAACTATACATGCACTCTCTATGTATATCCACAACAAAAATACAGTTCTCAAAATTCTTTCCCTTTTACCTTTCTATGCTTCTCTTGATTTCTATATTTGGAGGTCAAATTTTTGTTTAGCTCTGTTTTTTTTCATCGGAAATAAATAGAATTCAACTGTTTTGTTGAATGTCTGTCTTCTTGCTCCTTGAAAGAAAATACTCAGTTTAGCAGGATAGCTTATTATTGGCTACAGTCCAAGTTCCTTTGCATTTTGAAATAACAGATTCCAGGCCCTTCAAACTTTTAAGGTGGAAGCTGCTAGATCCTGGATAATCCTTATTGTGGCTCTTCAGTATTTGATTTTTTTTTTTTTTTCTGGCTTCTTACAATATTTTTCCTTGGTCCAATAGTTCTGAAATTTAGCTAAGGAATCTTAGAATTTTTATTTTGGTTTCTCTTTCAGGAGGTGTTTGGTGAATTCTTTCAATGGTTATTTTGCCTTCTGATTCTATGACAAAGTTCACTTTGATGATTTCCTGAAATACAGTGTCTAGGCTTTTTTTTTTTTTTTTTTTTTTTAATTCTTTATGATTTTCAGAAAGTCCAATAACCCTTAGATTGTCTTTCTTAAATCTATTTTACAAGTCAGTTGTTTTTCCAAGAATTTATTTTACATTTTCTTCTATTTTTTTTTTCATTTGTTTGGTTTTGCTCGACTGATTCTTGATGTCATGAGTCATTCATTTTCATTGTTCAGTTCTGATTTTTAGTGAATTATTTTCTTCATTTACATTTTTTTACTTCTTTTTGTATTTGCCCAATTGATTTTTTTAGTATGTTGGTTTGTTCTATGCATTTTTATCCATTTCACAAATTGTGTTTTTCAGTGAGTTGTTTTCTTTTTCTATTTTTTCAAATCTATCTTTTAATGAGTTATATGCTTTTTCCATTTCACTAAGTCTGTTTTGTAGTTAATTTTCTTCAGATTGTTTTTGTGTTGCATTTTCTAAACCCTCTTGCAAAGTTTTAATTTCCTTTTCCCATTTTTCTTATATCTATCTTTTAAGATCCTTTTTAATTTCTTCTAGGAGAGCCTTATGTGATAGGGATCAATTTATATCACCCTTTGGGGCTTTGTGTGGAGGCTATTGGCTTTTAATCTCCTCAGGGTTTGAAATCTATTCTTCTCTTTCACCATAAAAACTATCTATGGTCTGAATTATTTTTGCTTTTTTTTTTTTTTTTTAACTCATTGTTTTAAAAAATTGACATTTGCTTTTAGAGCTAGGGAGACTGTCCAAGCTTCCTCTACAAGCAGTAGTGACTGTGCTGAGTCAGTGCCCACTGACTTTTCATGCTAGGTTGGTGTGGCCAGCTCCCATGAGATTCTAGCATTTCAGCATTCACTATTTACCTTTTGTGTGGATGCAGGGCAGAATAACCAACATTGCTGTAGATTCCTCTCTGTAGATTCTCCAGCTTGGGGACCCCCAATTGCTCCTATTCTGCCCTGTCTGCCCTTGGCATCCGTGCTTGGTCTGCTTGTGCTTGACTTACCTCCCTTTGTGCCCAATTGAAACAGACCTTTCTGGAGAGCTTCAAAATTATATTCTTCCATTCATTTGTTGCACTCCCAATATTCATGGGTTCTATCATCCAGAACTAATTCAGAGACTGGATTTGCTAATTAGTTTGAGGGACATGGGCTGAAGTTAGAAAGAAATATGTGTCCTCTCACCATCTTGGCTCCATCCCCAATCTATATTGCCTTTCTTCCTTTCAAGGAGACTGAGTTCTACATTGATATGGTAGAAACCCCTATGCAAGATTCCTCTATGCTCCTTCACATTAACTGTTTTTCCCTTAAGAGAGAAAACAATATTTCCTGGAATGTAATTATGTGATTCATGATGACTATAAATAATTTTATCAGGGATAAACAATTTCATTAACTTGATTAACTAAGAGTTACTCTCTGAAATCTCACTTGAATTGAATTATCCAGCATTTCTCCTTTTAGTTTCCTTTACTTTCTTTAAGCTACTACAGGCAGTTTGTAGAAGGGCCACCAGATGATCTTTTGACTTAGTGGAAAATATTTTCTAGGGTATGAATAATTAAATGATTAAAATAGAAATAAAATAACCACTTTTGGAGGACAGAATTTGAGGTTTAGATGTGTGGATAAGGATCATTGTGATGATAAAAAGTTAATTTTCATGGAAGTTTGCTGAAGTTCCATGTCTGTTTTTTTGTTTTTGTTTTTGTGTTGTTTTTTTGTTTGTTTGTTTGTTTGTTTGTTTGTTTGTTTTAAGAAAAAAAAAGATAAGCAGAAAAGATAATGGAACACCTATTTTCAAGCAATACTTCATACTGAGTCTGCATTATTCAGAGTTTCTATGAGTCTTCAGGAATCAGTTATATTTGGTGTTTTTTGGTCCACTTGCCTCTGATGGTCCACTTTTTTTAGTCCAGGATCAGATTGTATTAGTCTGCTACTTCCTGAGCAAATTCTAAATGTTTCATATTGAGACAAATTTTTCTCTTCCTTGCCTATTTTTCCTTCACCACCCTTCCAAGAGAAGCAAAAATGTCCTTCATCAATCAAGTAAATAGTTCTTGATAACATCAAACTTTAAAAATCCTGTTATTAAGTATTATTAATGAGATTAGACTAGATTGTTTTCATCTAACCTTGTCTTATTTCTCTTTTACACTGGAATCTGATAGCAATTGCTGCATTAGTTTAATACTGACCTATTAGCTACAAAGGGAATATTTCAAGCTATTTTGAACTTGTAAAGTTCTATGTTGCTCTCCATTAATTCTTGTGTCAAAGCCCAGTAGTCTATGCTTATTTAAATGTATGTATTGTAACCCTTGGTTAATCAAGCCAATGAAATTATCTATCCCTGATAAAATTATTTATAGTCATCATGAATCACATAATTTCAAAAATGCCATATGTAAGATACGCAATCAGGCAACAGAAGAGCATCCAATATATGTTATCAAGAACTATTTCCTTGATTAATGAAGGACATTTTTGCTTCTCTTGAAAGGGTGGTGAAGAAAAAAATAGGCAAGGAAGACAAAAATTTGTTTTTTTGTTTTTGCTTTTTTTTTAGTACTAATTTGCTACATATACAAAAATACAAAGATATTATTTAACTTAATGATTTCCATTGTTGAGAAGGTATTTACAATACATTTATCATAGTCATAAATAAATATATAGTTAAAATGCTAAAAGGGTGCTAAATAATGATTGTCCAAAAGAGTAAAATAGTTATAATGAATATTTATATTACATGCAATGATGACAGAAAAAATATAATAAAATATGTAAGATATTGAAAAAAATCCTTAAAGGAAATTTTATAAATTTGAACAGTTTTATTAACAAATATTGTGAAAATAAAAATAAAGAATTTGACATATAGATACAAAATTTAATATCAAATTAATAATTCCTAAAGAGAACTGACATATATTTGAAACAATAAAAGGAATAAACAAAAATAGCAAAAACAAGTCTATGACCTATTTAAATATATGAAAAATTACAGAAAAATATGAAACAAGAAAAGATAAAGCAGGTTACTAAGATTAATATTGAGGAGAAATTTACAATGATTAAAGAGAAATAGAAGTGACTGCTAGAAATCACTATACACCAATTTCAATAAAACAGTTAAAATTTTATTTTGGAAACATAAATGTTTGACAGTGATATAACAAACTAATATTAAAAAATGCTATATAAAAATCTAGACCTGAAATTATGAAGAAGAAAAATGAACAAACTTTAAACATGCAAAGAAAAAAAACAAAACCCCCAAAAAAGAGTTTCCCAAAAAGATTCCAAAATCCTATCAGATGTGTGATAAAAATATACCTATGTTTAATAAAATTTTAAAACTGAGATAAATATGTTTCTTATATACAGACTATGAAACATTAAGCAGAGAAAGAAAGCTATCAAATAACAAATATTGATGAAAAACTGATAAATTTATTCTAGGAATTCTGAGATGGTTCATCATTGATTAACTTAATATAATTATTTATATAGATTTTTTAAAATGAAAGCTACATACTTATATCAATATTGAAAGGGAGATGTTCTGATAAACTATCCTACTCAGGTATGCTCAGGTATACTCAGATATGTCTTTGGGGAAGAAGGAACCAGAACACACAGTAAGTGCAGAAGCAATGGGGCAAGGATGCTGCAGGGTGCACATTGGTAGAATTTTTGGTTTTGGGTTCCAGATCAGAGGAGACAGCTTAAGAAAAGCTAAAAACATAACCCATTTACCCCATGAAAATTTTCCTAACCATTGAAGGTATTCTAAAATGAAATGACTCTTTTGTCCATTTGTGAGTTTCCCATTTTTTCAGCAAAGCCTGGATATCAATTTCTCAATTGGGCATAGAGGGAAATCTTTATGTTTTTAACATACTGTTTGGACTATAAGTTTAGAGAGTCCCCTTCTATTCTGAAATCTCTATGTTCTGTCTGAAATTATCTATATGTCCATTACATGTATAAGAGTTCTCTCCTGTATAAGTTATTCAATGTTTTATATGCACTTTGTGCTTCAATGGAAGGAATTCTCACATTCAATAAACTGATCATTTCATTTTTTATTTCTGTGATTTTGAGGGTAAAAACTTTTATATTTTGATTGTTTTTTTTTGTATTCTTAAGAATCTATTCTAGTACCTTAGTACACAATTGGTACTCAAAAATATATTAAAACCAAAGAGCTAACTTTTAAGTTAAAAAGGGACTTAATGATATTTAAGACTTCTAAGGTTTCTGTACAATATGAATTCTCTTATGTCAAGTCAAGGATTCTATCTAACTGAAAGTCTTCCTATATTTATGACATTCAGAAGGTCATTCTAAATAAATTTTCCTTTGTTAGGTAATCACATTCCTGGAGAAGTACTTTCCTTACATGTGAAATCCATAAGGTTTTATTCTAATATGAACTTTCAGTGAAAATAAAGATTAATCCCAGAGGAGAAGAATTTCCCACATTCCTTATTTTTATAAGGTTTTTCTCCAGTATGAATTCTTTCATGTTGAATAAAACTTATCTTGCTATATATGAATATCCAACAACAACAACAGCAGCAAAATTTATTCTTTCCAGAATCAATGTGTGTGTGTGTGTGTGTGTGTGTGTGTGTGTGTGTGTGTGTGTGTGTGTTCCATCAGTGTTCTGTTGCCTCCATAAACTAAAACATACCCCAGTGCTTTTTTGAAGTTTCACGTAGAAGATGGACATTTGCACACTTTTTGGTGGGATGATTGTTCAATAGAAATGATCAGCATTTGGAGAGTAATCCTCAATTTCAGGCTTATTCTTATAATTTGATAAAATGGTGCTTGTGATTTTACTTTCTGGACTACAAAATGGTTCTTCTTGCTCCAAATGGTAGATTATATCTGGCTTAAAAATAGAAAGTGCATCATTCTCCAGAAACTTTTTTTCAATATAGTTCCATCTCAGAAGGATCTTAGAAGGACCAAGTCCTTTGGAGAGGACCAACTGTCAGGAGAACACATGGCATTTCTGCCTTTGTACCACTCTTTTTAGGCAAAGGCAGAAGTAACTAGTTTTCAGCATGCAGATGGGACAACTGTAGAGCAGAGGACCCAGCTAGTTTGAAATCAGTATGTTTTGCTTATAAATTGAATATATGGTCTTTTAGCATTATTGTCCTTTGCTTTTCTTTACTAGATCATATTTCATTTAAATATATTTCTCTTTCTAAACTGGTATTCTCTTTCTCTATTATGGAAAGACCACTTAGGATTCTGACTATTTTATTCTATTTCTGAAGGCTATCAATTTTGTTATTTTTTTATCTTTTATTATTTTCTCTTAATATATTTTAAGTTCTCTTTTGAAATTGAAATTGTGGAACATTCTGTTGCTATTCTCGATTCTTCTTCCTTTTTTATGGGGGGGGAGGAGGAAGTAAAGCCACATTTAATTTTTTATTATTTTTCATCACTCCTTAGTTTGTATTTGTATGTCATATAATAATTATTTTTACAAGTTTCTATTTCTTTTAGATTTTGTTACTCACTTTTTTCCCTATTCCTATCTGTTGATTTATCTTCTTGTGTTCTACTTTTAAAAGTAATTATCTTCCTACAAAAGTTTTGGTGGCTTTTAAGCATTTCCCACTTCCATATTCTGTCACTTACTTTCTGACTTGCCCCTCCCCATTTGAATGTGAATATACTAACACAATACTGTACTTGTCTTTTCACCTCACACATTGGGTATTTACATTTCAATGGCTTCAATCCCTGTTCCAAGGAAATTCTTAAAGAAAAATAATGACCTTAGGTTGGTTTTAGGATTAATTTTCTTTCCCAATATCTTTGCACTGCACCAGAATTATAAATTATTTAATATTTTGGCTGCATTGTATCTGCATCTCTATTCATCACTTTTACAAGTCTAATAGAAGATAGGTTTAGTACTTGAAAAAATTTCTGCCCAACACAAGGAATCTAGAGAGATCTTCATTCCTCACTCCTTTTTAGATAGCTAGATAGAGAAATTAATGCTGTTTGTTAGAAAGTCACTGTGATAGAAGACAAGTCAAGTACCCTAGCAATGTTTCTTCACAGAAGAATACCTATATTGGTCTGCAAAATACGTCTGGTTTGTAGTGTTAAGGATAAAAAAAGAATTACTTTAAGGACTGAGTTGAGTACTTTAAGGATTAGAATTCTCCATTGTTGGTTTGTAAAACTGCTAACTTGTTTTCTTAACATGTGAATTGAGCTATAATAGCTTGATTTTCTGCATATAATTCCTGTTTAAGTTTGTGATAGGATTGTTGTAAACCAATGTTCTCTTTTACTTTCATATAGATTTAGTTTTCTGTTTGTTTGTTTTTTGAAAAGGAAAAAAAAAATTGAGTAAAATTAGTAATTGACATGGAAACCTTAGATTCAATCTATGTATCCTCTGATTCATCTTTGTAGTTTCTGGCTCTTTTACTATGCACATGTAGCTTCTTGCATGCCTGAGGATATTAAAAAGCCCACCCATATGGAATAAACAGTCTTTAGATTTGGCAAATGTTAATCTATAAAGAGTTACCACACCTTACCCCATTAAGTAAATAAACATCCTAAAGAAGAGGAAGAGGGGGCACATCTATCTAAGATAATGGCTATACTTTCTATACTTGTTTAATATTCTTCATACTCTGTGAGCAAGTAAATCGATTTTTGTTAACTGTTGAATCAACTATGAGTGTGTCATTTCATTCCAAGATTACACCTAAACTAATAATGTCAAGCCCGACCATTACAATTTTGTTTGTTTTGTTTTGTTTTGATGTTAGTGACTTTGCAATGCACAATTGGATAACTAATTAAGATGAAGTTAATGGGTAGGGAATGATTTATTCTCCCTTTAGAGGTATAAACATACAAAGATCCTTGATCCTCACCCCCAAACTAGAAAATGTGAATTTAATAGTCTATAGAAGTGCTAGTTTTATAATGAAAAACTTTTATCATTTGCAATGAAATATTCTTTCAATTAGAACCAAAACAGTTTTTGTTTTATTTTGTTTTAGACAATACTTTTTTTTTTTTTTTTTTTTACTATCACTATGCTTCATAAAACTAACCGAAGATAGATATATATGAAATGTATTTTGTGTTGTTTGTATCAAATAAACTTTCAAGGAAATGTGACATTAAAGAATGAAGTTTTGTTCTGCAATGGAAATATGAAGTAGATGTGGCTAGAGAAATAGGATATTGAAAACAACATATTTGTATAGATTTATAATATAGATTTAAAAAAGGACTTCAAGGTTGAAAAGACTGAAAAATAAACAGACATATTTTGGAACAACTGAATTTAGAAAATTGGATATTGATTGAAATTGACTAGGTGAAGCAAAATGAATTGTACTCCGGTAAATACAATTCATTGAAAAAAATTAATATTGTGTCCTCATTTCAATTTTTTTTTCTATAAATATTCTATGAGAAGAAAAGGCAATGTTGATGACAAAAAAGTGTCCAAAATAATCAGGGCCAAGAAAGTCAGATACATTGTACAAAATGTCAGAAGGATGGAATTATTGAAAGGGTAGTGCAGACCTAAACTTTTAAAATTAAAATATTTTTAGAAAAGGACAATAGTAAAGAAAGTTAAATAACTTTTAATTCTACATATAAATAAAATTTCAGAAATAGCAATCATCTGGACTAACATCCATGAGTTGCAAAAAAATATAACTGTAAAGCCAAATATAGAAATAAATCAATTAAGGTTGATACATGAATTAATATCTATTTCTTTGATTATCGTATTATACCCAGTAAGATGTTAGTTATTTATAAAATTGATTATGACAATGTCTTAATGTCTTAAGTGTTAGGTATTTCTGTATCTTGAAATTAATTGGGTTTCTTTTGTATAATATGCAAAATTAAACCTTCAAAATACTTGATTAAAAATTAAAAATAAATAGTAGATGTAGATACTGTTTTCTGATTTCTTGGAATAAAATATCCAAATTCTGTCTTCTGGTTATTGCATTCAGATTCTAATGACTCAAATTCTCTATTTTTTTTTTCTTCTTTCTGCTAGTTTTTATCTTAGATGGCTAATATTTACTTCTTTTTAAAATAATAGTTTTACTGTATCTTAGTATCTCATGGAATCAATAATTTGTTAGGTCAATTTTTTTTCAGTCTCTTCTTAATTTAGGTAAAGTTTTGTACTTTTTGTGCTTTTCTGTTATTTCTCTTTGTAATTGTCATTCTGGTCTTATTTATTTTACATGTCAGAAAAAGAGCCTCCATGCAAGAGATACTAGACTTTTCCTGGTAGCTAATCAAAGACTTTTCTCCACAATGGGGAATTCACAGTTGAGGATTTGTACCCAGAGGTGTAAGAGATCTTTCTACCTCCAAGATCAGGATAAAGAAACTGTCAAGGTTATGCTTTGCTCCTGGAGATGAATCACACATTTACCTCCAACAATGTTCTGGACAGAAATAAAACAGCATGAGGTTGTTTTTCTCACTCTGAGGAAATAATGCTGAAGTGCCTATTGTACTCCTGGGAGCTAGATTCGAATGACAATCTTCTGGCTCCTGTACCCGAGGGCCAAGTTTCATGATGAAGACAATTTCTGTATTCATGGAGGAACTGGAATTCATTCCTTCTTCCAACTCTTCTATATTAGATGGCAATTATAATCATTTTTATTTGTCATTTTATGGAAGAATTCCATTAATGTTAAATTTCAATTTGGATCTTTGTTCAAAATTTAATCATTAACAATGATTAAAAGGATATATCTGGTTGACTATTTTCTTAAAATAATTTCCTAAGAAAATGAATCAGCCATTTTTCACTCATGTCTGACTCTTTGTGATCATATTTTAGGTTTTCTGGGCCATAACTCTGCAGTGCTTTGCCATATCCTTCTCCAGTTCATTTTAAATAGGATTAAATAATTTGCCCAGGATTAGGGATAGATTGGAATTTAAGATGAGTTTCTTAGATTTCAATCCCATTGCTCTATCCACTCTACCAACTATTGGTACAGGAAATTTAAAGTACTTATAATAGTTCACTTTGTTTGATCAGTCTTACATTTCCCAGCCTTAGGACTTTTATTACAATTGATTTCCAAACAATGCTCATAATCAATCACTTATTTATTCATTTATTTGACAAAATTTTGAGAATAAAAAGAAAAAAATGAACAAAAAAATTCAGGAACAGATCAAAGGGAAGTAAGTTTTGCAAACTCTTTTTTTTTTCTTTTTGGTAAATGGAAGAAAGGGAATGGAATATTAAAACTTTATATTTCTAAGCCAAGAATTCTAGAAATAATTCTTTAAAAAATACTTTTTTTCATTAAGAAAGGGTAGGGTCTTCTAAAAAACCTAATCTGACTTCACAAAAAGTAGATCATAAGATATTAACCTTTTTTTTTATAGTGTTATTAAATATACATACAGATCTATGTGCACATAAATAAGTATACAAAAATCTTACATGTGCATATATCCATTTTTACATTAGAAAGTAACATAAAGACTATAATTTGATTTATTTTCAAAATTGTAGAATTTAAAAATAGGTAGTTTTCATTTTTGGGGGAGTTATAACTGGATGAGTAAAAATGCTACTTTGATATTTTTACTTTTTAGAGGACCACTTGACAAACCCTCTCATAAGCTTATTATATCAAAAATGAATAGGTGAGATTTAGTCGTTAATGTTGTTGTTCAGTTGTTTCAATTGTATCCAACTCTTCATGACTCTTTTGGGATTTTCTTTTCAAAGGTACTGGACTGGGTTTCCATTTCCTTCTCTAGATCATTTTTGAGATAAAAATGTTTAAGTTACATGCCTAGGATCACACTAGTAGTTAAGTGCCTAATGCCAGATTTGAATTCAGATCTTTTTGATTGCAGGTCCAGCATTCTATCATTATGGCATGTTGTGTCTGTACTAGCTCTCTGGAGGATCTCAGTACCAACCTGAGTCTTACAGGAGCAATGATGAGTCAAGATGCACATGGAAGGTCAAAACATAGAGTCTGTTTATTCCAAATTCTCTCAGCCTTATAAATCCTAATACCCTTATATAACTATAGCAACACTGCACAGATGCTAACTGTATACTGAGCCAGGGGGACAACATAAACAACTTGCTATTGTATGTAGTTTGCCACCTGGTATCACCCTGCTTCAATTACAACATAGGTTGTCACCATCTCCTGACTTCTCAGGAAGGCAGAGAGCCCTTAAGGGAGATGAGGAGCCGAACCAGACATTGTTAGCGGTTTCTCTCTGGGCTGAACTATCTTCTACCTAACCCAGACTTCCCCTACTATTTGTGGCCCTCTACATCTCTCCCTTTCTTTTGTTTTAATTGAAGCAGGTATATAAAAGTGGTTAATTCCATCACCATGAGAGGAATCACACAAGCAAGTAGTAACATAAACACTATGAATAAACAAGATACTATAAAAAGACTTCCATAAGTCCCAGAGGGAAGGTATAGAAAATAACTATCAGTTCACAAGCACACATATAACTTGTTCAGCAGCAAAGTCCAAAGCCAATCGATTGTCCATCACTTCATATGTCAGGGAATCCAATGATTCTTGAAAGTTTTGAAGTCCTGCATCAGTCTCATTAACAATTATTTTTTATTTTAATGATGATGTTCATGAGTCAGTTGCAATACTCAAAGGGTAACTGCCATGTTTTTTTCAGTAGTGGACATAGTCAAAGAAGGAACCACCAAATGTATCTGGGGTTTTCTCCTTCATTTTGAGGGTCTTTTCTTTTTCCATCTCTCTCCAATGGACAAGGAAGACATGGCTCATTGGCACCCATCGGATTCTTTCTCCAACTGTAGAGACACAAGCAAATCCTCTGCCCCCAAGCAGTTAACCTATCTGGCCCCTTCTATTTACTGTTCTCTGGATCTCTCTATTTAGCAATTATCTAAAGATAGTGTAGCTGCTTGCACTGGACACTGACGTTCTGGTGGGTTATAAAAGCTGTCCACTGGAGCCAGTGGCTTTTTTATGGCTTGTAAATGCAAGATAAATGCATGGGTAATTTTTCACATTGACCCTTTCAAAACGTTCTGTTATCCCCCAGATAACAGGTAGACCAATACATGTTAAATATATAAAAGTATACAATATATCCACACAGTTATTTTGCTGCACAAGAAGAATCAGACTTAGAAATAGTGTACAATTAACCTGTGAAGGAAATCAAAAATTCAGGTGGACAAAAATAGAGGGATTAGGAATTCTATGTAGTGGTTCATATTCACTTCCCTGAGTTCTTTCACTGAGGGTAGCTGGTTCTATTCATTATTGAACAAATGGAACTGATTTGGTTCATCTCATTGTTGAAGAGAGCCATATCCATCAGAATTGATCATCATATAGTATTGTTGAAGTGTATAATGATCTCCTAGTTCTGCTCATTTCACTCAGCATCACTTCATGTAAGTCTCTCCAGGCCTTTGTGAAATCATCCTGTTGATCATTTCTTACAAAAATAATAATATTCCATTACATTCATATACCACATTTTATTCAGCCATTATCCAATTGATGGCATCCACTTAATTTCCAGTTTCTAGACAGTACAAAGAGGAGTGCCACAAACATTTTTTGGCTTTCCCTTCTTTAAGATCTCTTTGGGATATAAGCCTAGTAGTAATACTGTTGGATCAAAGGGTATGCACAGTTTGATAACTTTTTGAGCATAGTTTCAAATTGATCTCCAGAATTTAGCTCCAAAATTTAGCATTATCTTTTCCTGATATCTTAGCCTATCTGAGAAGTGTGTAGTGATATATCAGAGCTGACTTAATTTGCATTTCTCTGATTATTAATGACTTGGAGCATCTTTTCATATGGCTAGAAATAGTTCCAATTTCTTCATCTTGCAATTGCCTGTTCATATCCTTTGACCATTTATCAATTGGAGAATGGCTTGGTTTCTTATAAATTAGAGTCAATTCTCTATGTATTTTGGAAATGAGGCCTTTATCAGAACCTTTGTCTGTAAAAATGTTTTCCCTTCTAATCTTGTCTGCATTAGTTTTGTTTGTACAAAAGCTTTTCAAGTTGATATAATCAAAAATTTTCTATTTTGTGATCAATAATGATCTCTAGTTGTTCTTTGGTAACAAATTCCTTCTTCTGAAGCTAATGCATCTTTATAAAAATCAATAGTGTAAAGGGCTAAGTTTAGAAATTCTCTAGGGTAACTGTGGCTCTCCCTTTTGTTTTTGGAGGAGAGTCTTGATGTCTCTCTCTCTCCTCTCTACTGTTGCCTGTCCTTGAGGATTATAAGGTATGCCAGTGATGTGTAAAATCTTATGCTGTGCACAAAAGTGTGTAAAATGTTTAGAAGTATATGTAGGTCTATTATCTGTTTTTATTGCTTGTGGCATATCCATAGCTTCAAAAACCTATATAAAAAATTCAATGACCACTCAGACTGTCTCTTTCACTGCTGATATTGCCACAGTAAATCCTGAAAAGGTTTCTACTATAACATGGATAAAAGACAGATGACCAAAAGATTTATAATAGTCACATCCATCTGCCAAACTTCATTGAGTCTCAAACCACGAGGGTTCTTCCTGGAGAGAGTGTAGGAGTGTGGAAAATAAAACAAGCTGTACAGGCTTTTATTATGCTCCTAGCTTCCTCTTTTGTTATCCCAAACTG
Organism: Sminthopsis crassicaudata; assembly: GCF_048593235.1. Classification (NCBI taxonomy): domain Eukaryota; kingdom Metazoa; phylum Chordata; class Mammalia; order Dasyuromorphia; family Dasyuridae; genus Sminthopsis; species Sminthopsis crassicaudata. The sequence goes on from NC_133619.1 coordinate 102,598,125, forward strand.
TAGACCTAAAGCTTGAACAGCCTGATGATATTTAGAATGAGATTCTAGGGTTGCCTGAAATAAAGGAGTATTGGCTAACATGGTGAGAAGGGGATATGCCTTTGAATTTCCATAAAAAATAGAACCTAGAAGTCCATTATGAGAGTTGACATGTAAAATATAATACCTGCACATTTTATCACTTGCTCTTGAAGTTCCTTAAAGAGCTGATTATATTAGAAACTACAGATTTTATTTGGTCTGGCAATTCTTTGTAATCTACTGAATAAGCCAAATAAGATAATATATTTATATCTCCTGGATAATAAGTAAGAACTAGCATAATTGCATATAACTCATTCTTCTGAGTGGACTGAAAGGAAGTTTTGACTACTCTTTTTATAGCTAAATCAGGAGAATATACAGCACAAATGTTACATTTGGATGCATCTGTAAAGACGGTTGGTCCTTGAAGAGGAACCTTAGAAGTCTTTTCTTTTCTTTTCTTTTTTTAAATCCATGGCCAATTATGTAATGGCTATGTTATCTTTAAGGGGGAGACCTGTGTGTAAAATTTGGAGCTGTGGCCAAGATAATTTGCCACTCTGGGATGATTTCACAGCATACATTAATTTGTGAATTGGTATAGAATGTGTGTTTCTTATCAGGTCTTATCCCAGATAATGGTATTGCTTCCTTAATGATCTTTAATAAGATTCTAGCCACAAGCACTGGGTAAGGAATAAAGCTTTGGTCTGGTTGTGCTTGGAGGTCATCCACTCAATCACACTGTCTTCTAGATGAAGAACTGTTAGAGGGACCTTTTTTGCAGCAAAAAACTGATATTTCCAAGGGTTTTTGAGAAATTCTTTCAATCACATTGAATAAAGTCAATTCAACCTCTCTCAGAGTCTTTTTTATAAACTTGTTAAATGAATCTAATGTAGTGTCTCCCCTTAAAATGTCATACAATGATTCTAGTTGATAAGAGTTAAGCTTAACACTGGTCATATCCATTGGATATCTCCTATCAATTTCTGAAAGTCATTTAAGATGTTCAACTTCTCTGTTCTTAAAGAAAGTTTTTGTACTGTAAGTACCTTGGGATATACTTCATATCCTAAATATTGAAAAGGAATGTGTCTTTATTTTTTTTTTCCTGGGGCTATATACAATTTGTAGTTTCTTAGTGTTTCTATGGTGTTTTGTAGACATGCTTCTAATATTTGCTCCTCAGGTGCACATCCCAATATCATTCATGAAGTATGATAACTTAATTTTGAAAATGACTTTCTTACTGGAGTAAGAGAAGCAGTCACATCCATTTGACACATGGTAGGGCTATTTTTCATTCCCTGTGGCAAAACTCTCCATTCAAATCTTTTATAAGGCATAGTTAAATTAATGCTGGGTACTGAAAAGGCAAATCTTTTCCTATCCTCTCCATGCAGAGGGATAGAATAGAAATAATCCTTAATATCTATAACCCAAAGAGACCATTCCTTAGGCAAATAAGTAGGAGGTGGAAATCCAGTCTGAAGAGGTGTTCATTTACCTTTCTCAAATCAAACAACATCCTCCATTTTTCCAGATGTCTTTTTTCACAGCAAATGCAGGGGAATTCCAAGGACTTATAGAAGGTTGTAAGTGTCCTTAGTGAAGTTGTTCCTGTACTATGTCTAATAAGGCCTGAATGTTTTCACTGGTTAAGGACCACTATTCCACCTACACTGCTGTATCATTTTTCCACTGGATAAGGGATATGTGTAAGGGCTGGCAGGCCTTCATCAGTGGCCCTGACTAAAAAGCTTAAGAACTTGATAGAAATCCTAACTGCAGTAAAAAGCATTTTTTCTTTTGCCTTTCCTGGGGACATAGAAGGACAGAACTATGCTGGAGAGGCTAATGGTGTCACTGCTCAGGAAGCAGAGGATGCCACAAGAGCACATGCTTGGGCTTAGGGAGAAGTAAATGTGGGCTGAGAAACTGAGAAGCACCATGTACCTCAAACCTCTCAGGGCAATCCTTATCTTCTTTTTCAGCCCATGTCCCCCAGCCCCTCAAACCACCTAAAGTAGTAAAAAAAAAACAATGTAAATCAACAAAATACTGAAAAAGACTTCCTTAGCTCCTTCCCATGTGCTGGCCCCTCCATGGCTATAGATACCAACCCTCCCCTAGTTTTTCTCCTGATACTTCCTTGTTTGACATCCCGAATTAAAAGCTTTCTGTTTCTTTTTCTTATATGTGGGATTCCTTAAAGGCGATTTTATCCCATTGAATTCAATTAGTTATTCTCTCACTACCTTCCACATCTCTGGTTCCAAACTCTCCTCCACAACATCTGAAAACTCAGTGCTTCTGAGTTTCCAACAAATTTTGCTTCTCTCTTAACCTAACTAAGCATGCTTTATACTTCCTTCAGAAAGGAGGTTCTATTGTTACTATTTGCACCATTTTGGCTGAAAAACAGAAGTGACTTGATTAGTCCTTATTGTATCTTCCTGCTTGCTTGTCTTTATACTTTTCTTATGTGGATCACAAGGAATCCTCAATGGAACTCCCTGATTGCATCCATCAAGCTGCTTTGTGCTCTGCTTTCCAAGGCCCCACATTGAACACCAAATGTTGTTCCAGACTAGCTCTCTAGAGGATGTAGTCCTAGCCTGAGTCCTTGGTCTTAGAGGAGGAGTGATAACCACATGAATGGTTAAACATGGAGTCTGTTTATTCAAAATTCTCTCAGCCTTATATACCTTAATACCCTTTTATAAGTATAGCAGCACTGCACGCACTAACTATAGACTGCAGACTGTACATGTAGAACTACATAAACAACCAGCTATTGTGTGTAGATGACTCTTTGCCACTTGGTATCATTCTGCTTCAATCACAACACACATTGTCACCACCCCCTGACTTCTTAAAAAGGCCAAGGGCCCTTAGGGAAGATGTCGAGCCAAACCAGACATTGTCAGCAAGTTCTCTCTGGGCTGAAGGGTCTTATACCTCACCCAGAGTTCCCCCACTGTCTATGGCCCTCTACAGTGTCACCTATTTGCTTTTTAGTTACTGCCTCATTTATTAATTCAGGAGATAAAATAGATACTGATTGGGTCATAGACTCTAAGAGAAGTTAATATTGAGGATAACCCTAAAAAATTGCCTCACATGTTGGTCTTTTGTCATTTAGCATTTTTGTCAATGATTTATATGAAATTATACATGACATGCATATTCTAATAGCAGGAAGTTAGGATGGATAGCTAGCCTAAGGCATAAGAATTTCAAGGTTCAAAAATATTTTTACATGAGAAAAGTATGGATTGAGAAGAAAATGATGGTGATGATATGATTTTTGCTGAGGCAACTGGGGTTAAATGACTTGCCCAGGGCCTCACAGCTAAGAAGTGTTAAGTGTCTGAGGTCAGATTTGAACTCAGGTCCTCCTGAATTCAAGGCTGGTGCTCTATCCACTGCGCTCCCTAGCTGACCCTATAAAATGATTTTTTTATAAATATAAATGTCAAGTACTACATTAATTAAGGCAAACACCCAAATTGTATACACATAGACAATTTAAATGGTACATATAGGTATCAAGATTTCAAATGAAAAAGACTCAGGTCTTAGAACATTGTAAAATCAATATTCAGTAACAGTCATAGGGCAGAAAAAAGAAAGATATAATTTAGGCTTTATTAAGAGGCATTAGGTCTGAAACATATGCAGAGATGTGATGTATTGGACTCTGGTTGGATCATCTCTGGATTATTGTACTCAGTCTTGACTAATACTATAAGAGAGGATACTGACAAGATGGTACCATATCATGAAAAGGATGAACTGAATGAGATAAACAGGCTGTAAAGGAATCCTTAAAATTGTGATGCAAACATATCGGTTTAAAGATCTTTGGATGTTAATGTCAATAAAGAGAATATGTGGGGAATAAGACAGTTATGTTTGATAATTATAAGGGACAACATGTAAAATATTTTTCCCTTAGGTTTCAATGGGCAGAACTAGGCTCCATAAATTGAAGCATAAGAACAGTAGATTGATTATTGATGAAAGAAAATTAATATGAATTAAGAATGCCCAAACATGGTCCTCTAGTGGGGAATGTGAACATATTTCTTTGAGCATGAGTTGGACTAAAAAACAGTTCAAATTTGTCAAAATTTAAGAATAAGTAATTATCTAGTATAAAGACATTATAGAGCACATAAGTATATTTGGAATTGAAAAATATATGGTTCCTCCTCTTTTAGAGCATACAGTACAGCAGTTTCAATAGGACATTTATACAAATACCTATAATACATCAAAAGATTAAATAAGTGTCATAAGAAAAATATAAAGTGTTTTCAATTTTTCAGTAGAAAAAGAAATCTTAGAGCTCAATCAATTTGGGAAAGTTTTTATAACATGGCATTGATATATGACCTTTATAAATGCTTAAAAATTCAGAATTTAGAGAAAGGAATAGGTGGCATTTTGGGAAGAGAGAACATTCTGATTAAATATATTAAAACAGAAAGTGTGAAGAAGCTTAGAAAACTATTACAACCCCAGTTTATTTACTAAGTATTATTACTAGTATTATATTTAATAAGCAAGGCTGATTGGTTGGTTGTTGTCCTTTGTTCTTGAAGAACACTAAAATGACATTATTATGTTAGAATCAAGTTACAGTGTGTCCAACTATGGCTTATCAGAGTAATACAAGCTTGGATTGCTCTGTTAAAGGTTGACACAAATAGTCCCTATGAACATTTGGAGTAAGTTTAACTTCACATCTCATTTTTCTTGGGAGCTAATTCAATTTTGCTTTGCTTATAGAATACAGCACTTTTCTGCCTGAAAAGTTGGAAGTATTCAGGGAAGAATGCTGAGCCATTTACAGGACTGCTTTCCACCTTTGATGTTCACCTGATCCACCCAACTCTCAACTGTGACTTCAAAAAGCTAAAGAATGCACAGCAGTCACACCCAATAAACCCTTTCTGCAAATGGGATAAACCAGGCTGAGACAGCTAAATGAGAAAGAAATATGTTGAACTTGGAGCCAAGAAGAACTAAGTTCAAACACCTACTATTTGTGGGACCCTGAGCAAGTCATATAAGCTCTTTTTGCTTTAATTTCAATATTTGTAATATAGGGAAAATAATACCACCTGCCTTGAAAGGTTATCATGGGAATCAAATGAGATAGTATTTGGAAAACATTTAGTACATTGTCTAGAACATGGTACTATATAAATGTTAGCTGCTAATAAGCAATAAGTTATCATTCAAAATATTATTCTTCAACTTGAGTGCATGAGCAAAAGTGTTGTGCTTTCAGGAAAAAAAAATAATTCAACTGTGCTTTTATAAAATGAAATTTAAAGGACAAAGAGACTTAAGGTAGGTTCAACATATTATAAGTCCTCCAATAATCTTCAAGAAGTAGCAAAAATTTTTACATAAAGAGTCTTTTATGTATGGAACCATTCTAACTACATTTTATATTGCCTCAAGAAACCACAAGAGAAGTTTAAGTTTCATAATTCCTAACTCTACAGTATCATCAGAACAGAGAAACTACTTATTGTTCAACATGGGTACATATAATTATTCATTTCTGTTAATGCTCACTGAACAACAGTTGCATGGTGCTATATTGGTTTGATGTTTCCTTTTCTGAATTGAACTCCAAAATGCTATTTAATTTTAGACTAAAAAAAGTATACACTCACTTTGCCATGTTTTATCTTTTTAATTTTTTTCAATATCATGCTGTATCTATAGTGACTATACTTTACCTTGTCACACATAGCCTAAAGATCTAAAATTTTGACCTCTTAAATCAATCATCTAGTAAGAAAGGAGTTATTGACATTAATTCTTTTCCATTTTCTTATCATAGAATATTAATTCATTTAATTGAAATTTTATTGGCTCAAAGTGTTTTATAGGCTCAGAAGATCAGAAATTAAGAGCTGAAATTGCCCTTACGGGTCATCACTACAAATTTCCCATTTTACAGATGAGGACGTTGAGGCTGAGAGATTAAATGATTTTCTCATGGCCATTCAGGTGGTGAAAAACAGAGTTGATTCCAACCCAGCTCTTTTATTTACAAATATAATTCTCTTTTCTTTGAATAACCTCCTATGATGCTTTCCCCTAAATGCTTCTCATGATGTGTTGGTCAGTAATTTCTCTCTTATTCATGACATTAGTGAAATCTACATTTAATCATATGAAATGATTGCAAGTACACACTGATAGAGCTCAGACTGCACTCCTACATATAGATCTCTACATATACATATGCATGTATTTGCATAAAATAATAAGAGGGATTACATCTTGGATTTTATTGGCATAGAATATTTCTAAAAGTAAGGAAATTTCCTGTATCAATGCAAATCAATCTCTTATTTGAAAGTATGATCTTCGAGAGTGACCTAGGGTACTGAAAGGCTCAGTAACCTATTTAAGGTTAAACTTTAACCCAGCTCTTCCAGGCTTAAGTATAGCTTTTTATTAATTATTTTATTTTTCATTATTAAAATGTATTTAGCTATTTTATTTAGCTTTTTATTAATAGTACTATACTTGTCATGTGAATGTGTGTGTATATACATGTCCATAACAGCATGAAGTAGATACACAAATATATTTACATAAAATATATGAACATATAAGCATTTCCTATGCAAATGTGCATATGTATACTACAATTCATATAAACTGTGCAATATATATATTATATATATGCACACTTGTAATATACATTTATTTACTTATATGTAGGTAAATTTTATGTTTTTAAAATAGTTTTTGGTATTAATACTTAATTTACATTTTTACAAATTTTCTACTTTCATTTTGAGTATCATCCTATTGATATTTTAGTTATTTGATCTTAGTACAATTAATTATTTTTTTAAAAAACAATAACTTTTACCATTTTTATTTGTTTGTTTTTTGTTTTTGCTGAGGCAATTGGGGTTAAGTGACTTATCCAGCGTCACACAGCTAGGAAGTGTTAAGTGTCCAAGGCCAAATTTGAACTCAGGTCCTCCTGACTTCAGGGCTGGTGCTCTATCCAGTGCACCACCTAGCTTCCCCATTCTTAATTCTTAATTATTCAGGCAAATCAGTCAGTAGAACTCCCTATAAAAATAAGCCATACAAGCCATAATATTGACACAGTACTCAGCACTTGGCTATACACACACACACACACACACACACACACACACACATACACACACATATACACATACACACACACACACACAAACATATATATATATACATACACATACAAACATGCATATATATGTGTGTGTATATAGATTAAAAGACTCAGATTTCATGTCTTATTCTTTCTTGCTGCAGTGATCAGAATGCCTGCCATTCTTAATTTTTGTACCAAGCACTTGATTTCCTGGAAACAGGACTAATCTAAATTACTGAAGGACTAATTCTATGCCCTAGTCCTTCTAATTATGACCTCTGTGATCAGAGGCAAAATGCTTTTCCTCCATGAAGCTCAGTTTGTTCATTTGTGAAATACAAGAAATAGTAGTTATGCTCCTAAACTTCCCTAGATCTGTATATGTTATCATTAAATGAGAAGATCTATTTAGAATATATTTTAATCTTAAAACAGAGCATAACTATTAGCTATTATGTTACATATCTTTTTAAATAGCAAACCCTTCCCTTTTTTTTTTCTAGGACTCCATAAAACAGTTTCTATCTAGTATCCATTTCATTGTTAATATTTTAAATCCTTCCATCCTACTTATTAACTTCCAGCAGGCTCTGTAGGTTATATTAAATCCTAGAATCTAAATATCACTATAACTTTCACTTTGGTTATTATTCATAATTAGGATAATTATCCAAGGTAATTTCATCGGAATTTGAATTTAAAATACTGATTTCATTATGATCCAATATTATTTAATCAAAATCACTGGATGCTAGATCTACAATAGACTCTAGAGATCTCTGAGTCGAGGACAATCATTTTACAAAAGAAGAAACAGGCCCAGGGAGATTAAAAACATTCAAGGAAGGTCATACAGCTAGTTAGTGGGATAGTAGAGACTAGAAATTAGGTTTTCTGACTTCCACCCTACTGTTCTTTCTCACAATTTAGAATGGATATGAACATTATTTTTTGTTATTTTCTGTGAAAATAGTTCTGTGCCTCTGTAGGAGAGCAATATAGTGAAATGAGCTAATTGAAGAGAAAAAATTTCTCAACCAGAGAAAATATGAAAATATTCTATTTCAAATAATAAATGACATAAATAGATGATTGTTTCCCCCTCTGAGTTAAAAAATGAAAGGGTTTCAATAGAATCTGATTTGGTATGGTATGGTTATACTTTATTCTGCTATGAGAGATTTATATCATGGTTTCTAGACTGAATAGATCAAGTTAAAGAGTTTTGTTTCACTGCAGTCAGTGCAAGAACAAAGCAAGGATCTAAATAAATTGTCTAACATGTTCAGCACCACCAAGTTGTTATTCAACTGTGGGTAATTTGGTCTAATTATATTAATAAATGTAAAAAATACCTACTCAAGTCAATTATATCTAATATAGATAATTTACACAGCATAACTTCTATATTCATTCTTGCTTTGAAAAACAGATACTTCATTCATGCTAATTAATTTATAATAATTATGGTACTTAAATAGTACACTATGTGTTAATCTGTGTAGGATAATACTGGTCACTTGTTATTAATCCATTTAACAAATCCAATAAAATTTTTAACCATGGTTCATTGCCATTGGAATGATGAATAAAATTTAAATAGTTTTGTTGATTAATATCCACAATAAGCCTTACAACATGAAAGAGGGAAGGTATAAGTTTAAAATTTTATACCTGGGTGTGGCATGTCAATGTGGAAAGCTTTTGTTTGATCAATAAATGACAACATTAACTAATTGAGGAATGGAAAATTAATTCACTTAAAATATTGTTCTATTTGCATTCCAACTATCAACCAGGAAAGCTGATTATTTTTACTATACTGAAAAAATTACTTTTTCACATTAGATAACTATAAACTCTCTATGAAAAATAACTATTGAGAATACAATTTTTTGGTATTGTGGAATTCCACTATTCTACATTTAAAGACATTTTCTTTTGTATTTACAATTTCTTAGAGAGAGATTTTAATGTGGATATATTTCCTATGTTTAACAAATGTATAATTACATAAGTTTTATATATATATATATATATGTATATATATATATATATATATATATATATATATATATATATACACACACACACACATATGTGTGGGAAGGTATTAGAATATGTATTCAGAACTCCCTCCAGTTGAATGACAACACTGCTATCAAGCTATGTCCTTCACTCTAACCAAATACCCCAAAAAACTACCAATTTGGAAGGAAACTACCAAGTTTATGCCAAGAAAAAAAGAATGTTTACCAATCTTAGACAATCACTCAAGCTAAATAATAAAAAGTTGAATATACAATAATGATTACTTTTCAAACATAGTACCTCCAAAGACATCTTCTAGGGCACAGAAAGGTTGCAGTCTACATCACTGAATTCAATATCATATTAATGAAAATAGGAGTTCTAAACATATTGGTTTATGAATAATCCTTAATATTCCTGATTCCTCCAATAGTTAACATTGTCTCATAGAATAAATGTGCTGCTTTTAGGTAATGTTTAACTTTTCATGATTCTGTATGGGGTTTTCTTGGCAAAGATACCATAGAATTTTGCCATTGCAGTTCCTGGTAGATTAGGAAAACAAAGGTGAAATTACTTGCCAAGGGTGACATTATTATTTAGTATCTGAGATTGCATTTGGACTCAGGCCTATTAAGTACTCCATTCAAATAACCACAAATTTGCATACAGATTTTCTCAAATTATTCTTTATATATTTTGTGTTTATTTATGTGTGTACTATCAAAGTTTGTGTTCCCTTCTTTCCTACAAATACAGGATTCTTAAGGGAAAAACCCTTTATCTTTTTTTTTTTTTTTTTTTTTTTAAGAATTCATCTCTACTTCCAATTCCAATGATTTAGACACAATAGATACTTAAAAGTATATAATCAAACTGCTATGAAATTTTTTATTCTTCTGAAATTGGAGAATTTCATTATTCAAGTCTCTGGCATCATTGAGAAAGTATTGCCAATAAAATAGTAAACAAAAATATAAACATAAATAAATATGCCAAGGAAATGATTTTTGCTTCCAGTGAGATTTTTCCATAGATCCTCCAAAGAATATCTCCCAAATGAATTATTTAAATATATGCTTATTCAATTTTATTTATACAAATGCATATAGAAATATATTTCAGGAATTTCTTGTTAATTTAGACTTCTCTACACATTCAACCAGCAATAATTAATATTTCAGAGAGTTGCAACCATCTGCAGTAACTCAATAATTATTAGTTTGTACCAGAGATTCTATAGCTCACATAAATTCATGGATACTTCATCTAATTTTATAATAACTATTTCTCCTGAAGGAATAAGTTATACAAATATATATTGAACTTATGGAATATTTATTTTTTTATCCACATAACAATGCCTCAAAATATTGAAAATGGTTATACTTGAATGGAGCCAACATGGCTTAGGAGAAAAATGCTGTGATGAGATGTGTGTATCACACAGTCAGTCTGAGGTTTCATTTGGACTCAGGGTTTTTCGGGGGGATTTTAAGTTTAATTTTCTTTGTTTTTAGTGAATCCAGGTTGGGTACTCTATCCATTATATAACTGTCGTTATATTGAATTTAGAGATTTTTGAAAGTGTATACTACACACATGTGTGTATATATATATCCATATCTATCTATCTATATACAAATAGATAGATATATATGTACTGTATAGTAATTTTATTTGTGTGAATACCTATTTCTATATGAATACAATACAGACTTTTGTTCATTACTTTAGTGAGTAGGCACATACTACCTCAATGGATCTGCAGTTTTCTTGCTCAGATATCTGATTCATTCAAATAAAGATAAAATCATTGTATAGATCACAAGTTATATATTTCTATATCAGTATTGATATCAGTACCTATATATATGTATATATATATATCATTATATGTATAGACTTTTTATCATTAAAGATCTTTATTTTAAATTTAATTTGATTATATCATAAAGCAGAAAAGCAATGATGAATGATCAGTTATGTAATTTGAATCTAACAGAAATTTTGAGCTAGAACATAACAGATGGTATATGAAATCTTTCTTTCAATCAGAAACAGATTTTATAAATTAGTATTGGCTGGTATGCCATAAGTGGCAAGGACCTCCAATTATTGAAGAGCATCTTCAAAATCTGGCTTATTGCTCCATTAAAATAGTATGATTTATTAAAACATAAGTAGTATAATTATGTTACAAGACTAAATTTATAATATACTGCTAATGGCATGATTTTGCATTTCTCCCCCCAAAAAGATAATTGAAATAAATTATATATATATATATTACATTTGGCATATACTACCTATTTTTTTCTTAAGTATAATGAGCAACATAAAATATAACATTACTTAAGGGAGGAAAGTTTGAAATGGCTAGGGAATATCTTTAGTAATATCTTTGTTATCACCATCATTTTAATCATTGTACTCTAAATTACAAAGAACATTTTTCGAAATAAACTCATGTGATCAGTAATACATATATTATTCTCATTTAACAAATGAGTGAAATAAAGTTTAGAGGCTTGGATTATTAAAACCACACAGCTAGCATGGAGAATTATGACTTAAAGCCAGGTCTTTTGTCATAGAGAAAGAGGTAGCCAATGTTAAGTCCCTCCATTTGTGACTTTTATCTTATTATGTCCTATTTCCTGTAGTAACTTGCTCCTCTCCTGCTATAATTTTCTAATCTCTTCCATGCTTCTGAATCTTTCTTTGCTACACTTAATATATAAATAAATAAATACATTTAAATATTTTCCCTAACCTTAAGACAACTTTTCCCTTCCATATGCTCAAGCTATTGTCCTATACCATCTTTGTTTTCTCAGCAAACACCTAAGGGGAAACAAAACTATCTATAGTAGTTGCTTATGACTTTCCACCTCCTACTAACTATTTTAAAATTTGAAGTCTGGCTTTCTTTCCACCACAGGAGAGAAATTTCTCTTTAAGGTTGCCAAAAATCTTTTCTCAGACCTTAACCTTCTTGTAAATTCTCTAGCATTTAACACTATGGATACTTTTAGATAACTCTATTTTCTTTGGATTTTATTAATATTTATCTTTCCCAAGGACCCTACTCCTTATTTGAACTTTCCTGTTTCTCTCATAGGCTTATCTATCTTTCCAATTAACTGGAGTCATTTTAAGCTATTCATTTTTCTTCCCATCACCCCTCACTCACATGACATAAGTTGGTATATCCTATTGATTCCAATGACTCTAGGTCTCGTTCATGTCTTCCTTCTTCTGTATTTATTCCATATACATTCTAATCTAGACTCTTCTTTGCAGTGAATAGAATTGTGTATCAGAAAACAATCAATTAATATCTGACTGCTTTAGTTTCTATATCTGTATGATGGAGAATATAATAGCATTTTATTCTTTTATGTTATGAGGAGAGGATAAAATCAGGCAATATTCATAAAATTCTTTGTAAAACGTGTTAAATAAATGGTAGTTATTATCATTAGATTCTTGTAACACTCTCATAATTAAAACTTCTATCTCTCCTTTATCTTCCTCTTAATATATCTTCCATACCTGCCAAAGTGATATTCCTATAGTTCAGGTTTGTTAATTGAACTCTGTTCAAGTAGATTCAAGTGGTCCCTATGCTAGAAGAAATAATATGATCTTTATGGCATCTTCAGGGCCTTGCAAATTACTAGAATATAAGTCATTTAAGATTGCCTACTGATTTACTGATTAATATATTTCCCACCCCAAGTATTTTCTGTTATACCATGCTACTTAAAGTACATTTACATAACATATTTTATGTCTTCATTCAATAATCATGCCATTAAGTATCTGAAGTAATTTGTCAATTTCTAAACATCTACTATACACCAAAACATTTACATTATATGAAAGAAAAACAAAACTATAGAAATATAAGCATATATAAAACATACTGAGTAAAATGAAATGATTTTAGGCAAAGCTAACTTACATTAAATGAATTTCTTGACTATGTTCAACGAATAAGATCATATGTTCTGATTTAACTAACCAAATCATTGCATTTAAAAGAAATCTATTTAATTAATGCCAACATCTTTGTAACTAAATTTGACAATGTCCTATGAGGTAATGAAGAAGATCATGGGATTATATCAAGCATAAAGGAGTTTAAAAGAGAAACCATATAAAGCTTGAACTATATGCTTAAAATACAATGACCTGGTGATGTGGCAAGAACAAAAGTATAATTGGGTAATCTGTGATCTCCAATAGTGTCCTCATAATGTCAAGAGAAAAAAAAAAGAGGGTGATCCCCATTAAATGAATTCTCCTCATCTTGTGCAAAATTATGACAAGACTTGGACAAAAATTATACAGAATGGAAAGTTTATGGATAGGTTGTCTGTTTTCTACTGGAAGAAATGTTCATATGGATAAGATCGTATAACTACAAAATATTTTTACTATTTAAATAATTTTTTTCTAAAAATGGTTTTGGTACACTAAATAAAATATATTTTATATCTTCTAAAAATATAATTTTGCATCACTATATAAATATAAAACTCAAACAGAAGGACTTTCAAAACAATTCAGAAATATATTATTGGAGAACCAAGCCATGTCAACTAAAAGATAGAAAATCACATTACTAACATACTATGTGTCCAATAGTTGAATAATCAAAATATTTGTTATAATTTTGTCAAGTATTGAAAAAAGCATGGGAGAAAAAAAAAATAAAAAGAAATTGTTAGTCGATGATTCCCTAGAAACTTCCTTAGTGCCAATACTAATTAATGATTCACAATCCTAACAGCTAATCACAGGGTATCATGTCCAATGAGTGAGCTTAGTTTTTTCTTTTTTCCTCCCTTCCTCCCTCCCTCCCTCCTTCTTTCCTTCCTTCCTTCCTTCCTTCCTTCCTTCCTTCCTTCCTTCCTTCCTTCCTTTCTATCTTTCTTCCTTCCTTCCTTCCCTCCATTCTTTTTCCCTTCCTTTCTTTCTTTTTCCCTTCCTTTCCTTTCTTTCTTCTTTCTTCCTTTCTTTCTTTCTTTCTTTTCTTCTTTCTTTCTTTCTTTCTTCTTTCTTTCTTTCTTTCTTCTTTCTTTCTTTCCTTCTTTCTTTCTTTCTTCTTTCTTTCCTTCTTTCTTTCTTCTCTTCTTCCTTCCTTCCTTCCTTCCTTCCTTCCTTCCTTCTTCCTTCCTTCCTTCCTTCCTTCCTTCCTTCCTTCCTTCCTTCCTTCCTTTCCTTTCTCTTCTTTCTTTCCTTTCTTTCTTTCTTTCTTTCTTTCTTTCTTTCTTTTCTTTCTTTCTTTCTTCTTTCTTTCTTTCTTTCTTTCTTTCTTTCTTCTTTCTTTCTTTCTTTCTTTCTTTCTTTCTTTCTTTCTTCTTTCCTTTCTTTCATTCTTCTTTCTTTCTTTCTTTTCTTCTCTTTCTTTCTTTCTTTTTCTTTCTGTCTTTCTGTCATTTCTTTCTTTCTTTCTTCTTCTTTCTTTCTTTCTTTCTTTCTTTCTTTCTTCTTTTCTGTCTTTCTGTCTTTCTTTCTGTCTTTCTGTCTTTCTTTCTCTACTTAAGACAATGTTCTACAAAGATCTAAACAAAAATCTCCAAACTTATACTCTAGCTATATGGTCACATTTAGATTTGATATTGTCAGAGGACTGAAATCACTGTGTATCATATGATGTCTGATTTGGGCTTTTACTGAAGCCCAATGTTTTTCTGCACAGAAAAAAACATTTTCATTGAAAAAATTGTTCAAAAGAAAAAAAAGAAGGAAGGTTATTTAGAATAATTTAATGCAAAATATAATTATATTCTGGGAACCAAAAAGAGCTTTTGCTCTTAATTACCTCAAATAGAAAGGAAATAATAAAAGGCATAGAA
Organism: Sminthopsis crassicaudata; assembly: GCF_048593235.1. Taxonomy (NCBI): domain Eukaryota; kingdom Metazoa; phylum Chordata; class Mammalia; order Dasyuromorphia; family Dasyuridae; genus Sminthopsis; species Sminthopsis crassicaudata. The sequence goes on from NC_133619.1 coordinate 102,613,242, forward strand.
AGAATTCTATTTTGTTTGTCAATTGGAGAGACAGTGAAAATGAAGAACTCGATCTTGTATTCTGCTGGAAATTATAAAACATCAGTATTATTAAGGATTTATAAATTTCTAATTAATTAATGCAAAAAAATTCTGAGAAAGAAATACTTGTAATTATCAGTAAGCTGAAAAAGGAATATATAAGATAAGGTGTTTTGTTTGTTTGTGTTTTCACCCTACCTTAAGTAAATCCATAAGAACAATCCTTTGTGCTCACCCTCTCAGTGATCTTACTCTTTGGCAAATGCTGCCATGGAATTTATGATTTTATATTATATGTGTAATACTTTAGATTTGTTGAAGTTTCCCTGTATATCAAGAGATACTAGGGCTATAATCAACATACTGCAATAGAACATGATTAGTTACATCACCTACCATTTTGAATAATCCCTATGCTTGTCACTGCTAGATAAATCGAAGCAGATACTTTAATACTCTTCCTACAAGCCTAACTCTGGTTCTGTACTTTGGTGAATGATCACAGTGCTTAGCAACCTTAAAAAATTGAGATAATCACAAGGCTCAAAGATTCTAATAACTTAGTCCCAAGAATACATGTTTGGTTTCACAAAATGTCAATCATGGGAACTGTTTACTGAAGATGTAATGATGACTGTGACCACCATTTAGTGATTTTCATGCTTATAAACCCTGCCCTTGTCATAAGCCATAAATCCTCCTCTGAATAAAAATAAATAAATAAATGAAAATTTGATGGGTATGATATTTTCATCTATGACCCATGTTCTTTTGCTCTTTGTTATGCAGTAGTCCAAGACCTGCATTCATTAAAGATGTTCTGTCAAGTCTTTTGTGATTCTAATTGTGACCATATGTATTTATTTTTCTTATTACTTGTAATAATACTTAGTTTCTGTTACCTCCCTTGACATTATTGATATATATATATATATATATATGTGTATATATTATTATTATTATTTTATTATTATTATTAAGCTCCAGAATTGTTCTCGTTTACTTATTAGGTAACATTTAACTAGAAATCTTCTATGTTTCTCTTATTTGGATATTCTTAATTCCAATACTCTATAGCTTGATTTATGATTGCTATTGAATTGTTTATTATGTTATTTGTGATGCTTTTATTCCTTGTGTCAATTAAACTTTAAGCTTTCACTTTTGGTAATTGATTAAGAAAATCTAAATTTTTTGATGTGTTTTATTTTCTGGATACCATCTTTCATTGTTACTTTTATATTATCTTAAATGTGTTTCTTTTTGTTAACTTTTAATACTTTTAATTTTCTATTATGTATTTCATCTGGATAATTATATAATCTTCTAGTGTATTTAGCAACTCATCAATTTTAGTTTTAGTTACTTTTACTTTTGTGGTATTTTATTCCTGTAGCAATGGTGTGCAGTAGCTAGAATGCTGGCCTACAGTCAGGAAGGTTCATCTCCATGAATTAAAATCTGACCTCAGACATGATTGTGAAATCCTAGGCAGCCCCTTAATCCTATTTTCTTCATTTCCTTTTTTGTAAAATGAACTAGAGTAGGCAATGGCAAATCATCATTTCCAGATTTTCATCAAGAAAATCCAAATGTATTTACAAAGAGTCAGATATGGCTAAAAATGAATAGGTGGCAACATTTTCTTCCAGTCCTTAGAATACTCCCTAGGAAATCTCACATTTTTAACTACAATGGCACCAATTTCTACATTAGTATTTTATATAGGCCCAGAAATAGTTTTAGATTTTGGGAACAAAAAGGGAAAACAACATTTTGATTTAGGAATGAAGGTCTTTCTTACTACTGTCCCTCATTTATAATAGATTATAGTTTAATTTTGAACTGAGGATATCATTAGCCAAAAAAAAAATATATATATATATATATATGTGTGAAGTATGGTTTTCTATGGGAACAATATTTTAGGTGTCATCTAAATATATCTAATAATTAATAACACATTTGTGCTTAATTGACTCTTTAATTGGGACCCATGCCAAATTTCACTTAAGAGAGAATGATGATATTTTTAAAATCAGGCATAACCATAATTATTTAGTGATGAAAAGGAAATCAGTTTTAATTGATTATTTTTGGTTTGATTATAAGATTAAGCTTCATTCTTTAGTAAAAATTATTCCTAAAGTATGCCAGACTAACATAGATTATCTCTTAAATCTAGGTTGCCTATGGATTTAGAAGAATTTACCATTTTGTAGTAGATAAACTTGAATAAGACATAGTAGGATGGATGACTCTTTTAAAACTTTCCTTTTCAAGTAGAAATGGAAGAAGTATGATCAAAGACTAATTCCCCATTTATAAAAAGGGAAGTTGATCAGAGGCTAAATTCCCTTTTTTGGCTAGAAGAGAAAAGTTAGATGGAAACTTTCAATTTTAGTGGTTAAGTTCTCTCTCTCTCTCTCTCTCTCTCTCTCTCTCTCTCTCTCTCTCTCTCTCTCTCTCTCTCTCTCTCTCTCTCTTTTCTCTCTCTTTCTCTGTCTCTCTGTTATTTCCTTCCCAAGTTTCTATAATAAAACTCTTCATTTGATGGTGAGTTTTTTATTTTGTTCTTTAAATTGCTTTGGTTGCTTATATCACCTAATAAAATGATTTTACCTTAATTTGCTGCTTAAGTAGTTAGATGTTTTTATTAGAAAAATGCATGTCCTTATTTTTGAATTTTTTAAAATAGTTTTTTTTTTCTGTTGCATTTAATTAGGAAATATGATATTTAAGTTTTTTACACCATATATTAGTTACAAAGTGATAAAATTCTAAAGCATTCAAACATATTCTGGAGCTCTCTCTCAAGTCATTTTTACCATGATGGTTTGACATTTCTCCTTTTGGAGATTTATTTATGGATTTAAGGTTAGGCATGTATAGGAGCACATTTCCTTCTATAATTAGTCTTATGGCTATAAATATTTTATATTAAACAATTTAGCAGCCTTGAAAAGTTTTTGAACTTTTAGTCAAATACTGTGAGAGAATGTATTTATAATAATTACAGGTCACATCGCCATTTTAAAATTATCATTTTGATGCTAATGATCTACTGGATAAATTCTTGCCATAAAATGCCCAAAGGGCTTATGAAAATTTCATTCTAAGTATGAAAATGTCTTTTTCTCAAATATTGGAAATATTGGTAAAATTTTATATCTCAATATTATTAATTATAATATCTAGGGTTTGTATTGCCAGATTTCAATTCAGTAAGATGAATCACTGACTCTGGGATAGGGACACTATTCATTACACCACCTAGCTGAACCTTCCAAAATATTATCTAATTGCTTAATATTCTTAGTATTTTTTAATAATAATTATATGAGAATCTTATAATCTTAGAGTACCTAAATTCAATAAGTTATTTTTGTCTCTTCCTTTTCTCTTTTAAATTATTTTTATGTCATGAACATGCCCTATTTTCTAAATTGTCCTATAAACTCTATAAAAGAAAAGATAAAAAATGTACTTGTCTTTGTACTGGCAATGGTTACAGTAATAGGAAATCAAAGAGTGAAAAAATATGAAAAGAAATTGCTATTTATATTAAAATAGCATATACTGTTTTCTATCTTTTTCCTCCTTCCTTTTTTTCTTTCTTCCCTTTTTTCCCTTTCTCTCTTTGACTATTGTGCAAATGATATGTCTTAGACATTCTTTATCAACAATGACTATTTACCATTCTATAAATGTTGAATTCACTAGTGGCAGGAACATAATATTTTTTTTTTTCTATCTGACCTTATTCACAGTGCCTTGTACACTGGATAAATACTTGATGAATTGAGTTCTTGTCTCAAGCTCTTAGGACACATCTTTGGTTTCCAGCTTTGACCTCTATTGTATTTTTTGTTCATCCTTTGATTCTTAGCATTCCAGCAAAAACACAAACCTACAAACATATACACAAACAAACAAACAAAAAAAACCCACACATATATGATAGAGGTAGAGAGATATAGATAATATAAATATATAAATATAGATATATACATACATATATAAAATATGCCCAATTTAAAATAGGGAATATTGGAAATAAAGTGATTACTCAAAAGAAAGCTTATTCATGAGTGACTTTTAAGAGCTCTTTGTGAAGGCTAAGAAATAGCTTTATCTTAAAAACAATATGGGGAAAAATTGACCATTGTGTGTAAAACATATCTTTTCTAGCCAGAGCAGTCAAATTAAGCTTACTTCAATTCAACAAATATTTAATGAACATAAAATGGTATTTTCTATACCACATAAAACAATAGAAGACAAATTATAGTTAACATTTTATAACTTTTAACTAAAATTTATCTATCAAGTTAAAAGTTGTAAAGTCTAGATTTGTTCAATCAACAGTATGTCAATATAGAACTCACTTAAAAAATGGGCACAAAGATGAAACTGAACTATTTTACTGTGCATTTTTACAGCCAGGACTTATTCTAGACAGAGCCACAGGGTTGACATTGATCTCCCTGTGGATTGACTTAATTGACCATTGATTTCACCATAGGCCAATGTAATAAATCATACTGCACTGCTGGTTCACACTAATTCAGTCTATGTCTCTGGCTCCATTCTCTCTCTTCACCTATCAGTCCTTTATGGTGTTACTAGATGAATCATCCTAAAGCATATAGCTAATTATGTTACCCAATCACATTGAAAAAACTTTTAATGGGTCCTCATTATAAAGAACCAAAATTCCAAATGCCCATGTCAGGAATTCAAGGACCTGCATTATTTGCTCACCTACTGACTTCCCCAACCTTATCTCCTCTTATCTGTCTTCATGCTCTTTGCTTTTCAAGAAACACCTGTTTTCTCTGAACATAGCCCACATTTTTCTCACTTGACTTCTTTATCATGCTGTTTATTCTATCTCTACTAATTCCTCTTTTACTCCAATTCTATTGCTAAAATCCTTCAAGGCCTACATTAATTTATTGCTTCCCTCTGAGAGTGTACCTAAACAATAGAGGTAGAAGGAAGTTCTCTTTCCTCTTGAATTTGTACCCATTTTACTTTACTTATATATTTTATTTGGCATTATTTTTATGTCATAAACATGTCCTATCTTCCAGAGTATTATAAACTCTCTAAAGGAAAAGATAAAAATGTAATTGTCTTTGTAACCCTTTCCATAGCCTCTATCATTTTGAATCTTATAGAGTAGTTGCTCAAAAATACAATCTGAATGACTAAGATGATATATTGGTAAAATTTATTTTAAGTATATGTTAAAATTTATTAGCATAATATCCTAGTGTTTCATGATTTGATCTCAATTTATCATATAAAATAATTTATTGTAAAACAATTATATTTTGTTAATAAAATTAATGTATTTTTAGGAATGTAATAAAAAAAGAGAGAAGCAATAGAAGGCAAAAACATTTTAAAGAAAGCTTGGCAAGAAATCTAGTCATGCAAATTCACCTGAAAACTAGGGGCAGCTAGGTGGTGCAGTAGATAGAGCATCAGCTCTGAAATCAGGAAGACCTGAGTTCAAATCTGACCTCAGACACTTAACACTTCCTAGGTGTGTGACCCTGGATAAGTCACTTAACCCCAATTGCCTCAGCAATTATACATATATGTATAAAAGCACAATAAGACAATGGAAAAGGAGTAAAAACATTTATCTTAGGAAATTATTTTAACTTCAAAGAAAATGAAACTACTTTACCTTCTGTCCAATATGACCATTTCAGATATGCTTAAAGCAGAAAAAGAATAAAGAAAAAAAAATTAAAATAGGTATGTTAGAGTCAATATATGTGAAAATAATATTTTTACATGTAAAACATTATAAAAATGTTAAGAGATTTATGTACAAGGCATTTCAATCAGGGAAAGATGCCAAAATTTTACTAAAAGTAAAATTCTACCTTAATTGATACAAAAATAAAGCAAATAAAAAACTCAAACTTCAAACACATCAGACTGAAAAAAAAAAAAAAATTGATTCATGTAAATATTGTAACAGAAGCATAATTAATGAAAATACTGTTGTTATTGTTTTTTGAGAAAATTATGACATCAGTAATGAGATATCTTGACATGCAAGTGAATTGGATTTAAGTGAGGGAGGACTGTGCAAGGTCATCATCCTCACTTTCTCCTCCTGAGCCATCTGGTTTCAGTGGCCAAACTGATGGCAGTGGCTAAAAAGGATTACTAAAAATAGCTCTGGATACAGTAGGGAGTCTTTGATCTTTTTAAATGCAGGTCTTCAACAGATCTTAGTTTGACTGAGGCCACAGCCAATCAGTGATTAAAGTTAGATAGAAATTGAGGCAAAGCATCTCCTTTTTAATCTAGTCAAAAAAAAAATAAAAACTAAAAACAAATAAGTAAATATCTGAACCAACAAATAAATAAATGGATATGCAAATAAATAAACAAATAAATAGATAGATAAGTAAATAAATGAATAAATAAATAAATAAATCTAGGAAGCTGAAGAACCTCAGGGTTTCTGGCCAAAGCAAAAAGGATTGCTATTTATGGTCAATCTGAATATTAGTAGAGAATACAAAAGTTTTTGAAACAATATTCCATAATATATTGCATTGCTACCACTTTTACAATTTGCAAATAACATATATTATAGCATCTGATATTGACAATATCTTTGTAAATTAGTCTCTATTATTATAATCATTGTTTGTGCCTATGGAAAGTGAGTACAAGTGGAACTAATTCACTTATTCAAGGCAAAAAAAAAAAATAATAATAATAAAAAAATAAAAACTAGTAAAAGTGCCTGAAGTAGATTTTAAATCCAGCTGATTTCAACTCCAGAACTTTATCTACTTAGTCTATTTTGTTAAAAATCCCAATATCTTCTGATTATTAAAAAATGATTCATAGACCCTAAAAAGCTTCATAATATTTTCCTGGTACTTTAAGCTATTTAAAATCGATTACAAATATAATAACAGAGAAAATTGCAATTAAGAACTCCATATATAAAACAGGAAGATATAGTCTCAACAATGATATTGGATACTGATAGAGGAAATTGAGTGCTGGTTCCATTTTGAAAAAAGTTGTGGATTTTTTTTTTTTTTTTTTTTGTGGATATAAGCTCATTCATAGTTTTACAATGAAGAAATGTTGATTAATCAAGATCTTTTAAAGAATCACATAATATTCACATTGCAAAGTTAAATAAAGAAATGAACCATGATGCTTTTATGTATAGCCTATGGCCAAGTCATGGAGACATGTTTAGACATCATCATGCCTGAAAAGATATTTCAGGATTTACACTTTTATAGAAGCATTTACTAATAAATCATTTTTTAAAAAATCATTTAAAAAAAAAGTCTTCTAAGAGTAAAAACAACTTCATTTAAAGTTGTTTTCAATATTAGAAGACTTTTTTTTTTTAATGATTTTCAAATACTTAAGTTAGTAGGAAAACATACTGCCCAAATTAATCTGAATGTAGAATAAAATATTTTTCAAAATTAAAAATAATCAATGAATCTCTTTTAATGAAACATAATATGATTATACAATAAATTTTTTTAAGCCTATTATTCTTTAAGGGAAAAGATTCAAACTCATCATATTTTATGCCAATAGATTTCAGTAAGATCTGATTGTTTCCTTCTGACTTCAACTGACACTTTCCCTTCTATAATCACATTTTTTTTTTTCATTATTATTGGAACCATGATAAAAAAAAAAAAAAAAAAAAAAAAACAAAAAAAAAAAACTGTTATGGTTTATTTATTTTTAAATGGTCCTTCATCATGCCAGCAGATGGCATTGGTTACTATTTTTGGAAATGAACATCTGTGTGATAGTGCTGCCTGATTGAGGAAACAGATATTCATAGAACAAATCTGATTGAACAAGAAGACTTTAATTTACAGCACCTAGAATTGCGCCTTGAACATTTTATAGGCTTGGTTTGTTGAATTGTTGAGTTGAATGTTGAATGTCAAACCATTTTATTACATTGATAAAGTTTGGTTAATCTATCTTTTGATTTTTTTTAAGTCACAGTGGATAACAACATATCATATTATTACTTAAGAACATGGTTTTGGTATTGATTAATTTTTATTGCAATTTACTTTTCAAAAATATGCATAATCATTAAATCAATTTAATTTAGAGGTACAATTGTTCAATAAATTAATCATCTTTTATTGAAATTAATAAAAATGTGCCAAATACATATAAAGACTGGTAACTATCAATGTGATTTTAAATTAGATAAATTTAAAGGCATTTCTCCTCCAAATGAGAAAAAATGATGTGAAAAGTCATGAATTAGAGAGTACAGTCTGCCCTATAGCTACCAGATATTATTAAAGGTCTCCAGCATCACAGAAGCACTAACATCAAAATATGGCATTATTGATAATAAATCTAAGCAGGCATTTTCTATCAATTGAGATAAAGTTCCAAATTCCTCCCCAAAAGGAGACAGTAGTAATAAACACAGATCTATATGTATATAAACCTATCTACACACATATACACATATATATAGATATATAATGGAAGTGAGGCAAATATAGTTCGCAATAAATCGTGAAAATGCATTGATTAATCTTCCTTGCATGTGATGTGGTTATCATGGTATTAAAAAGTAAGCCAAAATAGTAATTAGCTTATATTAAAGCATAATTATAGCTTAATCAGTCTTTTAAATATGAAATGAATCCATGAAGATTAGATGTTGTTGACCTGAACTGAAGTTTTTGAATTAAAACAGGAATATAAAAACATCTAGATGTACTGAGTTTATAAACCATAGGTTAAAGTTTGCATGTATACAATGCAAACTACAATATAGTACTTTATCTTAGGGTTTTTTCAACATTAAGTCCTCTCAATACTAAGAAAATAGAAAGGCAGAAAATGTTCTCTTTTGCTTTTATATCCTTGATTCTCTGACATACTTTTTTTGTTTTTGTTTTTTTTAATTAAAACAATTCTTATTACACATTGCTTTATGAATCATGTTGGGAAAGAAAAATCGGATAAAAAGGAAAAAAAAAAAACCTGGGAGACAAAAAAATAGGGGAAAAAAAGTGAAAATAACATGTATTGATTTACATTCATTCTTCATAATTCTTTATCTGGACACAGATGGAATTTTCTATCCAAAATCTCTTGGGATCACTTTGAATCACTGAACCACTGAGATGAATCAAGGCTTTTATAATTTATCATCACACATTCTTGCTGTTATTGTGTACTTTATGTATTGTATCCTTTATGATTCCTTGGGATATAGAACCAGTAGTGAGACTCCAAAGGGTATATACAGTTTGATAGCGCTTTGGGCATAGTTCCCAATTGCTCTCCAGAATGGTTGGATCATTTCACAACTAAACCAACAATGCATTAGTGCCCCAGTTTTTTCACATCCCTTCAACATTTATCACTATCTTCTATCATTTTAGCCAATCTGAGAGGTGTGAGGTGTACTCAGAGTTGCTTTAATTTGCATTTCTCTAATCAATAGTGATTTAGACAATTTTTTCATAAGACCATAGATGGCTTTAATTTCATCCAGTGAAAATTGTTCATATTCTTTGACTATTTATCAATTGTGAAATGACTTGTATTCTTATAAATTTGATGCTTTTATGTATTTTAGGAATGAAACATTTATGAGACATACTGGCTGGAAAGGTTTTTTTTCCACCTTCATACTTCTCTTTTAATCTTGTTTCTATTGCTTTTATTTGTGCAAAAAATTTTTAATTTGATAATAATCGAGGATATAGAGCTGGTAAATACTTGTAGATTTGAACTCAGATTCCTCACTCCATGTCAAATACTCTAACCATTACCTAGTTGCCCTATTATTATAGAAATAATGTAGACTAGCATTTAAAGGATCCTCTGATTCTTTAATAAAGGTGTGTATGAACCATTTAGTAACATAGGTGTCAATCTCAATATCTTATTAAGTCTCTTTGTTAGAAGAGTAAGAAGTTATGGCCAAAAAGAAATAATCACATAGTAAATAATCTTCTGGTGTTAATTCTCTCCAGATTTTTTCTAGGTTAGTAAAAAAAAAATCCTTTTTCATTTTGTATTTGAGTCCTTTACATTTTTCTAGATTGACTCTCAGTGGTAGCTGGAAGTTAAACTCTGCATCCTTTTGAGACATTAGAAGAATACATTTGTGGAAGAATATATTAATGACCTCTGAATAATGATTGGGGGACCATTTTTCTTTTTGATTTGGAGATATCTTAGATATGCTCTATCTTGGCATTATGGAGAATCACATAAAAGTCAGGGTGGTTGATTTTCAGTTATTCAAGATAACAAACAAACAATGAATAGATTAATAATAAATAAATTGTTAGGGAAATAGTAATTAAGTTCCATTTGTATGCCAAGCACTGGTCTATATAGTGAAGACACAAAGCAGACAATATTTACTCCCAAGGAATTTACAAACTAGTAGAAGAAACAATATATGAACAAGTAAAAACAAAGCAAGTATAACTTGGAAAGGATTAACAGAAGGAAGGTACTAGAAGTCACTACTTTGAGAAAGCTTTCTTGTAGAATGTCGAATTTAAATTGGGATATAAAGAAAATGAGGGATGTCTCTAATAAGAAAGTATTCTAGGCATGGGAGATAGTAAAAAAAAAAATGTTTAGAAGCCAGAGATTAAGGGTTTTGCTCATATAACAAATATGAGACCAATGTCACTAGATCAAATAATTCTTACTCGGCAATAATGTGTAAGAAATCTGGAAATGTAAGATGGGTTAGATTATAAAATATTTTGAATGCCAAAGCATGCATGCATTTTGAATTTTCTCCTAGAGACAATAAGAATATACTCGAGTTTACTGAATGGGGAGGGTGGGCTGGTGGTGGAGGGTAATGTGACCTAAATTTTAGGAAAAATAATTTTTGTTCATTAATAAAGGCTGGATTAGAATTTAGAGAGACTTCAGACAGGAAAACTCACCAGCAGGTTATTGCAATAATCAAAGCATAAAGTGATGAAGGCATGCACTAGGGTAGTAGCAATGTGAGAGAAGAAAATGGATTGTATTGAAAATATTTTGAAAAGATGGAATTGACAATCCTTGACAGTTTTGATATGGCAATTGAGAGATGGAAAGAAATCCAGTATGAGTCCTAGGTAATAAGCTTGAGGAATAAAGAAATTGGTGTTGCCCTCTACATTAATGAGAAAAGTAAGGTTGTACATGGCAGAAGGTTTGGAGAAAGAGGTAAGGAATTCTATTTTGGATATATTGCATTTAAACTATCTATTGAACAAATAATTTGGCATGTTGGAAAGGCAGTTGGAAATAAGACTTTTGAGGTTAATAGAGAGTCGTCCATGGTCCAAAATGGGCAAAGAATATTTTAAGTATATAATTAGCTAGCAAAGTATGCTTCAAGAACAGCTAAACTAATTCAATATGTGGGTACAAAGGCACAGGGATTTCTGTAACCCTCAAATTTCCATTCTTTAGAGAAGGAGCATGACACCTCAACTTAAAAACCAATAGCTAAATTTGATTATTAGGGAAGAAATTATTCTGTTTTATTTTTCTCCTACTGTTGAGTATGAGATAAGAATGTGACTTAAAATAAATATTTAGTTCTTTTTGAAAACTCTGTTTCCAGGGCTGGACTGGAAGGTTAATCTCATATTATCAATACTCTGCTTAGATAGTACAACTGATTGTCTATGGAAGCTGAAAATGTGACTTCATCTCTAAGACTTTATGATATTTCTGATGAAATAAATATGCTTAGAGTTTACAAATGTTTCATCATATTAATGTTAGCATTTTGTAGCATCTTAGACTATGATGAAAAATGGAAATAAAATAATGTTTATCTTGTTGCATGTATTATATAAAAGGAAGAATAAAGAGGTCATCTCTAATATTAGAAATTCATGATTTTTTATTTGTTTTCCTAAGAAATATTCTTTTTCTTATAAAATGTTCCCCCATGATGATAACTAAACTAAGCAACGGACTATATAATGTTATATCATAAGGATTTTCCAGGCCATATCAATTCATTACTAGTAAAACAAAGAATTGAGTCAATCATTTTTAAAAATCAATTTGAAATTAAGCAAGACACAATAAATTATTTCTATCATTTGATCCAGAAAACACCATGCTGTTCAGAGTTAAAGGACATGTGTTTGAGCCCTATCTCTCTCATAAATTATTGTATGACCAAGGACAAGCAACTTAACCTCTCTTGGCCCTGAATTTTTGCTGCTGTTGTTGTTGTGTATAAAAGGAGAGAATTGGATGTTATGACCTTTTTTCTCTAACTCTATTATCCTCTCAACTATCATAGAGAACTAAGCTTGACTCAGAATTTTGTCATATTTTTTTTTACCATCCTCAAAGTAAATATTTTAAATTTCCTGACAGATATAAAAAAAAAAAAAAAAAAGAAAACAAATAAAACCTAGGACCTCATATTTTAACTTTGTGGTACTGGGTGGCAGTGTCTTTTCAAGTAGATGGAAGAAGTTAGTAGGAAGAAATCATTCAAAAAAGAAAATAGATTCTAGAATTCTACTTTAGCTGAGCTTTTGTTTATTTTTTTTGTATTTATTTGTTCGTATTGTGACATGTATATATACATATATATGTAAATATATATGTATACTCATATCTATCTATCTATATATGCACACATACACACATACTCTATTTTTCCATTTATCTACCAGTTTCTCTAACTGTGAATAAAGAAGGCCAGCCTTCTGGGTTAGGAATCAACTTTTTATCTATTTTATTCATCCTTCTTCACTTTAAAGGTTGCTTCTTTGCTGATGCTGTTTACCTGATTCCACTTCTTTTCTCTTTACCTTGTGCTAAGCAAACCTACTGGAATTTCCCATTCTTTTCCAGTTCCATCTCTGCTACCACTTACCAATAACTATAGACTTAAACCCAAAAGTTATTGGAAGAGCTTATATTCTTACTATAAAACTACAACAATCAGCTATGCCTCTAGGTTGCCAGAGGCAGATGTCATCCAGACTGAGTTGAAAAGAATAATGACCTTCTGGGACCTTGACATTAATAGTACAACCTGAATGAAATATGCCTCTTTGGAAAACTCTATATTTGCCCAAAATTGGAAGGTAACCTTATTGTAAGGAAGTTAAAGCCTGGATCCCCAAATGACTTGGCCTCCTTGCTTCTGTGCAGAAATAGAGTGCAAAGTGGTAACAGATAAAATGTTATCTTTGTTGTTTATGGAATACTCTGAAGTTTTAAAAGCTACTTCTCTTTCAGCCCCTAAGGAGTTTTAAGAATGAGGAAAAGGTGAGCTGAAAATATGCACTACTTTTTGGTTTGAATGGCAAAGTTAAAAAAAAAAATCAAGAAAGTCAAAAATTCTATTAAAAACATGATTGGCAACCACAACTATATGTTCTGTTTTATGCCCTGAAAAACCGAGAATAGGCTTTGTCATCATTGAAACTGAAACTAGCAATACAGAATTGGATTCAGAACTAATAGGGACAGCATCATCACCATTAATTAGGTTTAGAAATGGTTCTTTGCTAAATATTAAATGGAAATATCTTGCTAGATGTTTTGTGGGGCTAAAATATAGGGTTTCTGGGAGTTGAAGGAATGGGCAGTGGAATAAGAAGTAATATTGGAAAATATTTAATATATTTCTACGTAAATACATCGAATTCATTGCTAAATTTAAAAGACACAAGGGGAATTACAGAACATCAATTAAAACAAAGGAACACTTTTTATTTTTCCATTATACTAATTAAAGTTTAACTTCTCAAATATTTCCTTCACAAAATGCTTTAAACAATTTTAAATTTAGACATTGAAAAATAATTAAGACAATAAATGTAATATAGTATGGAGGTCATCCTACTATAGTAGGTACGTATGTGCACATTTTTATAAAGTCAAATTCTAATTATTCTAAAATCAAAAAAACTTATTCACAAATTTTCAAGGACAGCTTATTATTATGAAAGATAGTATAGTATTTACTTTAATATGATATGCAATTTTGCTACTGTTGTAGAGCTTCTATTAGCCAGTAGTCAATATGATAAATCATAATTTATAACCTTTGATTACAGATTGAACTATGCTTCTCTTTTGAGAAGAACTTTAGCTATATTAATCTGGTAAAGCTCACCACCAGAAGACTGATTTCTAGGTTGTTTTGGTAATAATAAAATTCATGAAACTGCCTGTTACTTTGATGAGACAGTGGCATCTGAATCAGTAAAGACAGTAAATATATAAAATCATACCTTTTTAAATACTGAAGAATAATTGCTTTGATTATCCCAACCCTTCCATCTTTATTTTACAAATTTGAATCTCTGTTTTCTCATTTTCAAGATTCTAGTAAATGTAAATATTGATGGGGGGGGGAGAGCCTCTTCTTCACACTAATCCACTTCATAGGGAGGTGTAGGATTAACCTAGGTCAGATGATTTCACATTCAATAGGCACAGGCTTAAAAAAGGGAAATATAAAAGTTTATTATTTTTGGGACCTTAATTTAAAAAAGATATAAGAAAAGAGGAAAATTATAGCATAAAAGTAATGCCCAATTAACAAACACAGTGTGATCATCAAGATAATATAAGAAACAAGCATAAGATGTACACATGCATCATCAGCACTACAAGGATCCACCAAAGCCTGAATTCCTTGCCTGGGAGAATCTTTGGTCACAGCAATTCGGTCTCTAAGCATTATTAGGCAAGTTGTACACAGCTTCCTAACCGAATTCTCAAAGTTCCATTACACTAAGGCATTTTTAAAGACTGAGAACAAAGTAGGCACTATGCTAAGTATTCTTATGTGATATGTTACTCTTGAGATGGAGCAGTCCCCTCAGATACAGGCTGCTCTATCACAAGAGACGCACCAGCAGAATTGGGGAAGATGGTAAAAAGAGTTCTCACTTTTCACATTGGGTTGTGGATAGGGAGGTGATACACTATCTACTTATATAAGTTGATACAAAATGCAAAGGAATTGATTTCAAGAGGAAGAAGAGGAAAGGATACTAAAAGGGAGGAAAAGAAATGGAAAAGAAACGAAAAGAGTAACTATTTGTATACCAACTACTATGTGCCAGACACTGTACTAAGCATTTTCCAAACATTAACAAGGAACTACTCTAATTGCTAGGAATATCAGAAAATATAGGAATTAGCATCTAAGTCATTAAAATTATTCTTTGAAGAAGTAGGGAATTCTTCAAAAGAAAATATAATAGTTTAGTCTTTCCTTCACCCTTACCATCTATTCATGTTTTATATGATGCAAAACAATAAGCCAGTTTAAATGAGTTATAAATTATGAATGTGACTAATTTGAAATATAACCTAATACACCTAATCTTTACTCATTAATAATTTTACATGTTCTTCTATAATAAGAATGTCTGATATAATATACAAAAGAAAAAAGTGTATGGAAAAATATTTGATGCTTGAGGCATTAAGAAACTAGTAGGTTTTACATAGTATAGTGACATGTTCATATTGTTTAGGAAAATCACTTTGGCAATGTTGAAAATGATTTGGAGTTAACAGAGTCTTGATTGAGGAAGACAGACAATAGAACATTAAATTACAGAGAACAAAGAAATCATGAGAATGTGTAAGTAGCAAAAAAAGTGGCCCAAGAGATATTACATTTTGGGACCTTTGGTCACTGATTGGACAGTGGTATCCTTGACAGTAATAGGGGACTATGTAGTATGGATATTTCTTTTTTGGGGAGAGGAAAGATATGATCCAGACCATAATCTATTTGGGTCAACTTACTTATGTAATTCTCTCTACTCCATCCAAAATGAGAGAGGATATGATTTTTAATTTTTTTCTTTAGTTAGTGGAACCTCTCACTAACTAAAATAACTTTTCACAGTGGAAACTGCTAGATGGCTCAATAGATAGATTTTTGGATCTGGAGTCAAGAAGAACTGAGTTTATATCCAATCTCAGATATTTGGAAGTTATGTGATCCTAGGAAAATTATTTAACAAGTGCCTGTTTCTTCAGTTTCCTCAACTGTAAAATGAACATAAAATATCCATTTTATAGGATTGTGAAAATCAACTAAATATTGATAAGGTACTTAACTTGGTGTCTACCATAAAGCAGGTATGTAATAAATATTTATTTCCACTTATTCCTTCTCCCACTTCTCTGAGTAATACTTATTTTGCTTTGTTTTTATGAGGTGATTTGGTTGTTAGGAGATTTCAGAAGAATTTTCTGAATGACACTTATACTATTGCTGTGTGAAGTGGTTATTTTAGACTTGAACTTCATTGATAGAATAACTGAAGGGGTGGAGCAGTATTTGAATTTTCACAGCATAAGGACTGTAAGAAAGAGACAGTATAATGGAATAAGTGTTAAGTATGGTTATGTTGGAGCAAAAACACATAATTGGTTTTCTCTGTGGATTTTATTAAGTTTAGCTAACCATTTTTAGCGCCATTCTTTGCATACTCTGAAATATTTCTTCCCTATAAAACCATTTCTCCAGAAGACCCTACTCTATACTTTTTTGGAAACTATAACTTCAGGATACTAAAATTGTTGACAGATGCTTAAAAAGTCATGAAGAAAAGATTGTATATATTCCAGATTTACTAAATATTGCTTCTTTTCACATCTTTTACCTTGCAATAAAATTGTCATTTTTTTGATATTTCATTCATAATGTTCCATATTCCCCATTTCTATGTCATAGTTCATGCCCAGTTCCTAGAGTACACTTTTTTTCTCATCTTACTTATTATTTCATGTTTCCTTTAGAACTTTGCTAATGTAATTAATCAACTGTTATGTTGAGCCTTTTCTGAATCCTCCTTTTTATCATTTTTCCTGCTATAAAAATATTTTCCTTGTATTTATGCTATATGTTTTTTTTTTTTTTTTTTAACATCTTGTTATCTCCAATTAAATATAAACTCTTTGAGGGCAGGAACTAACTCCTTCATGTTGGTCTTTGTATCCCTAGGGATAAATATAGTGATATGTAGACATAACTACATACAGATAATTAGATATGTGCCTATTTTGACTTATTTTCTTTTAAATCAGTTATCTTATTCCTGGCCATTAAAAAAAATAAAACTTTATTGCCAATTTTAAGTAAAGCAGTTTATAATTTTATTATTGTATTTTCTTAATACAGTTTATTCTACAGTGTAGAGGAAATTATTTTTCAGAAACTACATAATTAAATAATTTTTAAAAATATTTTAATTTTTAAAATAAGCTTTCCCCAAATTTTCACAATGTATTAGCATTATTTTAAACAATGCCATCATTTTTAGACCAGTATAAGTAATAATTATATATTCTTATATGGAAATAGGATTTCTACTTAATAAAGAGTTTTCCTCTCTGATATCTGCTGGCAAGTATTTTCTTTCTTAAACTTGTAATTTATCTTTTGAGATAAAAATCTCAAGGATTCTAATCAATTTGAGTTCTTGAATTGATGTCACATTCAATGGTTGAGCATTCATGCTTGTTCTGACCAATTATCTTTTTCCTATTCTTCCCAGAATAGTTCCTTTAGGTGCTCATGCTGAGTTGTCACCTTGGCTGCTCCTATATCATATGTGTCTTAGACCATTTTCCCTTTTCAGTTCTTTCCCAACAACTCCTCATTGCTCTCCATTAGCCAAACAGTAAGATGTTTTGTTTTTGCTACAGATAACAGTCCCCCTCCCACTCTCAAACATTTCTTCCTAATATGGTCACTACCTATTCCCTAGTTTTATCCTATAGAGGAATACCTCCTTCTGTTTAAAATCCCAACATGGGGCAGCTAGGTAATTCAGTGGATTAAGCACCAGCGCTGAAGTCAGGAGGACCTGAGTTCAAATCTAGTCTCAGACATATAATACTTCCTAGCTGTATTATTGTGGGTAAATCATTTAACCCCAATTGCCTCAGCACAAAAAAAAAAAAAAAAAAAAGAAATTCCAACACATTCCTCTAGAGCAACAAATATCCTAAACTTCAGTATGAAACTTATTTGGATTATGTGAAACAGAATTCCTTTGTATAAATAACTGAAAAGGAATATGCTTATAGTTAAAGGACAGATTAAATCAATATTGGAAGCAAGACAATAGTTTCATATCTTTGAAAAAAAACACTTTACTGAAATGAAGAGATATTGGTTTGAGGGCTGTTTCTGACACTCAATGTGGGATTCAGGACAAAACACTGTACCTCTAGAACTTTTTTGTCTGTAAAGTTTGAGTTGTTATCATGACTCTGCTCTGCATAAATCATATAGACATTTTCCTCTGTAGGCTTGCATAAATTCAGTCTCCAATTCATTGACCAGAGAAGTAATTAAATTCTTTAAACACTGGGGCAATTTCAAATGATGAATGGGATTTAAAAATCAGAAAAACACAATTTTATTTCCATTTCATTGTTATTTATTTGTAATGTTTCACATGTTTTGTGACATGAACTATTAAATTCTTATTAATTATCTGAGAATTATAAAACTAAATAGATGAAATCTGTAAAACATTAAACTATAGAAATATCATCTTAAAGACCAATCTCTTGAATTATAGTACCTTTTCAATTTGAGGCTTTGCTTTTTTTTTTTTTTTTTTTAAACTTCTATTCTTTCTTTTTGGGTTTCTCAAACAAAAATAAGAAAAATGTTTTAAGTTTCATAACTAACACAGTTGACCTCTACCATTTAGAACCCACCTTGTGTTTTGTCCTTCTCTCTGTGCTATCAACTGAGGAATATATGTTATGAGTGAGTTTTTCTCTTTGATTACAGAACATTATTTCAAATCATTTTATTAAATAATGCTATTTTTGAAGGCTTAAAATCAGACTTTTGCTTAAATGTTACCTTTTTGCTAGCTATTGTAAAGTGGTCAAGTGAATTTCAAAGTCACTGTTTGAATCTTGCAAGAAAACCAAGGACTTTTTCTTCTATTTTGTGTGTAGAGTGAAGGTGTTTAAACTAATTATCTGAATCTCTTTAGATAACTTGCCTTTCAATTTTCTTCTTTATTGTATTTCTCTCCAAAGATTCTCTTATTTTACTTCTCTTTTTGAAACTGTAAACTTGCTACATTTGTTCTTAAAAACTTTACTAGATCAATGTCATTTGCTATAGCAAATTTCTTTTTTGTCAGTATTTCAAGAAAAATATTATAAATCCCCAAAGGGACATTTTTTAATATTACACACCAATTTATTATTCTTAAAGGAAATTTCATGCTATACATAACTAGCAATAAAACTAAACCTATCATTTCATTAATGTAGGGATCTCTCAGATTAAAAAAAATATTTTTTTTTTTCCAAAGCAGGACAACACCATCTCCATAACCTATAGTCATAGAGAATGATGAAGAACATGGAAAGGTTAAGGGATTTGTTAAGAATTAATAAATTAGTAAGGGTTAGAATTTTTAGGATATGGCAACATGCTATAACAGTCTTGTAGCCAAGAGGATTTAGACAAAAATTTTTATCCAGTTTTTTTTTAATTATCTATTTCTTCTTCCCTTTGCAAAACACATTTTTCACATTTTATTCAGAGATTTTCCTTTATGTTGCTTCCTTTCTTAAAGATTAATTTTGTTTTCAAAAAGTATATCACTCTTAACCATCTCTATTCTTTTAATGTTAAAACATATATATTTCCAGAGTATTGTGGGATTTCCAAGGCCAAGATGGTAGAGTGAAGAAGGAACTGCCTAGAGTCTTCCTAAATTCTCTTCTAATTAACATTAAAACAATGCATCAAGGGGCAGCTAGGTGATGCAGTTGATAGAGCACTAGCCCTGAATTCAGGAGGACCTGAGTTCAAATCTGATCTTAAACACTTAATACTTCCTAGCTGTGTGACCCAGGGCAAGTTACTTAACGCCAACCTCAGGAAAAAAAGAAAAATAATAATGCATCAGAATCAATTTATAGCTTACTAGCTGGCAAAGGACAGTGTGGAGGTCCCTCTAGAAAGGTCTGTCTCACTAGGGTAAGAACAGAGTATAGCCAGTGAATAGCAGAAGCAGATACTCCAGAAGGTCAGGACCAAAACTCCAAGACCTGTAGCAAGCCACCAGGCCATGTTCAATGTAAGGGAGACCAGACAAACCAAAAAGATACTGCAAATCAAAAGATTTGAGACTTCACTATAGGTCAGCAGCAGATCAAAATCCCACCACTACTGAAGGCCACCAGTAATGCCCCTTCTTCTATATTGTCCAGAAATAAAGCCCCATCTCCAGGAGAGGCTGCCAGTGGGAGTCAATCCCTAAGGTAGTTCAATAATGATTCCCTGCTACTAAGATACAGCAATCAGCAGAAAGGATCCCTTCTTATAGAATGCAAGTCACAGCAGTACATAGAGTTCCACAAGAAGCTTGGAACATATAGGAAGAGAGCCCAACTTAACACAAAAATATAAATGCACAAAATAATCAACAACAAGAACAAGAAATAAATAAACCATGATTGTGGAAAATTACTATGGTGAGAGGGAGTATCAAGGTATACATTTAGAAAAAGATGTGTTAAAATGGCTATATGCAAAGCCTCAAAGAAAAATGTAAATTTGTCTTATACAGAAGTATTCAAAAAGAGCTTTAGAATTAAAGCAGATCAAAGAAGTGGAAGAGAAATTGGGGAAATAAATGAGAGAAACACAAGAAAATTATGAAAAAAAAAAAAAAAAGATCAAAACCTTGGCAAAATGGCAGGAAAAGTTGAGGGTGAAAATATACAAAAATTCATTAAATAAAATAACTAAAAACATAATTGTCCAAAAGTGGGAGAAAAAGACTAAGGCTGAGACAACAGGAAGTATCAAGGTATTTATTAAGAGAAATTATACCTAACTTTGATCTGCCTACCTCCCAGCAAAGTCACAATGATCCAGGCTTCTCTTATTCTTCAAGCTCATTTCAGCACCCAAAACACAAAGATAATTAACAAGTGAAACTAAGAAACTCTATAGATCAAGGGTGGGGTAGAAGGTCAGGATTGTTGGGTATGTCACCCACATGCACTAGATAACTAGCATTCCAGGCCAAATTTTTTTTTTTTTTTTTCTCAAAAATGTCTTCTTCTTTGCCACCCTATTTATTCTAGACAGTCCTTTGTTAGCTAACCTTTCTATCTCAGCACCCTCATTAGTATCAGAGGATTATTCCTTTGTTTAGAAATCAAACTTCACAACCATTTAATAAACTAAGACTGCCTCCTAAGGAAGAGTTTATGAATGCTTATGTTAGTTAATAGGATCTCCTTTTCTGAAATATTTTTTTTCAGTTAAATATAACCTCAGCTCTCAAAAACAAAACAATCCTCTTCATGAGAATCTTAGCTATTTTTTTTTATTAGCTTATATGTTCACCCCACTTTTAAATATCTTTTTCCTGTTCCTTTCAGCCTGTGTTTGCTCAAATTTGTTGCTCAAGGTGGAGATACCATCCACTGGACACTACATTTACCAGTCCCTGGGCCTTAGAAATCACTCCTTCAAGTGGGAACCTGTAAGACAGGGACAACGCTACACCCAATCTCAATTACAAGCAGTTTCAGAAGATGAAATCTCTATCCCATACCCCAAAAGATTTTGGGTCCCATTTGTTTGAGGGATGAAATGATGAGGTCCTAGGTATCCATGTGGACATTAGCTAAGAAAATCTGAAGCACAGATATAATATTCTCTAAGGCAAGAGGGAAGAGCACTGATGGGATCTTCTCAGTCTTAAGGAGCCCTTTTGTTCTTAAGTAGACCTTTTGACCAAGTAGATTTTTAAATTACTTTATTCAGGTAGAAGTATCTAAAAACCCTACTTTTACTACATTCAATCAGAAACAAATTTTAATTTGTTCAAAAATGATTCAAAGAGGGAATAACATGTATCCTGAGATTTACCCTGTTGGAAAGTAAAAAAAAAAAAAAAAAATAGATGAGGATAATTGAAAGAGAGAGGGGACTGATAGAAGACAGGACAGTTGGTGGAAGTGTTGGTGAGAAGTAAAACACTGTTAAAGATGAACTTAAAAATAAAAGAAAAAAGAAAAAACAGAAGAATAAACAAGGAAAAATAGATAGGAGGGCAATACAATACACAGCTATTTTTACTATAAATGTGAATAGAATGAAGTTACCCATAAAAAAAAAAGCAATAGAAAATAAAACAAGATAAAACAAAATATTGTCATGTGCCCAGCAGAACTTCAGGAAGGAATCAAAATATATAACAATTAAAAACCAGAATCTTGTTGACTTCTAGAGGCAGAACCAATATGATGGAGTAAAGCTAAGAAAATCTCCCAGTTTCCCTCAAAAACCACAAGAAACCAAATCATAGAACAGAGTCTGATGAAGTTAAACCCCTCAAGCTTAAGGTACAAAGGAAAATATTCAAGAAAGGTCAGTCTCACTTTGGTGAAAAGGGAGTTCAGCCCAGCTCAGACATACTCCAAGAAAGCCAGTGAGAGGGTCTTACAGCAAATCAATAATTGAAACCTTCAGGCCTATTTCAGTAAAAATACAAATCAGTGGGGCAAAAGAGAAAATTCATTGTGGTCAAATAAGAACTAGGCTATGTTATGGAATGAGAATGTATATTTTTCTTTATAATAATTCAAAAAGGTTTTGTACAAACAAAAGGGAAGCAATACACTAGGAAAAAAATACAACCAAGGATTTTGATAAAGACCTTATTTCTAAAATATTTAGAGAATCAACTCAAATTTCTAAGAATTCAAACCTCCTATTGATAAATGGTCAAAGGATATGAAGTGATAATTTTCATATGAAGAAATTAAAACCATCTTTAGTCATGAAAAAATGCTTTAAATCAATATTAAGCAGAGAAATTCAAATTAAGAGAATTCTGAAGTGCTACTATATATGTCTCACACTGGCTCAGATGACAGGACAAGATGTGTACTATGTCATGAATGTGTGAGGGCATATGGAAAAACTGGGACACTAATACATTGTTGGAGTTGTGAGTTGATTCAACAATTCTAGAGAACAATTTGGAATTATGCCAAAAGGGCTATACAACTATGCATATCCTTTTTTCCAGCAGTGTCTCTACTAGGTCTGTATCCCAAAAGGATTATAAAAAAAGAGAAAAATGTTTGTAGCAGCCCTTTTTGTAGTAGAAAGAAATTGGAAACTAAGTGGCTGTCCATCAGTTGAAGAATGGTTAAATAAGTTAGGGTATATGTATATTATGAAATATTGTTCTATAAAAAACTATCAGCAGAATGATTTTAGAGAGGTCTGGAGAGACTTACATGAACTGATATTAAGTGAAGTCAATAGAACCAGAAGAACATTTTATATAGCAATAGCCAGATTGAACAATGATCAGTTCTGAAGGAGGTAATTCAGCCCAGTTCCAATGGTCTTGTGATGAAAAGAGCCATCTGCCCCCAGAGAGAGAACTGTGGGGAATGAAGGTGGATCACAATATAGTATTTTCATGTTTTTTATTGTGTTTTGCTTGAATTTGGTGTTCATTCTCATGTTTTCCCTTTTGGATCTGATTTTTCTTGTGTACCATAATTGTGAAAATATGCATAGAAAAATTGTACATATTTAACATATTAGATTACTTGCTATCTAGGGGGCTGCTGGGGTAAAATAAATGAAAAAAATTTGGAACACAAGGTTTTTCAAAGGTGAATGTTGAAAATTATGCATATGTTTTGGAAATAAACAGTTTTAATGAAAAATAAATAAATGAGTTACAACATGAACAAAACAGAGAAAGAGATCAATTAATTTGTCATACAACTAAAAAAGCTACAAAAACCCACACAAATTAACCCCCCCCAATTAAATATAAAATTAGAAATTTTCAACTCAAAGCAGAGATTAGTAAAGTGAAACTAAGAAAACTTTTGAACTTATCAATAAAATTAAGTTTTGTTTTTATGAAAAAGCAACAACAAAACAGATAATATTTTGGTTAATTTTATTAGAAAAAGGAAAGAAAATAACCAAATCATCAGCATCAAAAATGAAAAGGGTGAACTTACTACCAATGAAAAAATTAATGCAATAATTAGGAGCTATTTAGCTTAATTCTAAGGCAGCAAGTCTGACAATCTAATTGAAATAGATAAATATTTACAAAAATATAAATTGCCCAGGTTAACAGAAGAGGAAATACAATACTTAAATAGTCCCATTTCAGAAAAAAAAAAAAAAAATGAAATTAAATACATCATTAATGAATATCCTAAGAAAAAAATCCCCAGGAACAAATAGATTCATAAGTGAATTCTACCAAATATTTAAAGAACAATTAATTCCAATACTATGTAAACTATTTGGAAAAATAGATAAAGGAATCCTGTCAAATTCCTTCTATGACAAATACACTATGACCAAGTTGGATTTGTAGCAGAAATGGAGGGCTGGAAAAATATGAGGAAAACTATTGCTACAATCAACCAAATCAATAACAAAACCAACAGAAATCAAATGATAATCTCAATGACAAAAACAAAAAACAAAAACAAACAAACAAAACAAAACAAAACAAAACAAAAAAAAAAAAAAAACAGTAGAAAATTTAAAGATAATGGAAGCTTTCCTTAAAATAAAAAGCAGTATTTATCTAAAACTAGTCAGCATTATGTGTTGCTGGACACATTCTGAATAAGATCAGGATGAAACAAGGATGCCCATTATCACCACTATTAACAATTAACAGCTTTAGCAAAGTTATAGGATATAAAGTAAATCCTCATAAATTATTATCATTTCTATATATTGCTGACAAAGCCCATGACCAAGGGATAGAAAGGAAAATTCCATTTCAAATAATTGTAGACAAAATAAAATATTTGGGTGTCTATCTGCCAAGACAAACCTAGGAACTACAAAACACTTTTCACAGAAGTGGTCAGATTTAAACAATTGGAAAATATTAATTGCTTATGGCTAGGCCAAGCTAATATAATAAAAATGACAATTTTGACTTAATTGATTTTATTTGTTCAGTGCCATGCTAAAGAAACTGCCAAAAAATGTTTTATAGAACTAGAATAAATAATTATGAAGTTGATTAGGAAAAACAAAAGATATAAAATATCAAGGGAATTAAGGGAGAAAATACAAAAGAAAACTGTATCAAAAGAAAAAACAACTGTTTGAAAAATTTAAGAATACAAGTCATATCCCAGTTGATAAATGGTGAAAGGATAAAAATAGACAATTTTCAGTTAAAAAAATTAAAGTGATCTCTAGTTATATGAAAAAAAAAATACTCTAAAGCAGTATTGATTAGAGAAATGCAAATTAAAACAACTCTGAGGTACCATCTCATAACTTTCAGATTGGCTAAGATCACAGGAAAGGATAATGATAAATGTTGAAGAGGATGTGGGAAAATTGGGACACTAATGCATTGTTGGTGGGGTTGTAAAATGGTCCAACCATTCTAGATAGCAACCTGTAACTATTTCCAAAGGGCCATCAAAGTGTGCATACCCTTTGACCCAGTAGTGCTACCGCTGGAAATCATAAAGAAGGGAAAAGGACCCACAAATATAAAAATGTTTGTTGGTAGAAAAACTGAAACATGAGTAGATGCCCATCAATTGAGAGTTTAGTTTAGCATATAGTTTAGCATGTGATTAATAGTTCAGTACATATACTTTGTACTCAATATAGTTCTACAAGATTCACACCTATGATGATGTAATTAAAATAGAGCATATGAAGCTGGAACAAACTCAGCCAGAGACATTCTGTCTTTGATCAGGCTCCTGGTGTCTCTCCTCCTTCTTGCCCTTTGGGAGAGACTGGTTCAGGCTTGAAGACAGACTCAGAGAAAACAAGAGGACTGGAGGCAGGAGTTCAAGCTCAAGCCAAGGAGAGACATTTATTTCATCTTCATCAGCCTCGTGGTGGCTGGCCTGTCTGCCTGCTTCCCCCATTGAGACCAAGGCCTGTCTGAGGGCCTCCAGAAAGCTAGCCAAAGCCCCAGGGAGGAAAACTAGACTATGAAAGATAAAATAAAGAATTTGGACTTTAACATCTGGGTATTCTCATGGTGATTACTCTGCTGAAACAAAGGTTGCTCCAGAAACCTCCAGAAAACCAACAAGAACGCTACAGTTTCCCTGATGTTAGGGTCCTTTTAGAAAATTAAGAATAAATAAACAATAGCAGCAAATTAAGAGAATATGTAATTAACTTACTTTTCAGAAACATGGGTAAGAAAACAATCAAGGATCAAACAAGAGATGGAGAACATTATATAATACAAAATGAACAATTTTTATTAGATAAAATTAAAAAGGTTTTGCAAAAACAAAACTAAAAGTATAAGTAAAGCAAAAAGCTGGTAGAAATTTTACAATTATGTATGATAAAGGATTCATTTCTCAAATGTATTGAGAATTTCACCACATCTATAAGAATACAAGTCATTAACCAATTGATAAATTTTAAAGGAATATGAATAGAGAAATTCACATTAAAATGACTGTGAGATACCACCTCACACCCATCAAATTGGCTAATATGACCAAAAAAAAAAAAAAAAAAAAAAAGAGCAACTTGCAACTGTACCCAAAGGGCTACAAAACTGTGTACCATTTGACTCAAGAGTAATACTATTATTCTGTATTCCATACAGATTAAGAAAAAGAAAAAAGAAAAAAAAAAAAAGATTGATTTTGATGGAATACTATTGTGCTGTAAGAAATGATGAACAAGATATTTTCATAAAAACTTGAGGATACTTTCATGAAGGGATGGAAAGTAAAGTGAGAAGAACCAGGAGAATTTTGTGCACAGCAACAGCAATATTAGATAATGATCAACTGTGAGTGTCTTGACTTCCTCAAGACAAAGTTTCAAGACAATTCCAAAGTGACTATCATGAAAAGTGTTATGCACCTATAAAGCAAGAATGAAGTATGAATATAGTTTAATGCATAGGTTTTTTTTTTTAAAGCTTACTTTATTTTTCATGGGGTTTCTTTGGGGGGAGTTTGTATTTTATTTAATTTAGATTAATATGGAAATATATTTTGCATGATTGAACATGTGACACATATATCAAATTATTTACTTTCACATTGAGTAGGTCACAGAGGGAAAAAGTAAGACAACTTGAAACTGAAATTTTAAAAAATGAATAGTAAAAGTTATTTTTGCATGCAGTGGAAGAAAAAAAAATGTTAGAAATTAGAAAAATACAGAGCATGGACTCAGAAAACCAGGAATCAAACCTGAATTTTCTAGTGTAATATCTGTGATCTTAGGCAAAAATAAATAAATAGATAAAAGGAAGTTAAATTCCATGAGCCCCAGTTCTCTCATGTATAAATTGACTATACCAATATCTATATTATCTACCTAAAAGTTGCCATGGTTAGAATATGTCAAAAACAAATACTTGTCTATTGATTATTTGATAATGTTATTTCTAAATTTAAGATAACTGTGCTATAACTTAACCATAGTTTAATAAATTAGACATTTTAAGCTATTTAAATCTGGACAAAGAATGAAAAATGTATTTAGCTTGAAACCAGGAATTTGTTGGAGTTTAGCTCCACTAAATACTAAAAGTGTGAATGAATACCCCAGGCTAGACAGAAGATATGCTTTGCAATTTTATTAATCTGCATGTCAGCAGTTATATACTTTTTAGGCTAGTGTTATAATATTACTAGCTACCTCAGGTGATATCAAGTACCTTCCAGGGTTAATGCACAGTCCATACTTTGACATTTCTGTATTCACCTTAACTATCCATACCAAAATGTTTATCAACACAGAATTGTAAATAGCATAGTTGTGATGCTCATCAACATCAATGGAATTGTAAATAGTTGTGATATTTATCATATAGAGTAGTAAATAGCAGAAATTATCATATTAATGTATTTATCTCAAGTATGTCTTTGCTTCAGTTCATGACTCATGCATTCTCCATCAAGATTATCCTAAATTTACCAAGTATGACTTTATAATTGTTAGGGAGAGGATGAGCCAATAGTTTGAATTGCTTGCCCTAATGGAGAGTAGGTCGCAAGTAATAACTGGTCTGGATTCTAGCTGTTCATGAACTTATTTAATACTGGCCCTTTGCAAGAAGTCATAGGTCCAAGTGCCATATTGAGTTTGGTGACTCAGTGCAAATCACTCAGTGATTCATAAATTGAAGAGAGTGCAACTCTTTAAGATTCATGAATTGCAGATGTAATGCTGGAGAAACTGAGGCAAGATAGGGATTAGAGATTTCTGAATATTTTATTTGAAAGGGAGGGATTGTGCTGGGGGCAGCATCCAGCAGTCAATGTAAGTTCTCAATGACATATTTATACCCGTGGCTCAGCTAAAGAGGTAGACTGAGGCAGGGGAGGAGTCAGAGCACTAAGAGTGGGAATGGGGCTATCAATTTGGTTCTGACATGGAACCCCATGGGAGGCACTGGACATTCTGATAAATTGGGATTACAGAGTGGGGAGAGGCACTGGACATTTTGATGATGTCTAAGATAGAAAGTCTTTCTCCTTATCTAGATCATGTGATTAGGAGGGAGAAATATTGTTAACGG
The DNA here is from genome assembly GCF_048593235.1 of Sminthopsis crassicaudata. Lineage (NCBI taxonomy): Eukaryota > Metazoa > Chordata > Mammalia > Dasyuromorphia > Dasyuridae > Sminthopsis > Sminthopsis crassicaudata. The sequence continues at coordinate 102,641,903 of NC_133619.1, forward strand.
GATTGAACAGGACAATTAGGGAAACTGGGTAAGGACAATCAGAGGGAACTGTGGCATAACACAGAGAGAATGCTGATATCCAATATTAGAGTGAATTATACCTCAGAAAACCAGTGGGGGGATTCTGGACACCAGTGTAGTGCAGTGAGCAAATGCCAAAACCAGACCCCCCAACATGTCTCATTATAGTCAGACGAAGGACAAACTGTAGCTCTGAAAACCACATTTGCTTCAGTGTAGCCCCAGGAAAGCAGATAGTTACCATTAGCCAGGCCTGCAAAGTGCTTCACTATAGCACATGGCAAAAAGACAGCCAATAAGAGCCAGAAAACTACATGGTTTGATGTAGTTCCAGGGAAATGCAGATACATTCCATCAGCTTTAGCATATGTGAGACCCAGCATTAAGATCCCAACTCAGTATAAGGTAAGGAGCCAACACTTATGGTTGCCAGCAACACTAGTTACCACCCCACCCTAACCCTGGAGTGCAACAAGGAAGTGAAAGTCTCATAAGGGAATTCAAGGCAATATCAATACATCATCAGGTATAGCGAGCTGTCGTCTCTAGAAGCTGCCGGATCGCTCTCTGGGAAGAGATCTGCTGTGTCTACTCAAATCTTTAAGACAGATTCTTCTTCCTGTAGTGAACCGTTGTCTCCAGGCAGTTGCTGTTAACTCTTGTCCTTAGAAGTGACTTCCCTTCCTGCAGAGAGCCCCGTCAGGCCTGATGTAATGCAGAGAGTCTTCTTCTTTCTCTGAGAGTCCTCTCTTTTATTCTCCCAGAGAATGGGCGTGGGACAATGCAAGGGCTTCTGGGAAGAACCACCCCAGCCAATGAGCTTGCCCCCTCTATCAAGTCAACCTGAGTTCTCACCTTGTAATTGTCCAGAAAACCTGAATTCTCACCTTGTCACTGTCCAGACAACCCGAGTTCTCACTTAGTAATCCTAACAATCAGGTAAGCAATCAGGGCCTGCAATGTGACACAGAAAGTCTGAGAAAATGTTCTTTCCATTGCAGGAGTAGAATTCAAATTCAAAAGATAGGAGAAAGTCTCCCAAAAGATGAGGAAAAAACAACAAAAGGAACTGGTCATAGAAAATTATTATAGTGACAGGAGAGATCAAAACACATACTAAGAAGAGGACAAAACACCTTAAGACAAAATCCCAAAATAAAATGGGAAGTGATTTGAAGCCCAGAAATACCTAATGAAAGAACTCAAAAAGCAACTTAAAAATCAAATAAGAAGGGCAGAAGAAAAATCAGAAAAAGAGATGAAAGAGACAAAGAAAATTATTTTTTAAAAAGTCAACAGCTGGGAAAAAGGAAACAGCTTCTTAAAAAGTAGAATCAGTCAAATAAAAAAGGAAGTACAAAATGAAAGCAATTTTGAGGAAAACAAATCCTTAGACATTAGAATTGGGAAAGTCTAAGCTTATGACTCCATGAGCCATGAAAGATTAAATAAAGTAAATTCAAAAGAACCAAAAAAACAAAAACAAAAACAAAAAAAAAAAAAAACTGAGCTGGAATTAGATCTAGTAGAGACAATGTCAGAATCATTGGACTACGTGAAAATCATTACTCAATAAAAAGGACATGACAGCATCTTTCAAGAAATTATCAAAGAAAACTGCTCAGATGTTATACAATTAAAAGGTAAAAGAGAAATCAAAAATAATCCACTGATCACCTCCTGCAAAAAAAAAAAAAAAATCCCCAAATGAAAATTCTCAGGAATATTATAGCCAAATTCTAGAGCTCAAAAGTCAAGGACAAAATATTTCAAGCAGCTGGACAAAATAATTAAAATATAATAGAATTGCATTCAGAATATTATAGGATTTAGTATGTTGTATATAGAAGGATTGATCGGATTGAGATATGATATTCCAGGAGGTAAAGGAGCTAGAATTACAATTATGACTTACCTACCTAAAAAAAATAATACTTCAACTTTAAAATTTTATATTCAATGAAATAAAGGACTTTCAAATGTATCTAATAAAAGGACCAGGAACAACAGAAAAATTTAACTTTGAAATGCAAGACTCAAGAGAAGCATAAAAAAGGGAAATTCTAAAGTATTTTATATTCTAAATTTTATATTCCTACATGGGAAAATAATACTTATAACTCATAAGAATTTTCTCATTATTAGGGTAGTTAGAATAAGTTTATACACACAAACACACACACACACACACACACACACACACACACACACACACACATATATACCTGTGTGTATATATACATGTATATACAGAGAGCACAGTTATTAGTTGAATATGAAAGGATGGCATCTAAAACATAAAATTAAAAGTTGGGAGCGAAATGTATCTAGAGAAAAGGAATGAGAGAGGTATAATAAGGTAATTAACTTCACATAAAAGAAGCAAGAAAAAGCTTTTATAAGGAATGTTGAGAGAGAAAGTAGTAAAGGAAATAAGTGAACCTTACTCTCAATAGAATTGGCTCCCAGAGGGAATAACATATACACTCAATTGAATATAGAAATATATCTTACACTAATGGAAAATAGGATAGGAAGGGTTTGAGAGAAAGGATAGCAGGCCAAAAGGAAGAGCAAATCAAAGGAAGGGAAAATCATAAGTAATACACTTTTGAGGAGAGACAACATAAAAAGAAAGAGAAAAAAATAGAGTAAATGGGGGGATAGGATGAAGGGAAATGCAGTTAACAATGGTACATTGTGTTTACCATGCATATACAATGCATAAAAAAGGAAGAAGCAAAATTCTCTTAAACTTATAGCAAACTGAATAAAATTTATAAAAATAAGTCATTCCACAATAGAGAAATGATCAAAAGATTCAAGCAGTTTTTTGATGAAGTAATTAAAGCTATTTATAGTTATATGGAAAAAATTGGGCTAAATGCAAATTAAAACAATACTGAGGTACTACCTCAAAGCTATTATATTAGCTAACAGGATAGAAAAGAAAATGGAAAATAGTGGAGAAGATATGGGGAAAATGAGACTAACACACATTTGGAATGTGGGAAAAATGAGACATCAATGTATAGTTTGTAGAGTTGTGAACAGATTCAACCCTCTATAGAGATATTTAGCTCTATGTTCAAAGGAATATAAATCATGAATACCCATTAACCTAGGAATAACACTATTAGATTTTCATCTAATAAAATAATAAATAATATATAATAAATAATATTTATATAAATAATATAATAAATAATTTATATAAATAATATGATAAATAAATAATAAAAAAGAGATTTTGTTTTTAATGAACAGAATCTATATGTATAAAAATATTTATGTCAGCTCTTTTCTGCCATATACCATTCAGAATTGGAAATTGAATTGATTCCTATCAATGGGAGAATGGGTGATTATGATGGAATACCGTTGTGCTATAAGAAAGCAGGCTGATGAGAACATGCTCTTAGAAAAACCTAGCAAGACTTCCATAATTGATGCAAAATCAGATGCCCCATGTATAAAGTAATAATAATATTGTAAGATGATTGGCTATATAATATATAATATATATATTAATTATTCCCACCAATAAAATGATCCAAGACAACTGTGAAGGACTTATAATGAAAAATCATACTCAGAGAAAGAACTGATAGTGTCTTAATATGGACTGACGTATATTTAAGAGATTTTTTTTATTTATGTTTTCTTTCATACCATAAGTATTATGGAAATGCATTGCATGCTTACACATGTATAACCTATATCAAACAGTTCATTTTCTCAGTGGGGGAGAAAAGAGGGGAAAGAGGGAGAAAATTTAGAACTCAAAGTTTTGAAAAGGAATGTAAAAATATTTTTTACATGTATTAGGGGAAAATAAAACACAATAATTTTGATTAAAAAAAAAAAAGAAAAAGAAAGGTAAAAAGATACATATGCAGAAATATTTACAATATCCTTTTTTTGTGGTGGACAAATATTTGAAATTGAAGTATTGAGCATCAATTGAGAAATGTATGAACAAGCAATGGTATATAAATGTAATGGAATACTATTTTTCAATAAGAAATGATGAACAGGCAGATTTTAGGGGGAAAAAAAAATTCCAAAGGCTTATATGACCTGATGCAAAGTAAAATGATCAAGGCCAGGAAAACATGATGCATAGTATTAGCAACACTAAGTAATGATCAACTGTGATTGACTCAGCTCTTCTTAGCAACACAGCTATCAGCTATCCTAGAGATGTACAATGTACTCACAAGGGAAAATGCTATCCTCATCTAGTTAAAAAAAAATTGTAGATTCAATCCAGATCAATACATACATTTTTCCCACTTGTTTTATTATTTTTGACTTTTTTATTTTGAATCTGTTTCTTCTTTCTCATCTGTGACTTATAGAAAAATGTTCTACATGATAACATATGCATAATCTTTTTCAAATTGACTAGAATTTTACAAAGAGGGCAGAGTAGGGAGGTAATTCAAAATTTTATAAAAATGAATACTAATAATTATCTTCACATGCAATTGTGAAAAAAGAAAATAATTATTAAAATAATGGAAGAAATTTATTCTTCTGGGAATGTCCTATACCAAGGAAATCATAGGAATAGGCCATACCAATATATATTTGAAACTAATTTCTTTTTAGGCAAAATGCATTACATCCTTTTTGTTTTCTTTTAAGAAATATATTTATTTCTTTTCATTTTAATTTCCAATTCAACATTTTAGGGAACTAAACATTTGATAGATTCTTCCAAAAAATTGCCTCTTCTGGGATATCCTTCAGCCCCATTTAAAGGACAATGCCTTGATCAGAGAAATTTATGACAATCATTGTTTTTAGAAGCTTGAATTTATTTCTGGTAAGGTTTTAGAAGATCCAATTAACATTTTGTCTCATCATCACATTTTCTAATCAACCACATAGTGTTTCCAATTATTTGGCAACCTAGGAATTATGGTCTATTACATAGAATGCTGGCTAGCATGAAAAAAAAAAAATATGTTTTAAAACAAGATTCTATATACCTCTAGTTTACAAACAAAATCATGTTCTTTTATTTCCTAGGATAATTTGATCATTTGTAATCTCCCATCATAGAGTTTCATTCAGTCATGGACATACTCAGCCCCTTCCTACATTCTTTGATCTGTTCTTTCTCCTGAGAGCATGATTAGTAAGTAGAAAACTAACCCCTAACCAAAGTTTTTCTTTTTAGAAGTCAGAATCTGAATTTTGAAGTCCAGAAAACTTCAGAAAGAAAGTAAGCTTATTTTAGCTTTACCTATTTTGATTTGTGTTCCTATTTCTCAACTATCTCTTCAATATAAATAATACAGATATATTAATTGACTAAAACATCTTATTAGAATAATTATTTTCTTTACTGGCCTGAATCAAAATTTTATTTTAAGCAATGATCTTTTAATTTCTTTCTTTCTGCTATTACTACCTATATGATTTGGAATATGTGATGTTCAACTAATTTCCAGGAGAACAAACAATAGATGCTTATATGCACAAGGGGTAAAGAAGTGAGCTGGAAAAACTAGGATCAATAGTAAAAGAGGAAAAAGATTTTCTTTTAATTTTCCCATAGTAAGAAGTGTGAATACTGTCAGAACCAGAATGTTGAATTTTTGAGCCTTCATTTAAAATAGATTGATATTAAGTATATGAAAATCAAATAACTGTCACAAGTATATACACAATACATATATATATATATATGTACATGTGTGTATGTCTGAATGTATGTATCAAACGATATGCCTTTTTAAAATTTTCAATCCCAAGATTCCTTAAATTTAATATACTATGTCTCTTCCCTAGAACTTTTCACCCTTTCTAGGTTACTGTTGTGAAGTTTAAGAGGTACCCTCTGCTATAGCATTTTCCAAAAAGAATGACTCCTTTGGGATTCATTGGTAAAATCCATTAGTGCATTTTCTAGTGTAAAACTTGTATGATTCCATAAATCTTTTAGGAAGTGGTTTTGGAAGATTTTTGTGAAGGTTAGATGTGTAAGGTAAACTACATTACAAGAACCTTCAGCATGAGCCTTCAGCATTACACTTTTTGACATTTAATAAAATAGGGATCACTAAAAGCTATATCCTCAGAGGCCTTGTTAGGCCATCACAAGAATAAACTGAATACCCACAGCCAACTTTCTATTTTTGAGCTGCAAAAGAAACAACATTTTTAGTTTTTGAAATATTTAGGAGAAAAATATGCATTTTTTTTTCTTTGTCCCCTACGGATAAACTAGCAATCACTCTCTTCCATTTGTCAAAAGCCAGGCTATATCACTTTAAGATCAGGTTTGTATGAGTGAAGTATATACAGTATACTCTGTGGGTAGCTTTAAAATAACCTGTTTTTTGTTTTTTTTTAACCTAACTATATTGTGATTGTCTACATGAATATAAATGGAACAAAGAGAGGGAACAGGGACATCTTTATCATAAATCTTATTTCAGTAATAGACAAGGAAAAAAAGAAAATTTAAATATATTATTTGATTTTTATATGTTAAATACATTTTATTCTTATCTAAATTATCTAGTAATATGCATTTTGTTTGATTTTGCCAAAGTTCTTCTAAATGCAAACTTAATGACAGTTCAATATACAATGTCATGAAATAGGTTTTTGAATGCAATATTCCATGCCTTTTAAAAATTTTAAGTGGTCCATTCATACTATTTTTAGGGATATATTTTCAACTTTTTTCATAATAATAATAATTCATAATAATAATAATAATAATAATAGATAAGTTTCTTATTTGATCCTGTGGACATTTCAATATCATTAAAGAATATTTCCATATGACAAAAACCCCAAAACTTAGGAAAAGTAGTCACAAATGCAAAAAGCACTATTGTATCACAAACACTACTCTATAATAGTCTTCATTTTATAATGGTGATATTTTTGGAATTTTATAAAGGGTCAAAATCTACTATTGCAGAGAAAAAAACAAATTATTAAAAAGTTTTGAGTTAAAAATTAGTCAACTCTTGATTTACTTTAGTACAAATTTTAAAAATAATGTATAAGACCATAAAAGTCAACTTGGGCTATTTTCTTTCTGTAAGATTAGTTTATTTAAGATAACCAAATAATTTAATACCAGGAAATACTTTTAATACTAATGCAGCAATATATGGGGTTTGTTTTGTCACTTGTTCTTACAATAATCAAGGCCCCTCAGAAAGACCAATTTCATACTTATATGATATTTCAATATTTGCCAAATCCTTTGCATACATTACCTCATTTGATCCTCAGTGACATATTATGATCTTTTAATTTAAAATTAATGTAAAGAATATGTTATTACTATATGTTTTTATATTGTACATTCGGTCATTTATGATTTTTATGTGATCATGAGATTTTACAATGAGCATATAGATAAGGTAGCATTATTGTAGAATATTTTACATAACACTTTACTTCATATGGGATAGTTATCTATGAGAGATGGTTACTAGAGAAGATCCTAATTTAGTTTCATGAGTCCTCTGATCAATTTGATAAATTCATGTGGATCACACTTCTCTACTTTCTCTCTTCATTACTCACTTTTCCTATTCAAAAAAACAGAGTAATATGTAACAAAAAGGACTTGAATTCTGCTCAAGGGATGTACGTGGGAAACTGGTTCTACCTGCAATTTTTTTTTTTCTTGTAATCATTGGATAGAGACTTGCAGTAAAAACATACAGTTCAGATATGTTTGTATTTAGCCTGAGAAGATTTGGAATTTCCCTAATCTTATATGTAAATGGATATTTTAATTTTGTTAGGCAACATATTGTTATAATTTCGGTATCCTAGAAATATAAAATTGATTACTGAGCAACACTCCATTTAAAATCTGAAATTCTCTGTTTCCGAGTTTGATTGGGCCTAAGTTTGAGAGCTTCCTATTGTAAGAATTCAAAAATCAGACTTTCAAGAAAATTTTTAAAAAGTTTTCTTAGTGCCTTTTCTTTGGAAAAAGAGAATTACTGAAATAACTAATTCCTCCACAGCAAAATCTAAAAAGCAAATGTAATGAGTTACTTAGATGATATCAAGTTGATGAAAAGGTGATTGTAATCATACTGGTACAAAATCTCCTATATGTGTTTTTTCATTTTATTGTGGGGAAGATTAAGTCATAAAATGTCACTTAGCCTCAGTATTATTATATAAGAATTTGTGGGAACATGGAACATTAGAAAATTTAAATGCTGTTTTGCTAGCAATTCAAAATTCTATTCCTTTTGTAAGAGATATTTAATTATTTTCTTTTTTTCAATCCTTTTATTTTGTTTTATTTATTCTTAATCTGTCATGGAGTCATCACTTTCCACTTGCTAATTGTAGTTCTTAGAGTTTTTTTTTTCAATGAAGTTTTTATACTTTTAGGTTTTTTTTATTATTTTTTTTTTTTTTTTTTTTTTTTTATCTTGTGATAAACTCTGTTTCTAAGAGGTCATAACTTTCAGGGGGTTTTTTGTTCCTCTTTTACCAAGATGTTAGTACTCTTTCATTTTTTTCCTAATACTTTCATTACTTTACCCATTTTCTACCAACTGTGCTTTTGCCCAGTCCTAATCCCAGTGTCTAGACATCTATTTCTGTCTTCCTAAACTGCTTCTGGAAATATAACTTACTGTGATATTTTTGATGACTTTGTTGCTTGGAATACAATTTGGTATTTTTTTTTTTTTAAGTTGTAGAGAAGAGTAATGGAAGAACTTGGCAAAAAATATAGATTTCATTCCATCATCTTGGTTCTGTTTCATATTCTATTCATTTTAGAGGGTAATTACTACTTTAATAATTTTGACATTTTTTGTACTTCAATAATCCTTTGAACTTTTGGCATTTTGAATTGAGGTAAAACAAAAGTAGTTGTAAAATAATATTTTGACTGTTTACATATAAGTTACATGCAATATAGGAAAGAAAAAAAAAACATGAAATATGTCATTAATCTGCTAGATTATTCTGGAGCACCTCTAATCAACAGTAAATAGCCTCATGAAATTTATGTTTTGTTAATATTTTTTCTTCATTTCTTTAATTTGGAGCAACAAAACTAGCACTATGGACATTAGTTCAAATCTTGCTTCAGACACTTGCTGGTATTTTGGTCAAGGATATTGATTTCTATATGTATAGAAATTATAATAGCAGCTGTATGACAGCTTGATTTGTGCTATCGAATTAGGTAATATAAGTAAAAAAAAAATAAAAATATAAGTAAAGTTTTCACTTTACAAACTATACTGATATATAAATGATAACTATTAACATTCTCATTATTTTTTACTTTCTGTTCCTTCTATTTATTATAAATTTATTTTTATTGTCTCATTTGGCACATTTATTGCCATTTTCAAGGTGATGAAGGGACTATTTTTGACTCTCACATAACCATTTTACTAACAGTCATAAACATGAGTTTTTTGAGTGTAGATAGCCACTAGTTGTATGGCTCAAGTATATGAATTCAAAAGCTGAAATTCAGGATATATACCCTTAAGTGACACCATTATTTAGGTGACTTGGAATGACCAATGTCCAACCTAAAACTGCTGAGTTTTTCTTGATATAGCTTATAATGAAAAAGATACAGTACCTTCTAGTATTTGTTTTATGAAGAATTATTATTTTCAGGTTTCCTATAATTTCTTTTCACTTTTTTTGGTCCTTTAATTTATTTGGTTTTGAAGCTATAGTTTTTTGTTGTTGTTGTTGTTGTTGTTGCTGTTGTTTTTTTTTTTTTTTTTTTTGTGTGTGTGTGTGTGTGTGTACTGATTCTTGTACTCCTCCTTTTTTAAGTCAGTGTTTGTCTTCTATAAGTGTTACTTATTCTTCTTTAATTCTAGACTACTATTAAAGTTCCCTCTTAATCTCTTTCAATTTATCCATCCTAAACTCTTTAAATGTGCCCAAATTATTATTTCATCTTTCTAATTATTTATGTGTTCATTCATTCATTGCTCTTGTTTTTATCCTCTTCTTTCTCCTTTCCAAGAAAAGAATGTGACTGAAAATCACAGCCTCAAGCTGCCACAAGGAAAATGGAGTATAACCAGTACAAATGCTTGGAAACCAAAAATTGGAATGTTATATATCACAAAATTCAAGTAGATCAATTTAACTGAATTGCAGAGTATGCGAAGGTTAAATTACATGAAGGCTGAAAAAGAAGGAAGTTTCCATATTATGAAGAGCTTTAAAATATCAAACAGAATATTTTATATTTGATATTGCCTACTTCTGGTTTATTAAATTGAACATTTCATTTCTGCTGTCTAAAAAATAAACTCAAAATAAATGCATACTTAAACTGATGTTCCTTCATAAATAAAGATGCTGCTTTCTTTATCATTTTAAAGTTTGTCATGTGGAAACAAAGTTTTGAAATTTAATATTTCTAGAGATTTACTGCATTAGTCAATTAAAGGAGTCAATTTTTCTTCTTGTGATGAAGTTCTGGTGAGATGACTGATAATATTTTCTACACTAGTATACTAAAAAAATTAATTATCATGTGATATAGTGTGACACACAATTCTGATGCTATGCCTAAACATTCTTTCTTTTAGTTAAATTACTTTCATTTATATGTAATAATGTTTTTATAAAATTATCGAATTTTGCTTTAATTTTGCCCATTTTTCTTTCTACTCTATATTTGTGTTTTGAATGTATCATTATCTTTTTTTCAGAGCTTACAATACTTTGAAAAAAAGTATTGTAAGACTCTAATGTATGTGGGAAATTATACATGTTTTTTCTTAATTTTTTATTTAATCTTTGCCAGGCTCGATTTTGAATGCAATTTTTTTTTAAGCTCTTCTCCTTTTTTAATCTTCTGAATTTTTTTTGTGTTTTTTGATATTGTTGGGGTTTTTGGTACACATATTGCATATACAATAGCAACCTATGTGTCATTGTCTCTGAAGATTTTTTTCAGTTATTCTTTTCTCTTTAGGCAGCTTGATAGCAGAGTTGACAAGAGTTTCCTTGGGATTAAAGGAAATATCTGAGTTCTAATCTGGCTTCAGACATTTAATAGCTAAGTAACCCTAGTCAAGTAATTTAATCTCTGTCTGCCTCAGTTTTCTCAATTAAATGAGAAAAATATCAACACTTAAATCCCAAAGTTTTGTGGGGATTAAAAGAGAAATTTTAAAGTGTTTAACAAAGTAAGTTGAATATAGTAGATACTTACATGCTTCTTTGTGTTTTTTTTTTCTTTCATTCCTTCTTAATGAGTATTTTTTTACTTAAAATAATTTTTAATTTTTGACAATCTCTTCTTTCTATTTTTTGAACATTTTTCAATATTTTTTTCTTTAATTTTCTCCTCATTTTTTGAATGTCTGCTTTCTAATGGTGTTGTGGGAAATTTTTCTCCTACATGGAGGAGGCATAGCTTCCTTTTATAGGAAAACTACAGAGGGAGTGGGGAATTGTGCTTTCTAAAAGCAACATGTTAGAACTTTCATTTGAATATCTTACAAAATTTCATTTACTCCTATCTTTTCTCTCTACTCACTTCCAAGATTACTTTAGTACTTATTCGATGAAAATGTAATGATTTTTTTTCTTTTTTTAAATCTTATTTCACTTTGTCAACATTTAAAATTTTGTTACCATTTGAAAAAAGGTAGATTTCATAATAAATAATTTCATATGTAAATAAAAAATATATTCATCTATGTTATGTTAGAAAAGTTTTTTTCAAATACTAGCTTTATCATAAAGCCTTTGAGGCTAAGTACCTGTTTGTATTGTGCATGAATGACATATTTACTGATCACTGGTATTGCCTAATGCAAAATATTCTTTTTACAATTTTGGTCTTAGGCATTAGTAGTGAAATATCTGGTTATTTGTGTGAAAAGCATAGGACATATATAACCTTTTGTTCTTTATTTAGGCAATTGGGGTTAAGTGACTTGCCCAGGGTCACACAGGTAGTAAGTATGAAGCCTCTGAGGCCAGATTTGAACTCAAGTTCTCCTGATTTCAGGGCCAGTGCTCTAACCATGGCACCATCTAGTTGGTTCTTATTTTCCCTATTGTTAAAAAAAAAAAAAAAAAAAAAAAAAAAAGACAAAGAAGAACTAAAAACCACCATGGGCAATATTCTAGGTGACTTCAGTATGCTCCAATGGAAAATAAGTAAAAGCTTATACAAAGTTTATTAATAAGCTTATTCTCTAATTCTCTATTCTTAGTGAGGTTTTTGATATATAAAGCATGATAACTGAAATGCAAGTTGTCAGCTACCATCAAAACTTATAGGAATGGGCCAAAAGGCCCATGGACATTTTATTGAAAATATTTTTTATTTAATTTTTATAGTTAACAAGATAGTATGAGAGCACAGACATGGTAACATAGAGAAAGTTCAGTACACATCTTTCCATAGCTTTTGACAACAAACGCTTTTTGAGGAGCACAGCAATGCTAGCTGTAGCTTTCATAGAGATAGTTAGGCTCCAGACAAACATTCCCAATACACACTTTAACAATGGCTTAATACTAATAATTCAAGCATCCATTCCATTGTGTTCTCAATATAATGTGTAACTTGTGAATGCAACACCCATTATTCCTAGGGATACCCAGTTCAAAAAGCAAGCAGGTATTAAAAGCGTTTCCATCACCAGCTTTTTCTTTGGGTTGAGAATATTGATGGGTGAATCACTATCTAAATGGCGTTGCTTAGTGTTTCCTATGCTGGGCAGATTCATTGATAGATTTATTTAATCAATTTCTCCTTCAAAATTGAGTCCTTCTAGTTTCATTTGTTGGATTTTTTATCACTCTTCCAAATACTAAGAATTGACAAATCCCAGAAAGAAAAAAAAAGGAGAGAAGACACATGAATAGGAGGAAGTTCTATCCCCAAAACAGGCTTGCTAGAGAACCATTAATTACCCAGATAATCATGTTGATACTTAATGGTATAGCAGAGAGAAAGAGTGGTCAAGTTTTCTCACTTGGATAATTTTGTTTGCCTGCTCAGGTTTGATCCAGTTGCTATTTTTTGATTTTCTGTTACACAAATGCAAAAAAAAAAAAAAATATATATATATATACTGTCAAAACTTTTTACAGAACTCTTTAAACACAGGAAGCCTCCATTACACATCACTATTCATTTTCAGGAGCAAACTCACTAAATCTTCTATGAAGATTACCAAAAGACAACTTATATGGTATACTCTTTAAAAACTGGATCCCTATTGGCAATGGAGTCCCTCATTACAATGGCAAAAGAAGTGACAATGTCATAATGACATAAAATATTAAAATAGAGAATTATCTCTCCTATTTTCAGGTGTCTTAAATTCTTACCTTATATTCATCTTTTGCTTAGATTTTATTTGTTTAAATACAATCAGAGAACTTCCTGAGATGATACACATTTGTTTATGCTAAATTTTAAAAATGACTCATTGCCTAAAGGCCTTAGGCTATAAATATGCATGAGAACAACAGAAAATAATTGATGATGAATTTATTAAAATAATAATTGAATAATTTCTAATTTAAGAGAAAGAAATTAGTCATTTTCTTTTTTTTTTTGGATGATTGTAAAATACAATCAAAAATATATAGTACTCAATGTCAAGTAATGAATTATTTAAAGAAACACCATTCCTCTTACTATCCCCATTTATTTAGTACTATTTGAAAAGCATGTTCCAAACATTATGTTGATATAAAAGAAAAGTAACATTAAAACATGTTAATGTTGTTATATGATGCTAAACTGTTTTTAATCATAGTTTTTTTCTTTTTACCTTGATATTTTAAATTCAATTTCATTTCATAATGCTTAAGTTTAATTTCAATATTTTCATTCAATTTCAACTTCAGTACCAAATTCTGTTTTTCCACCTTCCTTCCCCCCTTTCATTTAGAAAGAAGAAAAAGAAAATCTGATTAAAAGCATGAATAGTAAAAGCAAATGAATTCTATATTAGCTGAGAAGCAGAGTGAAAGAGAGAATCAGCAGTAGCAAAAGAAGCAGTAGAAACAAGTAGAAGCAGGAGAAATAGAAGTAAAAGAACATTTTAATCTACTCTCAGAATCCATCATCTCTCTATCTAGAGATAAATAGCATGTTTCTTTATGAGCTCTTTAAAATACTGGTTGGTTATTTTGATGAGGTCTGGAATTGGGGTGCCTAAATTAAATTAAGGTTTAATTGAGGTCTAGTGGCAGGTTCAGGGTACAGGGAGTCAAATGGAGCTCCCCTGCAACTCCTTTGGATTCGGGGCAAGGATACAGAGTTAAATGAAGTCTAGTGGCAGCGCAAGAGTCCTATAAAGGGATTTACAGATCTGAAAACCTAGATTGATAAAAGAGGTTTATTTTGGGTTTTGGAAGCAAGATTAAAGCCTAGTTAGTAAAAGGTGTTAGGTAAAGAGAAGAGGGCACCAGAAATAGTGTTCTAGTGGGCAGAAACTCTTGGCATCCCAGGCGTAAGGCTGCCATGTTTGGAACCTCTGCAAAGAGAGGATGCCAACTTGGCTCTTTTATAATGAAAGATTTAGCTATAGAGGGCCGTGGGTGGAGTCCCAAATTGGCTCAGATCCCATGGAGGCTGGGAGAGCCCAGATTTTCTATTGAAATTCAAAGGGATGCTTTTGACAGGATTTGTGAATCAAAGGTCCTAGATTCTTGAATTGTTAAGGCATCAGCTAGGAGGGTCTGGGAATCAGAAAGGAATAAATCCATCTGAAAGGACTAATTTCTTAAAGGGATCATAACCCACATCAATTTCATGGATGAGATTTCCTAAGTTGTTTCACAGTTGCTTATTTTCACAATAAAATATTTTCACAATATTGTTGTTAATTATAAATTATTCCTCTGGTTCTGTTCACTTCACTTTTTATCATTTTTTAAAAGCCTATCCAGGTTTTTCTGAAACCATACACTTTAAAATTTTCAAAGCAGTACCATCACAACAGCTTTATTAGCTGGCAGTCACTATAATCATTATCTTTGTTTTATAAACAAGAAAACTGAAGCAAAGAAAAATTACATAATATGCCTCCAATTACATATTTCACATGAGTAGAATTGCTGTTCAAGTCTATCTTCTGAATCTTGATCTACTACTCTTTGCACTGATGACTGCCTTCTAAAATCATAATTTAATAATGCCCTTTAAATCAAAGATTTAAATTTTTTCCCTTTGTATCTTCAGCTCTTGTACAGTGGTTATTACAAAGCTCCTTGATCAATTCATTCATTTCTCAGTAGAAACACTTGATCCTAAGAGTCTCTTAGACTGGTTCCTATTGAATTAGTGGGGAAATTGCTCTACCAATCCCTTCTTTCCTGTTTATTTTTTAACTATGATTTCTATTGTATGTTGTGATAGAAATTTAATTGAATAAAATCATAACCAGAAGCAAAAGTTAATATGTAACATAGATTTAGGATTCATAACTACCCTAGATTTAATCCTTAGAAACTTTTTCTCTATGGTTGGAAAAATAAGAAAGCAAAAAGATATGGAAAAAATCTTATCTTTTTGCTTTCTTATTTTTCCAACCATAGAGAAAAGCTGACCAGGAAGTTTAGTTCTCTGTTCCTGTTTTGGAGCTAAGTTAATTTTTTTTTTTTTTTTTTCAAATGTATTCACTTGATCTGAAGTTAAACTCTCACTGATGAAATTCAAACACCACTACCACCACTACCACCCCTTTTCAAGCTGGGAGCATAGATGTTTTTTTTTTTTTTTTTTTTTACTCATTTACATACAGTTCTTTATGTAAATTTGCATTATGCAAATTTGATTCAGTAAGGAATTCTCAAAGAAAGCTACTTTGCAATACAATATTACTGTTCTCTCTGCCCACTCTTATCCCTCAGCTTATAATATGAGTATTTCTCTTTCCAATTCCCATGGCTCCCCAACACCCGAAAACAAAACAAACAAACAAAAAAAATTCTAAAGAAAAACAGGAAAAACAATTTGTAAATAGGATTCTGGCTCACTGCTCATGGATACAGGGTTTAGTTCCAAACCTCCACAGATGAGAGAAGACCTTTGCCTTGCTCCCTGCTCCCTTTCTATCTTCCATAACTCCTATCTGTCCCTGACACATCACTCTACAGTATTGGGGGCTCTCTCCCGTCTGTATCCTTCTTATCAACTCATGTAGTTGTCTTATCACCTTCTCCACCATGTCCTTCTGTTGACTTTTCTGTTTCCTGCTTCATTTGTCCTTGAACTTTGTCTCCAACCCTCTTTCTTCACAGTCTGGCTGTCCTCCCTCTCCTATCTGGTTTCAAAATATAGAGGATAGTACACTTGAGGCAAGTGAGAACTGTCAGTTTAAATCAATGGTTTTCAGATGATCACTTTTAATTTCTGTTCTTATCCTTATAATAGTAGTCACAGTTCATCATGGATACAAAATCAAATGACTACCTCTGTTGCTGCCAATGTGCAAAAAAGGAACAAATTAAGCTCCTGCTAATAGACCTTTGTCTTCTCCCTTATCTTGAAAATTCCCATATACCAAATCAGCTTTCAGTATAGATGCTCTCCATCACCTGGGACGAGGAAAATCAACATTACTCCCCCCTTCACACTCATATTAGGGAAAAAAAAATTATTTCAGCTGCTTCCATGTTCTTCAAACTGACAATATTAACTATTTACTCCTTATTTTCTAATTAAATTCTCTGTCCAAAAATAGAACTTGTTACTTAAGAGAACATTGTGGTAAATCTTTAATTTATGCCCTTATTCTT
The DNA here is from genome assembly GCF_048593235.1 of Sminthopsis crassicaudata. Taxonomy (NCBI): domain Eukaryota; kingdom Metazoa; phylum Chordata; class Mammalia; order Dasyuromorphia; family Dasyuridae; genus Sminthopsis; species Sminthopsis crassicaudata. The sequence continues at coordinate 102,658,700 of NC_133619.1, forward strand.
TTAAGTACTGGCAGTATAATATCCTTGTTAAGGTTCAATTTGGTTTCAGTAGGTCTATGTCAGTTTTTTTTTTTTTTTTCTCCTCCAGCAATATGTGAACTTAAAAATATTTTTCATCTTTTTTTTCCCTATAAAAGTGGTTTCCTTTGTAATTCTGAATTGGGAAAACCTGAAGGAAATTCTTTCAAGAGGTCAATCACCTTGAACTTCGCCTTCCTGTTCCACCCAGATTCCAAATCCTATCTTATTCCAAAAACCAACCCCCCTACTACTAATTAGACTTTCTATAGAGTTAAACTGAAACCTATTCAATTCCAAAATTCCCTATTGTTTCAATAACCCCAAGCACTGGAATCTGATCATAAAGCTAAGTACCCTAGATAAACCTCTTCACAAAATCTCCTAATCTCATTGGGGGCTTTTGTCCACTAAGAGACTTGCTTTCTTAGTGATATTCAGAAATAAACTTTCCTATTCTTTGCCTTAGAGTGAATTCTTTCAGGAGACTCATGCCTTGCCTCCCAAACCATTGCTTGGATCCCCAACAATTCCATGGTTTTTATTTATTCATTTAAGGACTTTATTTTGAGAACATACAAACTGTCTTCAACGGACTACCAAAAATGTCTGTCATTTACATATACACACAAATGGCAAGAATTCCTCATCTATACCTGTTGTTTTAGAGTTTCTGGAATTATAAAAGAACAATCAACTGCTGAGGCCTTTCCTCAACTGGAGATAGAAGGAAATAAAGAATGATACTTCCATTATTTCTGACTCCATTCTGTTCTTGCTTCTAGATGAAGATGATAAGAAATGGTGATAATTCTGTTACTTTTTAAAGATCAAGAGAGTAAGATACCTCAAAGTCTGATCCAGTGGCAGGTTTTAAACTAATTACTAGAGCATGGATGTGTCTAGGATTGAATTTGGAGACTAAGCCCAGTAGTAATTAAGTAAGTAATGTTTCATTAAGCAGTATATATGGGCGATAACTATATGGGAACAATGCTATGCAAAATCTATTCTATGGCTCCCCAGAGACTGATATATTGTAGGGGTGAAAACCTGAATAGGTTTTACTATATGAACTTAGATTATTATTTTAAAGGAATACCAATATTAAAACTTGAAAATAAAATGAGCCTAGGCACTATTAGTGAAAACATCCAGAATCAATTGTATCCCTATTTATTATAAATCTTCATGAAAATAAGAATTAAGTTCCTTAAAGACCAGTTTCAATAAAGTGATGGATATTATGTATATATGTATTTTAGGGAATATATATACATGTTTCTGTCTTTACAAGACCCCAGACTTTGTGGGTTTAGCACCAAGAAGTGAACACCTAAAAGAGTAGAACAAGTGCACTGACATCAAAGCATTCATGTAAGGCTGAATAGAACAGAAATCAGTCACTTGTGCCTCTGACTTGACAAATCTAAAATAGATTGGCAAGACTAGGGCAAGAAAAGCAGTCAAATCAGTCAATTCTATCAGGGCTGAAATTGAACAATCGATTAGGTGTAGGTATTAAGAAGACCCCTGGTTGATTCAACTGATTTCTTGGCTTTGCTGTCATGGAGACTCAACATTTGATAAATGCAATCTTGTTGAAATGTCAATGCTGTTGGAAAAGCAAGACCAGTATTTCTGTGAACACTCAAATTTCAATATGAAATTAAGTGTCAGTAAATGTCATGCTTGACCAAATTGTTCTTGGCTTCATTCCAAACTGAAGGGACCTGAAATGCAACTGAATCTATGCTAAACTTGACTAAAATGCATTGTTGAAAAAGCTATTTCTTGACTCCATTGTTTTGTTGCATAGCACAGATGTTAGGAGTATTTGCTAACTTCACAATATGAGTGATTGTGTGTGTGTGTGTGTGTGTGTGTGTGTGTGTATACTTGGAATTAGGAAAACTCAAATTCTGGAATTCAAATCCAGACTCAGAAAATTACTAAGTGCATGACCCTGGGCAAGTCACTATTTGCCTTACTTCCTCATCTGGAAAATGAGTTGAAGAAAAAAAAAAAAAGCACATCACTAGTATCTGTACCACACAAACCCCATAGGGCCATATAAAGAATCAAAAATGATTGCAGCAGTTGATAAACATTGACCGAGCTAAACTCCCTTGGGTGATAATGAGGTTTCTCATTATTGGATGGTTTCTAGTAAATAACAGAAACACCTGGTTGAATAATGGCTGAGTCCTTTTCTGCTTGATGTTGGAGTAGGTGGCATTATAATTTCAACCTTGGTATCTTGTTATTGTGTGATTCTATAAAAGCTGTTTTCTCTAGATGAAGGTTTCTTAATCTTTGTAAGCATTTCATGAATATATTTTAGAGAGTTTATGAACTTAAATGGGGAAAAAAACAACTATATCTTTTGCTACCTTATTTTACCATTTATTTCAATTATTTAAAATTACCATACTGAAAACGGATTCGTAAATTTTACTAAATTGTCAAAGGATATCCTCTTTAAGTCCTTATATCAATTTGTCTCTCTCTGTGTCACTGTCTCTGTCTCTGTTCTCTGTCTAGTTCTCAATCTTGGTCTCAGTTTCCGTCACTGTCTTGGTATCTGTCTAAGTCTCTCTTGCTCTCTCCCTCACAATATGTATCTTTCTGTCTTTCCCTCTCTCTGTGTCTTATTTTGTCCCTCTCTCTCTCTCCAAAACTCTCTCTGTCTTTGTCTCTGTCTCTGTCTCTCTCTCTCTCTCTCTCTCTCTCTCTCTCTCTCTCTCTCTCTCTCTCTTTCTTTCTGTGTCTGTCTCTCACACAGACACACACATGCATATACTTTAGAATTCATCTGAACAAAATTAAAACCATCTTTTATTTGTCTTGCTCCCAAAATCTTAGTTCTAGTTATAAGATCATACTATTATGCCCATGTGTCTCAGTCAGTATATGCTTTAACACATCTTAGAGTTTCTCTTATTTCCTTAGGAAATATATATTTTACAGGAATCTGTTTTTACATTGTTACTTGACTTTAGTGTCCAAGAGTAGTGTTTGATAATATTTATCACTTTTATTCATCTTATTCCCAGAAGTCAATATACCATGCCAAACTAACTGAATATTTTTTAATGAGATGTCTAGAATGGCATATCAAGAGAATACTGTCAGATGGTGTGTCTAGGATTTCAGTTAAATAATTGACAAAATAGCTCATAATATCTTTGGAAAGAGAGATATTTAAGTTGTATGATTGTATAACTATAAAGTTTCAGAACTATCTGATTTATTGTATCAAAAGATTTTAAAAAATTAGTCTCAGTCTCCTCATCTATAAAATAGAGATCATAAACCATATAGTAAGTGTCTTGTAGGGTTATTATAAGAATGAAATAAACTAATATTAGTAGAATGATTTGAAAATTTGAAAGCACTAGATAAATGTCACCAATTACCTGCATCAAACTAAAAACTGTCTTCTATTGATGTGTTATAGAGCCCTGTCCTTTAGTTGTATAGAGGATTTCTAAACACATGTTGGTTTGACAACTCTCAGTCTTTTAGGATGTATGATTCTGAAGTCTGTGATTTTTTTTTTTTTTTTTTTTTTTTTTTTTTTGCCAAAAGTGACATAACATGTCATCAGTGTAGTCACTACAGAACAACACCTCTCTTCAGACCCTCCCACAAAAACTAGGCTTTCCAAATAATATTAGGCAGCAATAATTTAACAAGAGAGTTATTTAACCTTCATGAGAACTAATGAAGAATCTTATTTAATATATATTGATAACAAAATTCAAACATTGTCTAGGGCTAACTTCAACTTATTTGGTTTAGGGTGTTCTCTAAGACATACAGAAGCTTTCCCACTATTATAAAGGCTCCAAGTGCTAGAGGCAAGATTCCAACTTTTGTCTTAGGAGTTTTAAGTCCAACACTACATCCATTGCATTATTCTGTTTCTATTAATTTTGCCAAATTAAAAAAACAAACAAAACAAAACACCAAAAAAACAGTCAGAAATTCTCTTCTAAAATAAGACTTTTAAAAATCTCCTGAAATAAGCAAATTATGGTATTTAATGGGCTGACTAACATAATCGTTTTGTTGGGATAAAAAAAGAGTACCAAAATGAAACTCAATATACAATATACAAAACATCCACCTGTTGATAGGGGAGAAGGAGATTTAGAGGAAGAAAAGATAACTGAGCACAATCAGTTAGATGGGCGGTTGCTTACTTGTTTTCATGCTCTAGCTACCTGGTGTACATGAAACAGGTCACACAATGCTCAGTGATTCTATGTGTGATGCAGCCATTCTTGGACTGGTTCAAATATATGGTGCAGGACTCCAAGGTGCTCAAGAGAAGCACACATTTATTTCTTGCTTGATTGTTTAAGTAGGCTGCCAGAGACAGTGAAAAATCCCTTGAGCCATTAGGGAGCTAGATTTTGGCACTGCCCTACTATAACTTTCTCTGTCCAATAATTTTAAGAATTGCTCCATTGACTATTTTTTGATTGTGGGAAGGGTCGGTGCCCCTAAATGGTCTATGCTCTTCCATTGTCTCAACAGAAGAGGGTTCACCTTCTCACAGATAGTAAAATTGTAAGAGCCTATGAAGCCAGGACCAACTCCTGCCCTTCTTTGATTTTTTTTTAATAAAGTTTTTTTTTATTAAAAAAAAAAAAAAACATATGCATAGATAATTCTGCAACATTAGCCCTTGCAAAACTAGTTTCCACCCCATATTCTAACCCTTTCCTCTAGATGGCCAGTACTCTAATATATGTTAAACATGATAGAAATATATGTAAAATCCAATATATGCATATATATTTATACAATTATCTTGCTAAATTAGAAAAATCAAATGAAACAAAAAAATAATAATAATAAAATAAAGAAGAAAATAAAATGCAAGCAAACAAAAATAAAAAGAGTAAAAATGCTATTTTGTGAACCACATTCAGTTCCTATAATCCTCTTTCTGGGTGTAGATGGTTCTTTTGATAACAATATCTTGGAATTGGTCTGAATCATCTCATTGTTGAAAAGAGTCATCAGAATTGATCATTGTATAATATTACTATTGCTCTGTAAGATGATCTCCTGGTTCTGCTCATTTTGCTTAGGATCAGTTCAGGCAAGTCATTCCAAGCCTCACTGAAATAATTCTGCTTATTATTTCTTACAGAACAATAATGTTCCATAGCATTCATATAATTGAATAATATAATTAGTATAAAATTCATATAAAATGAATAATTTATTCAACCATTCTCCAATTGATGGGCATCCACTCAGTTTCCAGTTTCTAGCCTCTACAAAAAGGGCTGCCACAAACATTTATGTTCACGTGGGTCCCTTTCCCTCCATTAAGATCTCTTTGGGATATAAGCCCAGCAGAATCACTTCAGAATCAAAAGGTATGCATAGTTTCATAACTCTTTAAACATAGTTTCAAATTGTTTTCCAGAATGGTTGGATCTATTCACAATTCTACCAAAAATGCATTAGTGTCCCAGTTTTCCCACATCCCTTCCAACATATGTCATTTTCTTTTGTTGTCATTTTAGACATTCTGATAGGGGTGTAGTAGTATCTCAGAGTTGTCTTAATTTGCATTTCCATGATCAATAATGGTATAGAGAACCTTTTCACATAACTAGAGATGGTTTCTGTTAGGATTATTACTAGGCGCTAAATCGGTTATCTGGTACTTAACAATTCTCTAGTTCAGAGTTCACATCTTTAAAGGAGTTCAAAACTTTCTTAAAGGAGCTCCTGCAAGTCCAGGGAGTACCCACAAACACATTCTCTGGGAGGATATAAGGAGCTAACATTGAGTGGGGAACTGATGTGAGTCAAGGGGAGAACTTCTGGGAAACTCTAGGAGATTCAGAGCTAGGATTCAGTGGATTCACAAGTCCAGCATATTCACAAGTCTAAAGGAAAAGCCTGCTCTTGGACTTCAGGGAGATTCACATCTAGGATTGAATTCTTGAAAACCCACAATCCCACACTCTCAGAGGAGGAGTCGGATTCATTCCCATGTCTACCTTTGTGCTGCCTGGAGGCTTTGGAGTCAGAGGGAGCTAGAGAGAAGATTTGGAAAGAGACAGTAAAGGACTTGAACTCCTGGATGCATTTTAGGATTATTGAACTGAACTGAAAGGAAGGCTATCTCTGGAAGCACCCGGGATCTGCCCCTAAGAGAATGATTATGATTTAGAGCAGTGGGCCTCAAACTTTTTAAGTAGAGGGCCAGTTCACTGTCCCTCACACTATTGGAGGGCCAGACTATAGTAAAAACAAAAGCTCACACTCTGTTTCCATCCCTCAGCCCATTTGCCATAACCCGGCGGGCCACATAAATGTCCTCAGTGGGCTGCATCTGGCCTGCAGGCCATAGTTTGAGAACCCCTGATTTAGAGAAATGGAACTATTTAAGTAATTTATTTCCTCTTCTGTTAATCTGGGCAGTCTCTATTTTTGAAGGTATTCATTTCATTTAGGTTATCAAATTTATTGGCATATAGTTGGACAAAATAACTCCTAATTATTACTCTAATTTCCTCTTCATTGGTGGAAAGTTCTCCCTTTTCATTTCTGAGACTAACAATTTGACTTTCTTTTCTTTTTCTAAAGAATTAACTAAATTAATTTTAGTTAACTAAAATAACTAAAGGTTTATTTATTTTGTTAGTTTTTCATAAATCTAATTCTTAGTTTTATTTATTAATTCAATAGTTTTTTTAATTATCAATTTCTCCCCTTTTATTTTTAGAATTTAAGTTTGGTATTTCATTGGGGGTGTTTAATTTGTTTTTGTTGTTTTTGTTTTTTTTTTTCCCCCTAGCATTTTTAGTCACAAGTCCAATTCATTGATCTTCTCTTTCTCTATTTAATGCAAGTATACATCTAGAGGTATAAAATTTCCTCTTATTACTGCTTTGGCTGCATACCACCAATTTTGGTATGTTTTCTCATTATTGTCATTCTCTTGGATGAAAGTATTGATTGTGTCTATGATTTGCTGTTTCATTCATTCATTCTTTAGGGTTAGATTATTTAGTTTCCTATTACTTTTCCCCTGGCCTTTTATTGAATGTAATTTTTATTACATTGCGCTTTGATAAAACACATTTCATATTTGTGCCATTCTGCCTCTGATTTTGAGTTTTTTATGCCGTAATACATAGTCAGATTTTGTATAGACTCCATGAATTGCTGAGAAAAAAAGTGTACTTTCTGTTTTACTTCAAATTCCTCCAAAGATCTATCAATACTTAACTTTTCTAGTATCCTATTTACCTTCATATCTTATTTTTTTTTTTTATTTTGTAGTTTGATTTATCTAATTCTGAGAGAGCAAGGTTGAGATACCCACTATTATAATTTTGTATTTATTTCATCTTGCAGCTCTCTTAATTTCTCCTTTAGGAACCTAGGGTACTATAACACTTTGTGTGTATATGTTTAGTATTGATATTTCTTCATTATCTACAATACCCTTTAGCAAGATATGGTTTCCTTCCTTATCTCTTTTAAGTAGATCTATTTTTGCTTTTGCTTGATCTGAAATCATGATCCCTATCTCTGCTTTTTTTTTTTTTTAATTTCACCAAGCATCATAGATTCTGCTCCATCCTTTTTATCTTTAGTCTGTATCACTCTGCTTTAAATGCATTTCTTGTAAACAATAAATAGCAGACTTTTAATCCAGTCTGCTATCCATTTCTGTTTTAGGGAAGAGTTCGCCCCATTCACATTCACATTTAAAACAATTTATTTTGTATTTTTCTGCCATCTTATTTACCCCATATTATGTTTTCTCTTTCATTTTCCCCTTTCCCTCCTCTCCAGTATTTTGCTTATGAGCTCCACTTGCCTCAAGGAGCTTTCTCCCTCTATAGCACTCTCTTTTTCTTATATCTTTCCCCTAAAATTTCTCTTTTCCCTTCTGTTAGGCTCCCCTTTTCCTTTTCCTTTCTGCCTGCAACTTCCCTATAAGGTGAGAGAAGTTTTCTCTGTGAAACCAAATATGTTTAATATTCTCTCTTTGAGCCAAATCTTATGAGTAACATTCACACAATGTTTATGTCCCTTCCTTCTTTACTTCAATTATAATAGGTTTTCTTTGCCTCTTTGTGAGGTGTATAATAGATTATATAGGTTCTTTACTTCAATTATAATAATAGGTTTTCTTTGCCTCTTTGTGAGATGTAGTTTCCCTCTTTTTACCTCCACTTTCACCTTTTTCCAGTATATTACCCTTTCTACCTCTAGCTTTTTTAATAACAGTAATATCGAATTTTATATGCACTCTCTATATATACTCATAATAGAGAATGGGGAATGGATGTTCTTATGGTTCTTGCACTAACTCCAAAATTGAAGGGAAGGCCACTGAGTAATGTGCTTTTTCCAGGGCATATTCTATCTAATATATTACATGTGCCACTGAAAACCTTATAACCACCCAATGTGAGAAAAAGATTGCCCTCTGAATTTTGTTTCCTTTTTCATTATGCACAAAGCAAAACTTTCACACTATCTGTTATACTTGCTGGTCTTCTTCCAGAAAAGATAGATGATCTAGTGTCTAGATTGGGTGGTGGAAGCTCTTCAAATAGTTCTTGTACTGATTCTCAGTATTCATTCTCCAACATGCAAGTGTCTTTTATTTCTTCTTGAGAGAGGTGGTCTATTAGATTCCAACAGATTGACTGCTATCAAGTTATTGAATATAATTTCCTGTATTCTCTCACAGAGAAACTGAATGTCCCAAACACTCATTAAAAAGGTCTTAGGAACAATAGACAATATGCTTTAAAAAATCAAAACATTCCTTTGTCTTCATATACTGGCTAAGGTAGAATAAAACAGGGCTTTAAGTTTTTGCCTTTAGCTTTAGGCTTCCCTAAAAACCCTTAGGTAACAACTTGAGGAACAATGATGCTGAGGCCAAACCAGAGATTCATTGAAAAGGCCCAACCCAGCTCTGAGGCTTCAATGAATCTACTTCTAAGCCTCATTTTGAACCTCCATATCTTTTAAGTATTGAAACAGAAAATTCCTTCTCTGAGTGTGTCTGGATAAAGATAATAACAACAAAAAAATGAACATTAATAGAACATCTTAAAATTTGCAAAATATTTTACAGATATTGTCTCCTTTGATGTTCATCATAATTCTTTGAGGAAAGTATTCCACTATATAAATAATATATAATATTTATATAATTATATAAATAAGTAAAACTAAAATTCAGAAAAGTCTTCCATATTGCAGGATTTAAAAATAGACATCTCTAAATCTTAAATTCCATTAGCTCCTTTCTAACTATAAGAATATGTGATATCTATTCTCTGAGAATTCAGATAGAATAATTTTTACCCTGGATCAAAAATAAGAAACAAAGAAAGTGTGACAACAACAAAGAATAATAAAAGGTGAGGAATATTATCCTTTGTACAAAGAATAAGAATAACATCCTACAAAATTGCAAAAGAATAAGTCCATTCTATTTTTTTTATATTTATTATTTTTATTTTGCTCAGTTACATGTAAAAATGTTTTTAGATTTTACATATATATTCATTTTAAAAATATTCCATGTGAATCATATTAGGACAGAAAAATCAGAATAAAAGGGAAAAAAAAAACAGAAAAAAGGGGAAAAAAGATGAAAATAGTTTATGTTGATCTAATTATTCTCCATAGTTCTCTTTCTGGATGAGGATGACATTTTCCATCCAAAGTTTATTGGGATTGCCTTGGATCACTGACCCCTGAGATATATCAATTCTATCATAGTTGATCATCAACTATTCTGTGTTTGCTGAATGTTTTCCTGGTTCTTCATGTTTCACTCAGCACCAGTTCATATAAATCTTTCCAGACTTAAAAAAAGGCTATTCTTTTAAGAAATTCTGGATTTTAGAAATCATAGCACATGTTTTAGCTACTTATGCCTTGTCTTTATTGATGTTCATGAAATAATTATTGAAATTAATTTTTGCTCTTAAAGAAAATGAAATAAACCAGCAATTGGAACTAGGCAATTATCACTAAAAGACATTTTTTATAAGCTCTATGACTATTCTAGCTAATATTGAATATAACCCTGAACCTATTTTAATCACAGATGAAATAATTCAGGTTAATTATCCTTCTTCAGTACCTTGGTGTTCAATTTAGTTGATTTATCTTTCTATTTCAAGTTCTATACATCCATAAAGACTCACTTCTAATAGATTTATGTTTGTTTCTTAACTATTTTATATGTATTGCTTATTATTCTATTCTTGAGGTAACTAGGTAGCAAAGCATATGCAAGTCTTGGAGTCAGAAATAACAAAGTGAAATCCACATCCAGATCCTTACTGTATGTGACTTTAGACAAATCATGTGTCATCTATCTGTCTCATTTTCCTTAAATGTAAAATAGGGATATTGAGAACACCTCCCTTTCAATGTTGTTTTGATGGCCAAAAAAAAAAAAAAAAAAAAGAAAAAAAAAATAGCACTTAGCTAAGGAACTTAGCATATTTTAGGTTCTTAATAAATGCTTATTCACTTCCTCTTATCTTTTATTTTTCTGAACTACTCTTGTCTTTTTCTCTTCAGCATGATTCCCTAAAATTAGTCTTCTTTTCTATTCCCTCTTAATTTTATATTGCTGGGCATGGGACTCTTTGCTATCTTTATTTCCAGACCTCCACTAAATCTTATTATATTCATACTCATAAATATATGTGAATATATACACATATGTATTTGTGTGTGTGTGTGTGTGTGTGTAGATCTTTTCAAAGAAATTTTGAAGATAAAGTGTTTGTTGGCTAAAATACAAACTATTGAAGTATGAAAAATCACCCATTTAATTGGAGTTTCCTTCCCCCCCAAAATGAGTTGTCATTATATACTCATTATATACAAAGTGAGTCAAGGTGGCCCTTGGCAAACCAGCACAGGGAATTATAAACAATGCACATTTGTGGCTTTTCTTATTACTGCATTGGCTCCTTCAGTGCCTTTACATGTTGAGCTCAAAAAGAATGCTTCTGGGTCAGGGAATTTGTTCAGCACAATTACATCCAGTGAATAGTACTGCTTAAATGTTCAGGGCTGTATTTCTAATAAATAATCATAAAAAGGAGGGAAAAAAAAAAAAAAAAAAAAAAAAACTCAGCACAGTTGAACAGCTGTCACCACAACTAACAGAAGAGCTAATCAAGAGGTCAGACAAGGAATATGACCAGGGAACAGACACAGATACAGCTGCCAGGGCCAACCAACTGCATCTCAACATCTGGAAGGCTAGAGCTGCCAAGTTTCATTCTAATAGAGCTACATATGTTGGCTTCCACCCTAGTACAGAGAAAATAAATAAAAATTTGAAAAAAAATGAAACCTGTACAAGAATTTTAGAAACAGTATATGTCCCGAGTTTATGTTAACATTATTGATATCTGATCACTGAGATAGAAAATAGGTAAAGATTAAGAGGTAGAAATAGTTAGACATACAGAAAAATAGATATATATTACACACATAAATGCATAGATAGATAATCAAATACAGACCTCCCAGGGTGCTGTTTTTTAAAATTAGAACAATGTATGTTGAGGACAATGTCATATGCACTGCTATACATTCTTATATGTATGTATAAACTTTCTATAGACATTATAAGCATTTCTAAATACTGTCAGTCCTACCCCAAACCACACAATTTGTTGTCTTTCATAAACAATCAGCATAATATATATATATAAAGTATGTGGGAGGGGGAAAGATCTATGTATGCATATATATATATATATATATATATATATATATATATATATATATATATATATATATATATATATATATGCACACACACATGCTTGGACATGTACATATATGTTTATGTCAATTTACTTAGTTCTTTTTAGAAACTGCTTTAATAACTTCATTATTTTGTCAGTTACCAATTGTTTTTTGAATAAGTAAAACATCTAACAGAGAAAATATGCTTTCAAAAGCTATTTGAAAACTCTTGAACTGAAGGGTGTGGATTCATACAATTGTAATACTGTCAGGGACCTTTGAGACACCCCTAATCCAATCCTGTCATTTGAGTGATAAGAAAAATGAAACACAAAATGCAATTTTTTCTTTTACAGTTCTCTCCCAAAGTAATTCTGAGAGTTGTGCTGTGTGTTTTAAAGAATTGTTATTATTATCATTATTACCAGAATGAAGAGGAAGAGGAGGAGGAGAAGGAGGAAAGGGAAAAAGAAGATATAATCTTGATCAATTTTTCAATTGTCTGGACAAAATAGAATCTATATAATGCATTTACATTTTCCAAATGTATCTTAGTAAGTCAGAATATTTCCCTCTGAATAACTCACCTAAAACTGATGTACATTTAAAACCCATCTCAGTCTGAATGGAGAAAGTATAGTCATAGTTTTGAAATTAAGGTATAAAACTGCTATTTTCTAGTGTATAAAGAATTCAGAAATTACAAACAACTGAAATGGTACATTAAATAGTTATTAGTAAAAGCCTAAAAACTGAGAAGTAGAAAAAATCTTAGGTTAAAGGAACTGACTAACTAAGAAATAAAGAAAATCATTCACAAAGGAAAGCATACGAAAAGGTACTACTGAACAAAATTCAAAGGAAGGAGTAAAGTAATTATCGAAGGTTTGTGTGACTGCTCATAAAATGTGGCAGTTCTTAGACATAGACACCAGAAAGTAGAAAAATCCAAGAGAATGGGTTTAAGAGAGTGATCTAGACAAATTGAATGATATCTAGGATACATGATATAACACATCAATCCATGGCCATCCTGTCCAATTTTTGCCAATATCTTCTCCAAATTTCTCTACCCAAAATGCCTTCATTACTTTCTCCTAATATTGCTAGAATACCAGTGAATCATGTTGGCCATTTGTGTATTATTTGTCAGAGTCAGAGTCACTTACACTTAGTAAGTATCTATTACATACCAGGAATTGTGATAAACACTATGAATGCAAAGAAAATTATAAGATTGTAAAAAAGATGAGTTTCTAAAGACCATAAAGGCAAGCAGAGAAGTCATGATTTCAAATCCGAGGTTATGAATATTCATCTAATCTCCACCATCATAAAGTTCCTTATTCAGATATTTTATCATATTTTAATTTGGATTTCTTCCTTCCTTCTATGCTACAAGCTGTATACAATCACTATTTATTTATTTTTGGGGGACCTACTACATGACGCTGATCTATAATTCTTCAGGATCCAGAGTTTTGTTTTCTTTTTCTTTTCTTTTCTTTTTTTTCTTTTCTTTTTTTTTTTTAAATCATTCAGCACATGACTAAAATGTCTATTTTGAAAGGGTGGTCCTTTCTTATTATGGATAGGTAGGCTCAGTTTGCATCCTATATTTCCAATGATATCTAATTCAAGGAATGTTCCAATCCTCCAGGTAAGAGAAAAACATACTAACTTCTCCACTGACAGACAAAGGGGAGAAATACACAAAAAGGATCTTTTTGGGTTTTTTTTGCCATTTCTTCAATATCAGATATTAAAGATGGAATTTCATTCTTGTTCTAATTTTATATCATAACCAAAATTTGAATAACATTTCTTTAAAATTTTCAAGATACATATTGATTGGAAAGACACTTTTTCTTTTGTCCTTCTTGATTTTTTTTTCTTATGTAGTTTCCCTATGTAAATATATATATGTGTTTGTATATCTATCTATCTATCTATCTATCTATCTATCTATCTATCTATCTATCTATTTATCTATCTATCTATCTAACCTTATTTAAAAACTAATGAAACTGAATTGGATTTTCTCTAAGGTTTCTCCATGATATTGTTCTTTTAAATTATATCTATCCATATTGAGAAATTTCTGTGACCTTTGACAAGGATTTTGAGTAGCATTAAAATGCATGGAAAGGAATATTTTTTCTGTGAAAATGATGAGCTAAGGTGTCAATAGTTGTACCATAAGGCAAAATAGATTTTTTTTTTTCAGTTTTTAGAGACACTTGAAAAATCACTATTTGTGCTGTATACTTTTATCTACTCAAATTGATCCTTTAAGTAATAAACCTATTTTCTTAGATTGTAGTAGTACTCTTATATTACACATATAGTACCAAATCCTAATACTATAAAATACTATTAAAATGGCAACCATATATATATATGCCACCCACATACATATGCTACTCACATACATATGTGTGCTCATGCATATGCATATGTGTATGGATGCATATATACATATACAATTATATATAGCTATGTATTTCTGTTTATGTTTAAATATATATGTATTTTATGTATGTGCTTATGTGTATATGTATGCATATTTTTCTATAAAAGTATATAAACATGTATATAATATTCCTAGTTGTATTGTACACATATCTGTACATGTATTTATGTATGCATACATTCATATATATGTAAACATTTAGGTTTCTGCATGCCATAATCAGGACATACACATGAATACATATGTATACATGTGTAGATGCATGTACACATACAATTCATACATGCACTTTTTATGTATGCATATACACATATCTCTGTATGTGGAGGGATTTTTTTCTAATATAAGTATACAACTCGACAGAAAGCCTCTTTCAGTGTGTTGTCATATTGTCACATAACACTAGGATTATGAAGTCATTTTAGAAGAATTTATTTACTTCTAGGTTCTCTAAAAATTGGATGTTTTCTATATTTTGATATTCAGGTAGCTTTTTTATCTTTTGCATTTGGCCAATTGAACTTTTAAATGAATTGTTTTCCTGTTTTTTGTTTTTTTTTCCACTTTACAAAGACTGTTTTTCAATGAGTTTTTTTCCCCCCATTTTATAAAATCTATTTTGTAAGGAGTTATATGCTTCTTCAATTTCTCTAAATCTATTTTAATGTGCCTTCTTCAGATATTTTCTGTTTCCTTTTCCAAACTCTCTTGCAAAGTTCTCATTTACTTTCCCCCTTTCTATTCTATCTTTTGAAATCCATTCTGAGTTCTTTCAAAAGAACTTTGAGTTGGAGATCAATTCAAGTCACCCTTTGGTGCTTCATCTGGAGATGATTTGCCTTAAGTGTCCTCAGGGTAAGAAATCTGTTCTTTTCTGTCTCCATAAAAAATTATCTATGGTCAGAATTCTTGCTTTTTTGCTCATTTTTAAAGGATGAAGCCTGCTCTTATGGCAAAGGGGAGATTGTGCCATGCTTCCTCTATAGGAAACAGAGACTTCACCCTGCCCAAGGGACCAGTGTTGTTGATTTCCTTCATATGCTGGATAGATGTGGCCAAGTGTGGGGTTCAGGGGCTATTTGCCTTTCATAGTTGTGTTGCATGTCTCACAGTTGTTCTGCTGATCCACTGGTTTCTGCACCAGGACAGAGTAGCCAAAAGCTACAATGTTTTGACTAAGAGCCTCCCTGTATATTCCCCAGGTGCATGGATGTTTTGGATCC
Source organism: Sminthopsis crassicaudata (assembly GCF_048593235.1). Classification (NCBI taxonomy): domain Eukaryota; kingdom Metazoa; phylum Chordata; class Mammalia; order Dasyuromorphia; family Dasyuridae; genus Sminthopsis; species Sminthopsis crassicaudata. Next base: position 102,674,207 of record NC_133619.1, read on the forward strand.
CAGCACTGTGACTGCACTCAGCCACCTTTCCTATCCTTCCTCCCCACCCTGTGCCCAATTTAAACAGATTTTTCCGAAATTTTTCCAAATATCTTGCTCTGGAAATTTGTTACACTTCAATTATGTGTGTGTTCTGTCATTGCAAAACCATTTCAGAGGCTTGATCTGGTGTTGATCTGAGGGAAGCTAGTAAGAGCTCAGGCAAATACCTGTCTACCCTCTAATGGCTTTGCTGTCCCAAAATATAAATTTAAATATAAAAAAGATAAAGCAAAAATGAGGGGATGTGTAAGAGTAATTGAAGAAAATTAGAGAAAAAACAGTCAATGATTGTAAAGGAAGCACAACAAACAATTAGCTGAAGAAAATAATACCTTGAAAAACAGAACAAATCAAATGATAAAAGAGTCACAAGAACCCACTGAAAAAAAGAATTTTTAAAAATGAAAACAAGATCAAATGGAGAGGGAGGTACAAAATCCCACTGAATTAAATATTTCTTTAAAAATCAGCATTGTGAAAAAAAAAAAAAAAAATCAGTGTCTTTAATAAGAAATCCAGGAATGCTAAAACACAATCAAATAATTGAAGAAATAGAAGAAAATATAAAATTGTTCATTGGAAAAACAACTGACATGGAAAACAGATGATGAAGGGACAATTTAAGAATTGTTTGGGATATCCAAAATTTACGGTTTTAAAAAGAAATTAGATATCACATCAAAAAATTGTAAGAAAAACTGCCCTGATATTCTAGAACCATGTGGCAAAAATATTGCAAAATAAATCCAGGAATTCTTTTCCTAAAATAGATCTCAAAATGAAACTCCAAGTAATATTATAGACAAACTACAGGACTTCAAGTAAAGGAGAAACTATAGAAATCAATCAAAAAGAATAAAAATTAAATACTGTAGAATCTATCAGGAAAGCACAATATTTAGTGATTTCTATTTTAAACTATCAAAAAAGCTGGGAATATCATATCCTGAGGGACCAAAGAGCTAGGATTTCAATCAAGAATTAACTATCCAGCAAAACTGAGAAAAATCCTTCAGAGGAGAAAAAAAAAATTTCAATAAAATTGAAAACTTTCAAGAATTCTTGATGAAAAGACAAGAGGTAAATTAAAAAATATTATTTTAAAAACAAGACTCAAATGGCATATAAAAAAAAAAAGGAAAGAAAAATCATAAGTGATTTAGTAAGGTTAAACTGTTTACATTCCCACCAAGGAAAATGATGCTTGTAATCCCTAAAATCTTTGTCATTATTAGGGCCATTAGAAGAAATATAAATAAGCAGAAGGCATGAGTGTGAGTTAAGTGTGATGGGAAAGTGACCAAAAGAAAATTTAAAAAAAAAAAATGAGAAATAGAGATTTATGAAGAGAAGAGGGAAGGTAAATTTAAATTAATAAATATCTCACATAAAAGAAATGGGGAAAAAAAAAAAACATTTACAATGGGGAGGGGAAATAGAGGGGCTGGTGAGTAATTTTTCAACTTTAGAATTGTTTAGAATTGAGCCAATTATTTGAATTGTCTCAAAGAATGAATAACATATATATCTACCTAGGCATAAAAAACATGTGTTCCTTAGAGCAACATAGGAGAGAAAAATAAGAGAAGGAGTTGTTAGAAAAGAAGCTGGATGTGGGGAGGCAGTAATCCGAAGGAAAAAAAAAAAATAGATAAACATAAAGTGAAAGTAGAAAAAAGAAAGATAAAAGGGAGATTTGGAATGAAGGCAAATAAATGGAGGGAGAGCAATTGTGAATGTAGATGGGAATGAGATGAACTAAGAAAAAAAAGTGGGTAACAGAACAGATTATATGGTTAGATATAAAGGATGATGCTATAAGCAAATTAAGAAAGCATGTAATAGTTTAACTGTCAGATCTATGGATAAGGGGAAATCTTTTAAAAAAACAAGAGATAGTAGGAAGTAAAATGAATAATTTTCAATATATTTTTCCACAAACCAAACTAATACAATCAAGATCAGAAGGAAATCAGAAAAATGGAAAGAGGAATTTTTAGAAAAATTTCTCTGATAAAGATCTCATTTAACAAATATATAAACTGAATGAATTTGATAAAAATAAGGCATTCCCTAATTGATGTTTGTTTTCAGCTGGAAAAATCAAATCTGTAGCCACATGAAAAAAATATTCTAGATCATTACTGATTATAGAAGTGAAAATCAAGGCATTTAAAAAGCATTACCTTATAATTAGCAGATTAAGTAATACAAAAGAAAAAGAAAATGACAAATGTTGGAAGGAATGTGGAGATCCAACCATTCTGGAGACCAGCTTAGAACTATGCTTAAAGGGCTATAACACTCTGTGTACCTTTTGAGATAGCAATACTATTATTATAGCTGTGTCTATAGAGATAAAAGACTACAAAATATAATAATTCCTTGTGGTAGCAAAGAATTGGAAATTGAAGTGATATCTATTAGTTGGGGGAATGATTTGTGTGATTTTAACGAAATAGTATTGTGCTTTAAGAAATGAAGAGTTGGATGTTTTTAGGGGAAAAAATCTCGGAAAACTGATATGAACAGAGGCAAATTAAAGTAAGCAGAACTAGGAGACCATTATATACAGAAAGAGCAAAATCATATGACTAGGAATTATTAATGATTTCACTGTTTTCAGCAATAAAATGGTCTGACAATTCCAAAAAAGTTGTGATGAAAAATGCTATCATCTATCTATCTATCTATCTATCTATCTATCTATCTATCTATCTATCTACCATCTATCTCCAGAAAAAGAACTGATATAGTCTGAATTCAGAGCAAATCACATTAATTTTTCTTGTTTATTTTACTTTTTTCTTTATTTTTTTTAAATTTTGTGGTGTGTTTGTGTGTGTATATGTATTTTCTTTCACAATATGACTAATATGGGAACAACATTTTTGTCCTCCCAAAAATTTTTAGGATGAGAGAAAAAATACAAGAACATATAACTCTAAATTATCCCACAAAATTTTATCAAATTTAAAATAAGCATTTAAACAAGAAGAATAAGATAATATAGAAACCACCTGAAATTGGGGTGGGAGGATGAATTTCTTTGTTGAGTAGAGTAACATATTAGGTAAAAAAATAGTTGTAAAAATAAAAATACATTTTCAAATGTTGCAATGATGGATGGTGGAAGATTACATTTAAAACAACAATGAAGCATTAAAGAGAAATTAATTCTTCGTATGATAGTTTGGCAGAAGGAAAAAAAAAAAAAAAGAATAGGTTACATTTGTAACCTATTAGTATAGAGATGAGGTATATTGGTGTATACTGGTGACCAAAAAAAAGATATCAAATAATATTAAAATTGAATAAACACTTCAAAAATTAAAGCCACAAAAACCCTCTCCATTTTATAATTTTCATGAGAAGCTTTACTATAAAACTTTTTTCCCCAACCACTCTTTCATATTTTAATTCTAAAATTATTGTAACTTTTTTCAAGGTTATCCTTAAGTGGTTACTAATAAATTGCCCCATTCATGTTTCCCAATAAAACAACATTCACCTACTTCTAAGGCTACTGAGTATGTTGAATATGAATATGAAGACTGAATTACTCCTAAACTAATCTTGAATTCAGAAGTACTATGGTTCTATTCACCCGTGTCATATCAAATAAGACTCTCACAATCTCAAAATTGTATCAGAAATAAAGTTTTGTGAATATCAGTGTGAGAATCCAAGTTCACAACTGCTTCTAATACACAGATGAGGGAGCTTATGAAATATAAAGGTGCTCCAGAGATCCCACAGGAACATTTGAGACAGCTACAGTACAGCACCTATCATCTTGAGATTCCATAAGTTATTCTTATATCCTTCAGTGGGTACCACTTAGATTTATAAATGATGTTTCATGTTTTGATGGACAGTTGTAATACTTACCAAATAATCACCTTTTTAGAAATCATTTGCTGCTAAATGCTGAGGCATGAGAAGAGATGCACTGGTATCCATGGAATGCTCAGAAGAAATACACCACTGTGTTAGTTAGATCAACTACAAGTATAATATAAGATTAGCACATACAATACTGTTTGTAATCTGTACTACTGGAGATGAAATGGTGTTGGATGAGAGCAAGAATACATGGGGATATGAAAATAGTTAATATTATCTAGAGAATTACAGATTCTGGGCATAGAAAGTTGGCAGTGCTGCGGTGTTGAATATTTTGCATATGACTAGATTCTTTTTCATCTTCCAACTCAAGACACACATTATTTGTCTAATAGAACAACAGTTTTATGTATAATTTTCTCATTGTGGAATTATTAGAAACACAATCTCCATCATCTTCTGCTGCTAAAAGTCTTATAATACTGACCAAATCCTTGACTTCTCTCCAAATACTGATTTCAATGATATTATAAAATTCCTTCAATAAAAACAAGAATGGCATTAAAGGCATCTATTAAGCTAATGGTATTTTTTTTTAACTTCAAAACACTACAAGTCCAGAATTAAGTGAAGAAAGTTTTTTGACTTTTTGTTCTCAGATGATCACACACTTACTGTGGCCACTCATCTTGAGATGCAAGGGAGTACAGATTGATTCTATGTAATATATGCTAATTTTGGGCTGACAACTAACAACAAGAAGCCAGAAATTGTCCACCAGCAAGCACTGCACCATCTATATATTGTTTAAAAATGTAAAAATATGAATCCCATAGATAAGTTCACTTATATTGGCAATATCTTTTCTGGAGACCTACCCATAGATATGAGATTGATACATGTATTGCCAGAGCTAACTCTGTGTTGGAGAGGCTACAAAAGAAAGTGTGGGAGAGAAGAGTAATTAGACTGCTTACTGGACTGAAGATCTACATATTCACTGTGCTGACCTCATTGGATGCTTATGAAATGTGCACCAACCAGCACCATGCCAGGACATTTAATTGTTTCTTTTTAAATTGTTTTAGGAAGATTCTGAAGATCCTAGAAAGAGAGGTAAAAGATACTGAGGTCATTTTTTTTTTTAGTTTATCTGTGAAACATTTAAATCATACTGCAGAAAACATGATTCTCATGGGCTGGCAATGTTTTTTGAATGCCAAACATATGTTTGCCTAAAAAAAAAAAAAAAAAAAATTGGGAGAACTCAAACAAGGCAAGTTCTCACATTAAAGTCAGAAAAAGAACTCTCTCAAGGTCCCTCTGAAAAAGTTTGGAATTGAGTGCCAGAGAACATAACAGAACTGGCCAATATTTCATGATCATATCAAACAAGGAACTGAGCTTTATAAGCAAAACACAATTTCTATAGCTCAAAATAAATATTATATGTAAAAATATAGATATGTCTCCATTCAAAACACTTATATATAATATTTGTGCTTGACCTGTGGTGGAATCTTCTGAGCTCATATTGTTTTGGTCGACCACACAATATATAAACTCTAAACTCTGATAGAATGATGCTATTTTGATCCTGTTTTGTTTTGAAGATTGAAAATGACAACATGTGTACCTAGATTATTAAATTAAAAACTAGATCTCTTCTTAGAAAGCATTCTGTCAATCTGCCACTTAAAATAATTTGTTTATCTTTTAAAGGAATTAGTTAAGTCAATCTCTTTTACATAATTATGTAACAATTAAAATTAAGGTAAATTAAAATAAAGTTCTGAGCATAATCTACTTATTAGCAAAACACAAATTTACCAAGAAATAGGATCTCAATTTCCCCAAGAATGCTAAGAACCCCAATGAGAGGGAAAGCTCTTTTTTTATAATTTTGGATAGCACAAAAATAGAGAGGTTATAATTGGAAGAAAATATAATTGGATGGATATTGGATATGACTGCTAGCAATAGTCTTCTCCTTTCATCCTTTCATGTTTATTGCTTTTATCCCAGTTGCATTTATAATTACATTAATAACAAACCAGACATCTTTGAATAGTAAACTTGATATCCTTGAATTGTGCAATAATATTAGACCAAAATGCCTGGTCAAGCCCTTCTTGTCCCCAAAAATACCAAGAGCTGGTCTGATAACATTCAGAAAGATGGTGACAATATTGCTTTTATTTTTCCTAATAAAAATCTATCTGAAATACTGTGTAGTTATGAGTAACACATTTTAGATGCAGCATTTGTTTGAGTAACGGGTAACTAGAAGTATAAAGAGATGCACTTACTGAAAGTGACATATGGGAATATTGTGAAGTTATTAAAGATAATTAGACTGGAAAGGGATCTTTAGATAAATGTATTCAAGTATACTTTTATTCATCTAGGTGATGCAGTGGATAGAGAATCAGGGCTAAAGTTGGGAAGACTCCATCTTTCTAAGTTCAAATCTGTGGCCTCAGACACTTACTACTTGTGTGATCCTATGCAAGTCTATTAACTCAATTTAATTCAGTTTTCTCAGCTGTAAAATGAATTGAAGGGAAAAAATGGTAAAGCATTTTAGTATCTTTCAAAAGAAAATCCCAAAATGGGGTAACAAAAAATCACTAAAACGACAGCAATAATTTAAAAGTTTTGAGCATGTTATGCAGAAAAGGGATTAAGATTCATTTTTCTTGATTCTGGAAGAGCTTGAGAGGCAAAATTTAGTTCACTATATGGAAATATTTCCTTAAAAATAGAGCTATCAAAAAAGAAAATGGTCTACTTCAGAACACTGCAAATCAATGCCAATGAAATTCTGAAATCAAATGTTGCAGCATCACATTTCAAGGATGGAGTAATGGGATTTTTTTTTTTTTTTCAGTAAATGTTGTATGAGCCAACCTTCAGGACTCTGTTCACTGATTCTCCAAATAAACCATTTATCTGGAATATATCTTTTTTCAAGCACTTTATAAATACTTAGTACTATACTACATCAATATTTATCCTAGAGGTCTTCTTTGCAATTTTCATTTGCATACTATAATACTGAATATTTCTTACTTTAATGAAAAAATAGAATAAAATGATAAAATTATAGGGATTTTATATTTCTCTATTTTGGTAAACACTAAAATGTATACTTCTCAGCATTATAAAGATTGTAATTATAACAGATATTCTCTTTAAATTACATAGGATGACGATCTTGCCAATTATTTTTTTGTTAAATTAAATATTTGTTGTTGGAATGCTTGTCAATCTTGACAGGAATTCTTATGAAGTATAGAATGGATATTTTAAATTTATTTAATACAGACAACTTAGTCAGGTAGTCTAAAAGTATCAAACTTTCTTCCTTGATTTTGAAGTTCTTGAATAATAGGTTTCATTGTCCAGTTGGTGAAAAATAACAATAGTTATCAAAGTCAAAAGACCTAACCAATTTTTTAAATTGGATAATAGAGATCATCAAAATCTTCTTTGCAGATTAAGAAGCATATAAAAGAATTAGTTTTTCTTGACAGCAGCCAAAATGCTCATATATGGACATCTCATTCTTTATATGTCATGTCTTTTCTACACATTTTTTTTTTTTCTGAAGTTCAAAAAACACAAATTTAGTATCTTTTGAGATCAGAGAAAAGGTAAATTTCATAATCTCTCTTTGCTTCCAGGATTCAGTTCCAGTCAATTCCAGTAGTAGTCTCAAGGGGAAAACTTAAAGATTTAGTGATATAATTACAAGTTGGTCTGCTTATCAGGAGCTCCATGTAAAAATGACTCTCTTGTGACTCAAGTTCAACTTTCCCTCAACTCTGTCCCAACATAGTTAGAAACTATCATGCCCACTATATTTGTAAATTCAAATACAAAACAAGGATGTGAAAAAAGGAATAATCACCAGTTACCATGTGCAAAAAAATGTGCTAAATGCTTCATAAATTTATCTCATTTGATCCACAAAACAACACTGAGAGAAATGCATTCATGGACCACATTTCCTCGTTAATAAAATTGATACCGTAAAAGGATTATTGACTTACCTGGGATTACACAAATTATAAGTATTTGAAGTTAAATTTCAATTCAGGTCTCCCTGACTTCAGGCACAATGTTGTTTAATGGTGACATTCAATCTTGAAAAACAAATTAGATATCATAAATAAAAAGAGATGAATAAAAATAACAAAAATTGTTTTAAATTTTAATTTATACCAATTTCCCACTTATTTTCTAAGTAATTTAGTCTCCGAAGTGTTTGTGACTTGCTTACAGTCACTAAACATTTAATTGCTCATTCATTGATGAATTAATTGAATAACCATTGATCAAACATTTACTTTGGTTAAGGCACTAGTGATACAAACATAAACAAAAAAATTAACAACTGCTCTTTAGCTGTATACAATTTTTTAAAAAATCAATAATTTTTTTTTCACATTTACATGTCAGGATGATCTTCAATATTCATTTCTACAGGATTTCATATTTCAAAATCTCCTCCATTTCTCTGAGTCCCCCACTCTTCCAAAATAGAAGGGAATTGGATTTAGGTTATGCATGTGTTATCATGAAAAACGTGTTTCATTTGAGTCAAAATTGTGAAAAAAGGAAGAGAACAAAAGGAAAAAAAAAACCAAAAAAGAATAAATTATGTAAAATATGCTTCTATCTATATTCAGAGTACACCAGTTCTTTATTTGTATGTTGATAGCATTTTCCTTTGTGAGTCCTTTTTACTTGTTTAGGATCATTTTGTTGCAGAGAAAAGCTGAGTCCTTCATAACTGATCATCACCTAATGTTTCTGATACTGGGTAAAATGTTCTTTTAGTTCTGCTCATTCCACTTTGCATCAGTTCATATAAATCTTTCCAGGTTTTTATTTTTTTTTTTTTCTGAATTCTGCCTAAATATCATTCCTTATTGTACATTACTTTTCTATTAAACTTATATACAACTCAAACTATGTATATTCTAGGAAGGGAAAACAATGTGAAAAGAAATAAGTATATATAAAATAGACATATTCTGTGAGATGTTTGTTTATATGTCATTATCCCTCCATAAATTCAATGCAGATATTCCACTATTAGGTGTGTGTATGTGTATATACATACATACATGCATACATACATATATATGTATATATATGTATACACACACACACACATATATATATACACATATGCATTGTATTTGAAGGCACGCAATCTTTATGTATATATCCATATATATATTTATACATTAATACACACATATATAAATGTATATAAAGGAATTCTTATGGGAATTTACTAATAAGTAAATGTATTAGGAACAATCTAATACAGGAGACGGGAGTAGAATTGGATCCTGAAGATTACATAAAAATGAAAATTTTTATTAACTTCTTGGATAGATCTATTGAATTCTTATTTATTTATTGTTTTGAAGAAGACTAAAATCAGTCTTTTCCAGTGATCAGTCTTGTACAATTTGAGTGATTCAGATTCTACTTCAGGCATGTTTTCTTCCTCAAATTTCATAACCACAGCCATCTAAAATGTAATTGTTCTTATACTTTAACCCTGATAAGAAAAGGGACATCAGGGTGGAACTAACCCTTTTAATATATCCATAGAGCTCCCGATCAACTGCCAATTAAAAGTGTCAGCTAGGCAGACAAGAAGCTGTCAGAACATTTCTTTCTTGCTCTGAAGTAGAGAAAAAGGTCTCTCCATCAACCCTCTCCCAGGAAGATGTTACATACCACTACAGAATAAACTCATTTTTTCCTACCCACTTTTAAGAGTAAGCTTACTGAACTTTCCAGAATGTCATAGACAAGGTAATGAAATTTCAATGTCCATATAACCAATGTATTTTATTTTTTAAAACATCAGTGGTTTATCAAACATGAAATATGTATTGCTCTTTATTTTCTCTCTTGACAGCTGAAACATACTGGGTGAGTTGCTAAGGAAAAGATGACAAGCATACATGGTACATCAACTTCAAACTATAACATTTGCTTTGATGTAAGGAAGATGGAGTCAAAGTAATTGATTATTATTTTGAACTCCTTGAATTTCACTTCAATTATTTTGTTCAAAGATTTCCATTAATTTAATCATAAATGAAATCTTTCTTTTCAAGACATCTAGGTTAGGTCCTTTTGTCCAAGTAATAAATATTCATTTTTATACCTTTAATGGCCACTTTGTAGATATTAACTTTCCAATCACTATTTAGATGCCACAAGGAAATGTTTCTAATGAAAATCTTGAAAAAATTATTTTAAAATTATACACATTACAATTACGTGAATATTATTAGGGAGAAATAATTCTGAGAATATTGCTCAATATTTCAGCAATTTTGCAAATATTTATTATGAACATATATATATGTACTTATACTTTGAAAATAAAGATGTAAAGAATGAATTTATTTTCTCTACCTGAAAATAATCTAAGTTCAAATGAGAAAGGTATAGAAATTAATTAGAACACAGGAAAATGATGCAAATATAGAGGGAAATTACTGAATGTTCTAAAAGATTATAGAACATTTTCATTTTTACTATTATAAACATGATTTTTAAAAAGCATTATTGCCAAATTAATTACTTTTAATTATATTAGAATAATATTCTCTCTCAATTATCTCTTTTTTAAAAAATAACCACTTGTGACAGTACTAAACACTAATAAACACCCACAGTTATCTTCCTCTCCTGAGAGGAGTAAAATATGTTCCCTAAATATTTTGCTTGGACTTAGCCTTTGGTTATCACACTTCCCAGAATTTAGCTGCATGTTACTGTTGTATTCATTTATGTAAAAGCTTTTTAAACTGTGGGTTGTGACCATATATTCAGTCACATATATGGATTGGGAATCATGAAATTATAATTTATTATCAGTAAATGTCTGAATTTTTGAGATTATTTTATATGCAGATGGTGTAAAAATTTCTTGGTTGAAAAGAGGTAGTAAGGGGAAAAAAAGTTTAAGGAGCCTTGATTTATTTATCTTATTATAATTACAGTATATATTGTATTTTGAATGTAATTGTTATTCTTTTAGTTCTTCCCTGTTTTTCATGCCTTAGAAATCTTTGGTATGAAATATTAGCACATAAGATTCAGAAAATTAAAGAATCCTGAAAAATAATACGAGAGCAAGAGAAAACATAGAACAAGAGTGAGTACTGATCAAGAAATCCAAGGACAAAAATCAGGGGATTCGTTTTCTTTTTGTAGATTTTGTTTTTTATTTAATATTTTCCCCAGTTACATTCAAAATTATTTTTAACATTTGTTTTTGAGATTTTTGAGTTCTAAGGAAAGAAGTCCCTTATCCCCACTCAAAATTAAGAAACCATATGTGAAACTATGCAAACCATTTCCATAAAAGTCAAGTTGTGAAAGAAAACATAGATCACCTGCAAAGTCTGGATTAGCAACCAGGACTCCTCAGGAGCAGCTGGAGTCAGGACAAATAAAAGTCCTTGGTCTTTAGGGGGAGAAGTGAAGGAAACAGACAAACTGCCACAAGTTTGCCACCAACCTCTCTCCTCCTAGTCCTACTGAAAAGTGAGGTCTGGCTTGTTTCACCCCACACTCTAATCCTTGCCTACAATTCTCTTAAACACAAACATTGAGCCATCATTACTATGAGAAGAGCAATTCCAAACATATGCCAATAGAGTCATTGTCCAATAGATAATTAGCCTTAAGTGCTGGTTTGTCTGATTCAAGGGCACCTATTCAATTTCAGCCCTTTACAATCTTCTACTCAATGAAAATAAAAACCTTCAAGAAAAATTAAAAATTAAAAAAAAAAAAAAGAGACAAATAGAGAATGCTTCGATCTATATTCAGATACAATCAATTCCTTTTCTATATAAGGACAGGATTTTTCATCATTAGTCCTTCAGGGTAGTTACATTACTAATAATAGCAGTCATTTACAACTGGTCATCCCAGAACATTGCTATTACTTTGTATACAGTATTTTTCACTTTGTTCATCCAGGACTTTCCAGGTTTTTTTTTTTGTGTTTGTTTGTTTGTTTGTTTTTGTTTGTTTTTTTCCCTCCTGAAAGCATCCTGCTCATCATTTCCCAGAGAATAATAATATTCCAAAAAAAGAAACTTGCTTTGAATTTTTTTACAATTACTATTGCTAATTGTTAATTCTCTCTTCCTTTCACACTCTGACCACCCTCAAAAAATGTTTTGCCACTGACCACTCCCTCCCCCAATATACCCTCTCTTTTGTTACCCTCCCCCTTTCCCAAAATTCATTCCCCACTTATTTTCCTTCAAGATAAGATAGATTTCCATACCCATAATTGAGTATATATATATACATATTTATATATATATTTATATATATAATTTCATATTCTTGACAGTTGGAGATGAATATAAAGTTCATTCTCTTACCCTCTCCTCCCCCTCTTTTCCTCCACCATAAAAGCTTATTCTTGCTTTTTTCCTTATGACAAATAATTTGCACCATTCCACTTCTCCTTTTCTCTTTCTCCCACAACATTTTCAGATCAGTTATTTATTTCCAATCAAATATTTCACATTTTTCCTCCCCACTATTTTTTTTTAATTTTTGTTTTGCTTTATTGCATTTTGATTTCTCATAAAGTCCTTAGATTCCATTTGTTCAATTCTACTTTTTGAAGAATTATTTACCTCAGTGAGCTTTTGTATCTCTTTTTTGCAATTATCTAATTTTGCTTTTTATGGAATTCTTCTCATAAGTTTTTTGTATTCCCTACACACATGACTCCCACTTCTCCACTGACCTTCTGAATCCTCCCTAGTATCCATGGGCTGAGAGGTACAGAAGCCTCCAACCCTGTTACAGATTCAGGCCAGAACTGGAGCTGAGGCCTGGTTGGTTCTGCACTCTAGTTCCACAGACCATTTCTCTGACCTTCTAGGTCCTCTTTGGTATCTCTGGCCTGAGAAGTCTGGAAACCACCAGTTCTTCCACTGATTCAGAGGTTGTGTCTCAAATGGGTCTGGGGCAAAGTCTAGGGCTACACCCAGAATGCGCTGCACAGGAACTGAATACTGGACTTCCAATGTGGTGTTACAGATCTATGCCTTAGGCGGGAAAATTTTCTACTCCATCTTTTTGAGTGTTTTGATGTTCTGAAATTCGGAACTGTTTGGAGGAGAGGTTGGGCAAGTTCCTGCTTTAGTCTGCCATCTTGGCTCCACCTCCCTCCATTTTCTTATATCACAAAGTGGTGAAAGCCAGAAGCTTGTAGATGCTGGGAAAATGGGTGTAAATAAGAAGACCCTTTCTTCTATTGAAGCTTTCCAGAATATTAACTGAAGCTGAAGTCTGAAGCATTGTACCAGATCAGAGATTAAATGATAACCTCAAGGTCTATTGTTCAGTTCTCAGACCAAAAATTGGAATTTTCCAATGAATAATCAAAGTCTGAGGCTTGTCCATGTTCAGGCAGGAAGTATAAATCAAAGATAAGTCTGCCTTCTGTTGCTCTCAACCAAAGGAGATTTCCAGCTCTATGATTAGTGCTGAGGCTATCACCAATCTATCAGAGTTCCAACCATAATTAGTTTGTAAATTCCAGGAGCCAAACTATGAATAAGTTCTATAACTCTCTGACTAGGAGGATAGTAATTAGAACATGACATAGATTAAATAAAGTTCATTTGACGTGATACAGTTCTGGAACAGATGGCATGCTCCAGGTATTGATGCCCACATTAAAAAATGGAGTACTAGTTTTAGAGAGCACAGACATAGTACTTTCAGAAACCCTATCCTCAGCTCTCCCCAAGTGTTAAAACGGACATTTACCAATGATCCTGACAACTGGTGGCCACAATCTAGCTTTGATTCTTTGGAAAGGACACAATTTCCTGTCTTGGAATAGGTACAATCCATCCACTGGAAGGGCTTATAGGTTCTGGATTCACTTCTACTTCAATAGCATTCTCCATTGCCACATGGCCAAATATTTACCTTACAACTCCAAGAGTCAGAGACAGATCCCTTAGGGTTGGAAGTCTTCTGCTCCCTCTGATGCTCCTCATGCTGACTCTGTTTTAGTACTACTACCCTCTTTCTCCTAACTGATATACTTGGCCTAGCCAGCCTCATTTTGGTAGTCTGGGTTTCTCTTCTATAATGTGGGGATAATAATGATAATATTATGTACCACAGAGGGGTGTATTGTGAAGCATGAACTGTTAATAAAAAAGGTGGCATAAGGGCAGAGAATATAAAACAACATAGTAGAGGTCAAATGGATAAAAAAAATGAGTAACATATGAAAGAGTGTTCCAAATCACTACTGATCAGAGAAATGCAAATTAAGACAACTCTGAGATGCCACTACACACCTGTCAGATTGGCTAAGATGACAGGAACAAATAATGATGAATGTTGGAGGGGATATGGGAAACCTGGGACACTAATGCATTGTTGGTGGAGTTGCGAAAGGGACAGAAAGGTTAGAGTATTCTGTCAGAAATAGCAGTGTTTAAAGATAGTAGGAGTTTTTCCTCTGGTGGTATAGCCTTATATCTGTTAACTCAGCCACCTTATCATGGGAAACTCTGCTTCAAAATCAATAACTCCACTTGAATGTCTTCTTAGTCATTTTTCTGAGACATTTAAACATCATGATTATGGAATATCGTGGAAAAAGGCTAAACTGAAAATGTTTTGTTAGAAGGAATGGCCTTCTTTTGGGGTAGGATGGCCCCCTGAGGGCTCCTTTGATAGGGAAATAGCTTGGGGGGTGCACCAAGTAGTCACAAGTTAACCCGGCTATCCAGACCACTATCCCTATATTGATGTTGGGCTGCAAGTTGTCTCTTACCCCCCTTCGTGGCTAAGGGCTATAGCCATGACAAATGGTATTAGAGTTTTGGTCACACAATCCCTGAGGCCAGACAAGGAAAGTTGCAAACTGCCAGCAGCTCAAACAAAAACAGAGAAAAAAGTTCTACAGGATTCTCCAGAAGATCCCTTAGATAATCCCCTTCCCCCACCTTATTTGAGTTCATGACTCTATGCCCCTTTGCCTGGAAATCCTGAACCCAGCCTTTCACCATCTGGGCCTTTATCCCCTTCTTTTTCTCTGCTGCCATCTTCCCCTGCCTCTGTTTCTTCTCCCACCTATGTCTTCTCCTGACAGCCCACTGGGGCTTGGTATGGCCAGTACAGAAGTGCTGACTTCTGCCCCTTTGCTGACTCCCTCCCCCATTTCTCCACTTGGCTCTCTGCAGCCTTTGTCTCTCTCTCCTTCCTGTACTAGAGGTGGGGTTGAAGATGCTTTGGGATATGTCCAGCCAACCCCTGTTCTCCCCAAACCTGTTCTGCTTCTAAGGGAGGTGAGGGGGGCAGAAGGCGTTCTGTTCTTAGTCTATGTCCCATTTTCTATGAATGATATTTATAATTGGAAAGCTCAAGGAGACTGTGGCATAACAACATGAACTGATGCTGAGTGAAATGAGCAGAACCAGGAGATCATTATATATTTCAACAACAATACTGTATGATGATCACTTCTGATGGAAGTGGATATCTTCAACATAGAGAAGATCTAATTCAATTCCAGTTGATTAATGATGGACAGAATCAGCTACACCCAGAGAGTGTAATCTGTTTGTACTATTGTCTTTCTACCCAGGTTACTTTTACCTTCTGAATCCAATTCTTATCATGCAACAAGAAATTTGGTTTTACACACATATATTGTATCTAGGATATACTGTAACACATTTAACATCTATGAGACTTTCTGTCATCTAGGGGAGGGAGTAGAGGGAGAGAGTGCAAAATTCGGAAAAGAAGTGAGTACAAGGGATAATGTTGTAAAAAAAATTACCCATGCATATGTACTGCCAAAACAAATTATAATTATAAAATTAATAAAAAAATTTAAAAAATTTAAAAATGAGTAAAATTCCCAAAAGAAGTCAAAGGAATTTTAAAATTATTAATATTATATAAAGCAAATTAAGGTATTATTGTCTGAGGAAATTGAGAAACAGAACCCTCAAAGATCATAGGAAAACAGTATGAAATTATGGAATGGTTGATCATAGAAATGGAACTCTTGTATCAGAAATTATTAATATACTTAATTTAGAAATCAGAGGCCTCAAAATAGAATTGAAAGTCGACACTACATTAAAAAAAAAAAAAAAAAAAAAAAACATAGATAATGGAGAATACAAAATAATAGTAAAAATTCTGATACATACATACAATGTTGCTTTCATCAGTGCCTTTGTGCTACTCAGAGATTCTAAGCACTGAAATAAATGTTAGTATTATGCTTATTTGGAGTGACTGACTTGCAAAGCATAAGATTAAAGGATCATAGAGTTAAGAATGAAAGGTACTTTAAGAAGTAAGCAAAAGAGCAAATAAGAAACATTGAATTTTTAAAAAACAAAGGGAATAAATACTTAAAGGGAAATTAAAGCATAAACAAGAGTGAAGATAGAAGAAACTAACAGAATCATATAATTTGATTGTGAAAAGGAATTCAAGGAATTTCCTTAAATGTACTGATATTGAGAGATTGTCTTTCTTCTTGGCAAGGTAAACACCTCTGAAAGCACAGGTGATAATTTTCTAATCAGCCTCAGTCTCTCAAATCTCATTGATTATACATTTATAACATCTCTCTTAAATTGCTCTTCCATTTATGACACCAAAAACACTTTGGTTCACACTTCTGTCTAGATTAGAGAATACAGCTTTCTGTTTAACAACCCCTGCTGCAAATATCTCTCTATTCCAGTGCATCTTTCATTTAGCTATGCAAAAGATCTTCCTAATGTACATATCTAGTCATGTCAAACCCCTCCCCCATTCAATAAATTTTGGTGTCCTTATTAAGTATATCATGCCATTCATAAACTGAGGATAATCTTCCTTTCCAGACTTCTTGAATTTTATTCCTTATCTCATATTCTGCAAATAAGTAGCACCACCTTACTGTTCTTCAAATACAACATTCTATCTTCCAAATCATTAAATTGTCATTAGCTCTCTCCCAATCCTAGAGTTGTCTTCCTCTTCATTAGAATTGTCATCTGTGATCCTTAATTTTTAGTTAAATTTCTATCTTCTTTTTGTATGTTATAAATTTATATATCATAAATTTAAATTTTATAGAAATTATAAATAACTGAAGAATTATTTGTGATAATGCATAATTAACAGTAATTGATGTTAATTAAGACTACTTAAAGTTAAAACTTTAATTATAAGATTAATATTAATATCTCTCTCTATATATATATCTATATATATATATATCTATATACATATATATATCTATATATATATATGTATATAGATATATATATATGTTCTGTCATTTAAATTCAGTCCAATGGTTTTTGGACATTTACTTTGTCAACAAGGCTGTGAGCTAAATTCCTAGCTTTATACCATCTCCAAATTTGACTACCATGTCCTACATCTTAGTGATTGACAAAAATATTAAACAGCATATGTTGAAGCATAAATTCTTGGAGCATTGCACTAGAAACCTCCCACAACATTGACATTAAGCTATTGACTTTTACTCTTTGAATCTATCCATCCAATCAGTCTGAATTTATCCAATTATATTTTTATCTAGCTGGCATATCTCTATAATTTCTGAAAGAAGAAAAATGGCCTACTTTGTCAAAAGTTTTGTTTCCTGAAATTTTTAATATCATGTATTAGTTTAGTATTTCTGTCAAAATAATGAAATTAAGTTAGTATAGAATCATCTTTTTTAACAGAACCTTTCTGGATCTCATACACATATTTAAATATGTATCTATTACACGCAAAACTATGTATGCATGTAAATATAATAAAGAGTGAAGATTATTGCATTTTTTTTTTAATTGGGAGAGGAACCAATTTTTTCTTCTCTTTAATTTAGTGGCATCTTATTTGAAGAATGGATTTTATATATGATGAACTAAATTGAATATGCTACTATATTTCAAATTATGGGAGTTAATAGCAGAATGAAGGAGTTGACAGAAGGATAAGGTAAAGCAGGGATATCCGTGATGTACCTCTACCAAGTCAATATGTCATTAGTAAAATGGTTTTTATGATTAATCATCAAACAAGTGGAGTTTTTGTGCATGGGAATGGGGAACAGAAATTAAATGAAAGTGACAAAAGAGAAATACTACAAATAAGGAACTGGGATTTTGGGGAAAGGGGTAGATTGATCTACTTCTAATGAAGAATGAATATTGATCAGTAATATTCCTATAGGAAAGGTTGTTTGTGTTTTACGTGGAATATCTTGACTTTTTGAAGGTTTAATCTAGAGAAATTTTGAGCATTGCAATGATCCTCTCTGAGAAATGTATGACATTCTATCCTAAGCATAGGGATGTAAGAATTCATAAGGGATTCATAGATTCAGTTGACATAAAAAGTTTTGTGTGTGTGTGTGTGTGTGTGTGTGTGTGTATAGTGAATAAGGGAACATAGATCCATGATTGGAGTAACTGTATTTTACATGAAGATTAATCATGATAGGATAGGTGTGGGATTGGGCTTCATAGCTAGGGATCAAAGATAATTCTTATTTTGTAGCACTTCATTGTTTGACTTTGCTTCAATCATCAATGAATATTTTTAATATGGAGGCAGAGAGTGAAAAAGAGGACAGAGTGAAATCTAGAAGGTGAATAACACATGAACTATATAGAAACTTAAGTTAGTTATTTCAGAAGATTTTGCTTATAAGGAAGAAAGAGAAAATATATAAAGACTATGTAGCTCATGAGTATAAATTATAATATTCAGAACAGATGGGAAGGAAATATAAATAATGGAGAGGACAAAGAAAAATAAAACTTTTTAGGAAAGGAAATAAAAATAAAATTTTATAAAAATACTGAGCTTAAAATGAGAAATGTACAAAGTTTGAATTGCTTCCTTAATTCATAAAGGAAAAATAGGGAAAAAAAGAGGGGAGAGACATAGTTAAATATGGTATAGAAATAGGAAAGGATAATAAATATATTCAAAGAGCTTGATATATATTAGGCAAATAGAAAGGGAAGAGAAAAACTAAGAATATATTAGTATCAAAATTAAGTAAAATCAGTCATGTAAAAGAAATATTTATTTAAACGAGGATAGGAGTAAAAAATACAATATGCATTTCTAAAAATCATATGAACGTGAACTCATATAGCATTTTAATAAAATAAAAATGATAAAATGCAGAGAAAAACAAAATCCAATACTGTTGTATCAGACACACACAATAAATGTATATAGATGTGTATGTATGTGCACATATATGCACATGCATATGCATATAATATATATGTACATACTTTATATATGTATATATTTACTTAAATATGTATGTATGTACACATGAAAAGTACAAAAGTAGGTGACTGAAACAAAACATTATACAAATGACTGTAAAAAATGGTGTACATGCACACAAACTGAACAAAAGTCCACATTTTCAGTTATCAGAAGAGTTAACAGAAAATTTCAGCCTAATAATTAGTTAATAAGAATGCTAATTGTACATTACCTGAATGGTATTACATCTAAATTCATAAAAGTTAATTGCAATTACATTTTAAAATGTAGCATTTCAGTATAATAATACCAAAATTGTAGCAATTTTATATGTTCCTCTCTTGGAATTTGAAAAAAAGGAATAACATAATAAAATACTGAAAAGAACAAGCTACTGAATTTAAAGCTGATAGACTTAAGGCATCATTTGAATAGATATATTGATTTGCAGATTTTGTAACACCAAATGAAACATTTAAAATAATTGGCAATGTATGAAAATACTACTATTTTAGTACTATTTAGTACTACTTAATTCTATGTACTAAAATATACTAAAATATAGAAAAAATGAAATACATATAAAAATAAAATACTAAACCAATCCTTCAAACTATTAGTAAGGGATATAGAAAAAATATAAAATTCAGAGACCAAATTTGAAAAAAAAAATTGATGATGAAATCCTGAATATATAATGAGTAAAGAAAAAAAAGTGAAAAAAATAAAGCAAAAGAAAAGTTTGAGGTTTTTTTTTGTTGTTGTTGAGGGGGGAAGAGGGAGGTTGTTTGGGTTTTTTTGTGCTTGTTTGTTTTCAATAATGGTGACAATATTCCACAATTTCTGGGTTATAGCTAAAGATCTTTTGAAAGAAAAAAAACATTCTGTGAATATAAAATAACCAAACAACCAAAAAAAAAAAAACTGAGAAGAATATTTTATATAAAATATTAGAAAATTAATAAAAACCCAAAATATAAGTGAATACATCTTGAAAGCTAAAAAAAAATAAGCAAAAAAGAAAGAGTAAAAAAAATTAATTTAAAATCTAATATATTTTAAAAGATTAATACAATGGATGAACTTTTAAGTAGTCTGAATAAAAACAAATGGAAAGAGAAAAAAAGAGACATCGCAATGATGAGAAAAAAATTGTTTTATTGAAAGCTACTTTTCACAAGTATTTGCAAGAAAAACAATATTTGAGAGAAATGGAGATTTTACAATATGTAACATACATAGACAAACACAAAATAGATAGATATAATTGTAGATAAGTAGATATACATAGATTCATACATATAAGCATGCCACAGAGATATTTTTGAGTTTGGTTTCAGAACTCTTCAATAAAGTGAATATAACAATAAAAAGCAAGTAGCATGAAATTGCTCATTTCTTGAAACATATTAAAAGATAAGTTGATATCATATTATAATCTATTAATTATGCAAGAGTGTTATTACCTTAAAATGTTTTGTATATACTTTAATTAGAAAGAATATATTGAAAAAAAATAACCATCATTGAGCCTTCAAACTAATACTTGCTTTTGGTTTTGGTTTTGTTTCTCTGCTAGAGAAAGTTTCTTTGATGTTAATGACTGCTGGCTGATCAGAGTGGTGATTACTGAAGGTTAGGTGATTATGCCAATTTCTTAAATTGAGACAATGAACTTTGTTACATGGATCAACTTTTTCTATCACTTGAACACTTAAAAGCCATTGTACCTTAGCAATTTCAATACTGTTTATCTGAGGTAATAGGGAGGCCCATAGAGAGAGAAACAAAAGAGTGACTAGTCAGTTGGATAGTCAAAACACACACAATATTTATTAAATTTATCATCTTATATAGGCAGGGTTCATAGTACCCCCCAAAATGACAGTGCTAATATTGAATATCATTGATTATAGATAACCATAACAGATATAATAATAATGGAAATAAATTATGATATCATGAAAATTATCAAATCAAGACACAGTGACACAATGTGAGCCCATGCTTTTGGAAAAATGGTGCCAATGAAATTGTTCAATGCAGGATTGCTACAAACATTCAATATATTAACAAAAAAGGCAATCAAATAAACAACAAAAGCAAAAACAAAATCTGCAAAGTACAAATGAGAAAACCTCAAAAAATGAAAAATATTTGTACACACACATATATATGAGTGTGAAAATTATTGTCTGTGAAGGTAGTGATGTTTCTTTTTATAATACAAAGTGCTTAATTAAATTTTTAAGTCTTAAATCCATTCAGAATCATAGAATTGTGAAATTTCTTTTATTGAAAATAATGTGAGATGACTTAGTTGAACTCTCACATAATACTGGAACTACCATTTCTACAACAAAATTTCATTTCACTCAGGTACCTTTGGCTTTATTACCTCTGATCCTCGGTATTTTTTCTTTTAATTTTTATTAATAGCTTTTTAATTTTAAAAATATCTGAAAATATAGTTTTCAATATTCACCTTTGCAAATCTTTGTGTTCCAAATTTTCCCCACTTTCCCACCAACTCCATCCCCTAGGCAGTAAGAAATCCAATATAGATTAAGCGTATAATTCTTTTGAACATATTTTCACATTTATCATTATGACCAAGACAAATCAGAGCAAAAAGAGGAAAATTGAGAAAGAAAAATAAAGCAAGCAAACAACAATAAAAAAGTTGAAAATCCTATGTTGTAATCCATAATCAATACCCACATTCCTCTTTCTCTATGCAGATGGCTCTCTCCATCACAAGTCTCTTGGGATTGTCCTGAATCCTCTCACTGTTGAAAAGAATGAAGCCCATCACAGCTCATCATCACATAATCTTGCTGCTGCTATGTACACTATTTTCTTGGTTTTACTCATTTCACTTAGCATCATTTCACATAAGTCTCTCCAAGCTTTCTCAAAATACCATACTGATAGTTGCTTTTGGAAACATAACATTCCATTACATTCATATACTATAACTTGCTCAGCCATTCCTCAACAGATGTAACCCCCAATATTTTGGAACAAGTAAAGAAACTAACAAAATAGATTATTTTCTACTTCATTAAGTGATGGCTAGCTTTAAAATGACTGACTTGTGAGAAAGAAGTGAAGGTATGATATTTTGATTTGTTTTTCTTTTTTCTTAGCCTTCTGCCCTAACTAAATTACAAACTTTTAAAAAGCAGAGACTATGTTTAAAAAAAAAAAAAAAGATATTTATATAGAATCCTACTTTCCCTTATTATATAATTGCTAGCTTTGTTAATGCCTCATGGCAGACATATAAATATAAAAAGTAACCAAGTCTTGTTTCTACTGCACTTTTTAACATGTAGACTCTGGATAGATAGTGCTTGTAGTGTGTTACATTCACATTTCTTTTTTGCTTGATTATGGGGAGGAGGACTGTGTTTGTGTGTGTGTGTGTGTGTGTGTGTGTGTGTGTGTGTGTGTGTGTGTGTGTGTATTTAGTAGAATATAAACTCCATGACAATAGGAATTATCTAAATTTTGCATTTGCATGCCGGATGCCAAGCCTGTAGTAGTCTGGTTCAGTCCAGATACATAATAAATATTATTTGAAGGTCTAAGTAAATTGTCATATATAGAGTTGTATATTGTAGTCTTCACTATATGATGTTATGTAATACCAAGAGAATACATCCCCAAGGATTTACTGCATGAATTTTGTACCATCCAAGACAGCAAAGTGATACAGTATATAAGTCTTGGGTCTGGAGTCAGCAATATTTAAGTAGAAATGTATTCTCAGATAATTATCATCTCAATGATCCTGAGAAAGTCACTTAATTTCTGCCCTACTTTCCTTCACTATAAAATAGGGATGACAGTAATAATATCTAGAAAGGTTTGTTATGAGGATCAAAAGAGATTATCATTTATTCTGTTCAAATTTTAAAGCAGTATATAAATCCCACCATTAATACTACTACTACTACTACTGCTACTACTAATATCACCACCATTAATACTACTACTAATTAGCATTAATTTTATAAATGTTTAGGGATTTGATAGAACGTAATAATGAGACATATGTCTTTTATTATCAAATGAGTCAGTCAAGGAATTCAAATATGTTACTAGTTCCACTTTAACCCTATCATTATTTATAACAGCAATATTTTTCATGATTTTTGGGTAGTACATATATATGTATACACACACATACACACACACACACACACATATATATATGTATATATGAGAACATGACATATATTCCTACTAAAATTATGAGGCAAAGTGAATGTAAGCAAATTCTGTAGGATGCATCTATTATGATGGAATTTCTAAAAGAAAATTAAAAAAAAACTATAAGATCACTGGGTTAAATCTATTTGAACTACCAAAAAAAAAGAAAATTTAAGTTTAAAAAAGATTAAGGAGAGATTGTTAGTTTAATAATAATTTACATTTAATTTTCTCCTCACAAGCATCCCAAGAAATAAGTAATCAATCAGATAACACTCATTAAGTAACTACTATGTGGCAAGGCCTATTGATTTGTTCATTTTGCCTTTGCAACATCTCCTATAAACCCTTTTCCCTCTAGAATGTCACCATTCTAGCACAGCCCCTGATCACCTCATGCTTGAGTATTGCAAAAGCCTCCTGCTGAATCTGCCTTCATCATATCTCTCCCAACTTCAAGCAGAACTTTCCTATGGTATAGGTCTAATCTTGTCACTCTACCCCTATTTGAACAAACTGCAGTAGCTTTCTGTTGCCTCTAGAAACAAATATAAAATGATCTGTTAGTATCAAAAGCCTTTCAAAACTTAGTCCCCTTGGACCTTGGCATTCTTCTTACTTCTTATTCCCCAGCATATACTCTTCCATTCTGGTGATACTGCACCCCACCCTTAGCTGTTCAAACAACAAAACACTCCATCTCTTAGATCCATTCATTTTATCTGGCTGTCCCTCATTCACAGAATGTTGAACCTTCTCTGATCCTTCTTGGTTTTTTTAAGTCCCAACTAAAATGTTATTTTCTATAGTGAAATTGTAGATGCCATGTAATTGAATGTGGGGGGAGTCATAAAAATTTTGGTAACAGTAAAAACTATGACACATTCCACTAATATTTAATTCTATATGCAAAAATAAACAAGCGCATCCACCTCATACAAATTCACTTTTATATTTAATAAATGGTAAAAAAATATGTATACAATATAATCATTTTAAAGTTTATTTTTTTTTATGTTTTGTTATCGTATTTGTTTGATTTGCACACCTATTTTATGTACCTGAATACCTGGGGTCACATAAAATTTTCTCAGATGAAAAGGGATCAGTAGTGCAAAAAGTTTAAGAAGCCTTGTTCTGAAGGAATATTTCCCCAACCATTGAATTCCATTGCCTTGTCTCTGTTAATAACTTCCTATTTATCTTTTATATAGTTTCCTTAGTTTAACTTTGTTTGCTTATAGTCTCCACAATTAGAAAGTAAGCAACCTGAGGACAGGAACTATCGTTAGTTTCTTTTTGTACCCTCAGCACTTTGCACAGTGCCTGGCACCTGGTGGGCCTTTAATGAATCTGTATTTATTGAATGCTTAAATATTGATCAATTGATTGCTAAAGACTAGAATGTCCCAGTATCTATCTGTTTTAGTAGCTGTCCTCTGGTTAAGAAGGATGAAAATTAAGAAATGGCCATAATACTAAGTAAGTGTAGAGAACTCAATTTAACTTAAGATTGGATGAAGTTGGGGGCAGCTAGGTGGCACAGTGGGTAGAGCACCACCCTTGAATTCAGGAGGACCCAAGTTCAAATCTGGTCTCAGACACTTAACACTTCCTAGCTGTGTGACCCTGGGCAAGTCACTTAACCCCTGCTTCAGGGGGAAAAAAAAAAAAAAAAAAAAAAAAAGATTGGATGAAGTTGGAAAACATTGAAAAAGTTTGTAAAGTGAGTTGAGAGAAGAATCAATATAAAACATGAATATCGAATGTTTTCTCCCAATGAGTGTCCCTGACTGTGAAAAGCTTGGATGTGTTTGGAGATAACAGGGAATGACTTGGTTTGGAAAATATTGAAGATTAAAGAGAGAGTGAGAATAATGTGGGTATAATCTACTATATTGTTGTTTGTCCTCCATTTTTCAGGGGGGTAATGACATCACAGGGTGATGTCTTGACTTATGCATGAGTTATATTTAAGTGAGGCTAAGTTGTCTCATTTAAATTATCAACTTCACTCTCTCTTCCAGAGTCATCAAAGTCCATTGGGAAAACAAAAGTCAGGACAAATAATGATTACCTAGGTTACAGTGGATGATCTTCTTGTCTATGATGTCTGACCAAGCTCTGAGCATTTGTTTCAATCTCATTTTTTGGCCACTCAAAAAAATTGTTGTCATCCATTAATTCCATTTGGTATGCTTTGGGTGGACTCTTCCCTAAATCACCAATGCATACTCTTGGTTATTCCAATTTGTTTCCAATTCTTGATGATCCCATTTGTGACAAATGTGTTGATGTGTCATTTCCTTCCCCAGCTCATTTTGCAAATGAGAAAAACAGGATTAAGATCCACAGCTATTAAATTTCTAAGGTCAGATTTGAACTCAGAAAGCTTAGTCTTCTCCATTCTAAGTCCAACATTCTATCCACTCATTACCTATTTAGTGAAGAGATTTAGACTCTCAATACTCACTGATCATGGTACATGATTTTTGTACCTGAATAGGAACAGAAAAAAATGTAGATGTAGCCAGAATTGTTCTTTCATTGCTGTTGCCAAGTTCACTGCTATTTTCTCTGGCTATGCCAGAGATATGGTTAGAAGTTAGATTCGGACTATACTGAAGACAAACAGCAGTCTTTCACAGATGAAAGGGTGTGTGATCATGGGCATGCTTATACTATGGCTGCCTCAGCTGGAACTTCATCCTCCCCTGCCCTTCTCCCTAACTTTATTGCTCCTGGATAAGAGCCTATATATCAGGTGATCCCTTTGAAATATTTTCTAGTCTAGATCTTTTGGAGGCAAGGGGATACTTTTATTACTCTGTTGCCTGAAGAAAGAAAAAGACACAGTTAAAGTATCAGAGAATATATCTAAGCTTTCATAGACAGAAGGTATGACTTTTGTGAGTAAGTTCTGATATGTTGTCAGAGGTTTTATAGCTTTTTAATTACTACAAAGCTTAATGTTTTTATCCTTATCAATAAAGCTATTTTTATTTGTATTTTATAATTCCCGAGTGCCTTATTATAGTTTAACTTTCAAATCTGAATTATTAGACTGGCCCTAAATTTTTTCACCCAAGAATACCAGAGATGCTATTTGATAGGGAATAAGTGGCAATAAGACAAGGTAGCAAAATATTTTAAAGTAGAAGATCACATGGTATTGAACTAATATGAAATAAATAAGCCTTTGTTCATCTCTGTGTGAAGGAACATCCTATTTTAGAAATAGGAGGATCAGCTGTTTGTTGTTGTTAATTTTTTTTTCCCCTTAAAACTAGAGGAAAAAATGAGGACGGGTAAATCCAGCTGACTCTTTTCCTCATTAGGCAAGGAAACAGAAGGAAGACAAAGTAAAAGATAATTTAGTGATGTTGGTTGCAGAAAATACTGAGGGTTCAAGGGATTAAAGTTCATGGTGTGGGTGAAGTATTTATTAATTAGTAAGGGACAAGGAGAGGTTATTAAAATTTATAATGAGATAAAGAAATTTAAGATTATTTGATCTCTGGAATATTTATGAAGGGAGTTATGAGGAGTGTATTATTTGAAGAGATTAGTAATGCATAACTCCTTTTGTCCTATATTTAAAAAAACAAAAAAGTAGGTGTTTTAAGAAGGATAATTGTATTTTTTAAAACACAAATTTCTAATAATAGATATTAGAAATGTCTATGAAAGGCTAAATGCAAAAAGCATTTTTTTATCCCTATTTCAAGGAAAGAAACTGAGACTCAGAGAATTTGATCTGGCCATAATCAAA
Source organism: Sminthopsis crassicaudata (assembly GCF_048593235.1). Taxonomy (NCBI): domain Eukaryota; kingdom Metazoa; phylum Chordata; class Mammalia; order Dasyuromorphia; family Dasyuridae; genus Sminthopsis; species Sminthopsis crassicaudata. Next base: position 102,701,445 of record NC_133619.1, read on the forward strand.
CACCTAGATCAAAATTGGTCATCAGATTGAGATCTAACTAACTTCCCACATTCTCAAACAGGAAATACAGGACAAGGTGAGAGATTTTTATCAAATGAGTATATAAAAGGTCATGAGTATTAATAAAGAAAGTCTATGAAAAAAGATTGTTGAATTTGTATGCTTTTTCTCTCCCAGTTTAATTTATTTGAGCAGTTTCCTAGCAAACTTTAACCAGATACATTTGTAAACACAACATAGAAAAATAAATATATTATTTGAAGAGATTAGTAGTTCATAACTCCTGTCCTATATGTAAAAAAAAAAAAAAAAAAAATCTGGACAATAAAAGGCTAAATACAAAAAAAAAAAAAAAGCATTTTTTCTCTCTTATTAAGAAATATTCTCGTTTCTGTGGCAACCAAATCCTAATGAATTAAAATAGGAACAATTGAGATGCATTGTTTAGACAAATTACACTGAGAAGGAACATAAATACTCTGGCTTTATGTCTAATTCAGATATGTCTTTAGGTCTAGATACCATAAAAACATGATTGTTATGAAGTATTAATAGAATAAGATTAGAAGGGTTGTTAAAAATAAGCAAAAAGCCAAAATAAAACAACAAACACAGCAAAACAGGAGTCAAATCTTTCTATTTCTGCTTTTGTGTCCACTCAATTATGGGGGCACTTCAAATACTTTAGGAATCAAGTTAAATGTGAATCCATGGTTGAAAACATATCAAAAATGTCAAAGAAAAATATTGAGATGCTCCAATTATGAAGAGTATCTAAAGATTAATATATTTAGTTTGTTCTTTTTAGCATTTATCTTTCTCTATGCTATTTTAAAAATGTATTCTTCCAGTCACCTGGATATTTTTGAAACAGTTGTAGCCCATGAACTTGGCTTTATATTCTACATTTCTTCAAAAAAAAGTATGCTACCTTTAAAAACTTAACTTTATGCTTCATAGATACAACTTCAGGCTTATGCAAGTTTCAAGTAGTACATTAAATTCATAATAACAGTATGCTATTAAATATTAGGTAAGTTAATCAGATTTATTCAAAAAGAGTCATTAGACATATATGAAATTTTACAACTAGTTTTTATAAATTGCTTCCCATTTTTAAATAAAAATATTTTAAAATGGGGAAAAAATTTTAAAAAGGGGAAAAACTGTATTGTTTCTGGTTGATTTTCTGGAGGTCTCTGACCAGCCTTCATTTCAGTAAAGTAATCACCATGAGGATAGCCAGGTGTTGAAGTATAAATTCTTTATTATCTCCTTGCCTGGGGCCTGGGGTACCTTGATCTCAGTGGAGAAAATGCAAGAAGACAGATCAGCCACCAGGGTGTGTGTGAGATGGAATGAATCTGTCTGGCTTAGTTTGTCCCAGTTTATATGCTCTTTATAATTACATTATCATAGGTGTGAATCTTGTAGAATAGTTATCAATATTGTAGAACTATATTAAGTATTAAGTACATGTACTGAACTAGAGAATTATTAATCAGAGAATTAATTAATTAGAAAGGCTAAAATAGATAACCATTATCTTATCAATTCCACTGAGTTAGCACCTTGTAAGAATCCTTGTTACAAGTACAGAGTTCTGGCCCATAATTAGAAACACCTTAAACCTTTGAAACATAGAAGAACAAGGGCCAGAATCCATCTATCGAAAATGTAAATAACTCTAGTCCTTTGATGTAATATATACCCTTTCTTTTACTCATGCCTTAGGAACCTATGGATTTCCTTTTGAAAATATGTATTCTAGACTTAAAAAAATAAGACAGGGTTTTTCAATGACATAATAGAATAGGAAAAAAAAAAGATGAATATACATGAAACTGCAAGTTTATTACGTATATCTTGCTATTCCTTTTAAATATATAATAGTTATATAACTTCTCTTCAATTTCTCTTTCTTCCTTTAAGTTCAGAATCATATACACATATTTAAAATAAGATTTAAAGAATCTTATTTAATTCTAAATTATTTTGATTTCTTCATCAGAAAAATCACCTGTTCATATCCTATAACTATTTATCAATTTGGGAATGATTCAAATATGAAAAAGTCCCTTATATTTAAGATACATAACTTTTATCTAAAAAATCTGTCTATACAATTTCCCCCCAACTTTATGTTTTCCTTTTGATCTTGACTACATTTGTTTGATTCATATAAAACCTTTTTAATTTAATTGAAATTATGCATTTTGCACCTCATACCACTCTCTGATTCTTTTTATTCATAATTATTTTCCTGTCCATAAGTCTATAAATAATACACAAATACAGATATTTAAATTTTCTTGTAACATATTTCTTTGTATCTACATCATGTGATCATTTTGATCTTATCTTGGTAATTTAGGGTTTACAAAGGACTTTCTTCACAACCCTGTGAGGGAAATGATATAATGTTCTTCTCCTGCTCTAGAGCAGAAAAATTAGAGTATGAAAAGTACATGACAGCTTATGATCACATTAGAATTTAAGCGCAAATCTCCTTACTCTAAATCCATGACTCTTTTTTCTTTATCCTTTATTCTGTCTATGATGTCTCATAGTTGCTAATTACTACAGCCCCTTACTTTGGAATGTTAGCTGAAGGTATAATCATTTTTATGCTTGGAATTCTTCCTATTAAGGATTCTGATTACAAGGAAAGTATAAAAGGATTTCATTTATGTATTCCATATCCAATTTATAAATTACATATTAGCTCATTATATTGTTATGAAACAAAGTAAACCTGTCATAAAACCAACAAAAACAAAACAAAACTTTCAACATCGATGTGATGAAAATATTTGTGGCAACCCTTTTTGTAGTGACAAATAACCGGAAACTGAGTGAGATTTTCTTACACTTATGTTCTTGTTTGAAATATTGACATACAAAATTTCAGTGTTGAGATTCTTAACTTTTTCTTGAAAGAATTAAAATGACTTATTAATCACTTTGTTGAGACTAAGGGGGATTCCAAAAATGTTAGGTTTGCAGATCAGTTTCCTGATGTGTCTCAAAACAATTTGCAGACTTTGACCCATCTGCAAATCTAGGGGCAAAGTTTATTATAATTTTAACATCAATTAAAGCAGAATAAATTCCAAAAAGAAATTAGCAAAGAACCAGGAGCAGGAAGGTAAGTAAATCTATAGAGAAAACTAATAGAAAACAAGTACTTCATATCACTGATATGCTTATTTTATGGATTAGAGGTGAAGTTAAGAAGTAGTCTGGTTCTAACTTTGTGAGGCAGAAGCAGTACCCAGAGTTCCCTAAGCAGAACTGGGGCAGAGAGGTTGGAGAGAGGGAAAGGAAGAGATTGGCAGTAGAATCTTCTGAAAGTCTGTTTTTAAGCCTGAAATGTCACTCGATCTAGTAGAATGCACCCAATGCCCATGTGTTAACTTAAAGTACTTCATTATTGTTGCTCACTACTCTCAGAAACCTTATTATCACTGATCATCAGGCTGTTATCTGACAGCTGTAATCTGACAGGTTTTGGGCTCAGGATCTGGCCATATAAAGTAAACTAAGGCAAGATATATCACCTAAGAGAAAAAATGCACCATTGTTAACTACATAATTTCCAAGATCAGGAAGCCTTGTGGTTATTCCTAAAGGTTTCACCACATCTACTAAATATATGCTAAGCTTTAAAAATAAAAAAAAATAAATAAATAAATTATACTCTTTGCCTCCAATGAATTTATATTCTAATAGGAATAACAATACAAGATGGGAGAGTTGACTTCAGAGGGACACCACAGTCCAGTATGTTGCTGGGATAAGTTAAGTCATGAGACATATATTTGAGGAACCCACTTGAGGAACAAAGGAAGAGTTGATTTGATAGTAGTTCTTAAAGCCAGAAACAAGGAGTAGGGATAAGCAGTATAAAAAGGTATAGAGAAATGAGGCAACATTTTAAAAACAAATACCAGAGAGGAGGAAATATAATAAAATAAATTTGAGACCTTTCTCAAACTGTGATCTGGGAGAGTCAGTCATCAATTAGTGAAGGTAGAGATGAGAAAAGAAGGAGAAAATCATAATCTGTTTTGTGTGCTAAGACAGGTATAACTATGTGCTTAAGGAGGAAGAGTCTAGGGAGGAGGCAATGAAAATTCATGTAGTAATAACTTTAATATGTTTATAAACATTTTCATCACAACAACTCTTTGAGGTAAGCTTTACAAGTATTTTTGTATTGTTTTTTATTATTCAGTTGTTTCCCTCATTTCCAACTCTCTGTGACTCCACTTGGGGTATTCTTGGTTAAAATATTGGAGTGTTTTGTTATGCCTTCTTGAACTCATTTTATAGGTGAGGAAACTTAAGCTAACAGGTTAAGTGACTTGCTGAGAGTCAAGAAGCTGGCAAAGGTCTGAGGCCAGATTTGAACTTCCTGACTTGAGACTTTGGCAATTAATCCACAGTAACACCTGCAAGTATTATTAAGGGAAAAAAATGAGGAAATAGGAACAGAGATGTCATATGATTTATTCTCAGTTGCATCAGATATTTAGGCTTATTTGTCCTGGTTCCAGGTACTGAACTCCTTTTAGTACACTACTTAAAAAGATAAATATCAATGCCTATTAGCAATATCTCTCAATTAGCAATGATTAATTTAATTAAAGTAATTAATTTAAATTATATGTTTTCATCTATGACTACAAAAAGAGGAAATATGTTAAACCTGATATTTTCAGTTTTCAAATGTGAGTGGTAAATAAGGGGAAAAGTTAATAACGAAGGAGCTATATCTTGGATTGAAGGTAGAGTTTAATTATCCAAATCATAAAGGGAATTGATAATGTGCAAACAATATTAGCATATATTACTAGATAAAGTTATCTATCTTGTATATAAATGTGTATGAGATACCTAAAGAAACTACCTCTCATTTTTCTTCAGGAAATTTTTTGTATTCATGGAATTAACTGGTCAGGTGTTCACCTATTAATTGCACTTGTTCTAACAATCTGCTTCATTTCATTTTCCTTAGTGTGGTGCCATATTTCTTCCATGCACTTTCAGGATTTAAAGTATAGTTAGAAACAAATTGAGATCACAGGATAACAAAATTTGAGAGTTGGAAGGAACCAAGTGTCTATCCAGTACAATATATGCACCAAAAAAATCTCTTCTGTGATACTCTCCAAAGAACTGAGCAGAACTTTGAAATTGGTACAGTTCTCTTTGAAGAGAAAGTGGGCAGCTCTTCTAAGCTGTTTCACTCAAAAATATTCCAAGTCTTCCTCAAGGCCTCAAATTCAAAATAGAAAAAGGCATAAAATATTAGTTTATGTGAGCCAGGTGCAAAGATATTGAAAATGAAACATTGTAATTGAAAAGTCAGTACAAGTATGGATAATCAGAACATAGTTGACTGCTCTGCATGGAACAATTTTTTTAAGCAGTTATAAAAGAAAACATCTAAGGAGATTTAAGATATTTAATTTTGCAGCTAGAATCTATCTGAGGCTGTTCAGTTAAGACTGCCAACAAGATAGACAATTAATGCCTCATGTAATGATGAGTTTTGTAATTTGGCTATCTCTGCCCTAGGAATTGGCATCTTTGAATCAAAGCCATATTCATAGACCAATAAACATCCTGAAGATGTAACTATATTATTTGGCACATACATATTAAGTGGACATCTCAAAAATTTTAATGCATTCACTTAAAAATAATGAGTAAAACTGCAGTTTCAATTAATGAAATTTTACTTGATGTTATTGACAGTGTTATTTTATATTTTTATTAATGATCTTAGAACTCTATTAACAATTGGGCTTAAAAATTGAAGGTGACTTAAAAAAGGTAAATAAAATTTTGATCAGATTCAAAATAGATTTGTCTAAAAAGAAACAAAAAGGAATTTATCAGTAACAAGTATACTTGAAGAGAATAAAGGAAAAAAAAGAATATAAATTCTAGAATTACTAACCATAACAAACATTTATGAAACATCTACTCAATGCAAGGAGCTGGTAGGTACTAGAGAAGAATAAAAAACAAAAATCACTGACACCAGAATGTAAATCAATTGAGGTCATGAAGTGGTATTTTGTTGTTACTCTTGTTCAGTTGTTCCGTCATGTCTGAATCTTTGTGATATAATTTGAAAGTATGAACTTTCTCTTGAAGTTTAAGTTCATTCTTCTTGTTTCTATGACATCATCCATCTTGTCCTCTGCTGTCCCCTTTTCATTTTGCTTCCCATTAGACTCTTTTTCAATAAGTCCTGTCATCTCATTAAGTGATCAAAGTATTTAAACTTCATTTTCAATATTTCCCTTTCTAGTGAATAGTGTGAATTAATTATTAATCTTGGAAACTCTCTATATGTGTTTATAATATGTATATATATATATATATATGTTTGCATAGATAAAAATATATATATATATATATAATATTTATATATATTCAAAGAGACAGAGAAAGAGAGAGGGAAAAATTAAGGAAAAGAGAGAAAGAAACACAGTGACAGAGACAAAGACAGAGAGAGAGAGAGATGTATATAAACACACATACATCTAGTGGTGTATATATAGATACATTCAGCAATATGTGTATAGCTGAGAGGGATTGCAGGATTAAGTGAGTTACTTTTTTGTTTTGTTTTGTTTTGTTTTGTTTGTATTCATTTATTCATTTTAGGATGAAGAAGAAGAAATAGGTATGTTTACACCTAGCAGGGAAAGGACCAGTAGATAGGAAGGGATTTCAGAGAGAGAGAATGAGAATGACAATATTGGCAAATTGCTGTAGAAATCAGAAGGGATTAGTTTTCATGAACCTATGTAGAGGAATTTTCCTCAGTAAGAAGTTCCATCTCCTCACCTAAAATAATTGTGAAGTAGAACATAGTGAAGAAAGATATAAGAGAGGGGAGATTAGGGAGCTTTCACTGAATGCCATTTTTGTTATTTCATTGCAGCATGAGACATTGGCTTCACTGAGGGAATACTGAGGGGGATTCATGGGAACTTAAGAAGATTCTAGAAAATTTGAAATTTGAGAAAAGTGAGTTAGGTAATCAATTATGGAAGAATAAAATTCCTTTATCATTGTAATTGTAATCGTTACCTTAATATTTATTCATTTTTACTTTATTAATTTATGGAATAAAATAAGCATTCCTATAACATGGCATTTCTTTAAATTTCTTTTAAATATATAATAAAATCATTTAAATTCTATTTATCATGTCTTTTTCTGGATGCAAATACCTTCTTTCTTCATATGTTCTTTGTAGTTAATTTGAGTATTTATAATAGTCAAAATGGCACATATTCTAAAAGTTGTTCTTAAAACAATAATAATCTTACATAAAATTTCATAATAATGATAATAAATTTTAAATATTTACTGTGGCTTGGAAGACATGTATATTTCTTAACTTGGCACAGATATAATATATTTAGATGGACATGCATTATTTTGTGCACTGTCTAAATGAAACTTTGTGAGCAGATAAAAGTAGTGTTTTCTTTTACTCTTCCTAAAGGAAAGGATTTGAAAAGGTATATATTGGAAATCAGAGGGAGAAAACTTTATTTTAAATTCCCTCTCCCAGTTTTAATCTCCTCTAATCATTACTCTCCTGTTTGGCAAAGTCTGAGTTATAGGTTTATTATAGCAATTCATACTAATATGTGAAAGCCACATAATGAGCTCTAGAAGAGGAATATATGAGTAGCATTAGGATCTATTTTGATACTTTTATTATTAATTTTGATTCCTGAGTGGGGGAAAAGAAAGATGATATATCTGCAATTAGTAATTATAATATTAGTAGAACTTATTAAAATGAAAAGAATATATGAGAAATTTGTTTTGAGTTCAGAGAAAACTTCTGAGAAATGCCATGGAAGGCTTATCTTAAATATACATAAGCTATCCCTAAATTATATGAAAATCTCTTTTGTTAAATAAATAATGAAATATTTTATGTCTTTTATTTCCTTTAACAAGAGTCATATAATAATGTTTTTTTGTTTATGTGTCTTAAGAAACAAATAGCAGATTTATTCCTTCATTGGAATCTTCTTACCACATTAAAAAAAAATATTATTTGATACTCTATTGCAAGGGAATTAAAATAAATATAGTAGTAACTAAAATATTTGTCTGATGGCATTTCAAGGATTTACTGCTTTGAAACATTTGTTCACCAAGAGATCAATTATGAATGTATTCTTAAAACAGTTTCAAAATAAACACAAGGTTGAATTATTTTGAGAATTCACATGTTTATTACTAATTACAGAATTTCAGAGATGCAAATAATCACTGTGGCTACACAATCAAATCTACAACTCAACAATAATATCCTCTGAGGCATATCCATTGAAAGTTTGCCTGAAAAGGAAGACCACATTATCTTTTGAGATACTATATTGTACTTTTAAATGGTTCTCATTGTTCTTTATATTGAATCAAAATCTGCTTTAGTGAAACTCCAGCTCTTGGCTTCTAGTAACGAGCTTTGGAGTAAAACAAAGCAAGTTATATTTGTCTTACATGTGAGTCCTTTACATATCCACAGGATACTATCATATTCCCTTCCATGACTTCATTTTTCCAGGTCAAATATCTCCAGTTCTTTCAACAGCTTCTCAGAAAGTATAAGTTTTGATCAGTTAACTGAACTAGATGCCCTTTTGGAAATAAATGAGTAAAAATAACAAATTTTCTCAATTCTTTTTATTTTTTTTCCAAAGGATTTTTAAAATATATTATCTAATTTAAGCTAAACAGCATCTTATGATTTAGGTACTACATGTATTAGGAAGGAAGCAAAATAAAAGTTTTCTAAGAAAATGACTAAAGTGTCCATACCTTTTAATCCAGAGATTCATGGATGTCAAAAACTGGAAAAGAAAAAAAAAAGAGTCAAAGCAGCACTTTTTCTAATAATTAAAAAGAAGCAAAATAAATTACCATCAATTTTGGAATGATTAAATAAATTTTGGTAGGTGTTTGTGATGAAATATTACTGCCACATAAGAAAGGACAAAAGCAAAATAGGGAGGAATAAGACTTTCCTAAATGATTTATATCAAGGCTTCTTAAACGTTTCCAACTTGCAATTTGCCTGGAAAATGTTTACATTATCCCACATATATAGGTATATAAAATATATGTAAATCATACATTTACTGATAATAAATAATAAAGAAATTTATTTTAATACACATCTTTGGTATACTTATATTTTTACCATTTATTAAAGATGGAAAATATTTGCATATAAAAAAAAAGGAAGGAAGCAAAAAAGGAAGGAAGGGAAAAAAAAGAAATGAAGGCAAAATGAAGGAAGGAAGGAAGGAAGGAAAGAAGAGATATACTTATTATAATTTCATTTTTTCAAAATAGGACTGAAATTGAAGGCCAAGGATCTCATACAATCTGTTAATGAGCTCCTAGGCCTCCCCCTAGCAATTGCAAAAAAGTCCTTATACATGATGTTAATAAGTACAGGAAACATTTTTTTAGGAACTTAACTGACAAGAAGATTTATAAGAAAATTTAATTGTAAAGGGCTAGAACTGAGCAGTGCACTTGGATAATGATTGACCCTCCCCAGCTGTTCTGTGCTGATTTGATTGGTGGGATAAAGAGGGGGAAGTGACATGTGTGGGAGGAGTAGGATGAAGAAGAGGAATTAAGATGCTGACACTGAGTCAGTCTCTCCTGGCGTTTGAGGGAGGAAGGGTGTGTGTGAGATTGCTAGGCCTAATCCCCTGACCTTGACCATAAAAGATTAAGAATAAAGACATTTATTGATCTTGACTCTGGCTGATTTCTGGGAAGACAGAGTTCCAACACTTAATCTACGTTTACTTTATCAAAGAAATGAGAATTCATATTGCTTTCTTTTTTTCTTGATTCCATATTATTTTCTAAAGAGTTTCAAGAAAAAAAAAACAACAACTCCATAATTGAATGAATAGATGGATATTTTATTTTATATTAATCTCAGGCAGTCAAATTGAGATGATTTTCAATAGCTCACTTTATAGCATTTAAGTAGAATCAGTCACACTGAGAAAAGAAGAACAAATCAAAAGTTCAATCTGAAGTTTTCTTTCTTTCTTTCTTTCTTTTTAATGTAGCTTTTTTTCTATACCTCACTAAAATCAATTGGGAATATGAAAAAGTCTATCAATCACTTTTTAACTCATATTAATCCAATTTGTTTCACTGAAATTCAAGGAATTGTTTTTTAATAATTGTGTTTGCTTTTCCTACAAAATTAAGTATAGTTTTAACATAATTTAGAAAATAGATTACAGATGGCTAAACTTCACTTATTCACACACACATACACACATATATGAAAGTGTACATTTGTAACAAAATGATAACTATTTAAAATACAGCAAACTTCAACTGTATTGAATCAAAAGTGGCCTATTTTCTGGTTCAAGATATGTACCTCATCTCACAGTGAAAGACCTTCCATAGAATCTTCTGGTTTATACATTGCCCTACAAAGAAGTTTCACTGATTCTAAAGATCTCATGTATCTGTTTGGAATATAGGGGAAAATACTTAAGACCACAAGAATTTGATCTTGTGCCCTTGACAGGTGATTGGTATTTTCAATATATCTGAAGTTCTTATCAAATGCATTAAGTTTTAGCACTTTATCACTAAACATTTTAGAAGAATTCAAAGTTACATTTACTTCATAGCTCAAGAGAAGACCAATTGTGGGGCTTCTTATCTGTGGCCTTCAAAGACATTTATACAGCAAAGTAAAGTCTTTAACAATACTGCCAGATTTTCCAATTTTCCTTTGAAGAAGTGAGAGGGAAGACAGGAACATTGATACAATTGTGAACACAGGGGGCAGTGATGGAGTTGTTATTGAAACCTTGCCAAAATTTAATGACAATATGAAGAGTATATACTTTGCCAAGAACCCTTCTGAGGCCTTGGATTCATGATAGGAGGATTTCATTAACCTTTATATCTCCAAATAAATAGATGAATACAAAGCTTGAAAGGTACAGATGCAGGAGATAATTAAAATGATCCAACCTTCTCAAATCCACTAAATTGGCCTACACATCTGATAAAAGCAGTATCTTTTCAGGGTCCTACCAGAGAGCAAAAGGAAAGGGACAAATTTCAGATATCTCCCTCAGTATTTCAAGAATCCTAAAGAATGTGGCTTGAGGGTTAGTTGTTATGAGAGATAAGGTGAAAGTTTAAAAAGATAAATGGTAGTTGAGAAGCAGAGAGAGACTAGAAAAGGGAAGGAAATTAAAAGATTCTACCTTCATTTTTATCACAAAAAATAATGGTATTTTTTATTGTTTATGATTAAAATAAAACAAATATTTAATGAATATCTATTCTTTGCCAGGCACTGTTCTTTATAAACATTATATCATTTAATATTCATAATAAACCTGGAGATAAATGCTATATAAATATTCTCATCTTTTTAAGTGAGGGAATTAAAGCAGATAGAAATAAAAATATTTCCTATCATGTCATATCTACTAAATATTTGAAGATAGGTTTGTACTCAGGTTTTTTTACTTTATTCTGGGTCCAGCACTACATTCAACAATATTGCTTGTACTTATGAGCAGAAGTAGAGGTTTTTTGGGTTTTTTTGGTAGAGGGATGAAAAGGACAATGTATTAGATGCACATGGAATGAGACAGATAGTCTAAGTCTAAAATAGCTTAAACTTTTAAGAAAAAAAAGGTAACAGAAACCAAATCTCAACAGGAGGTATGGAAAAAAAAAATCTTTCCACAGAGGAAAAGAAGAAAACATTTATTAAGAGCCTGTTATTTGCCAATTACTATTCTAAGTGCTTTATAAGTATTATCTATTAATCTATACCAGGGAATTAGGTACTATTATTATTCCCATTTTACATTTAATCAAAATGATGTAAACAAAAGTTAAATGACTATCTGATGCCATATTTAAAATTTTTGACTCTATGCACTATTCTATTTATATACTAATTTTTTTTTTATAATTTTCAGAGTTCTTTCCACATAACTCTATGGGGGAAACATCATAAACATGATTGACATAGTGGACCCAGTTAATCTTGAAGTAAGGAAAACTTGGATTCAAGTCTTGTTTATGATACATATTGGTTGAGTGATCTTAGGGAAGTCACTTAAATACTCTATGTCCCAGAATATCTCTAAAACTCTAAGTAACACATTTAGACTTGCTGATCTGCATTAATGAGAGAAGTTCCTATAAAACTACAACCACTATCACAAAAACTATGTTCTCTAATTTTGAAGTCACATATTTTGACACCATACTAACACACACACACACACACACACACACACACAAAAAAAGAGAGAGAGAGAGAGAGAGAGAGAGAGAGAGAGAGAGAGAGAGAGAGAGAGAGAGAGAACAGATATTTTATATTTTATAGATGACAATATGGTGATCAGTAGAAAATATGTTATTTGTCTATAGTTGCACAGCTAATAAGAACTGATTAAATTTCTCATCTTCTGAATGCCAGTCTTGTGTTATTTCCACTATTCAATCTTGTTGCATGCTATTCCAAGTTAAATTAAACCCAGAGAGTTCATTATTGCAAATTTCAGCTCTATTAAAAAAAAAAAAAAACAAAAAAAAAAAAAAAAAGCTATTTCTGCAAATTTTTCAAGGATGGTAATTTACCAAAATTAGATAACAATAAAATTTTTTATTATTAATTTGATTCCTGATCCTGTTTACATTATGTAAAGAGAAATAAGAAAATGTGTTTTGTCATAAATTATTTTATTAGTTAAGTAAGGGAGAAGATATCAGTGTTCCACATTATTAGAAAAGGGTTTTGTTAATCTTAGGATAAAAAAAGATGTCCCAGGTGCTTATCAGCAAATTCAATTACAAAAGCAAAGCCTCAGTAGAAGTTTATAAATGCAAAGTGAGGAATAGGCTTAGATCATTTGGCAGTTTCTGAGCCTCTTTTTCATGGATCTTTACCTGAACTTGATGAGATTGGAGGAAAATGAAACATCTTGTATTCCAAGGCAGGGTACATACATTAAAAATAATGAAATTGGTCTGCATAGAGTAGCTTAGCTGGCAGATTGTCACAGCAGGCTCTCTCATTAGGATATGTGCTTGAAGCTTAAGATTGTTAGCATAAGCAACACAGAAATATCCAGGTGATAGTGGCTAGACATAGGCATTCATCTTTGAGCTAAATTGTTTTTGAAGAATAGTTTTGGCCACTGAGCTTCCAAAATATTACATGCCTGGAGCAATAAAAATTATTAGTTCCCTTTAACTTAAATATGTATTGCTTTTGACCAGCTTTTTATACTCATTGCTTAAGGGACTGTTCTTTTGCCCTTAATTTATAACTATTTGAATAGATTGACTTAAGGGAAATGTGTGAAGTTGTACTAGTTTCTGAAAATGGCCTTTACTCTAATGGCAACCCTTTGGGTCCTATTTCTAACTAGCTTTAAAAATAGGGAAGAGTTGTGGTGAGTCCTGGTATAAATTAAATTATAATAATATTTCTCATCCTGATGTAGATCTCAAAGTTTTTTAGAGCAAATGAGTTTTTGGTTCTTAAAATACCTCAGAGAGTGAGAAGGATATACACAATAAAATGAATATAAACTCAATATATTTGAATTGTTTCTATAATTGGCAGAGTTCTCAATTGTAAATTAAGAAATTGAGGTTAAGAAAGGGAATAAAGTACTTTACAAATAAGATTCACACATCATATTCTACACATTTTTTAAAATATTTAAATTATACTTCATTCATTCATATGTGCACCAAAAAGGGGTGCTATTTTAATAACCTTGAGGTCAGGAATCATGTTTTGCTTTGTTTTGTTTTGTTTTTTCAGGAACTGCTATACAGTATACTTCATATAAAAGCCACTTAAATGCTTAAATGAAATCATACTCAAAATAAGTACTCTACCCCCTTTCTTTAAACTATCCTTATAATTTTTGGTGAGATGATCAGTATTTTTAAAATGACTTTCAAGTAGAGAAAAGGATTTTCTCTTCCTTTCCTAGGCCTTTCATTTAATGATACTGCGACTATATTCTCTGTAGGTAGCAACAGCTTGAAGTCATATATCAGAAAAAAAGTTTAGAGAAAAAAGCTATTATCTTAATTATTGTTATATAGGAACTGTAATCATAGGAAGTATAACCAATGCCAATGAAAAGTGAAGGGGTGAATTGATTTACTGAAACGTCATATTTAAAAAAGGAATTGGAATTAATATATGATTTTTATTTTTCTTTCTTGTACCTATTGGTCAGTGTTATCATGGAAAAAGAACAGAGGGAGAGTAATATTGTGCTTTCTTTCTCATTACATGATTGATATGAAGTAAATTGGACCTCTCAGATAACCTGAGTTCTGGTATTTAATGATACTGGAAGATAGAGGATAACTTTAAAAATATTTGGCAATAAGAGTGATTACAATAACAGCAGAAATCTATTGTCATGTTCTTTCTCTTGCCCAATCTTATATCATATACTTTAAAGTTTCAGTAACGTGGCCATTATTATCATCTCCTGCTTATCAAGTTTTCTAGGTAAGAAAATTAAGACTCCTCTTGTATTATTTTCTTATTGATCCTATATACAATTATTTGATTTTGTCTTATAACTGCTAAAGTCAAAGCTCTTTTCCCTTCAACTTAGTTCTGAATTCAGCTTGCCTTTATTAGGTTAATTTTAGAAAACTAACTCTTCTATTAATCTCTGATATATTCTTGCCTCAAGGAATTTTAGTAACCTTGGGGAACATGTATGAAAGAAAGGGAGTCGGGTCTAATATTTTTACTACACCAAGCTATCCTTTAAGGATGCCAGATTTGCTATCCAAGTCTGGAATGCACCTGTACTCAAACAATGAGCAATTTTTAGTCTCACAAGAGAAAAGAAGGGTTATTGCTAGGCCATCTCATTATTAAATTTCCAACAAATCATGTTGTTCCCTTACTTCAGCTCAGTAACCAATTACATTGACTTTAATCCAATGATGTAATCTAATCTTTGTCCTATATTTCTCAAAGCCTGTCAAAGAGAAGATGGCCCTTTGGGTGGTGTTTTGAAATAAATGGAGGAAACTACTGACCAATGTATAGACAGTTGAAAAGTCTTGCTATAACAGTAGCACCTTGTTCAGAGTTCTGCCTCAGCTTATCCTTTTGTTAAATTCCAATGTCAAAAACCTGAAATTAGTCATACAATTCCATACTGATGTCATTGAAGTTATAACTGTTATGAGGTACTGAGATCAGTGCCTAATCCTTATTCAAAAGCAGACCATTATCATCTAATAATGATCACTGTTTTCTCAATCTGGGTCAGTTAAGTATTGCAGTGGATAGAACACAGGTCCTATAGTCAGGAGGACATGAGTTAAAATCTGACTTTTATCACTTATTATGTGACCCTGGCAAATCATTTGGCTTTGCTTGTCTCAGTTTCTCCTCTGTAAAATGAACTCCCAAAGGAAATGGCAAGACAAGTCCAGGAAATTCAACAGACAGTCCTAAGTAGGCTCACAGAGGGTCTGAAATAACATAAAAGCAACATTTGTCACCACATGTAAATATATACATTTTATCACTAAATTTATCTTTTCTGTAGTGTTCAAGACTTTTGGAATTCCTGATATTAAATGCATATAAAGGGAAAAAAACCCAAAAAAGATAGATAGATAGATAGATAGATAGATAGATAGATAGATAGATAGATAGATGATAGATAGATGAATGTGACAGCAGAACAAAATATTTAACTTTCTCAGAGTTTGGCTCATTGTCTTTCCTCATCCTCCATCTATGTTTTTTATAGCAATATATTTTAATATCCTCATTAATGTGCCAGCAAAGTCCTTAGTTTTATTTTTTACATTTCCTTAAATTCTCCCTCATTCTACTTCAGATACATAAAAGGATAGACATAATCTGAGTCTCACCATTATTCTCAAGTGTTCCATTTCTTTAATTTGAAGATACTCTTAAGTTCAGCTTTTAAAGTTATACTCATATTTGAGTTATACTCATATTTGACCCAACTTAAGTTTTCAGATACATTATATAATACTTCCTCTCCCAGATTCTTAAGTACAACTAAATCGGCATTTACTTTATTTTTCACACAGAGATTTTCATTTATTTTTTTTCCTAGAATGTATTTATTCCTCAGTTCTGATTAACAGAATATATTCTTTCACCTACAGTTTAAACACCCTCCTCTTGGAGAAAGTTTTCCTGTTATTGTTCTCCTCATCTATCTTCTTTTTAACTTCCTTATAATTATGTAGGTAAGTTTATTTTATTTATATTAATTTGATGCTAGGTATCCTAGTGTAGTTAAAAACTACACTAAAACTTGAAGAATAATTTAGAATGGGAATTGTTTCATTGGGAATTATTTCATATTCTTCTTTTTGTATCTCTAGTACAAAGCAGAATATCTAGAACAAGTTTTGCACCTAATGTTGATCGACTGACTGACTTATGCTCGCTATAAAACATAGACTCACCTGTCACTCATATGATACCAATTTGGGTTATATTGGGAAGGAAATAATAAATTCATCTGGCTTTTATATCACTCACTACCTACCTTTAACTCATTTCCTTTTGGGAAATATCCATTTTTCCATTTCTATAGTAAGAGTCTAAATATAGATTATTCAGCCAAATCATAGTTTTAGTGCCCTTTGTAGTAGCCTTTCCCATTCATGAATCCACTTTCTAGACACCTCATTGATTCAGTTTCAGGATTTTCTGGCTATATTGTATAAAGTTCTAATCAGAATCTAGGCTTTATTAAGTCAATGTGTCCAGTGTGAGCACATATACTATCCACCCCCACCCATGCCCCACCCCATGAGGCAATTGTACTTTGATAGACAAGCAAAAACCCTAGAAGTTCAATTACCTTCAGATAGTCCCTCTATGGAATGGTAAAAACTCCCTGGACCATTTTTTTATTCACATGCTAAAACTTCCCTGTATCAAAAAGGAGTAGTCCTTTGCTATACTGGAAATCAAGAATTAGTCTCTGGTCTCTGCAGATGGTGAGAATTCATCAGTAGATATGTTTTCATTTTCAAGATAACATCTCTACTTCCTATGTTCTGTATTATACCTATATATTCTGTACACTGCTTTAATTTTTTTTTTTTTTTTTGTTCCTCTGGTAATGTACTAAAATGAAGAGATTTCCTAAGAGGGTAAGAACTGCCTGTTTGATTCAGCCCCATCAGTGAAGTTGAAAATAGATGGCTACATTCTTCTTTTTACAAGGAGAGTGCCGTTTCTTTTATTCTTTTTCTTCACTTTTCAAATACCTTGCATTCTACTCTGACATCTGTATTCCTCACTGCCTGTGTTCACTTCTGACCTTAAACCATGAAAGTGAAATTTATGTGAGCACTTTAAGAAGACTGACAAGGTTATTAGCAATTTGCAATAAATATTATTGCTTCTGAGAGTTAGTATTATCTGAATATTTATATGTCTAGCAAAAAAAAAAAAAGAATTTTTATTAAGATATAAAGTTAGTATACCAGAGCTAAGAACTATTCTCTAATTCTTAGGGAAAATGTGGTATCAATTTAAATAATAGTTTTGGTCAGAAACTTAAAAAGTTGGAATTCTGATATTGACTTCATCATTTTCTGGTAGATTTATCTCTTTTTTTTAATTGTCTCCCTTTTTGGAAGTTTTATGAAATTCAGCAATGCAAGGGACATTCAGTGACGATAAGGGCAGAATAATTGGGTTCTTAGGATATGTTTTTAAAACTTCTTTATAAATAAGATGAAAAAAGAATGAGAAAAAAATGTGAACAAATTGTGAACAAAAAAAATAAAAAATAGGGAAGGTAAGTTTTTTTTAGTTTAAGTTCACAATTTAATTATATTTAAGTCAGAGGTTTAATGAAAACAATATTGTGGAATACAACTTGATTACATGAAATAGTTAATGCACCTTCAAAAACCTTTTATACTAGAGTGATTTTATTCTGAAGGACTCAGGATAGTATGAATTTAGAAATGATTAAAGAGTTTAAAACAGCCTTGAGAAAAGACTTACAGAATTGGGGTTATTTAGTCTAGAGAAGTGGAGACTTAATCAGAGTCATCAAATACATGAAGGGATATGGTGCAGGTGGTGAGCAGCTGGTCTTTCTGTCCATAGAGAGCTGAACAGTTTGAACAGAAGGGATTTAAATTAAATATTAAGGAAAAGGTTGTGAGTTCACATAGGGGAATAGATAAGAGTATTAAAGGATGCATGCAAATGCATCACCATTGTCGAAAAGTAACTCAAACCCTAACATTCATTAAGATCATATACTTCCACAAAAAGGACCAAGCCATTTATTTTGGTTGAGACATCAGACAGTTAACAGGCTAAAATGGTTTGTGCTATTTATTCATTTTTTGTGGGGAAAGTAAATGTTTATTTATGGAAGTTAATAACGATACATATGAACCAATGGAAAGATTTACTAGCATCCTGAGAGAAGGGGAATGACTAAGAGAAATATTTGCAAATTATTTCTAATGTGGTTTCTGAATGTATCAATATTCTCATAATCTACTACTGTTTTTGGGAGCTCTATATCTATGATGGTGATGGGTTAAAGTGACCTTTGAATAGAAAAATCATGGTTCTGAATAATATCTCCATCATTTAAAACACACACACACAGACACACACAGAGTCTATATTATTTAATAAGAAAATCCAGTCCACTGCAAATAGCTTCACTGTTTCAATATTCAAAGTCAAAAATATCCTTAAAATATAATTACCAAATTGACAGTGACCATGAAGGCTTTCATGCATTTCAGAAAATGATCATTTCTTTTACAGCAGAAAAGCATGAATTGTTCTAATTACAGTGAAATAGGGTAATTGTACTTGTTGGCCTAATTTTTTTTCATTCAATTCTGACCTGATGGCATTGACAAAAAATAAAAAATAAAAAAAGTAATTCAATTCCGTAGTCTCTTCTCTTGATCTATGTCATGTAGTGATTACATGTATTTAAATTTTCAGAAGATATAAAATCAGATGAATGGCCTTATTATTATGAATAAGAAAGGACTGATAGTTACACTTTCCTCTAAAAAGTTATTTTCTCTATTCAGAAAATAGGGGAACAAAGACATGATACTCTCTCTTTTCAAGAAAATCTTTATGAATACAATAAACATGTTTCTTTTTCTAATTCATTTTGCTGTTTTTTTAAAGTATTAAAATTCTGATTTGTGAAACTACAAAAATGTAGTATTTGAAAAAAATCAAATGTCATTAAAGTTCTCATTAGCATTTAAGAATTTCTTTTGTGTAAAGAAATTGATTTAGCTGGATTATAGAAACTGATATATAATTAGGAAGATGGAGTTCCTTCTATTGTATGAAGATCCTTTTTTAAAATTTTATTTACGAATTTTTTTGACAGTATATATGCATGAGTATTTTTTTTTTATAACATTATCCCTTGTATTCATTTTTCCAAATTATCCCCTCCCTCCCTCTATTCCCTCCCCTAGATGACAGGCAATCCCTGTTTGAAGATGTTTTGAAAGCAGTCATGTTAACAACACAGCAAGGCTGTTTTACTGAAAATGCTTTTAGTTATGTCCATGTATAAGATAACAGACAAGGCAAAATGAATCAGGTATTGTGGAAGAAAGAATGAGACATATTGCCTCTCTTTCTAATTTATTTCACATTAGAATCACTTTTTCTGTACAAAAGTAAGGAGCACTAACTTGTGTATCTATCATTCTCCCCAGAATCTTAGGGAGGGATAGAGTAGCATTTTCTCTCTAGAGTTATCTCAAATGTCAACCTAGTTCTCAACTGGGGAGTGCCAATACTAAAGCTAAGATCATATTCATTTTGGAAATAGCCTTGGCAAAGCATTCCTGGCATGGTTGCATAGTGATATTTGACATCAATATATAATTTAAATTGGAATAGAAACTTTTATATTTTTGCTAAAATATATGCAACTGTTTTGCCCAGGACATCAAACATTGGTTTCTACTCTCTTTGGATTTGAATAAGGTTTTAAATTCTAGTCATGGAATCTCTGCAGGTGTTTCTTGTAGATCATATTCATTCTAACCAACTTGCATTCTAAGTGATTTTTTCCCAATGTAAATAGGTCGATAATATTTAAAATTGAAAGTATTTAAAATCTCATATCTTATCTTTTCTTCCCCCCTCCAAACCCCCAGTTGTTGTTATTTGTTGTTAGCTTTTTTACAACAAAATCATGAAGTCTGTCAATTTGTTTAATGTCTATTTTTTGATTCATATTTAATTGTTTATAAAATTTCATGGTGCATTTTTCCAGGAAAAGTTACTTTAAGAAAACAAAATAAAGATTTTTGTGTTTTTAAAAATTTAATCCATTTTTATAGCTTCTCTTTGTTCTCTTAAATTTATCAATCCACAACCTTTCAAGTATCTGAAATAGTTGTTGTTCCTGGCAACTTCATGCAGTAAATTTGAAATAAAAATGGCCTTCAGAGACATTCAATCTGATATCTTTTTTCAGTATAACAAAAACATGTTAGCATAATATCATGTGACTTCTGCTTTCTTGACTTAGGCATTCCTCTGTTAAAAGTGTTTTCATTTGAAGCAAATGATTTTCAATTTATTCTGTTTCCCATTAGCAAAGAAAACCATCAATCTTTAATCTGTTATCTTAAAATTCTCTTATTATACTAAAGTAGGTTCCTTCTTTCCTTCCATTCTTCCTTTCTTCTTTCATTCCTTCATTTCTTTTACTTTCTCTATTTCTTTTCTTTTTTTTTCTTCTTTGCTTTTTATGTATGAAGACCATATTCAGAATATTGTGTTTACAATGGTCTTATAACTCTTCAATTTCTTACTGTTTTGATTACAATTTCATTTTCAAGCAATATGAGTTAGAGTTAATTTCTAATGTACCCTAAGCTGACATCTATTGAAATGATGATAGTAAAAGGATAGAATAATGACTTAAATATGGATGAATAACTTTCCTAAATATTAAAATAGGAAGTTATTTGAATTATATTATGTCTGAATTACATATGTATATTATATAATATATATTATATTATATCTGAATTATTTCTATATCTATATCTACATATCTATATATCTGAATCATTAAGAAATTAATTAGTGAGGTACATGGGATGCCTGGTAAAGGGATACCTTCCGAGCCAGGAAGAGATAGGTTTGAGTTAGGTCTCTAACACTATTTCTGTGACATTAGACAAGTCATAGCATTACTATAAAGGTAGGCAAACTAGTAACACTGTAGGTTGCAGAACTTATGCTGAACATTATTTGAAGGGGGATTTTTCTTAACTTAGAGTTTTCAATGTTAAATAAACCAGTTATATTTTACTGATAAATACTAATAATTAAAATTATTAGAATTATTTCTCATTGACAGATTTTTTTGAACTCCTAATTATAGAAAAGTAAAAATATTCAGTATTTTGTTTTTATCACAAAATGATTGCTCTCCCAAAATTTTCAAAATAAAATAATGTAGAATGATCGACCACATAAAACTCTTTTTTTTTGCTACATCTTTTGATACATTTGTTTCAATTTAACATTAGAAGCAGAATATTTCAATAGTGAATCCTCATACAAATATTGCTATAGCCAATTAAACATTTATCTCTTATTTATTTACATTTGAAACCCAGTTTTTGAATCTGTTATAATTTCTAAATCTTTATTCCAGATGTAAAGATATTGAGAATCACATGGTCATTGTTATAGTAGATAAAAAAGATATTATAGAAAGAACTAAGCTGTACAAGTCTTGAAAAGCTCTACTGATTAATAAAATGATTTTAATTAATCAAATCAAAACTTTATTTTTCCTTCATTTTTTGCTAACAATAAAGAATTCATGAGAGTAGTGGATTTCTTATAGATAGTTATATAAGAAATATTAGCTCAGAAGAAAGAATATTTGTGATTTAAAAAGAAATGAATCATATCAAATGAAGAAAATTTTGAGAAGAAAAATCTAAATACTTTAATTAGAAAATACTTTAAACAATTCCACTCCTAATACCAATATCAATACATCAATAAATCTCTATTAGCATATATATGTATATATATATATGTATATATGCATACATACATATATATATATATACATATATATATATTGAATCTATTCAATACATGGAGTCATTTTTGTTATCTTTCTAAGCAAGATACATAATTCATAGGATCTCAGATTTGTGGAAAGTTAGAGCTAGAAGGGCCTTGCAAATCATACATTTCAACCCTTTCATTTTGTAGATTAGGAAATAGCACAAATCTTTTCTGAACTTAAATTGTTCTTGCTATATCACTTTTCAAATACTGTAATTCTAACATATTTACCAGTTCATAACATTTTAGGTAGTCTTCCATCTCTCTTCAGAAACATAGGTAATAAAATAAATGAAATCAGTGCCCTTTGCTTCTTATCTGTCATACATTGGTACTTTTGCTGGCCTTGTGGCTATCTGCAAGGCTGATTTACATTCTGTTGTTGAAGTTATAGTTTATTCCCTCCCAGAGGTGATGATTTTATATTTCTAAACTACACTTATTATAAAAGAGAACTGAAAAGTATTTCAAAAGACCTCACATATTATCATTTTGATAGTTTGATGTTCCAGTCCATCTCTGATCTCATCTCAAGAAGGTAAATTGAAAAATAAAGAAAGAAAGAAGGAAATAATTCCAACAACATATTACTTATAAATTCCAAAATAAAATAAAATTTAAAATATCAGATTTTCTTTTGTATCTGCACAATTTAAATCTACCCTACAAAACCTTTATCATAATTTCTAAAACATTTTATCATATTAGTTTTGATTTAGCCTTCTTCATTTATTATATCATTAACAATATATAAGGAAAAACCAGCCTTCCTACAAATGTTTTCTAGATTTTATAAAGCAATTGGATATATGACAAGGGCATCAAGTCTGAATTAAGCATAGTCTAGGAAAATCTCACATAATCATTACTGTTTAGTTAAGGGTAAAAACATGATATCGCAGGGTATGCATACAAGGAAACATTTACTAACAGTAATGGATGCAACTCACCTCTTAATCCATGCCCAGTGTTACTCTATAGTAGTGTGAAATAAACATGTATATATCCACTGCAACCTGGGCCAGTGCCATTCAGCCTGACTTTTATCTCACCTTTTCTTTTCAATGACTCAGGATAAGACAGTAAATCCAATAAATACATGGCATCATCCCATAATGTCATTAGTCCTGTTCAAAGGACAAACAACACTCATCAGGTCTCCTTTCTGGTGGTAATTTCATTCCCAAACTTTCCAATGATTTCCTGATAAACTCAAGTGATGTTTACAGAACAATATATGATATGTTTATAAATGTTTAACAATCAAGCAGTAGGGTAAAGAGGAAATATATTCACACTTAAGTACTTTTAAATTATATCTGCATTATTAGTACTTTTTAAGACAATTAGAAAAACAATAAATCAAACCCTGATTTGTTGTCTATTTCTGAGGTGTAAATGTTTACACTGAAAATTCAATAATGAGCTTTTATAAGACAATTACAACTGGCTTTTGGGCCCAGAGACTCCAAGAAGTATAGTCCTCAGGGCAAGGTGTGATGATAGCTATAATACAGAAATAACTACTATATCAAAAAGTTATATATGCATGCCTTTTTGTGTCCTTAATTGAACATGAAAGCCAAATCCAGAGGGCCAGGTATCATTAGGGAGCTGTGTCAATGGAGATGCTTGAATCTTAACCACTGAATCTATTAAGTCCTGGGGAAAGATTTCTTACCTTTTAGGGGAGGAATCATGGAATAGGTTGGTGGATAGTGATAGACACTGGGCAAGATGCTTAATATCTTAATATCTTTGTGTCTCAATTCCTCACTTGTCAAATGAAGCATTTGGACCCAACAATCCATTCAGTTCTTAATTTATGATCCTATTTTGTTTGAAAACACTCCTTTCATTTTAGGGACATGTATTGATAAATAATTATTATGGATGAGTGGCTCAGTTCTGAAAACAAAGAAGTTTATTCATTTAATCATGTATACTCTTTGTGATGTCAAGAACCATAATGTCCCTGGTAGTTTCTTGGAAAAGAACCTGGAGTATCTTGCCATTTCTTTCTCCAATAGAATAGGCAAATAAAGTTTAAAAGACTTTTCAGAGTCACACAGCTAGTATGAGTATGAAGCCAGATTTGAATTAGGGTTTACCTGACTTACCTGTGTCATTTAATTGCCTTTTTCTATTAAGAACAGCATTCTAATAATTCCATTTTTGCTTATTAATTTATGTGTGCAATCATGACAGAGTCCAGTATGAACATGTGAATGTGTATAAGCACTTAGAAATAATTGATTTTTAAAATAAATGTCAGGTGCAATATATATATATATATATATATATATATATATATATATATATATTTATATACACACAGATATATATAAAACATTTCTTTGGGAAAAGTGGAGAATCTAAGACCATCTGAAGCTGACCATAGAGAATGGTCAGATCACAAAATATAATTGTTGCATAAAGATTAAAGATTCTTTCTGGTGTTATAAGAATGGTCTACTAAGTGCCTTCTAAAGAAGCTTTTCCTCTTCACTTTCTGTGATCATCAGTGATAAATCATTCACATCTTTAATGACTTCCAAATGCAAATAAAACAATGTCTAACCACTTCAGCCTTCTGGGATAAATAATCCTCCATTATCTAATTTAAATGTTTCTAAATTCCAGTTCCCTATTTGATGCCTGTTAGATAGGCCTTTCAAATTATTCCTTCAAACCACCCTCATTCTATTATATATTGTTGTTGTGGTTATTGTGTAGTCTGACTCTTCATGACTTCATTTGAAATTTTCTCAGCCAAGATACTAGGAGTGATTTTCCATTTTCCTCTCCAACTCACTAAACATATGAGGAAAACGACACAAGTAGGGTTAAGTGACTCATCAAGGGTCACAAAGCTAGTAAATGTTTGAGGCCATATTTCAGCTCAGTAATATGAATCTTTCTGACTTCAGATCTAGCATAATATCCATTGTTCCATCCAAATGGTCCTGCATACCATACATCCCCATATAAATGATGTATATTCTCACCAATGAGCTTTGTTGTTTCACCATCTGCAAGAGAGATGATAGTGTGTTCTATCACTGTATACCAATCCTTCTATGCTTACCTGAATTGTTTATGTCCATCATTCCTTTAGGCACAATACTAGTCTATTTCTTTCATGTACCACAAAGTTTGTTTAATCAATCTTAATATATAGGCATCTGTCTTTTTTCCATTTCTTTTCTACCACAAAAATGTAAATTTGTTACATTGTGAAACTTTCACATATATGGTGATATTTTTTAAAGGATGTGAGATCCATATCCATTGGATTTTGTTTAACCTCACAATAATGCCCTAGAAGCAATATTTAATGAAGAAAATATAGATTTCACATATCAACACTATTTTCTAAAGAGTCAGAAAATAACAAATTAATAATGAGAAAGGCATATTTTTGAAGCAAAAAACAGCTCTCACAGGGTGTTATCATCTTTCTATGTTTCAATCAAGCCTAGAGTTCACAACTTATAATCTTTTGATCTTACTGAAACTAGCCTAACAGATCAAAATAGATAAATAGGAATTTCAAAATATAAAAGTACTCTTTATAGGCATTATTAGGGACATGCATAATAGAACTTTAATAAAGAACCAACAGAAAAATGTCTTTACTAAATTAAATACAATTTACTTTTTAACAAATACATCCCAATATGCATTCACACACCTATTAAATGCTTTCATATTTCATGTACTTATCTGACCTATGTTGAAAAAATGAATAAGCATGAAGATAAAAGATTTATACATGTGAACCAGTAAAGGTATTAAAGAGTAGTGAGTCAGATAGGAGCATAGTGGTTTGAGATTAGTGTCACGAAATCTCAGAAAGAGGAAATAAGAATACAGAAAGGGAATTAGGTAAAGTCTTAAATATTAACATATAAGTCAAGTAGAATGAATATGAAGAAATACACTATCTGATTATTCCAATTAAGAAATGACTGGTAACTTTAAAGAATATTGTTTTGATCATTTCAGATTGCAAATAATTGAGGGATGAGAGAACATGTGGTGGTTGGTAAGACATTGGTAATGCTTGTACTTTCCTGATATTAGTGAGTGGAAGCAGGGTTTCAAATATGCCTAAATTACCTCCATTCTTAAAGACCTTCTGTAGATCCTATCTCAAGGTAGCATTTCTCTCATAATGTAGGTTGAAGAATGTTGCTCACCTGAATTGGTGGAAGGAGCTTCCTTACCTACTCTTTTTCCATATCAGTGAAATAAATTCCTATTCTCTGGATCAAAGTTTCATAAACTGTGAGTTCTGTCCCCATATGTCATTACATAACTTAATGTAGATATCCCAAGATGATGGTTTATTATCAGTAAATGTTTTTTAATATCTATTTTATATACATATATACCCATGGTCATTAAAAATAATATCTCGGGCAAAAAGGGCTTGTTATCTGAAAAAAGATTGTAGACACCATTATCCCCTCAAACTACCATTTTAACCTCTTTTTTTTTTGGTAAACTAATAGAAAATGCTATCTATATTCATAATTTTACTTCCTTTCTTCTCATTACCTCTTTAACACTGGATTCTGATATCATTGCTCAATTGAAATTTCATTCTGCATTTTGTATAGCTTCTTAAATTTAAAATCATATGACCTTCTACAAATCTTCACCTTTAAATTAGATGTCTGGTGTACTTGACAGTATTGACATCCTTTTTGCTCTAGAAAAAAAGTGTCCTCTATGTTTTCCTAACACTATTCTTTTCTGGTTTTCCTTTTGCCTATACTCTTCACTATCCTTTGCTGACTCATTTTCCATATCACATCCCCCAACTCTGGAACAATATCCAGTGTTTGTCCTGAGATCTTTTCTTTTCTCTCTCTCCCTTTTTCTCTCCTCCTTCTTCCTCACTCAATTAACATCCTTCCATTCCTCCTTTTCCTTTACCTTCTTCATGTCTTTTTATTCTTGTTCTTCTTGTGAGTTCCTGTGGTCAAGGAAATTTATCATCCTCTTATGTAATTATAGGTTTTTGCATTCAGAAACAAAAAATGTTACAAATTATCATATAAATATAAAAGATTACTTTAATCAAATTATGAGTTTCTTTGAGCAAAATGAAAAACTTCACATAAGAAATTTGTAGCTTAAAAAATAGATAAATGAAGGGATGAGAAATAATTCAAAATTAGGATAGGTCTATCTATCTATCTATCTATCTCTATCTATCTATCTATCTATCTATCTAGCTAGCTAGCTAGCTCTCTATCAACCTGTTTATAAGTTTTGGAATTCTCAAGAACTAAATCATGTATCTTTTGCTGTTAACCACAGGATCATTAACATGATTGTCATTTTCTGAATTTGTTCTAAAATTGACAAAAACATCATATCATAGAAAATAGAATTTAGGCATTAAAGTTATGAAAATTTAGGTTCAAATCCAAATTCTGACATTTATTGTGAGACCCAGAGCAAATCACTTTATTTCTGTTTGCCTAAAATAACTCCATAGAAAATTACTAGCAAGTCATAAACACATTCCAATTTTCTTTGGAAGATTAAATTCCCTGTTTGCTTCCCAAATCCCAAATATTTTGAATACTTTTGCATTTCCAAATTAATTTTTAAAATTACTTTGTGTGATTTCATCATCAGAATAGTATGTTTTGGAATTTACAAAAACTATACCATATTTTTCTTTGTTTTTATATATAGTTTTAAGGAAAATATCACTTATTGAGAAGCAAAATATTTATAACATAGTATCATGAACTTAACTATGGAATGAGAGTCACCATCATATTTCTCAAGGATTTCATAACCTTTTATAGGACAGAATATGCCTACACTTGAAACGTAAAAACAGTCAAAAATATATAATCATCTTTTAAAATAAGTACATAAGAGAAGTAAAAATAAGGGAAGTTCAGAGTCAGAGGGATTATTCAGCAGTATTTTCCTACATAAATTACATTTTTGAGACAAATTTTTAATTTCATAAAGATTATCAACTGTCAAAAAATAATAGGAGAGCATTCTATGAAAAGGGAATGATCGAGGAAAAAATTGTATGTGCAGTATGCTTTACTACAATACAGGAGAATGAAGAAATGATATTTCTGTAACCAAGGACCTTTAGACACATTTTTCCTGGTATACCACAAAGAAAATTCTTGCTTAGGTATAAATTTAGATAAAATGGCCTCTAATGTCCTTTTTAATTATAAGAGTTTGACATTGAAAAAATTGAGAGTTTAACATTGAAGTTAGGAGCCAATGTTTTTATCAATAGATTATAAATATTTTTTGAGATTCCCAACAAACCTAATATACTCAACTAGTAATAACCATATCAAGCTTTTCATAATAATAATTACCTCATTCTTCCTCCTTCCCCTACTAGTATACTAATGCTTCTTATTAGAGAAAAAAAGAGTCTAACTTCATCTAACAATTAAAAGTTCTGGGAAAGAAGTATTTTTACTGGTAACTTTTGTAACTTCAGGCAATTATATGAGGAAGAATAAATTCTTGGTCTTGAAGTTAGAAATATTTGAGTTCAAATCCTGCTGGAGATCTTCTTTAGATATAAGTAAAATTCTGTGTTATTTACTCATAAAACAGAGATAATTATAATGCTACCTTATTGGGGCTTGTTTAAATTGAATAAGATCTATGTATGTTAGCTACTATTATCCCTTCAATTATTACTAATATTACTCTTTGAAACATGGTTAAAGGTGGGGTGGAAAATCAATACAGATAGGATTACCATTTCTTCAATGCAAAAGAGCTTACATTTTTTTTTTCCAAATTAAAAAAAAGAATCATAGCTTGGCTACATTTTTGCTTTCATAATCCAAGATTTAATCCACATGGGCACCATTAATGGACTCTAAGACCCTCTAAAAGTTTCAGGAGTCCTATGATCAAGGAAATTTATCACCCTCTGATGTGATTATAGGTTTTGGTCTTCAGAAAACAGATATAGAGCTTTTTTGTCAAGGCTGAAATTAAACCTCTTCTAACTTTGAAGAATTTATCTAAGCTTGAATTTTTATTTATTATTTTTCACATTAATCACCTTTCTAAAAATTTCTTCTTATTCCTTTTAGATAGAGGGGATAGTAAAGCTGCATTTTCCTTTTTCAATTAAAAGACTTTCCTTTGAAATCCCAGGGCTACTTTCAAACTATAATGAAGTATCAAAATGTGCCTTCATAGATGATGATGGACTAGTAATGAATTATTTGCATCCCGGCTGTACACTCTATTGATTCTTTGTTTTTACCACAAATTCTGGAGCATATCTACATCAGGAAGATTTTAAATCTTCAGGGATTATTTTCTTTTTTCTTTTTGGCAGCTTTATAGAAAATCTTCTGTTGTTTGTTCTCAGTCACAGATGGGAGATTTATTATTTCTTTTGACCTTATCTCTCCTTGCTGCCACTTCTCACTGGTGTCAAAACTGACAGGTCTTTCCAAAACTTCTAGATTTCTTTGGAATTGTCTGTTATACTTTTTTTATGTAGCAAGCAATAGAGGCATCTATAATTGAGTAGAGCTGCTAATGTCTTTTATTTGCAATTTTTATTTGTAATAATAACAATAATCATGGTTACTTTTATCTTAATTTATACCAGGTCTGAGATTTCATTGTCATGAGGAAACTCTCTACCAATGCAGAGCAACATCTGCTCGCGCTTTCTAAACTTAGAAAGTTGCCTGGACAGGTTTTTTTTTTTTTGTTTTTTTTTTGTTTTTTTTTTTTTTTGTTTTTTTTCCCTGAGGCAATTGGAGTTAAGTGACTTGCCCAGGGTCACACAGCTAGGAAGTTTTAAGTGTCTGAGGTCAGATTTGAAATCAGGTCCTCCTAACTTCAGGGCTGGTATACTATCCAATGTGCCCCTACCTGTCCCTACCTGGGCAGTTTTAAGATGAAAAAACAAAAGATATCTATAGTTATGTTCTGAGTTAACTGGAGAAATGCAAATTAAAACATTCTGAGGCACTGTTCACACTTATCATGAAAGAAAAATGAAAAATGTTAGAAGAGACATGGGGAAATTAGACACTAATTCACCAATTTGGGACTTGGAAGTATGTACAAAGGATAATCAAACTGTGCATACCTTTGATCCCACTGTATCTAAAAGTGATTAAAAAAAAAAAAAGATAAAAGGAAGGCTCTATTTGCACACTGTAATGCGCTGTTGTCTCCAGAAGCTGCTGGATCTCTCTCTGGGAAGAGATCTGCTGTGTCTTCTACTCAAATCTCTCCGACAGATTCTTCTTCCTGTAACGAACCGTTGTCTCCAGGCAGTTGCTGTTAACTCTTGTCCAAAGAAGTGACTTCCCTTCCTGCAGAGAGCCCCGTCAAGCCTGATGCAATTCAGAGTCTTCTCCTCTTCCTGGATTGCTGTCCTCTTTATCCTCCCAGAGAATGGGCGTGGGATAATGCAAGGGCTTCTGGGAAGAACCACTTCAGCCAATGGGCTTGCTCCTTCTATCAAGTCAACCTGAGTTCTCACCTTGTAACTATCCAGACAACCTCAGTTCTCACTTAGTAATCCTAACATCTCCCCCTTTCTTTTGATTTAGAACATAGGACAGTCATGACCTTGAAACATAAATCCATCAATATGGGAAGTATTACAGATAATTACATAAATTACATAAGCACATAGTAACATAGTAACATAACACATGCTAGAAGTATATAACATAATCATAATCAAATAATCATAAATTGAAAATTTATAAATGTCCATAAGTCCATTGTCCATTAGTCTCATCTTGTGTGAGGAAGTCCAATGATTCCTGCTGGTTTTTAAAGTTCTTTAACAGTCTTCTTATTATTCATGATCTTTCAGTGTCAGATGTTTCTTAGATCTTCTCCTTTATTTTGAGGTCTTTCTCTTTTTCTGTCTCTCTCTGATGGACAAGGTGAATATGACTCGTTGGCACCCATCTGATTCCTTTTCCTGCTGAAGAAATACAAGCAAACCCTCTCTCCCAGGCAGTTAACCTATTCTAATTACCTTCTATTTACCACTTTCTAAATATCTTCTCATCATCTGACAATTACATTGGAATTGTTTGCACTGGATACAGCCCTGTTGGTTTAAAAGGCCTGTATTCTCCCCAAGTGTAATCCATTTTTGCAATCTGATTGCCTTTTGACTGACTTATCAGGTAATCCCTTTCTGCCATGTGATTGCTTCTCTGCTGATTGATTAAATCAGAGTCCTGGCCTCTAAAGGCTCTTTGGGTGTAACATCAGCTGCCATCATGCCCCAAGTCTTTTTTGCCTGGGGCCCTGGACCTGGGCCCCTCATCCCATTTCCCTGAATTATTCTACACTCTGATGCCCAATGGAGTCCTCTGTTGCATTTTGGACATGGGGTTTTAGGTCTTCTTTCACCCTGTCTTCTCCCTGTATCTCCATACCTACACTGAGCTCTTAGATGCCCAATTTTTCCACATTGAAAACATCGCCGAGTTTCTCTAGAAGGCCCTTGCCAGGAGGGACCCTGTCTTTCCACATTCATCATTGTCTGGGTGTAAAAAGCATTTGTTCCCACTGTAGCACAGCGTCTTATGATCTCCTCTAAAGGAGCATCTTTGTGTAATCCCCATATAATTCTTTTGCAAATCTCATTGGCATTTTCCTTAGCCAGATGTCTGGTCATTATTTCTGTAGCTGAATTTTCTCCAATAGTTCTTTTGACAGCAGTTTGCAAACGTCCCACAAAATCTGCAAAAGGTTCATTGGGACCTTGCTGTATTTTAGTGAAAGCCTCTCCACGATCTTTCTGTCCAGGAAGGACACCCCAAGCTTTTATTGCAGCCTTAGCACTTTGTTCATATATTGTCATGGTATAATTAATCTGTTCCGAATTCTCTCCATATTGACCTTCACCAGCTAAGTGCTCAAAAGTGAATTGTGTGTTAACTCCTATTTCCAAATTGCATCTGACTTGAATTTTACATAATTCATGAAATTCCGCAAGCCATAATAAATTTTCTCCAGGTTCCAGACATGTCCTTGCTATGGATTTCCAATCATTCGGGGTTAGGACTTCATAAGACAAACCATCTAGTAACATTTTAACATAAGCTGATGTAGCCCCATAAAGGGTACAACCTTTTTTCAAATCCTTAATTTTATTCAAATCTAAAGGTGCATATTTTCTCCTTTTATGTCCTACAGAGTCAATCTCTTCAATCACAGGATATGCATGTATAAAATCACTTATATCCTGTCCTTCTCTCTTAGCTTTAACCAATGCTTTTTCTAATCTTGTCATAGGCTTAGGCTGCTTCACAGGCAATTCTGTTTGTGTTTCTGCCTCTTCCTCTCCTCCTTCTTGCTCCACCCATGAAGGGTTAATTGAGGGAGGAGATGGGAGGTGCTCCTGTTGCTCAGAATTGTACTTAACTTCATTGTTATCTGATTCATCCTTTTCACCTAGTTTAGTTGACACCTCCCCATTTTGCTCCTTCATCTCTTCCTTTAGAATAACATTTTTTAAAGCCATTTGGATTAAATTGTAGGTATGAATTGTATCTTTGGAAACTGAGTTTGGTCTGGAACCAAAGGGCAAAATGTCACAAAGGCAATTGTAGTGTTCACCTAATTGCTCTCCTACTAATTTCCACTCATCTGGATCCAATTCTTTTTCCAGAGAAAAAGAAGGACATATAACCTTCACAGTTCTTAAAAGTTCAGTAATCTCCTCTAAAATTATAATCAATCCTTGGCTTTTCATAACCTTGATGATGCTCTCCAAACATTTTCCTTGAACAGAAGGTGTTTGCCCCATTTCACTATAAGAGATTCCTGGTTTAGCCCTTAATAAGTTAAGTTCCTTATTTATCTATTAGTATGCTCACTTAATCTTTAACAAAGTTTCCTTGTTACTCACGGTTCTGGGTCAGAGAGACTGAGATCTAGATCGGAAGCTTTTCCACTGGAATCAGGACTGTATCAGGTCCCTGTTCGGGCGCCAAATTGCGAAGGTCTGGTCTAGCTCCTCTTGTCAGGATAAGCAAAAGTCCTTGCCCCACGTGTGGGGCAAGTTGAACTGGCTTTATCCAATGTGGTTGAAAGAGTCACTCAAAAACCCTTGGAAATATCAGTTTTTGCTACAAAAGAGGCACCCACAGCAGTCCTTCATCAAGGAGACAGAGTGATTGAGTGGGTGAACCTCCCAGCACAACCAGAACAAAGCCTTACACCTTACCCAGTGCTTGTGGCTAGGATTTTATTAAAGGCTATTAAGAGAGTAACACAATTATCTGGGATAAGTCCTGAAAAAATATACACATTCTATACTAACGCACAGATTAATGTATGCTGTGAGAACATCCCAGAATGGCAAATTTTATTGGCCACCGCTCCAAATTTTGCACATGGATCTCCATTAAAGATTACCCGGCTACTACATAATTGGCGATGGATTTTTGAAGAAAAGGTTTCTAAGGTTCCTCTTAAAGGACCAACAATCTTTACAGATGCCTCCAAAGAAAATATTTGTGCCATATACTCTCATGATTTAACCATAAAGAGAGTAATCAGGACTCCTTTTCAATCCACTCAACAGAATGAATTATTTGCTATCATGCTAGCTCTCACTTATTACCCAGGAGACGTAAATATAATTACTGATTCAGCCTATTCAGTAGGTGTAGTACAAAGAATTGCCACAGCCCAAATAAAATTTGCAGCCTCTAATATTTATCAGCTCTTTAAGGAACTTCAAGAGCAAGTGAGAAAACATCCAGGCAAGATTTATATCTTGCATGTCCACTCACATAGTGGACTTCCAGGTCCCATTTTTGATGGAAATTCAAAGGCAGATAGCCTTCTAACCATGTTAGCCAGTAGTCCTTTATTTCAGGAAGCACAAGAATCTCATTCTAAATATCATCAGGCTGCTCGAGCTTTACGTTTACAATTTGGAATCACAAGAGAGGAAGCTAGGAGCATAGTAAAAAGCTGTACAGCTTGTCTTCCTTTCCATGCTCCTACACTCCCTCCAGGGAAGAATCCTCGTGGTTTGAGACCCAATGAAATCTGGCAAATGGATGTGACCCATTATAAATCTTTTGGTCGTCTATCTTTTATTCATGTCGTGGTAGACACCTTTTCAGGATTCACATTTGCAATGCCAGCAGCAAAAGAGACAGCCCGAGTGGTCACTGAATTCCTTATACAAGCTTTTGCAATTATGGGTGTGCCACAAGCAATAAAAACAGACAATGGACCTGCATATACGTCCAAACATTTTACACACTTTTGTGCACAGTATAAGATTTTACATACCACGGGCATACCCTTTAATCCTCAAGGGCAGGCAATAGTAGAGAGAAGAAACAGAGATATTAAGACACTCCTCTAAATCAAAAGAAAGGGGGAGATGTTAGGATTACTAAGTGAGAACTGAGGTTGTCTGGATAGTTACAAGGTGAGAACTCAGGTTGACTTGATAGAAGGAGCAAGCCCATTGGCTGAAGTGGTTCTTCCCAGAAGCCCTTGCATTATCCCACGCCCATTCTCTGGGAGAATAAAAGAGAGCTCTCAGAGAAAGAAGAAGACTTTCTGCATTACATCAGGCCTGACGGGGCCAACTGTAATGCGCTGTTGTCTCCAGAAGCTGCTGGATCTCTCTCTGGGAAGAGATCTGCTGTGTCTTCTACTCAAATCTCTCCGACAGATTCTTCTTCCTGTAACGAACCGTTGTCTCCAGGCAGTTGCTGTTAACTCTTGTCCAAAGAAGTGACTTCCCTTCCTGCAGAGAGCCCCGTCAAGCCTGATGCAATTCAGAGTCTTCTCCTCTTCCTGGATTGCTGTCCTCTTTATCCTCCCAGAGAATGGGCGTGGGATAATGCAAGGGCTTCTGGGAAGAACCACTTCAGCCAATGGGCTTGCTCCTTCTATCAAGTCAACCTGAGTTCTCACCTTGTAACTATCCAGACAACCTCAGTTCTCACTTAGTAATCCTAACAGCACACAAACACATTTTTTTGAGCAGTTCTTCTTGTGGTGATAAAGAATTAACCACTGAGGGGATGCCAATCAATTAGGAAATGACTAAGTTGTGTAATATGAATGTAATAGAATATTACTTTACTACAAGAAATGATGAGAAGGTAGATTTCAGATAAACAGACAGGTTTACATGAACTGATGCTGAGTGAAGTGAACAGAACCAACATAACATTGTATAAAATAACAGTAATATTGCATGATGATTATTAACTGAGTAATTTAGTAATCTCAGAAATACAACATTGCAAGACTATTTCAAAGGACTTGTGATGAAAAATTCTATCTATATCCAGATAAAGAACTCATGGAATCTGAATGTAGTCCAAACCATATTATTTCCACTTTATTTTTTTCATATTTATTTTTTCTTTTGTTTCTTCTTTCACAACATGACTAATATGGACATAAGTTATATAATACATGAAGAGTTATGTGTAAATTTATGTGTATAGATTATAAAACACATGAAAATAGCATGTTTTCATATATGTATGTATACACCTAAACATACACACATCACACATAAACATATATGTGTATAATAGCAATCATATTTATGTGAAAACATATGTGAGTATGTGTAAAACATATAATTTGTCAACTATCTTACTATCACTAATATCTATATGATATAGACATACAGCTATATATATATAAATAATGTAAAAGATAATTTGTAAACATATGTCTGCATATGTCTAAATATATTATATAAAGTCCTTATTGTCATATATGTACATATACATACATATAGAGTCACGTGCAAACACACACGTATATATTACTATCAAATGCAATTTATATTGCATATACACACACAAATAGACACCGACATATACACACACACACACACACACACACACACACACACACACACATATATATATATATATATATATATATATATATTGCTTACTATCAAATAGAGAGGGTATATGGGTGGAAGAGAGGGAGAAAATTAAATTTTTAACTGAGTATTAAAAAGGGGATGTGGGAAAACTGGGATACTAATGCATTGTTGGTGGAGTTGTGAAAGAATCCAGCCATTCTGGAGAGCAATTTGGAACTATGCCCAAAAAGTTATCAAACTGTGCATACCCTTTGATCCAGCAGTGCTACTATTGGGCTTATATCCCAAAGAAATACTAAAGATGAGAAAGGGACCTGTATGTGCTAAAATGTTTGTGGCAGCTCTTTTTGTAGTGGCCAGAAACTGGAAAATGAATGGATGTCCATCAATTGGAGAATGGTTGGGTAAAGTATGGTATATGAAGGTTATGGAATATTATTGCTCTGTAAGAAATGACCAGCAGGATGAATACAGAGAGGCTTGGAGAGACTTACATCAACTGATGCTGAGTGAAACGAGCAGAACCAGAAGATCACTATACACTTCAACAACAATACTGTATGAGGATGTATTCTGATGGAAGTGGATATCTTCAACATAAAGAAGATCCAACTCACTTCCAGTTGATCAATGATGGACAGAAATAACTATACCCAGAGAAGAAACACTGGGTATTGAATGCAAACTTTTAGCACTACTGCCTTTCTACCCAGGTTACTTATACCTTCGGAATCCAACTCTTAACGTACAACAAGAAAATTGGATTTGCACACATATATTGTATCTAGGATATACTGTAACACATTTAATATGTATAGGATTGCCTGTCACCTAGGGGAAAGAGTAGAGGGAAGGAGGGAGGGGAAAATTTGGAAAAATTAATACAAGGGATAATGTTATAAAATTATTCATGCAAAAAAAAAGAATTTACATTTTTTATAAAAAAATTAATTTTAAATGTAATTAGGAATTTAAAAAAAATCTGTGTGTGTGTGTGTGTGTGTGTGTGTGTGTGTGTGTGTGTGTGTGTGCATGTCAAAAACTTCCTGGAACACCTAAAATTAGGGGATTTTCTCACGGTCATACAGAGTATGTGTCAGACAAAATTTGAACCCAATTATTATTATTTTGACATTATCTCTTTATATTGCCATACTTTTCCCTTCTGTTTATTATTCCCTTGTGCATTTTTAAGTAGATATGGAATAATTTCTCTTATATTTACATCATTCTTAGAGTACTAAATAATTCCTTTGTTAAAAGTTCCTTTGTTCACCATGATGTTGTTAGAATTTACACTTCTGTGACTTCAATGCTTGAACGTATTCCTTTTTATCTCTCTATACAATTACAATAGCTACTGAGTGATTGTTCAATCTTATTATGTAATATAGTTTTGTTCTTAATGGGTTTGTGAATCCCTTCCCTTGTCCATTTGATTTGTGGAGAAATGAATGCTCTCCTTCAGTAATATGCCCTCTGTTTAAACACAATACTACATAAAGCTTCAGAGACAATTCAATGAATTTACACTTTCCAATTTTGCAAAACAGGAAAGTTCAGGGAAAAGAATAATCTATGGGGTACTATTTTTACTAGCGAGGTTGATTCTGAAGACCCAAATTTTCCCTTGGGATAAAAAAATAAAAATTTTATCCCCTCACTGCACTACTAAACTTAACTAAACTGCTACTTTCAAAACTATTAAACCTAAGCGTGAAAAATTGTGGATTATCTTCATAGTGAAACAGCATTTTTCCTCCTTGTTTTATTGTCTATGCATTTTCATATACTTCTTTTTACTACTTGTAGAAGCAGAGGGAGAATAAAGCTATACTTTACTTTTCCAATGAAAAGGTCTCTTTAGAAACTTTTATTTCTTATTAATATATTTGAAACATTCTCCTGAAATGATGATGATGATGATGATGATGATGATGATGATGATGATGATGATGATTTATTCATGCAAACGTTGAAATTCACTGACAGATAAATATAGCCAGAATAATAGCTTCATTTATTTATTTTTCCCTCTTTTTTCCCCTTGCATATCTAAGCCAAATCTGATAACTAGATATCAACACAGGCAAGTGATCAGATATAACTCACAATTTAATTTACTTTCAGTTCCCAGATGGCAGAAAGGCAATTATTAGGCAGTGCAGACTAACATATGTGATCATTATTATAAATATATCTTTCATTTTCTCTTACGTGAATGCTGAGCATGTAGTAGAATATAGTGTTCTGTATCTTTATATATGTATGTTAGTATAAGTTTATATTTTCATTTATATAAGATTAAATAAATAAATTCATTAAATAAATTCATCAATCAAAAAACTTTTCATATCTATTACTTTATTTTTTTTTTAATTTTTTAGACAATTATTGGGACAAAATTTTAAAAGCAATAAAAAACTAAATCCTGACACTAGTGGGCACTCTAAATCCATGCTATTTGAAAATATGTTTGGTTTTATAAGAAAAGAAATAATCCGAAAATAAATTTTGCTGAACAAAAAGAATAAAACTTCAAGAAAGGGCAAACCTTATATGGTTAGCCTACCCTTTATTAAGTATATTTACATTTGAATTTGCAAAATAATAGTAGAAATACATTTTTAATATATCTGGATTTTTATGCATTTTCTTTGAGTCATTTTGGATTATATATACACACAGAATGAGAGAAAGAGAGAGAAGGAAAGAAGGAAAAAAGAAGGAAAGATTTAAGGGAGAGAAGGGAGGGAGAGAAGGATACAGAGAAACAGAAACAGAGACAGTGAGAGAAAAAAAATAAAATAAATGTCTCCTCAGATGATATCTAAATTCCTTTTAAAATAAGATGAATAATTTTCTGTTTGATATCACAAAATAATTGGTAAAATTTGATAGGTTTGAGTACATTTTTTTTTAAACATCCTATTCATGTATGTGTAACATCAGTGCAAGAAGTTTACTATGATTTTTTTGGGGGGTAGAACTGCTTTCAAAATTGTAGTTTTTAAAGAAAGTCTACTATATGTAAGGGTTAAATATCATCTTTTCCATCTTTACTAAACCTGATGGAAACTTCTCAGTGAAAGGTTTCATAACTGAATATTCATAATCTCTTTTAACATGTTTCTTGATATTGAATTAGATAAGTAGTGAGTTAAAAATAGTGAATATCAATTATGTGTTCTTTATTCTCAAAGTGAAGCAAAATGATATCACTACGTTGGGGGTCAAGATAGAGTGTGGTTAACTGTGGTTAATCAGACCAATATTAGCTCAGAAGGCTCTATTACATGTCAATCACAAGTTGTTCACATGAACATCTGGAGCAGAAATACCTCTAAATTTTCATCTTTATGTTTCTTTTGAGTTACTGTAGTTCTGCTTTGTTCATAGACCACAACATATTCTCTGATAAGGCCGTGCCATTCTGGGTAGTCCTGTGCTAGTGTCTCCCATGTCACATAATTGATTACAAAGTTCATCAGAGAGATCTTCAGAATGTCCTTATATTGTTTCCTCAGATTTCCATGTGAATGCTTATCTTGTGTGTGTTCTCAGTAAAAAAAAATAAAAAAAAATCTTTTAGGCAACATTACATTTGGCATTTGAACAACACGATCAGACTATTCAAATTGTGCTTTTTGCAGTAGAGTTTTAATGCTTGGCAGTTCAGCTTGAGAAAGGACCTTAGTGGCTGGTACCTTATCTTCAGAATTTTCCTAACATAGTTCAAATGAAATTAATTCAATTTTGTGACATAGCATTGGTATTGTTCAAGATTCATAAACATACAACAATGAAGTCAGCACAATAGCATTGTAGAACTTCTGCTTGGGAACTAGTAGATCATTATACACTTCAACATTAATACTATATGAGGATGTATTCTGATGGAAGTGGATAGTTTCAACATAGAGAAGAGCTAATCCAATTCCAATTGATCAATGATGGACAGAATCAGCTATATCCCAAGAAGGAACACTGGGAAATGGGTGTAAACTGTTAACATTTTTTTTGTTTTTCTCCCCAAGTTATTTTTACCTTCCGAATCCAATTCTTCCTTTGCAACAACAACAACAACAAAATTCGGTTCTGCACATATATATTGTACTATAACATATTTAATATGTATGGGAATGCCTGCCATCTAGGGGAGGGAGTAGAGGGAAGGAGGGGAACAATTCAGAACAGAAGGGAGTAAAAGGGATAATTTTATAATTATGCAAATACCTATGCATATGTACTGTCAAAAAATGTTATAATTATAAAAAAAAAAAAAAAAAAAAAAAAAAGAACTTCTGCTTGGTAGGCAGACCTCTTCTTTCCCACACTTACTTTGTAGCCTCTCAAACAGAGACCTCGTTCTGGAAACACATGTGTCAACTTCATCATCTTTGTGAATAATTTAAGCAATTTATCATCATGCTAGCTGACCCTGATGCTCTTATCATCCTCATTGAAATATTACATTAGTTTCATGATGCCATTTTACACTGGTACTGGATAATGAACTCTTGGACTTTCCCAGTCATCAAGGGAGTACATCAGGGCTATTTCTTTGTTATTATGGTTCATAACATGATGTTTTCAGAAATACAATCAGTTACTTTCAATAAGGATATGTAATATTGATTGGAATTCAACTTCAAATATCAGCAATAATTATGACAAAAAATGAATAGTCAAGATCTAAAGCAGTAGTAAAGATATTTTTTTGATAATGGTATATCATGAAGAGAATATGAGTACCAACATGATGCTAGAATACATTATTGATAGCAGAGGAACAAAAACAATGGGGAGCAATTTTTCTTTCCATCCAATTTTAACCATCAGTATGGGAATGAAAAAGAAAAGATGAAAGGTAATAAACAATAATCGATTATTACTACTAAGTGACAAAGCCAATATTTGAATCAACATTTTCTGAATTCAAATGTAGTTATGTGCCTCCCTTTGTACTTCAGAATTATAGGGAGAAAGGAAAGGGCAGAAAGAATGATACTTTGATACGAAGAATATACAATTTGGGACAACAGTAAGGAGTTTGAGTTAAAAGTCTGGTAGGCAAATAGAACCTCAAATAATAACTTCATGGAACAGTTAATACAGGCAAAAACAGACATGTGAAAGTTATCTTTATGGAGATGTTAGTTACAACAGTTGTGGATAAAGTTCTCAAGGAAAGTATAAAATGATAAAATGAGTAGAGTCAAGAACATTGTCTTAGGGAATCTTTAAATTTAAGACAAAATAAAAATAGAAGACAGCATGGGAGAAAGAAAGAATGGTTTAGTAAGATGAGAAGAGAGCTAGAAAAATGTAGTTAGATAGTAGGCAAAGAAAAATATATAGAAGAGGTAGAAAGTAAGATAGATTAAAGGTTTCAGGAGGATCAGGAAAGTGAGGACTGAAGAGAAATATTTTATTTGGTAATTGAGTAACCTAAGAAGATGAAAACTTTGTTAGAATAATGAGAAGTGAAGACAGTGATGAATGGAAATGCTTGATAAATAATTTGGGAGAACAGCATTGAAACTGAAAAGCTAAATTGAACATACCCTTTAAAAGTCTACTTGAGATCTATTGCTGCAAATGCAATCATATTTTTTGTTATGCTTTGTATTGAGAGATGCATGTTATTATTAATACTTGTCAAATTAAGAATAACAAAATCTTTTTAATGGAAATTTAAAAAAATAATTGTTTTTTGTTTTGTTTTGTTTTGTTTTGTTTTTTTAATATGTTTGAGATGATATATTGGGAGATGAACAGGCCAAGGGAAGAAAGGGGAAATATACACTGTTTAAAGAAACATATTAAGGGTACAAATGAAGGAGAAATAAATAATAAAAAGAAAAAAATGGATTAGGAAATGCTAGAATTAAGGACAGAAGTGAAACATGTGCCTTTCAAATGAATTCTATTCTAAATTGGAGGCATAAAACTGAGGTTATATTTGAGGCATAAAGAAAGGGAGGATGAGCAAAACATGTGGGAGGTTTTGAAGTGGGAATTGCTACTAAGGTATCTTTTGTTCATTGTTATCAGTAAGGTAGGTAAGCTCATCCCCAGAAAGAATGTATAATGGAGATGGGAGTGCTTATGTGACATGATTGTCATGTAATAATTGTGGAACTTTCTCTTTAGACATCACAGAAAGGGAATGGGTAGAGAACAGAAAAATGCAAATCCAAACATCAAAAAGGGTATTATTAGGATTAAAAGGCACAGATTCAAAATGGATATCTAGTTCTATAACATTTTTTCCAAAGTTTTTTTTTTTTTTTCTCCTATCTGATTGGAAATTGGGACAACAACAATAACAAGAAGACAATAGATAGATACTACGAACTGCTTAATTTGAAGGATTTCCTGGATAGAAATGCAAGTGAATCTAGGTTGGGCAAAAGTTAATTGTTAATATGGCTGACAGTGGAATCTCAGCTAATTGAGAAATATGTGTGGCTTCAGTAGATGAAAATGGCAGAAAAAG
This sequence comes from Sminthopsis crassicaudata, assembly GCF_048593235.1. Lineage (NCBI taxonomy): Eukaryota > Metazoa > Chordata > Mammalia > Dasyuromorphia > Dasyuridae > Sminthopsis > Sminthopsis crassicaudata. The sequence goes on from NC_133619.1 coordinate 102,744,099, forward strand.
TTAGAACAGCTTATTAGTCCAAAGGACATTTTGATTCCAAATAATAATTTCAGTAGATTAATGGGAGAGCAATAGGACACAAGGTTATTTCAGAAACTTGCATGTTATATAGGTGTGTACATGTAGGCATACTGTATAATAATCTGTATCATATTTTGAGATGCTGTAAGCAGGATAGAATGGTAATTTCTTTCAGAGGAAAACAGGATTGAAGATTATTAAGAATTACCAGTGAAATAGGTCACATTTTGTTGAAAGGTTTTAGCTTCTAAAAAAATCACATAAGAATGACTAAAGCAGTTTTTCCTGTCTTTCATTTATAGTTTTTCTTGCTTTTCACTACTTTTTTTTTTCATACTATTATTCCCCTCTCCTTCTCTTACTTAGTTCTGAATAAGAATGCTCAGAAATAAAAAGGAAAACAAAAAAAATGTAAAATATCTTATTTCCTACTTCTGTTTTATATATTCTGCTTGAGAAAATATAGAGTATTATTTTAGGCTGCACTTTGGACCTTCAGGGAGCTTTTTCAAATTATCATACTATAAGTATCATCTGAAGACCCTTAAGAAAATCATCCAGGGGCTTCTTGATGCTGATGAGTGTACTCTTGATACATTTATCAAAAGACTCATAAAAGATTATTCCTATGTATTATTTAGGAAAAAATAATCAAGTGTTTTTGTATGTAAAGGGCATAATTCAATACATTAAATTAGCATTACTCAGGTGCCCCTATAGTTATATCACATTGTATAGAATGCCCATCTCCAATTTCAACAATTCATGGGTACAATAATAATTTTCTATAATTTAAATAGATTTAAAACCTTTATGTACTTGCCATATAGCAGCTGGTAACACAATGTCTAGATCACCAAGCCTGGGGTCAGAAAGATTTCTCTTCCTGAGTTCAAATCTGGCCTTAGACACCAAGCTGTGTGTGTGACTCTGGACAAATTGCTTAATTTAAGTTTTCCTAGTTCCTCATCTATAAAATGAGTTGGAGAAGGAAATGACAAACTACTCCATTATCTTTCCCTAGAAAACCCCAAGTGGGTGGGACACAACTACAAACAATAAACTTGCTATGCATTATATGGAAAATCAAATACTATATTTGCCAAGTGTTATAGCTTCTTCTAATTTCTTACCTAAAAGGATAGCTATACTTACTATATTATGGTGGGATAAGTGATAATTTGCCTATCCTATCTGAACTAAGATGCCAAGACATACCTTTCCTAGTATTTCTTTACTAGTATTTCTTTGCTTGAATCAGTGTGCAAAAGTAAAATAACTTCTAAATGAGAGATATAAACATGGTAACTCTGCTAAGCAAAAATCTTGGTTTGTAAACTGCTAAATGGTTTTTGGGTTTCAGGAACACAAATAAACTGCTTTAGTATAATCATCACTTTCACTACTGAAAATACACAAATATTCACAAACACACACTCATATACATACATATTTAAAACACAAACATATTGAATGCTATATTTAATACATCTAATATTTCCCTATTAAATGATGATGCATAGTGGACTGGGATTGAAGTCAATGTCATATTTTGTATTATAGGGGATAATGTTATTTTATTAGCATAGGAATTTATTTCTTTCATAAACTTTTTCTCATCTTACTCCAGCACATTACTTTATATATATTTCAAATAGCTCTATATGTCTATGTTTATAATTTTATTTCTGAAATGAATGCATGCTCAATCTATTTGTTTCATAAATATGCTTTTTGAAAGGCATAAATAATTTTCTCCATATGTCGTTCTTCACAGGCACAATTAGAAGCCCTATGATTCATGAGACCAGTACCTTTCTCTCTAAACCTTGGTATTACAGACCATGTGAGTTGTCTATACATCCAGTACAAGCAGAAATCTCGTTTGTTAATACTTTGGCATAAAACCAGAAGTTAAGTTCAACCTTAACTGATTCTCCTGAGGGTCTTCAGATTGTGATTAAATAGGGGTAGAGTTTTCTCCAATTTCATCATAGGAGAAATTTATCTGACTTAATAATATTGGCAAATGACGTTTTCAGGTGCCTGACAAGAAAATTGTCTTTGTGGAGGAGAAAAACGATTCAGAACAATGAAGAATAAAAAAGTTTAAGAAGCCAGATTGAATAGTCCCATATTTCTTCATTTCCCCTATTAACCCATGGTATTTTTGGGGGGATAGTCCTCATTAAGACTAAGTCCAATCTTGACTAATGTGACTCTAATGCAAGTCTATTGCTTGTGCCTGAGTTTTCCAAGTGCTACCAATATAATATAGATTACAAATAGAAAAGAAAACATAGGGATATATATTCTGGAGTATGTGGGAAAGTGTATATACTACAGTCAGTCTGCTATAGTGATGAGAGTACTGGTTTTGTCATTAGAAAAATATGGGTTTAAATCAAACTTGTGACATTTTATTACCCTGAGAAATATTTACTATATTTATGCCTCAACTAACTCTTAAGAATTTATGGGAGGGAACATAGATTTACAATTAGAAAATGTTGATTCAAATCCCACCTTTAAATTTATTTGGCAACTGTCTGACCCTGTACAAATTACTTAACCTCTTACTTCAGTTTCTTTACCTATACAATTTGGATTGGATTAGAATCAGTGCTTCTTAAACTTTTTCCACTTGTTACTCCTTTCAGTCTGAGAAATTTTTGCATGACCCTGAGTATATTTGTATATAAAATAGTATACAAATCAAACTTTACTCATAATATATCATTACTTCATGACCACCCCACTTAGTTATAACACCCCATCTAGGGCCTTAAATCATAGTTTTAGAAACTGGGGACTAGGTAATATCTAATGTCATTTTTAGTCCTAACTCTATGATCACTTGATTTACATAATCATAGACAAGTTATAGTCTGCATTGGTGGAGAGAGATTCCACAATGAGATTGCCATGTACTAAGGGAAATCACACATATTTAGTGTCACTGAACTTTGTAGTCATGATAGAGAAATCAAAGTTGTCCTTACATTTAAATTAAAGAAATGTTCATAAAATAGATTACAGGTTGAATTATAAATGACTTAAAATTTTAGGAGACTATATTTACTATCATAATTATAATTTATGAAATTTTGTTTAAATGCATATTTTAAAGGTGTGAAAACAACATAGTATTGTTTGTAATATCACAGCCATTACTTAACACTTTAGCAGTAATGACTATTCCATTCTTATTTCTTAAAAAATGATTCTCTCTTATTTTCTCTTAACCAGTATGTCATGATAAAATAATAATATTTTTCCAAGACCATATTTGAACATCAATTTTATTACTTTAATTGCAATATATATGTGTGTGTAGGTATATGTATATATACCATTTTTGTGTTTTCTATTTTGTGTGTGTGTGTATATATATATATATAAATATATATATACATACATGTGCATGTGTACATTTATACAAATATAGAGACATATGAGTATATAGAAGATGTATCTCTCAACCTAATTTAATTAACTTAATTGCTTTACAGAATCAATAAAAAAGCATAAAGTAGGTGTGAAATGTTCTAAAAACTGCTGTTGCATTAATTAATCAAACTCATCAAGTAGAAAAAGTTCTTCCATAAATGGGTATAGAGGGACAGGAGTAGTGAACCCAAATGGAATGTCACAATTACTCCTTCCTTAATTGAAATATAACCTTTTGAACTTCCATAGTTCTAAAAGTGTTGATTTCCCATTGGAACTGATATCAATGTCCCAAGAATAGCAGTGATGAGAAGATAAACCTAACACACACAAGGAAAAGCAGTTTCAAAGAGACTGATCTCTTTTGGATAGAGCAAAGTTCAGCTATAAAGGCACTAAACCTTTGAAACCAAAAGAGAGCTTCATCTTAGGGAAACTTCATGAGGACTTCAAAAAGTAGGCAAAAAACTTCAAACAATCCACAGCCAAGAGTTCACTCTTTGGCCACATGTGTTCTCTAAGTTTGAGCCCAGTTCCCTCTAAACTCTATATATACTTATGGGAGAGTGTATCTTATACTTTTAGAAGGAAGTTTTCTAACAACTGATCTTCCTGTACAACTTCAATACATATTCTTTGTAAAACTCTAATTGATATCAGTTGGTGAATCAATATTAGGAAACTCAATGATTAAAAGCTTGTAAGTGATAATAATAGAAACCTAATCCTTCAATATTACCTGAAGGGTAACCTGAATCAGCGAGTATTATTCTGGGTATCTAAACTGTCAATTTGAGAGAGGATTGTGAGAATAAACTGGCAGTGATAGTGGGGTAGGAATGGATAGAGATGTATTTCTACACTTGCATCTTTTAACTGGTAATTTGCATTTTTTCCAACTTTATTTACTTCTTCCATGACTCTTACTTCTTGGTCTGTCAGTATTTCAACATGTTGTATCTGTTATTTCCCTTTTTAGCATGCTCTCTATACCTGTATAGATTATAACTCCTCTTTATCTTTCAGTCATTTTAAAATTCTGTCTATATCTTTACAGAAATGTGCCATATATAATCCACACAACACTGAAAGATCTCCTTTGATTATGTCAACAGGTTTAAAATGCAAATATTGCATATGAGCAGCTTAGCTGGTATCACTTTCTTTTCTCTTATGATTCATTTCAAGAAAATACCTTGCAGTTGCTGCTAAGTTAATATCTGTCTCTACTTAGTGGAGCTTGATTTACTTCCTAAAAGTATAAATAATAATGGGATAAAACAACAAGATGCAAGAAAGGAGATCTAAGGTATTTCATTCAAATATGGTCTTCTCCAGCTTCTCTAGCTAAATGATATAGTAAAGGACTGAGATGACATTAATAAAACAACTTTAAATTTTACTTCAGATACTTATTTAAGCTATATGAGTCTAAACCACTCACTTAATCTCTACTTGCTTGAGTTTGCTCAAATGTAGTCTTTATTTAAAAAAATTTAAAAATTGCTGCAGTACCTACCTGTTATGATTGTTATGAGGGTCAAATGAGATAATATTTATAAAGCACTTAACACAGTTCCTAGCACAAATACCTTAATAAATGCCTATCCTTTCCCCTTCTTCCCTAGAAGACAGATTTCTTTTCTTTTTGGAGGTACAAAGCCCAACAAAATATTAGATAAAGTAGACAAAATAAAAGTTCTAATGAACTCAAACAACCACATTTCATTGTGCTCTACTTTCCTTTCCTTTACTTCCCTAGAATTGAAGTTTCTTCATTTGTCCTTCATTTGCAAATTATTATAGAGGAGGATGAAAAAGTAAGATTCACAGTTACATCCTTACAACAAAAGAAGGGGGAGAAAATTAGCCTGAAGGGAGCTGAAAACGAAATTTAACCAAGGCAGAACACAGAAAAAGTATTTATTGAAGAACCTAGAAAGACAATGAAGACATGAAATCAAATATGTCTGGTATAGTTTGTACAGTCATACATTTTAAGTCAAATATCAAAAGTATAGCAAATATCAGGGCAACTAAGTGGTGTAGTGGATACAGCACCAGCCCTGAATTCAAGAGGACCTGATTCAAATCTGACCTCAGGCATTTAACACTTCCTAGTGACCCTGGGCAAGTCACAACTTTAATTGCCTCAAAAATGTTGAAAAAAATTATATCAAATATCAAGCAACCCACAAATCAATATTCTGACATTTGAATACCTAAAATTTCTTATTGTTGTTCAGATGTGAATCTATGTGACTCCATTTTTTTGTTTATTTTTGAAAAGTACTAAAATAGGTTTCTTTTAAATTTTCTTCTCCAGTGTATCTCATTTTACAGATGAGAAACTGAGGCAAAAAGACATTAAGTAACTTTCCCAAGGTCACATAGCTAATAATTATCTGAGGCTGGGTTTGAATTTAGATCTGCCTGACTCTAGTCTAGGTGCTCTATTTGCTAAATAAAGCACTTAGCTTTCCTAATTTTTGCTTATGAAGAATAACTAATAAGCCAAACCAAACCAAACCAAATAAATATGAAATTCAATACTTGAAGTTTTCAGGACTTTTAGTCAATGATTACATTTTAAAATCAGAATGTTTAATTTAACTATAAGAGTGATAGTCAAAATACATTCTGTCTTACGACTACTACACAGAATCTAAAGGAAAATATAGTGTAATTGTTTTATTTGCATTTAGATTTTTTTAGAGTAATGTTTTCATGATCTTTCCGTTTGACTCAACAGTCATACTTAATAGATAATTTAGCTATGACTATTGCAGACATTATAACTCACTTTAGAAACTGTTAACTATGCTACAGCACAAACCTTGCTGTGATCATAGTGTTCTGTGTATCAACATGCTTTCTGGGAACTTTATTAGTGGTATTTCATAAAATGCAGTGATAACTATTTATTTGCTTACTATTACATCTTTAAAACAGAGAGGAAGGTAGAAAATTCTCTTGACATTCTTATCTGGCATCTTTATTATCACATAATTTTCCTGTGATCATATAAAGACATAGAGAAAAGAAAATTACTAATCAAAATAACATGCTCTATAAAATGGAAAAGAACATGCCTGTGTAACAAGAAGAAGGTGGTGTGTAAAACACATATTAGGCTCGTAAAATAATTTCTTTCACATATAAAATATTTAAAACTTTTCAAAGTATTTTCATAGATAATACCTCATCTGCATCTACAAAAACTTGGCAGGTAGACACAATTACTGTCAGTTGGATCTCATCCCTGTTTTTGTTCATGAAGAAATGTGTGTTTTAAAGGAGTTGAGTTCATCAAAATAATCCATGAAGGAAATGAAATTCATCATTCTTTCTCATGCTCTGATGAATGAATGGTAAATTTATAAGTTGGAGTCTATCTAAAATTCAAGATTGCCCACCCAATTTTAGCAGTTTATTCATTATAATCAATATATTTAATATTGATTTTTAAAAATAATTCTACATTTAAGTAATAGAGGAATTCTAATTTTCTGTCAAATATCATGATATTTATTTATAGGAAACATGTAAATTGTTGGTTTTAATTATAGGAAATTTTCTAATATGTACTTTCCCAAAGGAATAATTTATCTGTTAAAAAAATGTATTTTTATCTAAACTGTATCAAAAATATGATGTATACATACATGTGCATGCATACACATTGCATATATACACATATGTATATCTAATTGTATATACAAATATATGTACATATATGTTTGTGTATGTCTACATATCTGTATGTAAAAGTGTATGTATATATACATATTAAATGTAAATAGCTTAAGAGAAATGAGGGGCAAATAAGAGGGAGGGCAAATTAAGGAAGGCAGTGCTCAGAAGCAAAAGAAAAAAAAAAGTTTTGAAAACAGAGTATAAAAACACAGACTTAAAACAGAAAGAAGCAGAGAGAAAGAGACAGAAAGATAGAAAAAAATCAGATAGAGGGAAATACACTGTTAAAAACCATAACTCATAACACCAGAGTGTGAATGGGACAAAATCACCTATAAAGAGCAGAATGGATAAGAATAGCAGAGGTAAAACAATAAAGAACCACAGAAAATATTTTCTTAAGGGAAAATTAAGTTTTTGTTGTTGTTGTTGTTGTTTAATAGACCATGTTTTTGAAAAAATCATTGTAATGACAGCCTGTTTGTCATAACATGTTATTTCAATTTTGGTAGGCACCTCAGTTGCCATCTAATCAAATTCATACATAAAAAAATCCTTGAAACAACAAACCCAACAATGGATCATTCAGTCTCCAGTGGAATCATGGAGGGGAATCTATTATTTAAAAAAAAAAAAAAAAAAAAAGAGTTCACCCATTTTAATATTCCATACTTCTAATTGCTAGTAGGTCTCCTTTTATTATTTAACTGAGGTTATTCATACATTTTCCTTGTTGTAAATTCCAAGAAATTTTCTTAGTGCAGCCATCTAGGACCAAAGGAATACTTTAACACCTTTTGTGGCTGTCCTTCAAATATATGAAGGCAATAATCAAGATCTTATTCCCCTTAAAAAACATCTTTTTCTCTGGCTACTGTCCCCCAATTCCTTCATTAGATTTTAATGGACTAGGTGGGCGGAGCCAAGATGGCGGAGAAGAAACACACTACTCAGTGAACGTCCTCACTCCCTCACAACCAATTAGATAAATTAAGTCTCAAAATTAGCTCAGGACTGATAGATACCACAAGGACTGGAAGCACGACTTACCAGCTGAAGAGAATCTGGAGTTTCAACAGGAAAGGTCAGTTTTCAGGGGAGGAATAAGAAAGACCAGCACAGACGGTGGGGTAGGGGCACACTGCGCCCATTGCGCTGGGAGGGGCTCTGGGATCAGAGAAGCCACTGAGGTAAAGGAATCTGGCACAGGCTGTTAGCTCTTCTCTGCTAATTATTTAGCAGTTCAGAAGAGAAAGCCAAAATATTTTAAAACTCAGATTAGATTTCCCCCCCCACCCCCCCCAACCTGGGGGTGACTCGGCAGACTCGGCACCAGGGGGTGTGGCCTCAGCTACCTCCTGAGAATAGTTAAGAGACTGACAAGTGGGTGGATACGGCCCAAGGCAACACACACGGCCTAGCTTAGCTGGAGGGAGTGGAACTCAGCTCCAGGAAGTCCCAGAGAAGCGGAACCTTTGAACTAGGGACCGCGGTTTCTGGCAGACACTTCCAGTTTGAGCACAGGGGCTTCTCACGTCACCTGCTGCAGACATCCACTCCCCACCCGGACACATAGGCTGAGCTTCTTGCTGTCTTCACTATTCTACGCCCTCAAAGCACAGCAGTGCTAATCACCTCTGAGGCACCTCCAGGGAAGGGGTGGGGAACTCTCTCCCAGAGCTCTCTCTTAGCGCGGGCGCAGGGGCCGCTGCATCCATCCGGTCTGGGAGGAAGCTGGTAAAGAAGTAAATAATTTCCTACCCCAGGGACAGACCCCAAAAGATTTTTTAAGTATGAGCAAAAAAGCTAGAAAAACTATAGATTCCTTCTATACAGAGAAAGAGCGGGTACCCAACCCCGAGGAAGTTAACAGCAAAGATTCAGAAGATAACAACCTAAAGGGGAACGATTCCTGCCCCCCATCACATAACTCTCTCCTAGAAGAAGCTCTTAAGAAATTGAGGGAGATCGAAGAAAAATGGGGCAAGGAAAGGGAAGTTATGATAGAGAATAACAACGTCCTGAAATTGGAGTTGGAAAAAATAAAGAATTCGCAGGAGATGCAGGGAAACAAAATTAGTGAATTAGAAAAGGTTAAAAAAACACAGGAAAGTAGGATTTCTGAATTGGAAAAGATAAAAAAGTCTCAAGAAAATAGAATTTCTGAATTGGAAAAAGAAAATAATTCTCAAAAAAAAAAAATTAGGGAAATGGAAAAAAATTCAATAGAGCAAAATAATTCATTTAAAAACGAAATTGGGCATTTACAAAAAGAACTAAAAACTGTGAAAGAAGAAAATAACTCCTTAAAAGTCAGGATGGAACAAATAGAAATGAATGATTCACAGAGAACCCAAGAATCAGTCAAACAAAACAAAAAAAATGAGAAGCTGGAGAACAACGTCAAATACTTACTGGGAAAATCTATAGACCTGGAAAATAGATCTAGGAGAGATAATCTGCGGATTATTGGACTTCCAGAAAACTATGACCAAAAAAAGAGCCTAGATTCTATTTTACAGGAAATTATCAAAGAGAACTGTCCAGAGATAATAGAAACAGAAGGGAAAGTAGATGTGGAAAGAATTCATCGAACTCCTTCTGAAATAGACCCTAAAAAAAGAACACCACGGAATATTGTGGCTAAGCTGCAGAATTACCACACAAAGGAGAAAATCCTGCAAGCAGCTAGAAAAAAACAATTTAAATACCAAGGTGCCACAATAAGGGTCACCCAAGATCTGGCTGCCTCCACATTAAAAGATAGAAGGGCCTGGAACCTGATATTCCGTAAGGCAAAAGATCAAGGACTGCAACCAAGAATGAACTACCCAGCTAAGTTTAGCATCTTTTTCCACGGAAGAAGATGGTCATTCAATGAAACAGAGGAATTCTATATGTTTCTAAGAAAAAAACCAGACTTAAACAAAAAATTTGATCTACATCCACAAGACTGAAGAGAAACTGAAAAAGGTACACAGAACCCTTGAGAACTGTAACTCTGTTGTGGGTATATAAAAAATACTCAAGGATAATTTGATTTTACTGATATAAAAGAAAAAAAGGGGGGTGTAGTAAAGGGAAGGAGGTAGGTTCAGAAAAAGGGGAAGGAGTGATAAAAAGAGGGAAACTACATCCCAGGAAGAGACATAGAAAATACACCATATCTGAGGGAACTTAGTGAGGGGGAGAATCATTGTGTGAATCTTACTCTCATCAGAAGAGGCTCAAAGAGTAAATAATTAACATATTTGTTTTTCAGAGAATTTTCTCTCACCTCATTAAAAGGGGGGAGAGGAAAAGGGAAAAGGAAAAGGGGAATAAGTGAAGGGACTTGGAGGGAGGGGGGAGGGATCCTAAAAAAAAAAAAATAAAAATAAAAAAAAAAAAAAAGAGGGAGGGTTGCGCGTCACAAGGGGGGTCTGTAAATTAAATATCGGGGAGGGGGGTCAGGGGGGTCAAGGGAAAAAAGCATAATCTGGGGATAATACGATGGCAGGAAATACAGAATTAGTAATTTTAACTGTAAATGTAAATGGGATGAACGATCCCATCAAACGGAGACGGATAGTAGATTGGATCAAAAAGCAGAACCCTACAATATGTTGCCTACAGGAAACACACTTAAAGCAGGGAGATACATACAGAGTAAAGGTAAAAGGTTGGAACAGAGCCTATTATGCTTCAGGTAAAGCCAAAAAAGCAGGGGTAGCTATCCTTATCTCAGATCAAGCAAAAGCAGAAGTAGATCTCGTTAAAAAAGATAAGGAAGGAAACTATATCCTGCTGAAAGGTAGCATAAATAATGAAGCCATATCAATACTAAACATATATGCACCAAGTGGTATAGCATCTAACTTTCTAAAGGAAAAGTTAAGAGAACTGCAAGAAGAAATAGACAGTAAAACTATAATAGTGGGAGATCTCAACCTTGCACTCTCAGATTTAGACAAATCAAACCACAAAACAAACAAGAAAGAAATTAAAAAAGTAAATAGAACATTAGAAAAACTAGGTATGATAGACCTTTGGAGAAAACTGAATGGCAATAGGAAGGAATATACTTTCTTCTCAGCAGTTCATGGATCCTATACAAAAATTGACCCTATACTAGGACATAAAGATCTCAAAATTAAATGTAGGAAGGCAGAAATAATAAATGCCTTCTTCTCAGATCACAATGCAATAAAAGCTACATTCAGTAAAAAGTTAGGGGTAAATAGACCAAAAAGTAATTGGAAACTGAATAATCTCATCTTAAAGAATGACTGGGTGAAAGAGCAAATTATAGAAACAATTAACAATTTCACCCAAGATAATGATAATGATGAGACATCATATCAAAATGTTTGGGATGCAGCTAAAGCGGTAATAAGGGGAAATTTTATATCTTTAGAAGCTTATTTGAAGAAAATTGAGAAAGAGAAGATTAACGAATTGGGCTTACAACTTAAAAGGCTAGAAAAAGACCAAATTATAAACCCCCAACCAAAAATTAAACTCGAAATACAAAAATTAAAAGGAGAAATCAATAAAATTGAAAGTAAAAAAACTATTGAATTAATAAATAAAACCAAGAGTTGGTTTTATGAAAAAGCCAATAAAATAGATAAACCTTTGGTAAATTTGATCAAAAAAAAGAAAGAGGAAAATCAAATTGATAGTCTTACAAATGAAAAGGGGGATCTTTCCACCAATGAAGAGGAAATTAGAGAAATAATAAGGAGTTACTTTGCCCAATTTTATGCCAATAAATTTGATAACTTAAGTGAAATGGATGACTTCCTCCAAAAATATAGGCTCCCTAGATTAACAGAGGAGGAGATAAATTGCTTAAATAGTCCCATTTCAGAAAAAGAAATAGAACAAGCTATTAATCAACTCCCCAGGAAAAAATCCCCAGGGCCAGATGGATTCACATGTGAATTCTACCAAACATTTAAAGAACAATTAGCCCCAATGTTATATAAATTATTTGAAAAAATAGGGGATGAAGGAGTCCTACCAAATTCCTTTTATGACACAGACATGGTACTGATACCTAAACCTGGTAGATCGAAAACTGAGAAAGAAAATTATAGACCAATCTCCTTAATGAATATTGATGCTAAAATCTTAAATAAGATATTAGCAAAAAGACTTCAGAAAATCATCTCCAAGATAATACACTATGATCAAGTAGGATTTATTCCAGGAATGCAGGGCTGGTTTAATATTAGGAAAACTATTAATATAATTGACCATATTAATAATCAAATTAATAAGAACCATATGATCATCTCAATAGATGCAGAAAAAGCATTTGACAAAATCCAACATCCATTCCTACTAAAAACTCTTGAGAGTATAGGAATAAATGGATTATTCCTTAGAATAATCAGGAGTATATATTTAAGACCGTCAGTAAGCATAATATGCAATAGAAATAAACTGCAACCTTTCCCAGTAAGATCAGGAGTGAAACAAGGTTGCCCACTATCACCATTACTATTCAATATAGTACTAGAAACGCTAGCCTCGGCAATAAGAGCCGAGAAAGAGATTCAAGGAATTAGAGTAGGAAATGAGGAAATTAAACTATCACTTTTTGCAGATGACATGATGGTATACTTAGAGAACCCCAAAGACTCTGCTAAAAAGCTACTAGAAATAATTCAAAATTTCAGCAAAGTGGCAGGATACAAAATAAATCCACATAAATCCTCGGCATTTTTATATATCACTAACAAAATGCAACAGCAAGAGATACAAAGAGAAATTCCATTCCAAACAAATGTTGAGAGTATAAAATATTTGGGAATCCATCTACCAAAGAAAAGTCAGGCATTATATGAGAAAAATTACAAAACACTTGCCACAAAAATAAAATCAGATTTAAATAATTGGAAAGACATTCAGTGCTCTTGGATAGGCCGAGCGAATATAATAAAGATGACAATACTCCCCAAACTAATCTATTTATTTAGTGCTATACCAATCAGACTCCCAAGAAACTATTTTAATGACCTAGAAAAAATAACAACAAAATTCATATGGAAGAATAAAAGGTCAAGAATTGCAAGGGAACTAATGAAAAAAAACTCAGAGGAAGGTGGTCTAAGTGTACCTGATCTAAAGCTATATTATATAGCAGCAGTCACCAAAACCATTTGGTATTGGCTAAGAAATAGACCGGTAGATCAGTGGAACAGATTAGATACAAAGGACAAAAAAGGGTACATCTATAGCAATCTAATCTTTGACAAACCCAAAGATTCCAACATTAGGGATAAAAATTCATTATTCGGAAAAAACTGTTGGGAAAACTGGAAATTAGTATGGCAGAAATTAGATATGGATCCACACTTAACACCATATACCAAGATAAGATCAAAATGGGTCCATGATTTAGGCATAAAGAGGGAGATAATAAATAGATTAGAGGAAGAGAGGATAATCTACCTCTCAGACTTGTGGAGGAGGAAGGAATTTATGACCAGAGGAGAACTAGAGATCATTATTGATCACAAAATAGAAGATTTTGATTACATCAAACTAAAAAGTTTCTGTACAAATAATACTAATGCAAACAAGATTAGAAGGGAAGTAACAAATTGGGAAAATATTTTTAAAAACAAAGGTTCTGACAAAGGTCTCATTTCCAAAATATATAGAGAACTGACCATAATTTATAAGAAACCGAACCATTCTCCAATTGATAAATGGTCAAGGGATATGAACAGACAATTCTCAGAGGAAGAAATTGAAACTATATCCACTCACATGAAAGAGTGTTCCAAATCACTACTGATCAGAGAAATGCAAATTAAGACCACTCTGAGATACCACTACACACCTGTCAGATTGGCTAAGATGACAGGAACAAATAATGACAAATGTTGGAGGGGATGTGGGGAAATTGGGACACTAATACATTGCTGGTGGAGTTGTGAAAGAATCCAGCCATTCTGGAGAGCAATCTGGAATTATGCCCAAAAAGTTATCAAACTGTGCATACCCTTTGACCCAGCAGCGCTACTACTGGGATTATATCCCAAAGAAATACTAAAGAGCAGAAAGAGACATATATGTACCAAAATGTTTGTGGCAGCTCTTTTTGTTGTAGCTAGAAACTGGAAGATGAATGGATGTCCATCAGTTGGAGAATGGTTGGGTAAATTGTGGTATATGAAAGTTATGGAATATTATTGCTCAGTAAGAAATGACCAGCAGGAGGAATACAGAGAGGGTTGGAGAGACTTAAATCAACTGATGCTGAGTGAAATGAGCAGAACCAGAAGATCACTGTATACTTCAACAACGATACTGTATGAGGATGTATTCTGATGGAAGTGGAAATCTTCAACATAAAGAAGAGCCAACTCACTTCCAGTTGATCAATGATGGACAGAGGTAGATACACCCAGAGAAGAAACACTGGGAGGGGAATGTAAATTGTTAGCACTAATATCTGTCTGCCCAGGTTGCATGTACCTTCGGATTCTAATGTTTATTGTGCAACAAGAAAATGATATTCACACACATGTATTGTACTTAGACTATATTGTAACACATGTAAAATGTATGGTATTGCCTGTCGTCGGGGGGAGGGAATAAGAGAGGGGGGGTAATTTGGAAAAATGAATACAAGGGATAATATTATAAAATATATATATATATATATAATAAAAAAAATTAAAAAAAAAAAAAAAAAAAAAAAAAAGATTTTAATGGACTATTTATTTGAAGTCCTTTACTGTTCTGGTTATATTCCTCTGAACATTCTCTGCTAATCCACAAAGCCTAGAACTGAGAACTGAGAAAGAAGAGGGAAATTTGATAAATGAATGCAATTTTTTTCAGGGAAATATAAAGCTAGGTTCTCAGCTAAGCAGGTATAGGGTATGGTGATCCATGAGAGATTTGAGCATAGAGGGAAAACCTTTGAAGAATTGTGATGATTAGTGGTATAGTGAGTTCATTAGGAGGTATAAAAGGATTGCCCTGCATTGGTCAAGGCCCATTTGTGCTTATGTAATATAAATGCCTAAATGGACCAGATCAGTTCAATGTCATGAAATTCTCTAGCTCCTTTCAACACCAAAAGGATAGTGGATGGTAAGACTAAACTTATATACAAACACACACACTCACACAAACACACTCACACACACACACACACACACACACACACACACACACATCTTACCTTTATATTTGTTTACATTTATTGAATGCACTATCACATCATTTTAGGTTTTAGTTCACAGCATTGTCTTTGATTTTGCTTCTCCTTTAATCCCTATGTGAAAGAAGGTGCCATATGTGCTGATTATGCCTCCATAGTCAAAGAAGTGCATAGTCATAATTAGTGCATATTCTCCTGGTTTTCCTTATGCATCAGCCTACATTCTTTCTTTCCTTGTCCTAAAATATCTTCTAAGTCTGTACCCTTCTCTTTGTTATTTTTTTAATAAAAGCTTTTTTTAATTTTCAAAATATATGCAAAGATAATTTGGAAAATGTGGAAAAGTGGAACCTTCTGTTCCATTTTCCCCCTCTATTTCCCCATGCCCTCCCTAGACAGCAAATAATCCTATAGATTTTATGTGCAATTCTCCTGTGCATATTCCCACATTTATCTTGCTGTACAAGAAAAATCAGATCAAAAAAAAAAAAAAAAAAAAAAAAAAAAAAAAAAAAAAACAAGAAAGAAAATAAAATGCAAGGAAATCATAATAAAGTAGGTGAAAATATGAAGTTTTGATTCACACTCAGTTCCCATAGTTCTCTTTCTGGGTGTAGATGGCTCTCTCCATCACAAATCCATTGGAACTGTCCGGATTCACCTCATTGTTGAAAAGAGCCAACTCCATCAGTATTGATCATCACATAAACTTGGTCTTGCTATAGTCCCTTGGCTCTACGTCATTTCACTGAGCATTAGGCCTGCTCCCCAGGTCTTTTTGAAATCATCCTGCTTTTTATTTCTTACAGAACAACAAATATCCATACTATATATAGCATAACTTATTCAGCCTTTACCCAACTGATGGACATCCACTCAGTTTCCAACTCCTTGACACTACAAAAAGTGCTACCAAAAACATTTTTGCACATGTGAATCCTTTTCCCTTTTTATTAACTCTTTGGGATATAGGTACAGTAGAGACACTATTGGATCAAAGATTTGCATAATTTAAGAGCCCTTTGGGCACAGTTACAGATTCCTCTCCAGAATGGTTGGATCAGTTCACAACTAACCAACAAGGTATTAGTCTCCCAGTTTTCTCACTTCACCTCCAAAATGTATCATTTTCTTTTCTTAGCTAATCTGAGAGGTATGTAGTATGCACCCTTCTCTTTGTTCTCAAAATGATCATACATATTATGGCACTAATCACAACTCACTTACAGGATAGCAAGCTCTTCTCCCTCTTACCCCATTTAGGGTAATCTTTCAGATTACAATCCCCCATTTCTCTTAATGATAACATTATTATCAAAAGTCTTCTTAAATCAAAGATCAGACTATGTGGCTTCTCTTATCAAAAATCTTCAGTAATATCCCTAGGACAAAATACATATCCCCACTATGTTTATTTATTTTTTTTATAATCTTGTTCCAGATTCTCATTCTGCTTTAAATTCCAACTACACAGCTTTGTGCACCCTATATTTCAGTCACAGTCTTTTCTGTGTACTCCCTTCTGATTCCCTATGCCCCACATGTTTACTGTTAAGCTACTATATGTTCTTCAAATCACAGCTAATGTTTCTACATTCTCTGTAAACTTTTCCTGTATCCTTTACCCTTTATAATTTCCTACTTCTTCAAATTCCTCTATTTTTATTTATTTTTTTTATATACACATTACTTCAAACAAGACATAAAATTTTTGAGATCAGTGGTTATATGTTTGTATTAAAAAAAGCTTAGTCCCTTGAACATTTATGTTTAATAAATGCTAATAAAATGGGATTGACATTTAAACTTAATGCTGTGAATATCAGGAATAGCCTCAAAAACACAAAGAACAAATAGGAATTTGTAGAGGGCCTGAACTTTGGAAAGGTATATTTGAATCAAGGACAGCATGTTTTTTATAGTTAAGCACCTACTCTGTGTTATTGATGAGATAATGGTTCTCTAGTTAAAAATATACTTAATGTGATGTAATCATTCTAGTTGGCATATACTAATGTGATATGGTGATGTAATGGTTCTACAGTTGGCACATGCTCAGTTGCTATTGTGATATAATCCTACTGCAGTATTTAAGGGCTGAGAGGACTGGGATCTGAGAATCTCAGCCACAGACATAAAGAAGACTTTACACTCCAGATTTCATCCAGCTTCATTGTCAAAGTGATGTGCCTTCATCACTTCTTCACCCTAAGACCAAGGCCTGTCCAGAGATCCTCCAGAAAACTAGCCTGGACATTACATTTTGGTGCCCTAAACATGGGACACTGAAAGAAGCATACTACATTTTGAGACTCTAAATGTAAGGAACTACATTTAGCAGTTTGACTGAAGTGATCTTAAGCTCAGTGGAGAAGTCCCTGTGACCAAGAAATAGGGTGAGTATAAAAATAGACAAGCAGAAAACTTTGGTAAGGCTAAACTAGTTACTTTCATTTTTCAGCTGATATAGGGCAAATACTAGGAAAAGAGCCCCCCCCCAAAAGAAAAGGGCAGTGATACCATCAGCTTCAACTATTCAGCAACTTTGTGCACCCCCTATGACACAATTACAAAAGTTCATTAGTTAAAACTAAAGGAGAAGGACAGCATACATTTGATTTGAGAACAGAGGCATATCCTGTGATTGAGGAGTTTGACTCAAATTAAGAAAAAAGAAGATATACTCCTTTTAATCTGGAAATTATCAAAAATCTGAAAAAGAGTTGCACCTATGTAAACATGCTATTAGAGAATTTGGCTTTTGAAATTTTAACTCATAATGATTGGAAATCTATAGAAAGGACATGTTTAGGACCTGGACAAAACTTGTTGTAACTTTCTGTATAGTGAACTCTGTGGAATACAAGCCTAAGAAAATAGGGAACCTGGAGTTAATATAGCAGTCACCTTTGACCAACTAACAAGTATAGGTCCTTTGCAAACACTTCAGCACAGATTAATTAGCCTTTGACAGCATAAGAGAAAATAACTTTTGCTGCTATCAAAGCATGGGGCACCCTCCCAGAAAGACAAGATAGAGGGGAAGTCTTCACTAAATAGCACAAAGTCTAAATGAATCCTTTGCTGATTTTGTGGGATGTGTGCAGACAGCTATCATACAAACTACTGATGAAAATGTAGCAACAGAAATTATGATAAGACAACTTGCTAAAATAAATGGTAATGCAATTTGTAGAAGAATTATACTAAGACTACACAAGGATGCTCCTTTAGATGAGACCATGAGAAGCTGAGCCACAGTGGCCACAAATATCTTTTATACCCAACCTATGATGCAGATTTTTCAAGATCAGAAAATGGGAGGACAGGGGCCCTTTTGGCAAAATAATTCCAGAGAGACTCATCAATGCTTTCAATGTGGTAAAATAGGGCATCTGAAAGCTCAATGTTGGCAAAAAGATAGAGTGAGAAAACAGGGGTGGGAGAACTAGTCCCAAAAGCCCATGTCCAAAATGCAAGAAAGGCTTCCATTGGGTGTAATGCTCTCTGGTTTGGTTTTCAGTGGTCTCTGGGAACAGTCTTCCTTTCAGTCAAGTAATCAACCCAAGACTAGCCCAGGACTAAAGTCCAAATCCTTTATTATCTATTTCAAAGTCTTGTCTCCTTTCCTGGGGCCTGGTTAGCTTTCTTAGAGTTTATATTCTTTATTATTCCCTTCCTGGGGCTGGGCAGTTTTCTAGAGAGCCTTTTACACCAGCCTTGGTCTCAGTGGAGAAATGCAGGAGGAGAGTCTTCTAGAAGGACCCTGACTGAAGATCATATGAATATCTGTCCTTGATTCCAAGAGCTTGAGCTCCTGCTTATCTTCTTTGCCCCTAAGAAAACTTCTACTTTGTGGCTCTCAGTCCCTGCTTATATGCTCCACACTGAGTATAAACCAATCATTATATCTCTAGGAAACCATTATTTGTTTTAAGATTAAATCAGTCATACTGAATTTAGAAAACATCATACTAAATTATATAACCATTGTCTCCTCAATTTCACTTAGTATCTTGTTTGAAATTCTGGCCCATAGCAATTGAGTATCTGAATGTACATTGACTCAGAAAAATGGGAAGCAGGGCTTGGCTCCAGGGTTCCAGGCAAAAAAAAAAAAATACTTGGGACATGAGTCTTTAAAAGTTTAGTACTCCAACATGATCAATCAGCTAAGAAGCAACCTGATGAAAGAAAAGGATTACAATTGGGGAGAAAAGAGTTATATGCAGCTGGGGCTCCTGAGACATTCCCTGGAGAAGTGAAATATTTCCCTGTCTGGCCTATAGAACCTTTGTCTCCAGGCACATTAGGCTTAACTATTTTCCCTCCTGAGAGTGCTTACAAAGCAGTGTCTATCCATACACTGATGTGAGAAACTGAGGAATGTGTAGATAATATCCTAGTCACTAATAAAGGTAGACAATGTGTGACTTATCAACCAGGAGAAGTAGTAGCATTAGGTTTACTGATACAGACTCCTAATAAGCAATTTGGTGCTATTTACCCAGATTTTGACTCCCAACAACAGAATTCAGGAGTAATTTGGACTGCAGCAGTAACACCTGACCATCCTGTGCTCACTATCTATGTAAGTGGCATACCATTGAAAGGGTTGGTAGACACGGGTGCAGATTGTACAGTCATTAGAGATGCCAGCTGGCCCAGTTAATGGCTAAAAATTAAGGCAGACAGCTAGAAAAGTTCGGAATTAGTATGGTAGAAACTAGGCATGGACCCACACTTAACAATGTAAACCAAGATAAGATCAAAATGAGTTCATGATTTAGGCATAAAGAACTCAATTATAAATAAATTAGAAGAACATAGGATAGTTTACCTATCAGACTTGTGAAGGAGGAAGGAATTTGTGACCAAAGAAAAACTAGAGATTATTATTGATCACAAAATACAAACTTTTGATTATATCAAGTTAAAAAGCTTTGTTACAAGCAAAACTAATGCAGACAAGATTAGAAGTAAAGCAGTAAATTAGGAAAACATTTTTGCAGTTAAAGGCTCTGATAAAGGCCTAGTTTCCAAAACATATAGAGAATTGCCTCTATAAGAAATCAAGCTATTCTCCAATTGATAAATGGCCAAAGGGTATGAACAGACAATTTTCAGATAATGATTTGAAACTATTTCTACTCATATGAAAAGTGTTCTAAATCACTATTAAGCAGAGAAAGGCAAATTAAGAGAGTGTTGAGATATTACTACATACCTGTCAGACTGGTTAAGGTGACAGGAAAAGGTAATGGTAAATGTTGGAGGGGATGCAAGAAAACCGGGACACTGATGCATTGTTAGTGGAGTTGTGAATGGATCCAACCATTCTGGAGAGCAATTTAGAACTATGGTTAAAAAGTTATCAAACTATGCATACACTTTGATCCAGCAATATTACTACTTATATCCTAAAGAGATATTAAAAAAGGGAAAGGAACTTGTATATGCAAAAAAATGTTTGTGGCAGCTCTTTTGTAGTGTAGGAAATTGAATGGATGTCCATCAATTGGAGAATGGCTGGATAAATTGTGGTATATGAATGTTATGAAATATTATTGTTCTGTAAGAAATGATCAGCAGGATGAATGCAGAGAGGATTGGAGAGACTTACATGAACTTATGTAAAGTAAAATGAGCAGAACCATGAGATCATTCTACACTTCAATAACAATACGTGATAATCAAGTCTTATGGAAGTGGATATCTTTGTCAATGAGAAGATCCAATTCAGTTCCAATTGATCAATGATGAACAGAACCAGTTACACCCAGAGAAAGAATACTAGGAAATAAATGTGGACTGCTTGCATTCTTATTTTTCTTTCCAGGTTATTTTTACCTTTCTAAATCTGATTTTTCTTTCACAACAAGAGAACTGTTTAAATATATACACATATATATACTGTAGTTAAGGTATACTTTAACATGTTTAACATGTATCTGACTGCCTGCTATCTAGAGGAGGGGGTGGAGGAAAGGAAGGGAAAATTTGGAACAGAAGTGATTACCGGGAACAATGTTGAAAAATTACCCATTCATATGTTCTGTCAATAAAAAGCTAAAATTAAAATAAATTAAAATAAATTAAGGAATAAACAAAAAGAGAGAGAGAGAAAAGAAAAAGAGGCAGACACCTATATGTCTGGCATAGGAGGATAAATAGCATCTGAAATTAGTGATTTGAGATGGATATTTGAAGGGTGAAACAGGAATTTTATTTTTACTCCTTTTGTAGTTGAAAAAATTTCCATCAATCTATGGAGAAGAGACAACAGATAGGATTACAATTGAGTACTTCTGTTTTTTAGGCAGGACTGCTGTTGAAGGCCTGTCAACACTCTCACCTGTTCCCATTCAATGGAAAATGGATACATCATTGTGAATAGAACAGGAACAAAGTGAAAAAAATCCAGGCCTTATTAGATATAGTACAGGAGAAACTTGACCAATGACCACTCTAAGTCCTTAGAATTCCCCTGTATTTGTTGTAAAAAAAGAAATCTATAAAATGGAAGATGTTGACTGATTTGAGAAAAGTAAATGAACAGATGGAAACTATGGAAACTCTTCAGTCTGGACTTCCATCTCCTACTCAATTGCCTAGAGAATGGCCTCTTTGGGTTATAGACAGTAAGGCTTGTTTCTATTCTGTCCCTCTAGATAAGGAGGATATGGAAAGATTTGCATTTTCAATGCCCACTGTTAACTTAGCTGAGCCTTACAGAAGATATGAATATAAAGTTTTGCCACAGAGAATGAAAAATGGCCCTACTATGTGTCTGCTGCTCTTATTCCAGTAAGAAAAGCATTTCCAAAAGTTATGTTATTACATTACATGGATGATATCTTGGGGGTGTGCCCTTGAGGAGTAAATGTTAGAAGGATGTCTACAAAAGACCACAGAAATAGTAAAGAACTACAATTTGCATATAATTCCAGAAAAAATGTCAAAGGCAACTCCTTTTCAATATTTAGGACATGAAGTTTATCATAAGATGCTTACAGTACAAAAGCTTTCTTTAATAACAGATAAATTAAACACCTAAAATGACTTTCAGAAATTGATAGGAGATATCTGATGAATGCATTCAGTGTTAGGCTTGACAACCTATCAATTGCAACCATTATATGACATTTTAAGGGGAGACAGTGCTTTAAACTCATTATGCCAGCTTACAAAAGAAGCTCAAGAGGCTTTGAGAGAGGTTCAACTGGCTTTATCCAATGTGATTGAAAGAGCTACTCAGAAACCCTTGGAAATATCAGTTTTTGCTACAAAAGAGGAACCCACAAAAGTCCTTCATCAAGGACACAATGTGATAAAGTGGGTGACCCTCCAAGTTCAACCAGAACAAAGTCTTACTCTTTACAAAGTGCTTGTGGCTAGAATTTTACTAAATGCCATTAAGCAAGTAGTACAATTATCTGGGATAAGACCTGACAAGATAGACACCTTTTATACCAATGCACAAATTAATGTATTCTGTGAAACCATCCCAGAAAGACAAATTTTATTGGCCATGGCTCCAAATTTTACACACGGTTCTCCATTAAAGATAACCAACTATTACATAATTGGCAATAGGTTTTTGAAGAACAGATTTTAGGGTTCCTATTAAAGGAGCAACTATTATTTACAGATGCATCCAAACATAACATCTGTGCTATATACTGTCAGGACTTAATATTAAGAGAATAGTCAGAATTCCTTTTTAGTTCACTCAAAAAAATGAATTATATGCAATCTGTCTAGCTCTTATTATCCAGGTGATATAAATATAATATCTATTTCAGTGTATTGAGTAGGTGTGGTACAAAGACTTGCCACATTCCAAATAAAATTTGTAGCTTCTAATATATGTCAGCTCTTTAAGGAACTTCAAGAGCAAGTGAGAAATCTTCCAGGCAAGTTTTATATCTTGCATGTCCACTCTTATAGTAGACTTCCTGGTCCTATTTTTTTATGGAAATTCAAAGGCAGATTGCCTTCTTACTATGTTAGCTAATATTCCTTTATTTAAGACAGCCCAAGAATCTCATTCTAAATATCATCAGGCTGCTCGAGCTTTACATTTGCAATTTGGGATAAAGAAAGAGGAATGTAGGAACATAGTAAAAGCCTATATACTTTTCCGCTCTTTCCATGCTCCTAGACTCCCACGAGGGAAAAACCCTCATGGTT
This sequence comes from Sminthopsis crassicaudata, assembly GCF_048593235.1. Lineage (NCBI taxonomy): Eukaryota > Metazoa > Chordata > Mammalia > Dasyuromorphia > Dasyuridae > Sminthopsis > Sminthopsis crassicaudata. Next base: position 102,767,626 of record NC_133619.1, read on the forward strand.
TGAGACACAGTGAAATATGGCAAATGTATGTGACCCGTTATCAATCTTTTGGTCATCTTATACATGTTGTAGTAGACACTTTTTGAGGATTTACTTTTGCAATACCAGCAGTTAAAGAAACAGCCAATGTGGTCACTGAATTCCTTATATAAGCTTTTGCAATTATGGGTATGCCACAAGCAATAAAAACAGATAATGGACCTGCATATACTTCTAAATATTTTGCATACTTTTGTGCACAGTATCAGATTTTACACACTACTAGCATACCTTTTAATCCTCAAGGACAGGCAATAACAGAGAGGAGAAACAGATATATCAAGACACTCCTCCAAGAATTCATTATAGTTTTAAGTAATTAATTTAATAAACATAAATAAGTTTATATTTCCTGAGAAAGTCTTTAAGCCATATTACATTAATTATTTGATATCAAAAACAGGCAAGAAAAAAAAAAATAACTGGAAGAAAAAAAAATCTAAGGAAAAAAAAATCTAGGAAATCTAAAATAATAATTCACAGTTTTATGAAGTTAATTAGTATTGTTATGAGGCACATGTTTAAGTTTATTGCAGAAGATTGCTAAATAGTAAGTTTTTTCTTCTAATAAATATTAAGAACTAATTGCATAAATAAAAAAGTAAAAATAAATTTCAACACTGAATACAGTATCTTATTTTCTAAAGCCCCAGTGGAGAAACAAAATCTACTGAATTCAGCTACCAAGTGCACACCCTAGTAGCATTCTACTTTATATCTATCTACCTATCTATCTATCTAAATAAATATAAATGTCCTGCCAACAAATAAAAAGAAGTCCTGCCTAGGATACAAAGCTGAACTAGATTTATTGATCAATTGTTATAAAGAAGGTTACAACTTAATGTTAGGTAAGCCTTGGTGTGTGTGTGAGGGGGAGTCAGGTTAGGAGACAAGTACAAGTAGACATGATAAAAGGAATAATATGATAAATCCAAAAGATCAATAAAGTACTATACTAAACTCATGAATAAAGATTTGATTTTTTTGTTTGTTTGTTTGTTTGTTTTTACCTAGGAATGAAGAAATGGACTCCCTTTCTTTAAACTTCATGGAGAGTGTTTTCATTTTTTGGCTTTTTCTTGTGAGTTTTTCCTATTCTGATTTTTTTCCACAATATAGGAAATATTGAAATATGTTTAAATATGTTTAAAATAATGGTACTTGTATTACTTTTTTTTTATCAGGTTGCTTGCAATCCTGGGGAACAGGAAGGTATGGGAGGGAGAGAGAAAATATTTGGAAATCGAAATCTTACAAAAAAAGTGTTGAAAATTATATATGTAACTGGAAAAATAAAATACTCAAGGGAAAAAAAAAAAAACTTCTTGGAGATGGAAGTAAAATAAACTTCTATGGAAGTTTGAAAAATGAAATAGACCTTCAAATGAAAGAGCATGGTTATGAAATGGAGGTATACTTCTTATTTAACTAAACATGTATTAGTAAATTCATTAAATTACAAGAATTAGAAAAAGCATTTGATAAAATCCAACATCCATTCCTACTGAAAATGCTGGAAAGTATAGAAATAAATGGACTATTCCTTAGAATAATCAGGAGCAAATATTTACAACCGTCAGTAAGCATAATATGCAATGGAGTTAAACTGGAACCTTTCCCAGTAAGATCAGGAGTGAAACAAGGTTGCCCATTATCACCATTACTATTCAATATAGTACTAGAGATGCTAGCCTTGGCAATAAGAGGCGAGAAAGAGATTCAAGGAATTAGAGTAGGAAATGAGGAAATCAAACTCTCACTCTTTGCAGATGACATGATGGTATACTTAGAGAACCCCAAAGGCTCTGCTAAAAAGCTATCAGAAATAATTCAGAATTTTAGCAAAGTTGCAGGATACAAAATAAATACACATAAAACCTCAGCATTTTTATATACCACTAACAAAATGCAACAGCAAGAAATACAAAGAGAAATTCCATTTCAAACAAATGTTGAGAGTATAAAATATTTGGAAATCCATCTACCAAAGAATAGTCAGGAATTATATGAGAAAAATTACGAAACACTTGCCACAAAAAAAAAGTCAGATTTAAATAATTGGAAAGGCCTTCAGTGCTCTTGGATAGGCTGAGCGAATATAATAAAGATGACAATACTCCCCAAACTAATCTATTTATTTAGTGCTACACCAATCAGACTCCCAAGAAACTATAACAAAATATAGAAAAAATAACAACAAAATTCATATGGAAGAATAAAAGGTCAAGAATTGCAAGGGAACTAATGAAAAAAAAAAGTCAGATGAAGGCGGTCTAGGTGTAACTGATCTAAAGTTATATTATATACCAGTAGTCACCAAAACCATTTGGTATTGGCTAAGAAATAGACCGGTTGATCAGTGGAACAGATTAGGTACAAAGGACCAAAAAGGGTACATCTATAGCAATCTAGTGTTTAACAAACCCAAAGATACCAACATTAGGGATAAAAATTCATTATTTGAAAAAAAAACTGTTGGGAAAACTGGAAATTAGTATGGCAGAAATTAGATATGGATCCACACTTAACACCATATACCAAGATAAGATCAAAATGGGTTCATGATTTAGGCATAAAGAATGAGATCATAGATAGGTTAGAGGAACAGAGGATAGTCTACCTCAGACCTGTGGAGGAGGAAGGAATTTATGACCAGAGGAGAACTAGAGATCATTATTGATCACAAAATAGAAGATTTTGATTACATCAAACTAAAAAGTTTCTATACAAACAATACTAATGCAAACAAGATTAGAAGGGAAGTAACAAATTGGGAAAATATTTTTATAGTTAAAGGGTCTGATAAAGGTCTCATTTCCAAAATATATAGAGAACTGACCCTAATTTATAAGAAATCAAACCATTGTCCAATTGATAAATGGTCAAAGGATATGAACAGACAATTTTCAGATGATGAAATTGAAACTATATCCACTCCAAATCACTACTGATAAGATAAATGCAAATTAAGACAACTCTGAGATACCACTACACACTTGTCAGATTGAAATAGTTTGTGAATCACCAATTACTCCTTAATTTTGGCTTCTGGATGTAGAATCAAGAGATTCCTTCAGGAATATGCTTTGTTGTGAGAATGAAATACATAGGAAGTAATTTGAGAAGTAATCTCCACAGAATTATGGCAAAAATCCATTAAGGGAATAATCTAGAATAAATATTTAGAAAGTTTTAGTGGGATAAAGAATACCGAAAAAGAGAGATGCTAGATGGTTATAGGACCCATAAATCAGAGAACTGGGGTCTGGAATAAATAAATGAGAAGATGGATAATGAGGAAAGTAAACAAAGCATTTTTGTAAAAGGATCCAAAAATAAAAAGTAAGAATCTAATGAATAGGATTGTTTGAATGGAAGATAGAAGAATCCATTAGAATGAAAACAAACAAAAAAAGGGGTGGGGTGAGGTTATCTATAACCAGATAAAAGCAGGAGAAAGGAACTAATATTAAAATCTAAAGGGAAAGGAGTAATGAGTGAAAATAGAGTATCAGGAGGGATCAGAAGGAATAGGCCACTTTAAAAAAAGAAAGAAAGAAAGAAAGAAAGAAAGAAAGAAAGAAAGAAAGAAAGAAAGAAAGAAAGAAAGAAAGAAAGAAAGAAAGAAAGAAAGAAAGAAAGAAAGAAAGAAAGAAAGAAAGAAAGAAAGAAAGAAAGAAAGAAAGAAAGAAAGAAAGAAAGAAAGAAAGAAAAAAAGAAAGAAGGAAAGAAAGAAAGAAAGAAAGAAAGAAAGAAAGAAAGAAAAGTGAAGTGAAAGAACTTAAAACTTTGTATAAATCAGAAGAGGAAAATCAAAACCTAAAAAAACCTTATTTTAGAAATAGATTTAAGAAAATTTCAACTTAAATATTATAATTTATCAGATAATCTAGTAAAGCAAAAGAAGAATAACATTAGATAAGAAACATCATTCTACTATTGGTAACTACTTACAGTAAGCTCATTTAAAAGATGCACACAAAGTAAAACTTAGGAGATTTTTTTTTAAACTTTTTTATCAAATGAATACAAAAATATATATAAAAATAGTCATGATGCTAGTTAAGAAAAAATAAAAGCAAAAACAAATGTTCTAATAAAGAAAAATAATTAAATAAAGAAACTACATTATGCTGAAAGGAAGCACAGACACCAAATCAATATAACTTATATGATTCAAAAGCCTCAGCAATTCAAATTTACAAAGGAAGCACCTGTTCTACAAGAAGTAGATAGTACCAAATAATGACAAGATATTTTAGTATTCTTTCATTCACTTTCCAAAAGTTGAAAAAAATAAATATAATGGGAATTTTTCATACTGAAAAAATGTATAGAGAAACTGGATTGAAAAAACTTATTGATTTTAATGGTACAAAAATGAATATAAATATTTCCCTACACCACAGATGAGTGTAACAATTAAAGATGCATTAGTGTATAAAGATTTTTTTAGTTCATTTTATTATTTTATATTACTATTATTTTATTATTATATTTATGGAATAAAACAAATGGTCCCACAACTTAATAGAATAAAAACATGATATTGCTAACAAATATATTTCAAAGTAGTCATAGTCTACTATAATAAATTAGGAATAAAAGACAGAAAAATGTGTACAATTATGATTACAGTTGGAGCAGTGAGGTAGGACTGAAGAGCAGAGATGTTTCAAAGGTAGCATTTAAAGGACTTCAGGGATAATTGAATGTGTCAGGAAGAGAGTCTCAGTTCCTAAGTTTGAGCTCCTAAAAGTATGATACTGATATTTATAGAGAGATTAAAATTGGGAAGAGGAATCAATTTTTATACACATATCTTTATGCATTGATGCACACATTTTGTTTGTGCCATACTGTTTTCCAATTTTTTTTAGCAATTTACTTATGCAATTATCTTGCTACACAAGAAAAATCTCATCAAAAAGGAAAAAAAATGAGAAAGAAAATAAAATGCAAACAACAACAAAAAAAGTAAAAATGCTATGTTGTGATCCATACTCAGTTCCCACAGTCCTCTTTCATTGTTGAAAAGAGCCACATGACTTTAATTTCTTTATCTGAAAAAAAAATTGTATATTCATATCCTTTGACAATTTATTAGTTGGGAAATGGATATTATTATAAGTATAGATCAATTGTCTATAAATTTAGAAATGAAGCTTTTATCAGAACCCTTGGATGTAAACTATTTTCCACAGTTTTCTGCTTTCTTTCTATTCTTGGTTACATTAGTTTTCTTTGTTTAATTGTTTTTTAAACAATATAATCAAAATTATCCATTTTGCATTTCATAATGTATTCAAGTTCTTATTTGGCCATAATTTCCTCCTTCTCCATCAATAGGAGAGTTAGACTATCCTGTGTTCTCCTAATTTGCTTATAGTATCATCCTTTTTGTTTAAGTCATGAAACCATTTTAACCTTAACTTTGTATATGGTATAGGTGCTGGTCAGTGCCTAATTTGTGTCATACTGTTTTTCAATTTTTCTAACAATTTTTGTCAAATAGTGAATCTTTATTTCAGAAGCTAAAGTATTTGTGTTTAGCAAACAATAGATTACAATAATCATTGACTATTGTGTCTTGTGAATGTAATCTATTCCAGTGATCTAGTACCTCTGTTTTATATTATAGTTTTAGGTCTGGTACAGCTAGGCCACTTTATTTGCATTTTTTCCCATGAATTGCCTTGAAATTTTTTACCTTTTATTCTTTCAGATGAATCTTATTACTTTTTCTAGCTCTATACAGCAGCATTGATTGCTTTGACCTGGTTTAGAAAATCAGTACATCAGCAGATTAGCTGTAAGGGCTCCAACACAACTAAAGAAGGCAAATAGCCCCTAAACTCCAGCATAACAGAAAGGACTTGGCCAACTCAACAGTGGGTGAAGCCTACAGCACCTATCCAAGGGCAGCGAGAAGCACCTGTTGCCACAAAGAGGAAGCTTCGGGATAATCTCTCTTGAGTCCTAGAAGCACACTTCAACTTTTAAAAATTAGCAAAAAAGCTATAAGAGCTCTGAGTGTAGACCACTACTCTGGAGATGGGGATAACAGATCATGAACCCTGAAGACACTAAAAACAAACACTTCCAGATGAAGTCTCAAAAGGTTTCTGAATTTGTCTCCAACTCAAAAGGTTCTCTTGAAAGAATTCAAAAAGAATCTTAAAAGATAAATAGAATCAAAATTGGCAAAAGAAATGACAGCTTTGCAGGAGAATTTTGAAAAAGAAACATAAATTGACTGAATAAAACAATTCCTTAAATAATACATTTGAAGAAAGAGAAATATATAATTTCTTAAAACTAGATTTGTTGAAATGTAAAAAAGAAAATTCAATGAATAAAACAACACTTTTAAAAGTTCAATTGACCAAATGCAAAAGGAAGTAAAAGAGAGAACTGAAGAAAATAATTCACTAAAAATTAGAATTGAATAAATGGAAATGAATGACTCAGAGACATCAAGATTCAGTCAAACAAACCAAAAAAAGAAAAAAAAAATAGAAGAAAATATGAAATGCTTCATTGGAAAAGCAATTGACCTGGAAAAATACATCTAGGAGAGGAAATCTAAAAAATATTTGACTACCTAAAAACCACCATGAAAAAATAAAGGCCTGGACAACATCTTTCAAAAAATCAAGTAAAAGGTGCTTGATTGCATAGAACCAGAAGCTTAAATAGTCATTGAAAATATCCCTCTGCACTGGGCCTCCAAGACCTTTTTGCCTAATTGAGAAGGACCTTTTCCTGAAATTGTTCTGAGATATTTTATGCTGGAAATTTGTTACATTCCAAATATTTGTGGATTCTGTCACTCAAAAATCCATTCAGAGTCTTGATCCAATGTTAATTGTGTGGGAAGTCAGGAAGAGTTCAGGCAAACTCCTCTGTGCCATCTTGACTCAATCCCTTCAGTATAAGAGTTTAAAAAGAACATTGAGAGAATGAGTGTCTCTAGAAAAGTAGCCAGGATGATTACATTAAGTTAGTCCATATTATATCAGACACAGTAAAGTAATTGTGCATATTTACTTAGGATAGAGAAAAAATACAACATAAAATGAACATGATAGCTCTCTTTAAATATTTAAAGTTTTCTCATGTGAAAATGGTAATGTACATGTTCTCTGACACCAGAAAGAAGACTGGTGGATGTTGCAAAATGTTCATTTAAATTGAATGGCAAGCAATATTTCTTAGTAATAGAACTGTCAAATACAACAATAAAAAATTAAGAAGGGGCTATCTCCATATATGGTGCCCATACTGCATTCCAAGAACTTTAAATAAAAGTTTCATGACCAACTGTTGGATATTATGTGAGGAACCTTTTCTTGTAGAAGTGTGATTAGATAGCCAGACATCCCTTCCCAAATTCTATCACTTGTGAGAGTGCATGTTGCTTCTAAAAAATGATTGTATTCCTTTGTATTTGCATATAACAATCTATAATACTCTATCCTGAATTTTTTTTGGTGATTCTTGTCTCACTAATCAATTATTAGGATAATATTTTTTTCATATTTTTTATCTTCAGGTATTTGAGCTTTTTAAAAAATATTTTTGATCTAAGATCATCTAGAATAAACAAATGATTTTTTTTGGCCCCATAAACATAGCCGTCTACAATAAACATCTTGATCTTATCTAATGAAGTCAGGTATTATTTCACTATTTTTTTTTAGTAACTTGACCTCCATTTTTCTCTATATTCTGCTTCTTACAATAAATTAAGTGCTGTCTTCTAGATAAATTCTAAATTGCAAATAAAAGCATTAACATTAATAATGGCAGCAGTAAGCATAAGAAGTCAAAGTTGCATAAGTTTTTAAGATTGCAAAAATACTTTATTGTAAATAAGTAGTTCATTATTATTTTATTTAAGTGAGGAAGCAAAGCACAAATATATTTTGGGTTTTACCCAGAGTCTTACAATTATTTAAAGTCAAGGTCTGGATTCAAAATGAAGTAACATGATCCGATGATTTGTAATCTCTACACTATGTAGTAAACTATACCATGATCATGCATTATCAACACCAACATCATTTTGAAAAAAAAAAAAAAAAAGAATTACTTATGAATTTTAAAAATCAGGGTGTGCCTTTAAAGTCATATAAAGAAAGAAAAAACTCCAAATACTAACAAGAAAGTTTTTAGACTGACTTTAGCAACTTTACAAGGATGAAAGTCTATATTTTATATCCCTTTGTGTATAAAGAACTACTGATGAAGTAAAAACAGAAAATTAACACAGGGCCTGAGTCTTCCTAGTAATGTCCATATGGGAATTATGTAGAATATCTGAGATTGCAATTTGGCTTCATTCATTTTTGAAAACTAAGAGCTACTGAATAAAATGATAGCATTTCAAATCTAAATGATAATTATTTTCAGGATAGTGTTTTCTAAGTTTTTGTGCTATTCAAACAGTTAACAGTGGATTTAATACAAGAAATATCTAAAGCTAAAAAATAAAATTGCTAAGAATATAATATCCATACTTGCAATTATTTTGTTATCTATTTAATAATTTAATCCTCAATATACCTCCTGCAGATGAAAATTTCAGACACTAGCCTCATGGGTCTATTTGTTAATTTAAAGTTGATGAGGAGAGCTATCTTACATGTGTAACTATCTGATAATTTTTAAACTAGCTTCTTTAAGGTCACAGAACATGATTTTGAATTTCTAGTCCTAAGTGAACTGAATTGTTTCTGTTCAAATCTGTGCTGTTATATATTTTAAATGTTTAAATCTAAATGCCCAAGTTTATGGCTAAATATGCCAATGAATTAGATTTTAGAGTTGTCACTTGAGAGCAACATAAAAGAATGGAGGGCTAGATTTATTGTTAGGATGACCAGTGGTCAAGAATTACCACTGAAATATATTTGTATGATCATCAATCCATCAATCATCCAGCAAATATTTATTAAACACAATGTATGCTGGCTAAGAAGTCCCTCTCTGAATTTCTCATTGCTCTATATAACTCTTCCAATTCAGTTTGGTTCAGTTGAATAAACTTTAAATACTCTCTGTAAGATACTATTCTAGGCATTAGAGTTACTAAGCCAAAACTGAAATAATCTTTATACTCAAAGAGCTTAAATTTTGCCAAGGTGTGCATAATGCAGCAATATACTATACGTAAATATTGATTAATTGGGGAAAGGATGTTGAAGAACACTAATAGCTTGGAAAATTTGTACATGTTTATGTGGGAACAGGAACCTGGCCTGAAACTTGAAGAAAACTAATGATTACAAGAAGTAAAAATGAGAAAGGAGAGCAATTAATGGATTGGAAGTATTCTACACAAAGATATCAAAGCAGAAAATGAGGTGTCATATATTGCAGCCAACAAGTAGACCAAATTGGTTGTGATATGGAGTACATGATATAAAATGATAGGCCATAAGGTTAGAAAGATAGATTCAAGTCAGATTATGAAAAGTTTCAAATCTTACACCAAGGTTTAACAAGTTATCTGAGATTGGGGTACCTTAAACAGGAAGACTAAAATTAAATAAAATGCAAACTATTTATTGATATAAAGCAACAACAAAACAAAGAAAGTACTCTATGAATGAATGAATTAGTAGTTCATCATAAGTTTAGTCCTGTATTCTTTTATATTCTAGTCTTTCTCTAGACTCTCTTTCACAAAATTTGGTCTGTACCACCACCACCACTTCCATTACCACAAAAACAATGGGAAAGAAAGGAAGGAAATAGCTAGAATACAATTTTACTGTCTAATCTCCATCTAGTGAGATAAGATATTGCATCCCAAGAGTTCTAATGCTTGGTAGAGATTTTTAGAGTGTTATAGGAAATGTGTGTTTAAGGGAAGGAATGCTAGAGAATTTGGAGAGCACTGATATGTAAGGGTGATCCTATGGGACTTTCAGTGAGTCGGTGAATTGAGCTTTGTGTTAAGAACATTTTAAGAACATTAACAAATTGAAGTACATGCCATGAATAGTCAATGCAATTATATTGGTAGAATAGTGTCAGATTTGTGAAGTACCTAAGGGGTGGTTGAAAGAACTCCATATGGTTATTCATTGTATATAGTGCTTTATTGTTTATAAAGTGCCATTGCACATTGTCATTTTATTTCTTTTTTATATCATATGAACATAGAATGGAGAAATATTATCTCCATCTTATAGATGGAATTGAGTAACCATAAAACTGTTTAGCTGCAGATACAGACAAAAAGTACAGATATATGAATTTTAAATATGAAAATAATTGATAGGAATATTTCTTCCAAGCAAAGTGATTGATTTTATGTATCCAAAATCTATCAGGATGCCAGGTTTCCTTTTTTTTTTTAAATTATATTTATAAATTTTTTTGACATTATATATGCATGTGGAAGTTTTTTTATAACATTATCACTCGTATTCATTTTTCCAAATTATCCCCTCCCTCCGTCTATTCCTTCCCCTTGATGACAGGCAATCCAATATATTTTACGTGTTACAGTATAACCTAGATACAATATATGTGTGTAAATCCAATTTTCTTGTTGCACTTTAAGTATTAGATTCCGAAGGTATAAGTAACCTGGGTAGATAGACAGTAGTGCTAACAATTTACATTCACTTCCCAGTGTTCCTTCTCTGGGTGTAGTTGTTTCTGTCCATTGATCAGCTGGAAGTGAGTTGGATCTTCTTTATGTTGAAGATATCCATTTCCATCAGAATATATCTTCGTACAACATTGAAGTGTACAGTGATCTTCTGGTTCTATTCATCTCACACATCATCAGTTGATGTAAGTCTCTCCAAGCCTCTCTGTATTCGTCCTGCTAGTCATTTCTTACAGAGCAATAATATTCCATAACCTTCATATACCATAATTTACCCAACCATTCTCTAATTGATGGACATCCATTCATCTTCCAGTTTCTAGCCACTATGAAAAAAGCTGCCACAAACATTTTGGCACATACAGGTCCCTTTCCCCTCTTTTAGTATTTCGTTGGGATATAAACCCAATAGCAGCAATGCTGGATCAAAGGGTATGCACAGTTTGATAACTTTTGGGGCATAGTTCCAAATTGCTCTCCAGAATGGTTGGATTCTTTCACAACTCCACCAACAATGTATCAGTGTCCCAGTTTTCCCACATCCCCTCCAACATTCATCATTATTTGTTCCTGTCATCTTAGCCAATCTGACAGGTGTGTAGTGTTATCTCAGAGTTGTCTTAATTTGATCAGTAGTGATTTGGAGTGGATATAGTTTCAATTTCATCATCTGAAAATTGTCTGTTCATATCCTTTGACCATTTATCAATTGGACAATGGTTTGATTTCTTATAAATTAGGGTCAGTTCTCTATATATTTTGGAAATGAGACCTTTATCAGACCCTTTAACTATAAAAATATTTTCCCAATTTGTTACTTCCCTTCTAATCTTGTTTGCATTAGTATTGTTTGTACAGGAACTTTATAGTTTGATGTAATCAAAATCTTCTATTTTGTGATCAATAATGATCTCTAGTTCTCCTCTGGTCATAAATTCCTTCCTCCTCCACAGGTCTGAGAGGTAGACTATTCTCTGTTCCTCTAATCTATTTATTATCTCATTCTTTATGCCTAAATCATGGACCCATTTTGATCTTATCTTGGTATATGGTGTTAAGTGTGGATCCATATCTAATTTCTGCCATACTAATTTCCAGTTTTCACAACAGTTTTTTCCAAATAATGAATTTTTATCCCTAATGTTGGTATCTTTGGGTTTGTCAAAGACTAGATTGCTATAGATGTACCCTTTTTGGTCCTTTGTACCTAATCTGTTCCACTGATCAACCGGTCTATTTCTTAGCCAATACCAAATGGTTTTGGTGACTACTGGTATATAATATAACTTTAGATCAGGTACACCTAGACCACCTTCATCTGACTTTTTTTTCATTAGTTCCCTTGCAATTCTTGACCTTTTATTCTTCCATATGAATTTTGTTGTTATGTTTTCTATATTTTGTTATAGTTTCTTGGGAGTCTGATTGGTGTAGCACTAAATAAATAGATTAGTTTGGGGAGTATTGTCATCTTTATTATATTCGCTCGGCCTATCCAAGAGCACTGAATGCCTTTCCAATTATTTAAATCTGACTTTATTTTTGTGGCAAGTGTTTCGTAATTTTTCTCATATAATTCCTGACTATTCTTTGGTAGATGGATTTCCAAATATTTTATACTCTCAACATTTGTTTGAAATTTGCTGTTGCATTTTGTTGGTGGTATATAAAAATGCTGAGGTTTTATGTGTATTTATTTTGTATCCTGCAACTTTGCTAAAATTCTGAATTATTTCTGATAGCTTTTTAGCAGAGTCTTTGGGGTTCTCTAAGTATACCATCATGTCATCTGCAAAGAGTGATAGTTTGATTTCCTCATTTCCTACTCTAATTCCTTGAATCTCTTTCTCGGCTCTTATTGCCAAGGCTAGCATCTCTAGTACTATATTGAATAGTAATGGTGATAGTGGGCAACCTTGTTTCACTCCTGATCTTACTGGGAAAGGTTCCAGTTTATCTCCATTGCATATTATGCTTACTGACGGCCATAAATATATGCTCCTGATTATTCTAAGGAATAGTCCATTTATTCCTATACTTTCCAGCGTTTTCAGTAGGAATGGATGTTGGATTTTATCAAATGCTTTTTCTGCATCTATTGAGATGATCATATGATTTTTATTAATTTTATTATTAATATGGTCAATTATACTAATAGTTTTCCTAAATCCTATTTGATCATAGTGTATTATCCTGGGGATGATTTTCTGAAGTGTTTTTGCTAATATCTTATTTAAGATTTTAAGGATGCCAGGTTTCCTTAGACTGGGTCATAGAATGATTTAAAAGCTATACCTCTCAAGCTAACCAAAAATATTTAATACAGATAGATATATTTAAGGGGATAATCAAATGGTGTATTATCTGTAAAATATTTAGCATAATTCCTGGCACATAGCAGCTGCTGAGTCAATGCTTGTTTCCTCCTTTCCTTTACTAGTGTATTACTTTACAAAAGCTCTTTTGCTTATCTCTAATTCATTTTACCTAATGTTAGCTAAACCAAATGTGTTAATAACTGATTGCTTACTGTAAGACCCTATAAGACTTAGAGCTATTTGTTAAGAATTATTTTCTTTCATACAGCAAAGTTTATTTTCATTATTGCTTATTTACATAACCTAATACTTCTTCTTGGTAGAGGAGAACAGGAGAGCACAGGAGAGCACAGTGATATTCTATCAAGCAAGAAAAGCTTTAAGTAGGGGCTTCATGATAGACCGTCACCTGGAGACCAGAGGAAAGACATCTTTTCAAAATACTATTCACTAAATTGTGATTTTCTGGGGAGCCAGGGTTCCTAATGTAATCATTTACTAAGGTATTTGTGTCTGGGCTACAATCTGTATTGGTGGATGGAGTGTCCACAGAAATGAAATAATATATCATGTGGAAATTCTATTAAATATAATGAATTATTAATATATCAATGTTATATTTATATTAAGATGGTCTAATGCATACTTTACTTTATAAAATCACATACATTGGACAGAAAAAGCAGCTATTATCTCCATTGAATAAAAAATCAAATAAAGGATAATTTCTGCTTTATATTAATCTACCTGTTTTGGTGATGAAGTTTATTAAATAATGATTTCCTGAGATAATTTGTCTTCCAGCTGACAAAAGTAAAAAGAGGATAATCACAAACATACTATGAAAGAGAAAAAATAGTAGGTAAGAAATTAAAATACAGCTGTCATACACAAATTTGAGAGTTATTATTTTTGTTTGAAGGGGAGAATTACTTCATGAAAAGAGAGAAATACTAATCTAATGTTTTTTCTGACCTGGAAAACTTTCTTGTAAAAGTTACATTACCTGCTGTTTTCAGCAAGTAATATTCTTACTGCTTTAAAGTGGTTAGAAAGCAAAATCAACCTTATTAGGGAGTTGGCTTAAAAAACAGTTAATAATCTGACTAAATATGAAAATTGCTTAGGGGAAGGGAGGGGGTTTGTCAAAATATAGGTCAATCAATCTGTGGTAAATGACAAAAGAACTGGTTTAGCTAAAGGTAACTATTGGTATTCTATTTAGTTATACTTTTATCTTGTTTAATACTCAATTAAGTTTGTTGAGTCTTCTATGTTTTACAGTGCAGAATCTTACTTGTTAATAAATAACCCAACTGAAAATTTACAAGCCAATTTTCCTTAGAAATGAAATAGTGTCATTGCAATGCAATTCACAATAATAGAAAGGGAGATTCCCAAGAGAGTTAGTACTTGCTCTCCTCTAAGTATGATTTAGTCTGATTTTGCTTCTATCATCAGAAAGGCAGAAGCTCAAGGGAATATCTTTCATTATAACCAAAGGGTTTGAAAATTTGTTATTCATTATTGAAAATTAAAGACTAACCAAATTCATTAAGGAAATTAATTACACAGACAATTAGCTGTTGTTCTGTTGAAATTGCTTAAGATTTTAATTGTTTTGTTCCTACTGCAACATTATAAGCATATGACTCTGCTACTCTGTTAGCTGACATTAAAAATATAATTTAAAAGTGTGTAGATGTTGCACTTTTAAAAACTACCATGTGTTACTGTTTTTGAAAAAGAGAAAGAACCGAAACAGGAAGTGAGGAGTTATATTGATCCAGGAAGTCTTTTGATTTCTCATGAGCTAATAGGGAAGGACATATTTCCAAAAGGTGTTGAATGCTTTGATTTTCTATAAAGGTTTTAGATGCAAAGGATACATTTGTGACCTCAGTTGTTCTTTTCCTCTAGATTCAGGACACCAAAACTATTCATAAATTGCATCAACATATTTAGTGTTTGTTGAAGACATATTTAATTAAATGCTGTTATTTTATTTCACATGTAAGAGAGTTGATAGTTCCATCATTGCTTTATGCAGATAATGTTAGCACTGAAAATTACTGTATAAACAATATTAGCTCTGAATCCAACAATCTATTGGAAAATTCATTCAATAATGTCCAATAAAATTTTGAAAAGCATCTACTATATGCAATGCATTTTGTTGATATCATCATAGAGATACACAGATTAAAATGAAATTAAAACAAGTCCAATCAATTAATGGGATATAATTTGTACAATAAGTTAATGATTTCTTATTTCCAAAATAAAATTCAGTTCAGCCTTACTAAATTCAAGGAACAGTTATCATACCATATTGAGTGCCACAAAAGAATAAAATAAACAAACAAACATAAACAAAGAGATAATCTGACAAGTCAGTGTGTTCCATTGGCATGATGTCTGTAGATCTCTTAGTAAGTGTATAATAATCTAAAGTAAGCACTTAATAATAATAATAATAATAATAATAATAATAATAATAATAATAACAATAAATTTTTGTTCCCTTCCTCTTCCTTCTTTTGTCAAACAACTTGAATACAACAATAGAAAATAATGACATCACTATTCTACTAAAGAAAAACATTCCAAGAATTAACCTATCCTAAAGGAATAGGAAAGATCCAGAAGTTAAAGCCAGTATTAAAATTTATAGTCTAAGACTTGTTTACCTTTCTTTCCATTGAAGCATTATGCTTAAATACCTCATTCAATGCCTCACTTAGAGTATCACTTTTAAGGGAAATCTAGGTCAATTAATTATGGGATTAATCAATATTAATACAAGGCAATACAAGAAGAACATAGTTCTTTGAACATTCACATTTTCATATTCCAATTGAAATGAGGGTGTCTGACCTGTATTAAATATCTAATCATTTATATACCTCTTTCTACTCTATCGTTTTTGCTTTTCCTAACATTTTTCTCTAATTCTCACAAATATATAGTAAGCTATTACCTTACTATCCAAATCTCAATCTCTCCTTAATGTCTTCATTTTGCTTCTTATCCCTATTCTTCTTAAATTCCTTTTCTTAACAGTGCAAGATCTTATTACAAAAACAACTCACTACCCTTTGAGTTAGTTTGCTTATTACCAGTTATTGTGATATTGGAAGGCCTGGGTTCCTAGAGGACTACCACATATGATTATTTTGAGTTACTTCAAGGTCCTAAGGATAACTTTGTTAAGTAGGAATAAATATCACCTTACTAACCATATTAGTTCTTGAGTTTCCACCAGTGAATTCTAATTAATTAAACTAATCACTAACAATGGTGTTAATGATTTTAAACAGGAAATTATTTCGTAATAAAGCAAAAAAAATTATGTATCTATGAGGGAGAGTTGGCACATAGAGGAAACTAGCAGAAAAAAATATTCAAAGGAGGAACCTGCATTTGGTAGTTCTTATCACCATCTAGGAAATCTTTTTTTCTTATATACTTAAAATTGCAAATTATCATCAAGTTATTTCAACTTGAAATTAACCTTAAAAGTATAGTATTGATTTGGATATAACTTCATTTTTATCAAAACAAAAAGCTCATTGATGGGCTATCTCTTGGCATTAGAGACTAGTCTTGTCAGTCTATTACTAATCAAAATACTATGTTTTCTGTTAAAGTCATAGCAAACAGAGATCATTGCAAAATACTCCAGATAGACTGCAGGTAAATCAAACCAGGCTGGTAAAATGTTCACTTACTAGACTACTTCATCAAACAATTAAATCACAGTACAATTTGTGATGCCACTGCAGCCCCATAAATCTTTCATACCTCTCATTTTTATCCTCAAACCAGAGAAGAACACAAAAGACAAACAGGTACTTTGCAAGGACTTAACTTATTTATCCTCAAACCAGAGAAGAACACAAAAGACAAACAGGTACTTTGCAAGGACTTCACTTCCCTTAAGCTTTGGGGGAAACTGAAGGGTGATACATAAGATCAAAGGTCTTAACCAAAAGGGTTTGGACTCTTTTAAAGCAACCAGAAATCACATCTAAAGCTTCCTTTCAACTGATTGCTCTTGCTATTGATCTCTTGAGCAGCTCTGACAAAGCTGCTTTTCACCCCATGATAAGTATTTTGCCAGTTGTTCACTCTTCTGCTTTAACCTTAGATTCCTATCTTTATATATTTTAACACATCAAATTAGAAGCTCAGGGAATTCAATGACTCACCTTTCATTTAAAACACACCAACTCAGCAAAGTTTCCCCAATGAAATCAACAAACCTTTTAAATCATCCCTCAGTCTCCTGCAAAATTAAATGGCTTCTCTCTTTTCTAGTTTACTTTTTAAAGTCTCAAAATATGCATTCATATTCATTTTTGTATGTTTGTTTTAGAATATTTCAGCACCTTGGTCACATTAAAAATGAATTTTCAATTATTTATGCTTATAGTGTTTCACATATGTTGCCTTCATGGTTCCTTGAACTCTTTATTTTATTGCTCTCTACATTTAATTCACTATTTTCAAAATGTAGATTTTTGAAATAGAAAGACAAGAAATATTTTAACCTAAAAGCTATATTTTTGCAAATGAGGAGAATGAAATCAAGATAATTTAAGGGATTGCTAAAAGGTCACTCAAATTGTTGCTAGCAGAACTGAGAGGAGAAACCAGGGTTATGACTTTTCCCAATGTTTTTTCTTCTACTCCATGCTATCTTGCTCTTCATCAAATGCAAGTGATCATGGCTTCTATTATACAACCACAGATGCACTACCAAACTTCATACTTTCAAACTTGTATCTATTTTGTTCTTCTATGTTATGCATTATATATGTTATTTAACCAATTAGTTAACAGTTTCATATTAGGTGCTATTTGGAGAGATGAAGAAACTAATAGGATATTTTTTAACCAAAACTTAGAATCTTGCAGGAAAGAAGGCAAATACATGGCCATCACTTTATACAATAATGAAGGTAATAAAAAGTTACAAGTACATTGACTCCAGACCAAAAGCTAAGGGAAGATATTTTGAGGATGGTCAATCAACAATGTGTCAGAGAAAAGGATGCATTTGAAAATACACTTAAAGCTTGAAGAGGATTTAAACATCCAGAGATGAATAGAAAGGGAATTCCAGGCTAGAAATGTCTAGTGCTATGATAAAAAATGCATTATATCTTTGAAAGATGGCAAATAGAAATTTTTCAGTGAAGAAATATAAGAAGAGAAAAATAGGAGAAAAATATGAAGTACAATATATGGATCTTGACTGCTTTAGAGTCAAAAGGACTCTTATTAAAAGTTCTTGAGCAAGAAAGTGACATAATTCTAGCATAGTACTTTAGGAAGCATAGTATAGAAATACAGTGTAGGGAAGGAAAAAATGCAAATTAGCAGACGACTCTGAAGGCTTTTACAATAATATAGTCAAAATTTTGAGAAAATATGGGTAGAAATTGCTATTTATACACAGGCAAGAGATAGAAAAAGACAATTTCTAGATAAACCATTAAAACCATCAATAGTCATAAAAATGTTCTCTATTAATATTGATTAGATAAATGCAAATAAAAACAGCACTCAGGTACCACTTTATACCTATCCAATTGGCTAAAATGACAAGAATATATAATGCTAAATATTGGAGGGGATGTGGGGAAATTGGTATAATAATGGGAGTTTGATGGAGTGATTCAGGCATTCTGGAAAGCAATTTAGAACCATGTCCAAAGGGTGAAATAACTGTTTATTCTTTGAAGTGGTAATACTGGTTCTGTATCCTAAAGGAATCCTAAAAGAGGAAAAAGAATCAATATATAAAAAAAAAGAACTATTTGCAGCAGCTCTTTTTTGTTGTGACAAGGAATTGGAAATTGAATGGATGCCCATCAATTGGGGAATGACTAAATAAGTTGTGATATAAGAATGTAATGGAATACTATTTTTTTTTTTAATTAAAAATGATTAACAGATTTATTTCAGAAAAGTTTGGAAAGACAAGAACTAATGTTGATCAAAATTGTAATGCTGGAGAAACTGAGGCAATGTAGAAATTAGAAAGTTTTTAATATTTCATTTGAGAGGGAGAGATTTGCTGGGGGCAAAATAGGCTCCATGTTGTCCCCAGGGCTGAATAAGACTCTTGTCTCAAAATATCCAGCATTGAAAGTAAAATTTCAGGGATTTTTATAGGGTTTCAGTGAGAAAGGAAACAAAGGCAGAAGGTGGAGAGCACTGATGAGTGTGAATTTTCAGGAATGGACAATAAATTCATGTCTGACAGGTTTGGGGTAAGGACCATAAATTCTGATAAGTTGGGAGTAGAGACAAGAAATCTGGAACAAGAGAGACAGAATATGCCAGCTAGGTATCTGACATGAGCTATCTCCTCTATAGAATGCTAATGGTTATGTTGGGGATCCAGGCTTATGATGTGAGACAAGGTGCAGGTCTGGTAAAAGATTTTACTCATTCAATTCTCTGGGAAAGAAAAGAAAAGTTTTTATTTTTAGATTACTAAGAGAACTAACCTCTTAGTGGACAAAAGCTCCAAAATGGGATTGGGAGTTCTGCAAGTTGGTACACCCAGAGTACTTAATTTTATGATCAGAGTTCAGGTTTTGGGGGCTTTTGAAATAATAGGGAAGTTTGGGCTTGAATAGGCTTCAGTAAAGTTATAGAAAGTTCAATTGGTAGTAGTTCAAATCTATAGAAGGCTTAAGTGGTGGTACTTAACATTAATTCAGCTCTTTTGAAAGTTAATCAGTAGTACTTAACTTTAGTTAAGCTCTATAGAAAATCTGGTTAGTGTCTGCTGAACTCTATAGAAAGATTAATACTTAACAGAAGTGGGGTTGGTTTCTAGGGTGAAATAGGATTAAGGAATCTGGGTTCAAGGTGACTGACTTTTAGAAGAGAGAAGTTTCTGTGTCAGGGCTCCCAGCCCTAATTTATATTAGTCCTAATAGTCAGGAAAAGGGGGATACATAGCATATTAACTTGGAGAAATTGAGATATTATAATTCAGGGAAACTAATGCAGGGAAACTAATACAGGGAAGTTGAAATGTTATAATTCAGAGAAATTGAGGCAGAATAATTCAATAAAATTGAGGCATTACAAAATGAGCAGAAGCATGAAAACATATGTAGTTAGTAACATGAGGTTGTGTGATGATAAACTATAATAGACTTAGCTCTTCTCAGCAAACCAATGATTGATAATAATTTCAAAGATTTTGGAGGGAAAATTCCATCTGCATCTAGAGAAAGAACTATGGACACTGAATATGTATTGAAGCATACTATTTGTACTTTTTCTTATTGCTGTTGCTTTGTTTTCCTTTTTTTTTTTTTTTCTTGTGCCTTTTCCCTCTTGACCTTATTTTTCTTTCCCAACATGATTTATGTGGAAATACATTTAAAACTGTACACAAAAAAGGGGACAAAAGATTAAAACAACAACCACAAAAATATGAAAACTTAAAAAATCTCTGCAATTTAGTGATAGAAGTTAAAGGATGTTACCTAATCATATAATAGGTTAGAAAAGTAAAAGAAGATCTTAATGATGTCTCTAAGTTTTCTCACTTAGGAAACTTAAATAGTAATGATGTAACCATCATATGGGAGTTAGGAGGAAGAATTTAGTAGAAGTAATGGGATTAGGCAAAAGAGAGAATATGTTTATTAAGTTGAATATGTAGACACTAACACAACATTCAGATGAATCTTTCTAGCAAAAAGAAAAAAAAAAAAGTAGAGGAATCATAGCTCTTTAGAAAGATCTGGATTGGCAAAACAGATTTAGAGTCCCTTCTCCCTAACTTCTCTATGACTAGTTGGGGATAAATCCATGAAAATTGATAAAATTTTCAAAGATACTTAGAAAAAGCCTTTATGTGAGATACAAAGTGCCAATACATGAGACAATCTCAAGTTTCCTCCAGTACTTTCTCTATTTGTTTTTTCTTTTAAGCTTACCCAATTATTAGTATAAAGAAACCATTATCTTGGTGATTTTCTCAGTCTCCATCATGTCTGCTGCTTCCTTTTAAAGTAAATACATTTACATCTTCTTATCTGATCAAGTTAGGTGGTAGGAATTGAGAAGATAGGTGGTAGAAAAAAAGCAAATCTTCTTAACTAATAAAAAGGAATTAACTTTTTAATTTCAACATTAATGTATACTACTATTAGCTAAAATGTATATAGAATTCATCATGTTTCAGGCAGTGTACTAAGTGCTTTTTAATTATTTCTCATTTGATCCTCACAATAACCCTAAGAGATAGGTGATAGTATATTTTTCAATTTTCAATTGAGGAAACTGAGGCAAAAACAGGTTAAATGACTTGTTCATAGCCACACAACTAGCAAGTATCTGAACCTGGCTTTGAATTCAGTTCTTCCTAACTCCAAGGTTGGTGTTCTATTTATGATACACACCTCACTGATTTTTACCTTATATCTAATCAATTTAATTCAATTGAAAAAATAAATATTAACTATTGCCAGATATTGTGCTAAGTGCTAGGATAAAGCTTAATCTATAGTTTATAGTCTAATGGGGATAAAGAGAAAAACTCCCAGGGCATGATGATAAGGAGTATAACACAAGGAATACAGCTCATGGGAAATTAAAAGTTGTTTGGATTTGTAAACCCTCTTCAAATTGCAGGTTTGGCAGAAATTCCACCATCCAATCAGACAGCAGAGGCTATTGAGAACACTGGTAAATTGTGAATATTTACACTGAAGCAATTTTCAAGGTGATGAGTTTCCTTATCCTGGAGTATGATGATGGTGGCAGTGGAGTCAGAACCATAGGTATTCCTCCTCCTTATCCATCACAAAACTTTTTTTGTTGTTGTTGTTTTTTGTTGTTTTTGGTTTTGGTTTTGGTTTTGGTTTTGGTTTTGGTTTTGGTTTTGGTTTTTGTTTTTGTTTTGGTTTTGGTTTTGGTTTGTTTGTTTGTTTGTTTGTTTTTCCCCCAAATGAGAGATGCCATCCTGCTACCAAGATCAATGACTGCCAATGCTAGTTCCTGTTCATTTGGGAAATGGTCTTTTTTCTTCACCACTCTTTTCACTTTCCTTCAAGATTAAGGACTTGAAAAATACTTATGAAGTTCAATAAATTAAAATGAATCAAAAGATTTTGTTAATTAAGCAAATATTGAAAAGAAGATCTTATAGCAGAGTGGGGAAAATCAGTGTTAAAGAGTCAGTTAGCTTCATTTTGATACAATGAAAAGTCTCAGAAAAAAAATCTTTTGAATTTTAACAATTATAAATATTTATTGCAAATTAAAATAATTTAACAGCTTTAGTAACCAAAGTTTGTTCTGATTTAAAATGTTAGAAATCATTCCATAATTTTTTTGAGGAATGACTATATCTACTGTAAAATAACTTTATATTTGACACCAAGAAAAATGCTGGTTCTTTTCTGTAGTCTCTATACATAGAAGAGTCAAACTTATTCTCATTATATATGCAGACACATGCATATTCAGACATTTAACTCAGGTGTCATTTTGACTCAGCTTGGCATCCAGCAATAAGTAGTAACTGGTAAACATAGGACAAGAGAAAAATACTTGTGGACAGTCCACAGTATTTTTTATATAACTCACGTTAAATATAGTTACTGAAGTAATAAAAAATCAACCAATTCCTATCTTTAAAAATTCCTTTAAATAATAAAATCCAGATACCATATCTATTTTTCTCCATGCTTTCAGCTGAATATTTTTTTTTTGCTTTCTTTTCATCTTCCCTTCAGTCCAATAGTAGTATAGTCCTCCCCCATGTGCCAAATGCTATGCTTCTTCTGTGACCTTAAATCCATCTTATCTTATTTCTATCATGGCTTTGTTTGATAAATCATTCACTTTTTCTCTTTAATATTTAATTCTTTCTCTACCTTGGCTCCTTACAACTTATATACAAGAATGTCTAAGTTTCTGCTGTTCTGAAGAAAAACCTCTTTGACCTTACAATCCATAAAACTATCAAAAGTAGAAAAATTTGACCCATTTTTTTATGTCTCAAAGTTATTTTTCTCATCACCCCACTCTAATGTCCCAGTTTCTCTCAATATTAAGGATTTGAAAACTCATTTTGATTTCTAGTGTTAGATTTAATAAATATTTCATTGAAGTCTTATTTTATTGTCTAGTCAAATGACAATCAAAACTGAATAGATTACCTTCAGATGACAGATTGCATTATAAATATAAATTTAAGATTCAATGGTATGTTCATTTAATTATATTCAAAATCTATGTTAACACACAATGTGGCATAATGAAAAGTTTGTGGGACTTGGAATTAGGAGAGTAATATGAATTTTTTTTTTTTTGGCCCCAATAACTTTTGTTATTATAGGTAAATAACTTATACTTTGTTTCTTCAGATTCCTTTTCTATAAAATGGGGAACATCAATCTCAATGATATCTGTAATCACAATCATGATGGTATCTGTAATAACAATCATGATTTTATAGACCTTGAGGTTTCATGTCTCCTTTACTTTGTTTATACAATTGACTTATTTTTTTTCCAAAACACAGAATTATATAAAATTAAAGCCTAAAAGAACTTAAAGATAATTTCTTTTATATATCTTCCACTTCTCATTAAGAACACTACACTGTTAGTTTCAGTCATATTCATTCTCATGTATGACATCACAATTCCCTCCCACCCACTACCTCTATATTTCTTCGTCCTCTTTCTAATCTAGTCTGTGTGTATCCATCTAATATGTGTTTCTCACTACAACTAACTCCAACAAACTGAAATTCAAACTATTATCTTTCCTTTCTAACTAATAAAGTAAAAACTACTTAGCTTACTGTTAAGAGCCTTTATTTAAAACATTCATTTAATAGAGTTTGTAGGATGAAATGATACTATTTTTTCATAATACAAACCATGTGCCAGTTGAAATGGACAATTTATTTTCTGATTTCTTATTCTCTGTCCCTGCATCTGCATCTCTTTATCTCTGTCTCTTTTGTTGTCTCTCTCACTACCTTTCTGCTCTCTTTTTGTCTTTTTGATTTTGTTTTCCTGTCTGTGTCTCTCTGTCTTTCTCTGTCTGTCTCTATCTCTGTTTCTGTCTCTATCTCTATCTCTGTCTCTGTCAGTCTATTTGTCTGTCTCTGTCTCTCTGTGTGTGTGTCTCTCTCTCTCTCCCTCTCTCTCTTTTTCTCTCTTTGGTTTTTTTTAAAGAAGAAGGCAAAATATATTGAAGCCCATGCACTGGAACAAAATCTATGGTGTGATCTTCAACTGTTTGTAAGATGGAAATTTCTGCATTTGTATTTTCTGTGACCTTTCATTAATCTCAGATGTGATCTAAATGGGAAAGGAAAATATCAGAGAGTAGGAAGAGAGGAAAGAGGATTTTATGAAAGCTGTCAATATAGCAAACTTGGACTTATCTGATTTTTACAATTTAATAATCATTGTTTCAATAGAGTTTTCTATAATTGTGTGGCAGATTTGCAAATTAATTGGTTGGGGGGCCCACTGTACTGAATTTTTCTTTTAGGGATTTGTTTAATGAATGCAAACTTACTATGTATTTGTTATGGACTCACATGTATGTTATTATTCTGTACATTGCTTACTCAATTAAATTCTAACTTCAATGTACAAAGGGGATATATTTAACAATTTTTAAGGTGGACATTACTTTAAAAAATTAGAAAAAAACAGGAATTAAAATATTTGTTTTTATGAGAAAAATGGTTACGTAAAAATCTATTAGAAAGATTCTTTAATAGTATTTTTGTAGGACAAAATTTTACTAAAACATTTTGAAAATTTTCCAAGAAAGCATATTCTTTATTAAGATTGTCAAGAAAAATCTTGATAATTTTGTATTTAATGATGATAGTCATGGTGGCGATGAAGGTGGTACTGGTGGTTTTTGTAATGACTAAATCTCTTGTGTTTTATTGTTTTCAAATCAAATTTCATGCTATTTGTTTGATATATGTTTGTATCATATATTATAACATTTTATGATATTTCATACATCAACACACTCTTTCTGAAAATGTTTAAAACCTAAACTCAAAAGAGGTGCTAGGAGGATATGGCCCCTGCCCACAGAGTACTTAGAATAGAAAAAATAACATCCCAGGGGCATCTAAGTGGCTCAGTTGATAGAGCACTAGCCCTTAAGTCTTCAAATTGGGCCTTAGACTCTAGCTGTAGAACCAGAAGAACATTATATATTTCAATAACAATACTATATGATGATCAATTCTGATGGACTTGGCCCTCTTCAACAATGAGATGAACCAAATCAGTTACAATAGAGCAGTAATGAACTGAACCAGCTACACCCAGTAAAAGAACTCTGGGAAATGACTATGAACCACAACATAAAATTCCCAATCCCTCTATTTTTGTCCGCCTGCATATTTGATTTTCTTCACAGGTTAATTGTATACTATTTCAAAGTCCAATTCTTCTTGTGCAGCAAAATAACTGTATGGACATGTATACATATATTGTATTAGCTTTTACTTAACATATTTAACATGTATTGGTCAACCTGCCATCTGGAGGACCGAGTGGAGGGAAGGAGAGGAAAAGTTAAAACAAAAAGTTTTGCAATTGTCAATGCTGAAAAATTACCTATGAATATATCTTGTAAATAAAATAATAATAATAATTTAAAAATACATAAATAAATAAATAACAGCCCAAATTAAATCAATAATCTAGGCAGTATTTTATATTTTTAAAGTTGAGTTCAACATGATCTTAGCTTTTTTTTTTTTTTTTTTTTTAATGTATCTTTATAGGATAGCACAAAATGGAAATCTCAAGTCACAATTTTCCACATGTCATATAAAATATGAATTTAAAATTTTCGTACTTACTCCTTTTCAAAGGGACTCTCAGAGGAAAAGAGGAAAAGGGAATCTTTCATTACCAATAGCATATTTTCCTTTTAATCTTGTTCCTTTTTTGATAATTAAAATCAGTTAATATTCTTTTAATAAATTAGTCAGACCACAAGGAATGTTTAGAACCCATATTTTGTCAAAGACCTTGAAATATTTTAAACAATTTTGTATATTGAATTGCTGAGATATAGACTGACATAATAGATAATCAACTTTAGAATGAAGAACTATTTGAAATCTACTCTTTAAGCATATTAGTTGGTTGAACATGAGCAAGTGACAAATTCTATATAATCTGCCCCTCCTGCCAATCAACTATTTTAAAACTATAAATAAATGTATGAATAAATCTGGGAGGGAAAGACCCTCAGGATTTGTAGCCAAAGCAGAAATAACTGCTATTAACATACAATCTGAGTCAATGATCAACTCAAACAATGATCAAGGATCTATTGTTGACCAATTAGAATCAAATTGGTTTGGTTTAAGGCCTGGTCCTTAGAAAGAAATCTAAATAATAAACTTCAAAATACCTTGGGAGGATTTAGAGTACAAAAGTGAAAAAAGAATGCTTTTAAGAGCATTTGTAGGTAAGGATATAATACTGTATGTGAACAGAGGGAAGAACTGAAGGAAGGAAGGAAGGAAGGGAGGAAGGAAGGAAGGAAGGAAGGAAGGAAGGAAGGAAGGAAGGAAGGAAGGAAGGAAGGAAGGAAGGAAGGAAGTCTTCCAGTTGACCAATTCCAGTTTTTTGACCAGCTTTACTCACAGAGATTTTTTAGACTGGGTTAAAGAGGAGCTTCTTTGGCTCAATTGTTACCTAGCTTAAACACTAAATTGGTGTGGCCTCAGTCAAACTTAGACCTATTTAAAAACATAGCTTAAAAAGGACAAGGTCTCCCACTGTATCCAGGGCCATCATCTGTATCTTGTCACTGGACCCAAATGTCTCTGTAGGGGAAAGTGAAACAGGCAACCTTGCACAGCCCTCCCTCACTTAAACCCAATCCACTTGCATGTCATGGCATCACCTCTCTAATATCATGGTCCTCTTTGAGAAAGAACAAACAACAAAAGTATAAGGGAATTACTGATGTAAAATCATATAAAGAATTTACACAGATGAAATCACAGGCTCAGACTTACTTAATACCAAAAAACAATAACAACAAAAAGAAAAACAAATAGACAAACAAAAACACACATAGAACAAGTTAATTTTACTTTCTGAAATTATTAACTTATTCAAAATATGTGATCTTCCTCCTCTATATGCTCAAAATATTATGGTCCCTCATTATCATTCAAATTTCATTTGAAACCCTGGCATATCACACTTTCTTGAGTGCTATTTGCCTACCTAGATGATTGGTATTTTTATCTCAATTATACCACCACAAGCAGATCAACTTAAAATGTATGACAGAACATCTAGTGCCATTTTTGTTAACACACTTTAACTCTAAGTAATTTGTTTAAAACAAGCATTAAAATTTTCAAAGAATGTTATCCCCATATATCCCCATGTCTTAATACTAGTCGTGAACTGCCTAGCCTAGAGAGAAGCTTTGTCAGGAAAAGTTCCAGCTTCAAAAAGTAAAATGATTAAAGTGTTTTTAACTACTGAAAGCAGTAGTTTCCTTGGAACAAAGAAATGAATGGCTAGGATGTTGTATGATGTTGATAAAGATGCTTGATTCTTTTTCTAGCACACAAATGATCAAATATGATGAGCCACTTGTCACTAAATGAAGGGACATAGGGGTTTCTTTCACAAAATGTAAGTCTCAAATTGTTCTTTCTTTTAAAAATGGCAAAGGAGAATTAGATGAAAAAAAAATTAAAACTGAATTCTGCCCTTGGTATCTTAGAGGTTGATCTCTAAGTATCCTGGATATATTTTGATATGTTTACTTCCCCTTCCTCTTTGTCTCTCTTTGTCTGTCTGTCTGTCTCTCTCTGTATTTCTCTGTGTCCCTTTCTCTGTCTGCCTTTCTTTCTCTCTGTATGTCTGTCTCTATCTCTCTTTCTATCTCTCTGTCTCTTTTCCTCCCAATACTGTTTCATTTCTGTATGTCAATGATACAAAGAGATGATGTCACACTTGGTTATATACAGTATACTCTGATTTTACATATATTTCTCCTCTGTTTTACCCATTAACTTCATTATTATTTCTAAGTATCTAATTTCTGAATATAATTAACACTTTGGTTTTTAGAGTATAAACTTAGGTTTAAATTCTACATGTAATACATGTTCTGTGAAACAACTGGAGAAAGGGAAAAAAATCTCTTACATATAAATTTGAGTTATTGCATGTTGGATTTATTGGTGGAAACAAACAACAAAAAAAAAGAATCATTGAATAAATAACTCAGTGAATTATCCTGATCCTAACTCTATATTACCACCATTGCTCTTAAGACCAGTAGTATCACTGGATAGATGGCACAGATTAAAATTTGGGGGGCAAAATTATAAATTGATTTTCAGAATGATTGGATCATGTTATAGTCCTACCAATGGTTAAATTTTCATTATTACTTTACATGCCTTCCAGCATTTTGTATTTTCATTTATTGACAAATTTGTCAATCTAATGTAAGTGAAGTTGAACCTCATGATTAAATATATATATATGTAATTTGAACCTTTTTCTATCCATATGCCTGTGGATGGCTTGGGTTTTTCCCTCTTTAAAGTGTCTGTCAATATCTTCAGTTTTCTTCAATTAGAGAATGACTTCTAAGTCTTATAAATTTGAATGAATTTCCTATATATTTTTAAAATTTGACTTCTATCAGAGAAATTTGCTGGAAATAATATTTTTTCCTTTACCTGTTTTGCTTCTAATATTCTCTTTATCTATCTGTTTATATACACATACACATACATGTGTATATACATATTCCATATCAATTATTATTAGTTTGATTTTAGAAATTTTCTATGATGAAAAACATTAATTTAAACTCCTATCATCTCATGCATGTTGAATCATGATCTTTATCTATCCATAGACATGAAAAGTTATTGCTTTGATTTTCAAAATGTATTTATAATGTTAACTTTTATATCCAACTCACAACCATTTGAAACTTTTCCTGGCATGTGGTGTTATATGTTGTCCTTTACCTCGTGTATGTTTTACTATATTCTAGTTTTCCCAATTGTTTTGTTGAACAGTAAATTCTTTCTAATTCTTGGGCTTATAAAATGGGCTATCAAGTGCTAATTTACATTTGTAAAATGTGCACTTAATCCATTCCACTAATCAATGTTTCCATTACTTATTGGGATAGAATAGTAGTTTCTTAACAAGTTTCCTAACTCTAACACAGCTTTCTCCTCTTGCATAACCTATACACATTTTCCTTTTGCTTCAGTTTACCTAGTGGTTTTCCCAATGAAGATTCTTCCTACCATGAAACTTGATTGGCCCCAAATTTCTTGACTTAGCTTCCTAGATCTAGAAGCCAAAGGGCACTCTATGAATCTCAGACTTAGTGGGTCCCTGAAACCACAAAATTCAAGACCTGACAGTTAAATAGTTGACTGGAAAAATTCCCAAATATTGATAAATATGGGTAAGTCTAGAGAAGCTAAGCACTTCTGAGTCTTTTAAAACATACTTTTGCAGTATTAGGAGAAAACAGGTCTCTTTTTTACTTCAAATGCCAAGTGAAGTCCTAGTGCTTCATTTCATTTCAACCCCAAAACTGAACAAGAAGGTGCACATTTTATTGGGATAGAATAGAGTTTCTTAACAAAAGTTTCCTTACCCTAATACAACTTTCTCCCCTTGCATAACTTATACACATTTTCCTTTTGCCTCAGTTTGCCTAGTGATTTTCCTGAAGAAGATTCTTCCCACCATGAAACTTGATTGGCTCCAAATTCCTTAGTGTACCTTCCTAAGTCTAGGATCAATAAGAAGCCAAAGAGCACTCTATGAGTTTCAGACTTATTGGGTCCCTGAGACCATAACATGTGCTTAGTGCCAAGAACTTTTGATAACTTTTAGTATAAGTTTATATCTAGAACTGTATTCTGGTCATTTGTAGACCAGAAGAACCAAGTATGAGACTCACTATTAAACAGTTGCACATATCGTATCTTTTTCTTTCAGTTATAGGTTCCAGAATTCTTTTCTTTTTATTTATATTTGTTTGTTTATTATCTATTTATTTTTAATGCACATGTTGGGAGAGAAAAATCAGAACAAAAGGGAAAACCATGGGAAACATAAAATAAATAGCAAAAAGAAATTAACATACCATGCCTTGATTTACATTCAGTCTAGTTAGTTTATTTTTTGTTTGTTTGTTTGTTTTTTCTGGATGCAGATAGCATTTTCTGTCCAAAATCTTTTGGTTTTCTTTGAATCACTAAGCCACTGAAATGAACCATAGTTAATCATTGCACATTTTTGCTGTTATTGTGTACAATGTATTCCTGGTTTTGCTTGTTTTTCTCAATCTCAGTTAGTTTTAAACCTTTATAAGCCTTTCTAAAATCAATTTGCTCAATACTTTTTTTTTTTTTTTTTATAACACAATAATATTCCATTATCTTTATTTACCAGACCTTGTTCATCCATTCTCCAATTGATATGCATTTAGTTTTTCAATTATTTGCTACCACAAAAAGAGGTGCTACAAACATTTTTTGCACATGTGATTTCCTTGGGATACAGACCCAGTAATGGCATTTCTGGGTCAAAGGGAATGCAGAGTTTTATAGCCTTTTGTACATAGTTGCAAACTCCTCCCCAGAATGGTTGGATCATTTCACAACTCTACCAACAATGCATTGTCAGTAATATATACAAGTTGGTGACTTACTTAGGTTTATTTTATATCCTGTAACTTTGCTGAAGCTGTGAATTGTTTCCAGTAGGTTTTTAGATGATTTTCTAGCATTCTCTAAGTACATCATTATATCACCTGCAAAGAGTAATTCTTTTATTTCCTTATTGCCTATTTTAATTCCTTTAATGTATTTCTTCTTTTATTATTGCTAAAGCAACATTTCTAGTACAATGTACAATAAAAATGGTGATAATGGGCACCCTTGTTTCATCTAATTATTCTTGGGAATGCATCCACCATTACAGCAATCTCCATTAAAAATAATGCTCCCTATTGGTTTTAGATAGATACTGCTTATTATTTTAAGGAATGTTCCAATTATCTCTATGTTTTCTAAGTTTTTTTTTAATAAGAATAGGTACTGTATTTTATCAAAAGCTTTTTCTGTATCTATTCATATTATCATATGCTTTCTATTTGTTTTCTTATTGATATGTTTAATCATGGTAATATTTTTTCTGATATCGAACTAACATTGCATTTCTGGTATAAATCACACTTGGTCATAGTGTATTATCCTGCTGATAAATTGCTGAAATTTCTTTAATATTTTGTTTAAATTTAAATAATAAATTATTTAATAAATATATTATTAATATATATTGGAGAAATTGGTCTATAATTTTTCCTCTGTTTTGGACCTTCCTAGTTTAGGTATCAGCACCATATTTGTGTCATAGACAGAATTTGACTACTTCTTTATCTATTTTTTTTCCAAACAGTTTGCATGATATTGGAATTAATTGTTCTTTAAAGGTTTGATAGAATTCACTTATAAATCCATCTGACCCTGGAGATTTTTTCTTAGGGAGTTCATTAATGGCTCATTCAATTTCTTTATTTAAAATGGATTGTATAAGTAATTTATTTTATCTTCTTTTAATCTGGTCAACTTTTATTTTTGTGAATATTCATCTATTTTGGTTAGATTGTCAGGCTTGCTGCAATTGCAGTTTGGCAAAACAGCTCCATTTAATTTCTTTTTCATTGGTGATTATTTCACCCTTTTTATTTTTGAGTTTGGTGATTTTTTTCCCCTTTCCTTTTCCTAATCAAGTTAACCAAAGGTTTATCCATTCTGTTAGGTTTTTTTTCTCCCCATAAAATCAACTCAGTTTTATTTATTAGAAAAATAGTTTTCTTAGTTTCAATTTTATTATTCTCCCTCCCTTGATTTCAGAATTTCTAATTTGGTATTTAACTGGAGTTTTAAAATTTGATTTTTTTCTAGCTTTTTTTGGTTGCATGCCCATTGGTCTCCTCTATTTGATTTATGTATCTATTTAGAGATTAAAAAAAAAAAAATGTCTCTAAGAACTGCTTTGGCTGCATTCCTTAGGTTTTAGTATGTTGTCTCATTATTGTCATTCTCTTATATCAAATTATGGATTATTTCTGTGATTTGTTGTTTGACCCACTATTTTTTTAGAATTAGATTATTTAATTTCCAATTGTTTTTTAGTCATCTTTCTCTGTTCCTTTGTTGAATATAATTTTTATTGTATCTTGGTCTGAAAAGGAAGCATTTACTATTTTTGCCTTTTTTTCATTTCATTGTAAGGTTTTTATGTCCTGTGTAATACATGGTCAGTTTTTATGTAGGTGTCATGTACTGCAGAGAAAAAAAAAACAGTATTCTTTTCTGTCCCTATTCAATTTTCTCTTCATATGTAGGCTTTCTAGGATTCTATTAACCTCCCAGTTTTTGTTTTTTGTTTTTGTTTGTTTGTTTGTTTGTTTTTTGCTTATTTTGTGGTAGATTCCTGTGATTCTGAGAAGGGAAAGTTGAGGCCACTCACTAGTATAATTTTGTTGTCTATTTTTTTTCTGAAACTGACTTAAAATCTTTTCTCAGAATGTGGTTGTCTTACCACTTGGTGCATACACATTTAGTATAATTACTATATCATGATTTACAATGTCCTTTATCAAGATGTACTTTCCTTCCTTATCCCTTTAAATAAGATATATTTTAACATTCTTTACCTGAGATCTGAAATGCTATCCCAGCTTTTCCTTTTTTTTTTTTTTTTTTTTTTTTTATAACTTTAGCTGAAGCATAATGAATTCTGTTCCAGACTTTAACCTTTTTTCTGTAGGTGACTCTCTTTGTCAAATATATTTCTTGTAAACAAATATTGTAGGATTCAGTTGCTTAATCCACACTGGTATTCACTTCTATTTTATGAGAGAGTTCATCCCATTCACATTCTTTTATGATTACCAGCTCTGTCTTTCCCTTTGTTCTATTTTACATATACGTTTGTTTTCTCTTTCCACCCTATCCTTAGTATTGTTTTATTTTATCAC
Organism: Sminthopsis crassicaudata; assembly: GCF_048593235.1. Taxonomy (NCBI): domain Eukaryota; kingdom Metazoa; phylum Chordata; class Mammalia; order Dasyuromorphia; family Dasyuridae; genus Sminthopsis; species Sminthopsis crassicaudata. The sequence goes on from NC_133619.1 coordinate 102,800,722, forward strand.
TCTAACTACTACCTTATCTCCTATCATCCCTCTCCCTCTTTGTAACCTTCTCCTCAGAGATTAGACTGCCAGTTTTAACTAATCCCAGGTCTTCCAGGAGCAGTTGTTCTTATTCTAGTTCAATAGAGCACCCTAACACATTTACTTATGTGCTCAAGTCTTTATTCCACAAAATCACATCCTTCTCTCCTCTCACACCTGCTCCTCCACCTACCCCCCACTACTTCTTATATTGGGTCAATGAGGTCACATGCACAGCCAATAAGAGAAGACATCTCCTGTTGATGTGTCCTCAATGAGGCTAGAGCATCTGCTTATGAGGTAGTCCCACCTGGCTACAGAGATCACATCTGGGTGTCTCAGGCATCAAAAGCTTTTTAGTTCCTCATTGCACTGTGAGAGGTTCCTTTTCTGAACCTTACACATACTGTTAGTATTTTTTTTTAAATTCACTCCACCTATTGCCTTATCTTTTTTCATCTTTCCCCCCCTTCTCTTACTTTTTCCCTAGTGTTTCTGCCTTCCCTTCTATTATATCTCTCCCTTTTCATTCCTCTTTATCCTACTTCTTTATAAGGTTACATAAAGATCTATACCCAATTGAATGATGAAGGTGTTCCCTCTTAGAGCTAAAACTGTTGAGATCAAGTTTCAAATGATCTTCACCACCCCCCCATTTTCCTCCATTGTAATAAGTCTTTTATGCCTCATCTTGTGAACTGATTTTCCCATTACACCCCCTCTTTCCTCTTATTTTTTAGTAAAGAACTTTTTTGACCCCTTAATGGATTTTTTCCTTTCATGTTATTACATCAGAGTCTATTCACAACCACATCTTCAGTCCAAGTGATGCCCCTCTTTGTGTGCCCCAGTCACAGAAACAGTTTTGAGAGTTACAGATATCATTTTCCCACCTGGTGATGTAAACAGTTTAACCATTAAATAATATACATTATTTCCTATTTACCTTTCATGCTTCTCTTCAGTCTCTTATTTGCACATTAAATTTTCTCTTTAGTTCTGCTTTTTTCAGTAGAAAGATTGACGGTCTCCTGCTTTGCTGAAGCTCCATCACCAGGAGCTTCAGAAAAGATCATGAAAGATGAAAGATCATGCTGAGTATTGCTAGGTAGTTAATTCTTGGTTTGTAACCCTAGGTTCTTTGACTTCTGGATATGTTATTCCATGCCTTCCTATCCTTTACTATAGAAGCTACCAGATTCTAGTCAATCCTGACTTTTGCTTTTTGATATTTGAATTGTTTTTGTCTGGCAACTTTGAAGTATTTTTATCTTGAGACTGAAATTCTGCAACAATGTTCCTTAGGCTATTCATTGTGTGATCTCTTTCCATAGATGATCAATGGATTCTTTCAATGATTATTTGCCTTTCTGTATTCTAGAATATTGGGGAAGTTTTCCTTAATGATCTCTTAAAGAATGATTTCCAGACTGTTTTTGTGGTCATGATCTGATGGGGGTTGAGATCCCTTCCTCCTGATTCCCCAACTCCCATGGCTGACCTTTGATTTACAAATCCTGATCATCCAGCCTGTCCCAGCCCCCACCATATCTGAGCCAACTTGGGCCACCACCAACAAGCCCCTTTAGGTATAAAAGAGCCAAAATGGAGCTCTCTCTTTGCAGGAACTCTCCCCCCCCCCCAAACATGGTATCCTTCCGGTCATGTAAGGGTTCCTGTCCTCCCAGAGACCACCTCTGGCCCTGGAGTTTTTCTACCTTTGTTCTTACTTCTAAACCCCTACAATAAACCTTTTTTTTTTTATCAACCTAGGTTTTCGGGCCTATAAATTCCTATTACAGGGCACTCTGTGCCATCATGGGACTATCCTTGCGCCAACCCAAAAGGGGTTCCCCCTTCTCTAACTCTCATCAGATCTTAAGATAGACCAATAATTTTTAAATGTTCTCTTCTGGATCAATTTTCCAGATCAGCTTTTTTTCAATAAGATATTTCACATTTTCTTCCATTTTTTTAATCTTTTTAGTTTGTTTGACTAATTCTTGCTGTCTCACAGGATCATTAGCTTTCATTTGCTCTGTTCTAGTTTTTAATGAGTGCTTTTCTTGAGTTAGCTTTTGTATATCTTTTTTTTTTCATTTGTTTAATTCTACTTTTTAAGAAGCTGTTTCCTTCAGACAAGTTTTTCCTTCCTTTTCTAAGCTGTTGACTCTTTCATACATTCCTATTATTTCCTTTTTCATTTTTTGTTCTACCTCTCATATTTGCTTTTCATTGTCTTTTATGAGCCTTTCCAAGAAGCCTCTTTGAATTTGAGAAAAAATTCATGTCACCCTTTGAGATTTCTTCTATGGACATTTTGTCCTTCTCTGAGTTTGTGTTTTGGTCTGCCCTGTCACTATAATAGCTTTCTATGGTCAAGGTTCATTTCTGTATCTTGCTTCTTTTCTTTTCTTTTCCTTTCTTTTCTTTTCTTTTCTTTTCTTTTCTTTTCTTTTCTTTTCTTTTCTTTTGGTATTTCCTTTTTTTTTTTTTTTTATGATTGAGCTTTATTCCTAGTATAGAGAGGATGCTGTTCCAAGCTTCCTGTGCAGCTCTGAGCACAGGGACCCCTTGTGTTTGTAGGGGAAACAAAGAGCTTTGTCTGGTCTTTTCAAGAAATACCTTGGTTTCCCAGAGTTTGATTTCTGAGTCGATATTGGGACCTGTCCCACTGATTTACTCTTCAACTGAACCAGCTCTAAGGATCTTAGTTGCTGATTTGCTATGATTAAATCACTCTGACTGGCTTTCCCAGAGTCTATCTGGGATACACGGAATACTCTTTTCACCCCATTGAGATTCACCTTTCTTGAAGTTTTCCTATTTATCTTGAGCGGGAGAATGGTTTCTTTCCATCAAATTCTGTTCGGAGGTATGGTTTTATGTGGTTTTCAAGTAAAATTGAAAGAGCTCAAAGAATTTCTTGGTATTACTCTGTCATTGTGGTTCCATCCCCAAATTCTCTCTTCCAACATTTGAAAAGTGAAATGTGTTCTATGTGGGAAAAGGATATCTCCATAATAAAGAAGTCACAGATCATTAAATTTTGAAATATTAGTAATTTATTTCTGCTTGAACATGTAATGTTATAATAAATGTTAGAATTTCATTATTGTTCAGCAAAAATAAATACAGAAATGAATGTCATTGTCCTTCATTTTCAAAAAAGAGCATTGATATCAGAAGATGATATCTTAACTTGAATGTGAATTAGATTAAGGTGAAGCAGAATTGCACAATCATCTTTATTCTGTTTTCCAGAATCATTAAGAGTCCAGTGTCAGGAGAATGCCAAGGTGAATAGTTATAGCCCAAGGCAGTTTTGGTGTTTTCTTTGTCTGACTAAGCTCTAAGTACTCAATAGCATCTGATTCAGCTGATTTCATGGTTGTTAGGTTAAAAGATTCTCAACTGCCCATTTTGCCACAGAGAGTTTTTACGATATGCATAGATTTCCCCCTAACACAATGATACCGGTGCCCTTTCAGTTACCTTAGCCAAACAATTAAGATTGTTTTCCAGGGTGTTACCACTGTGCATGCTAAATCTGATTGGATTTACAAATGAGAGTTGGATGAAGGAGGACTCTATAGGTGGATGAGCAAATCTTAAAATGACTCATTCATACCAGTATTGGCTCTGTTTCCAAAGATAATTAGGGAAAAAGGAGTAAAAAGGAAAAAGAAAAAGAAAAATAGAAAAAGAAATAAAGGATCTATGAAAAAAGACACTAATTTCATTCAGAAAACCAATGGACTATTTTTGATAAATAGAAGCATAGAATGATTTTGTACATATACATATACCTGCACACATATGTAACATACACATATATGTGCATATGCATATATGCTCATACACACATTTGTGGCTGAAAATAAATAGCTATCTCTCCAGTGAGAGAAAAGAAGAAAAACAGGTGAAATTTCACAATAATTTGATTATATACTTAAAATGAATCATAAGTTGTCATAATAGATTTGAAGCTTCATATGAAATCTACTTTTTTCAATAACTATGTTATGTTATGGAAAATTTGTTTTATTTTATAAATTATAAATTTAAAAAATAATAAATTTTAAAATTAATTAATTTTAATAAGCTTGCTAAGTACTCACATGAATATATGAATAAAATAAAATGAAAGAAGTCAGTCTTACTTTTTAGTTCAATTAACTCTTTGCTGAATTGATCAGCTGACTAGTCAATTCACTCACAACAATAAAAATAACAATGCATGAAATTAAGATGATAGAAAAAATTAGAACAATGGTAATATGAAATTGATTGAATTACAATGCCTTTGTCTTGTGAGTCAGTTCTGGAAATAACTAAATATGCCTTCTCTTCGATTATATATTTAGTTCAATTTCTGTCTTTTGAGGACACTTCATTCAGTTGCAGAAATTGTGAAAGGTTTTTGTTGCATTGTTTTAACCTTACCTATTTGGTTAGGAAGCTGCACATCCATGCCTACTGCTTCAAGAACCTTAACTAGGACCTAGATTATATTGAGCAGAAATCCAGTTAGAACAGAAGACTATTGCAAGATTTTTTCTCATAATTATATAACTTAAGCAACATATATGTCTCATCTGAAAATTATCCTGCACTCATCAATCATTTATAGTTTTCATGTTCCTTGATTTGAATATAGTCACTTTCCAAGGAATGGAATAACTCTTTTTCAGATTTTAGGGAATTGCGCCTACTCACTCTACTCCTCCTACCTTGGAAAATCCTTAATTTTCCTTTCAATTTTAAATCAGATTACCTAATTTTGTATGTCGACTAATTCACTTATTTGAATTTATTGTTCTTATGTATTTTTTTAATTTATAATAATCTGTTTAGCCCTGTTTTTAGGGTTCAGCTCTAAGCTCAGGAGGTGGTCCCAGTTTAATAAGCATTTGATGCATATTGATTAAAAATTGGAATAAATTAATAATTAGAAAAATAAAAAAATAAGTGATGAATTGGAAGTTTGAACATTTATTTCCTCAGTAATTTTATCTTTCATCCACCACAAAACCATCACCTGCTATTTATTTATTTTAATGTCTATATATACTATGCTTCACTATTGTTGCTTTTGCAAGTAAATGGAAAAGGAGAAATAATAATCACTCTAATAGGAATATAGACCTAGATCTAATGATGAAAGTTCTAGATCAGCTATTACAATCCTTGAAAGTCACAGCTAAAGGAACTGAGTAGGTCTCAACAGAAATGACTTGTTAAGTGTTATAAAAGCAATCAATAGAAGGACTGGGATTCCTACAACTCTTTGGTCCCCAAATCGTATTTTATTAGATCTCATAATAATAACAAATTTATATAACACTCAGAGTATGAAAAACTCAACATTTATACAGGCGTTAAGTAGGGCAAACACTTTATATTTAATTTATTTAAATCACAAAACTACTGAATCAGGTAGCCTACCAAATATTATTGTCTGCATTTTAAAATGATGGAGCTGAAGTTCATAGAATTTATTTGAAACAACTGGGGTTAAGTGACTTGCCCAGGGTCACACAACTAAGCATAAGGTATCTGAGGCCAGATTTGGACCCAAGTCCTCTTAACTCAACTGCTGGTATCCTCTATCACCATCTAGCTGTCCCTGTTAAAAGAATCTAAATGATTATCTCATATTCACAGAAGTATCAGAGGTGAGAAGTTAATTCACATCTCACCATCTCTAAGTTTACCACTCTTTATGCTGTTTTTCCTTATTTTTCTTCTGTTCATATGCCCATGAATGTTTGTATAAATGTGTTTTAATATGTATGTTTGTATATGTGTAAATATGGTCACTATTTGATTCTTTAAAAGACTCTTTTGACAATCTGACAGTTCTAAAATTCTCTTATCTCAATTTATCAAAATAAATTTTTGACTCCCTTTTTTGCATTGTGAGTCTGTGGCTTATCACCTTTTTTCTCAAACCTTCATACAAAAGTCCAAATTTATGAGGCTATAGAAGACAATAAAAATATAGTAAAGCAAAGCAAGTTGTTTTCCAGTTACATCTACTGCAGCATTAGTTACAAGGACATAGGGAGATTCCAGAGAGATCAAGACAATACAATTTATTAGTCATGACAGAGTGAGCAATTTGAGTGTAGGTTAGCAAAAAGTGCTATGTTAGAGGAGAAGGTCATGGATATGGTAGAAAAAAATACTAATAACTATGTAGAAGGGAAATAAAGTAAGAAGGACAAACTAGGGCAGAAAAACAACATTTGCACACTATATACATGGAAGACATATATTTTTATGATCTCCCTAAGGTCCACACATAGAAAAACTCATACATACCCTGAAGAAAAAAAGATGCCCATAGGATAAATGACAGTGCTTTTGAAGTTTACATTGTTAGAGTGTAGTGTAGCATTTTACTAGGATGTCATTGCATGCCTTAGAAAATATAGTGGTTAAAAAAAAAGATATAATTAAAAAGAATAAGGAAGTAATACTGTGTATACAATAATATATTAGACAGCATTAGAAAATATAGTGGTTAAAAAAGATATAATTAAAAATAATAAGGAAGTAATACTGTATATATATATATATACGTATATATATACATATATATGTACATATATATATATGTATATATATATACATATATATGTACATATATATATATATTTTAAAAAATAAGAAATTAATTTCCATAGCTAAATTCTTATAGTTATAAAATAGGAAGAAAATAAACTGTTTAAGTATGTTTTTCCTAATTTTAAAACCCATTGTTCTATGGCAAATATTCATTGGAAAGGAATACTAATCATGCTGATGATATGGTTAATTATGAACTATATTTAAGAAAAAAAAGTGGATCCAAAAAAGGTATGAATGGGTGACAAGTTATGGAATCTTGTTTATTCTAGGTATTGAAAAAAAGAATTTAGTTGACTCAAATTTTGTAATTTCTCTTCAGTGAACTAAGAATGAATATTGAAAAAAATGACCTTTCTATTTTAAAGTTCTATATTCATATGTTTTGGGGTAAAATAACCCTTTCTTTCTCCAATTTATTTGAATTGTGTTCTTATTAAAATGTTTGATCTACTTCTGGCTTTTTAAATTCTCTAGCATTCAATAAGTATTTTGTCAATCTCAAATGGTAGAGATATACTTAAAATATTTAAAAAATAATTAACAGGTATAAACTCAATTTTCATGACTTTTTAAAAAGACAAATAGTAGAGTGACTTTGTCTTTGATGTTTTGGGGACTCCTTTGTATATTTACAGAGTTGGTTGCTAACTTTATTAAAAACACTATGAAAGTGTTCTGCTAAGGAACCACAAAGATTTACCAAGCAGCCAGAGAGCACATTCTCTCATAGATATTTGTTTCTATGAAAAATAAGACTTACTTGGTCAGAAAGCATCTACTGATGATATCAAAATGCTGGTAGAATGAAATTTTCTACAGCACTGTTTAAAATGAGAAATACCTGCTCTTGTAATATGTCCTGAACGAAAACAAACAAAAGGCAAAAATCTTTGCAGATAGTCTCTGAATGAAGTATAAGGGGTAAGTCAATTTGGTTAAGGAAAAAAATAAAAACATCACCACCACAAACCTTTATTTTTAATACTTTTTAACTAAAAATTTAAATTTTCTTCAATTTTTTATTTTGAAATTATATACACACATTTTTATTGTTGTTGTTAGCACTAAGAAGAAATCCATTCATTAAACCACAATTCTGAAAAGACCAATCACACACACACAGACACACACACACATGCACAATTAATACATCAATCTATGTAACAAACCTGTTTTAGAGAATTGAACTAGAGAAAAGCACATACATCTATGATCCATTTTTACAGTCCTAATTGTATTTTTTATAGATGAAGAAAAACATTTATATTCAGTTTATTTCTGTTTAATCAATTAGATTAAACAGAAATAAACTGAATATAAATGTTTATTCATTGTCGACTGCATGTAAGACAAAGCTTGGTGTCGAAGATAAAAAGGTAATATCTATCAATCCCTGCCTATAAGTTGCTTACACTCTATTTGCACATACATACATGCTCACATATATACATACTATCTACATATATATGAGAATATACATATATATGTATAATGCACCTACACTATGCACCCACATGGTATAAAGGCATATGTTCATGATATAAACATTCACTTACACACACACATATGATGAAGCTAGTCATCACAAAGTACATAAAGTCTGTTAGAAAGGCCATCTTTGAAACCTTTTCAATGTAATAGAATTGATAATGCTCTATAATCCATTGGTATAAATTAAGGAACCCAGAATCATTGCCTTGTTCTAATGAAGTAAGGAAATATAATATTGCTGTTGTTCCTTCATATAAACCAATAACATAATTTTCAAAGGACTTAAGTTTCATTTATTTTATCAACAGTGGTGATGTGTTATACCAATCCATCCATAGTCTATATTTCACAACTATCCAGTAAAAGTAGTTGACACAATTTGCACAGATGTGAAATAGTACACATATGTATTTATGTGCACAACTGATAGGCATTTTCTTTGAACTTTTAATAATTACCAAATTGGTTTAAGTTTTCCCTTTCCTCTGAATTAAACATTACTCAACACAAGGACACCATCAATTTCAAAAGGCTGTATGGGCTATTCCACCCACTAAGCACCCAGAAATCCACATGCACCTTGCTTTTGAACTCCCTATAATAGTTGCCTTTAGAGTTATGATCCTAGTTCATAAAACAACTACAAAGACCTTAACAAAATGGTTGATGCATGACCTAGAAAACTGAAGCATTTGGTTTCTTATTCAAAAAGTCTAGACATATTCAAAAAAGATTTCAAAGTTTAGAATCAGCAAGTTCATAGATAGCAACAAGCTGTGTCATTAAACATTTCATTATTTCCAATATGCTTCATAGTGAGTATAAAGTATGATGAAGCTTTATCTGTGAGAATCATTTAGAAAAGCCTACACTCAATTTTTACTCATAGAAAAAAAATAAAAAGGAAAGAGCAAAGCAATGGATGAATGTTTGAGATAGCATGCAGTACTTGTAATGAAGCTGTCACTTAGTAGAATATGTCCAGTTTCTTTGAAACTGTAATAAGTTACGAAAGTTTAAATTGAATGTGGGTATTTTAAATGTGAAAGGCCACTAGCCAATTTATATTAAGTTCTAAAGCAAGGATCAAAATTAGATAAATAAGAAGGGGGAAAATGGAAAGTTTAACTTCATTCCTAATTGGCACCAAATCCATAAATATGAAGGTTTATTTTAAATTCACAGAATAACAAGATATTTGATCTCAAAAGAAGCCCTCTTGGCTGATGACTTAATTTTTCAGGGAAGCAATTCAGACTAGAGAAAGGTTAAGTTAATGACAAGGTCAAACAGATGGCTACAGGACAAACCAGGAATAGCACTTGGACTTGCTGATTTCTAATTAATATGCTCCAGTATTATATCTACTTTTCTTTTGAAATTTTACTATTAAAATTTTCTCAATTCTACCTCAAGGGTAGATCTAACCTTTAATCAAAGTAATTGCCATAGAACTCTGATCCGATGGATCCTATGATCTAAAGTTAGAAATTAATTTAGAGCTCATCTAATCCAGATCATTTTATACAGTAAGAAACTGAGGCTCTCAAATAAAAAGTCAATAAAGGTCTTAAAGATAGTAAGTCATAGAGTTGATATTTGAATTCAGATCTTGGGATTCCAATGTCAGCATTCCTTCAGTTCTATAATAAACAAACCATTAAATGAATGAAGGCTAAAGGGATGAATAAATAAATAGACATATAGATAAATCATATACTCATATGTGTTCACACACATATATGTACATATAAATATATCAATAAATATTATATACATATGTGTATATGTATGTGTGTATATGCACATGCATATAATATACACATATACATAAACACCTCCTGTTTTTACCAATAAGAAAATTGAGTCTGAGGAAGGAAAAGTGATTTTTCCAATACCGAAGAGGTAATAAGAGTACATGAATTTGAACCAAGTCCTTACATTTCCATTTCATAGCACTTTTTCTAATCCATTTCTACATATGTTAACCTGCATATAATATATCAGAGCATTCCAAGGGATACTTCCAAGCAGGTATTAAACCATGAAATAAGTTTGGTATCCTACAAGTATATTGTTCATAAGAATATCATAAGAAACTTTTGTTTCCTCCCAGTAAAATGCTCATTGCTGTACTGAAACCATCTCATTACTGTTTGAGGCAACAAGAGCCAAATGTAAAATTTTCATTGTGCACATTTATAACTTGAAAATAAGCAAAATCTTCAAATCAGAGTTTAATCTATAGTTTTGTTGATTGCTAGATCTGAGAAAGTCATGGAATATATATAAATATAGTAGATTAAACTTAAAAGCGTGCAATGTATGAATCTCTATGAAAAAAAGGATTCATCCCCCTCAGCCCCCACCCCAATACCAATACCAACTGAAGACTCGTTGCCCCTGGTGAATTGAAAATCCCTAGGAATCCTATGAATAGCAGCACTCAGACCCTCACAAATATTTTCACATCGGGATAGTCAAAATATTCAATTTCAGAAATTATAATGATCGTATTAATAGACATGCCATTAAAGAAATTTATTAGCATTAAATTTGCCTCCTACATTTTTTAGCAATTCAGGGCCTATTCATCTGAATTGCAAGTGATTCTTCTTATATGTGTTGTCTCCTTCTATGAGAAATTGAACTCCTTGAGAGCAAGAATTATCTTACTTTTCTATTTATTTCACTTAGTCGGGATTTGGTATATGGCCAAAGCACTTAAAATGGAGTAGCCCAAATGGGAAACTTCCAAGATTTGATTTTGAGAGAAAAACATGTGTAGCACATCTTGGAGCATCTTTCACTGATCTATCATATGATTGGGAGCAGCTTCTTTCTGAAGGCTAAAAAGCTGGAAATACCTTAAAAACCAATAGAGATAATCTTGCTATTTCAAGAAAGAAAGGATTTGTTCATTCTTAACAGGTGACATCATGTATTAATCCAGGAAAAGCCTTAAGGTTTCATCTTTACTTCAATTAATGGGTCCTTAAGTAACCAGCTTGGGGATTTTGTCCGTTTCATTTTACCTCTTCAATGTTAGTTGTTTGTCTAATATGATATCCTGAACTATGGAAATTCTTATAGCCCAATATTTTGTAATGCTGGAGAAACTGAGACAATATAGAGATTAGAGCATTTTAATATTTTATTTATTGGAGACTTTAATTAATTGACTGGATCAGACTCTCTTGTCCAAGTATTCCAGTATGGGAATCTTCATAAGATTTTAGTGATAAAAAAGAACAATGACAGAAGAGATGGAGGCAGAGTGAGCAGTGGTCATTCTGATAAGTTGGGAAGGTTTGGAGTCATGATGTCTAAGATAAGTCTTTCTCCTTATCTGAATTAAATATTTACAGTGTATAACCTTAGAGTAGCCAGCCCTAAATTATATCAGTCCTAATGGTCTGGAAGGGGGTGTTGCAACCAAGGTGACTGAGGCAGAACAATTAAGGGAAATGGTGGCATAACAATTTCAAGACAGATGTTAGTCAGCCCATCAGTTTCTCCAGAAGTAAGAAGGGAATTGAGAGAATGAGAAACATCTTTGGATTTTTATTAAATAGAACTAATGCTATTTAGTAATTCAGTTAAACTGTGGATCAACCCCCTTCCCCCCAGATACTAAAGTAATACAAATGAACATTCCTTTGTAAAAATTAATCAATTAGATGCTTAAGATATATTCAAGCAGTGGTCCTCAAACTTTTTAAATAGGGGGCCAGTTCACTGTCCCTCAGACTATGGGAGGGCTGGACTATAGTAAAATCAAAAGCTCACACTCTGTCTCTGCCCCTCAACCCATTTCCCATAACCCCTGGGCCGCATAAATGTCCTCAGTGGGCCGCATCTGGCCTGCGGGCCTTAGTTTGAGAACCCCTGAATATTGTATTTGGATCTCCAGAATTTAGGAAAACACAATAGGTGGAGGTTTTAGTGAGATATCCACCAACTAATTTTTCCTAATGGAGAAGGGTGGTGGAGGTAAAAATGTAACACACCTGACCTTCCTGCATAGAGGTCTGAGCTCACCTATGTTATATATCTTTAGCATTTTCCACAATGCTTTGCACATAGTAAGTCTTTAATAAAAGAAAGTGGAAGTAAAATTAGTCTGGCATAAGATATTCTTAATAAAATTCTTTTGGTTCTGCAATACCTTCCAGAATATTGCCAAGAATTGAAGTCAATATCATTGTATTAAATCTTTCACACATCATTCCCTTTTTCTTTCTTTCTTTCTCTTTCTTTCTTTCTTTCTTTCTTTCTTTCTTTCTTTCTTTCTTTCTTTCTTTCTTTCTTTCTTTCTTTCTTTCTTTCTTTCTTTCTTTCTTCTTCTCTCTCTCTCTCTCTCTCTCTCTCTCTCTCTCTTTCTTTCTTTCTTTCTTTCTTTCTTTCTTTCTTTCTTTCTTTCTTTCTTTCTTTCTTTCTTTCTTTCTTTCTTTCTTTCTTTCTTTCTTTCTTTCTTTCTTTCCTTCCTTCCTTCCTTCCTTCCTTCCCCTCCTTCCTTCCTTCCTTTCTTTCTATGGATTTTTCCAGGATCACACAGCAAGTAAGTGTTAAGTGAATAAGGTCTTCCTGGCTTCCTAATAAGTGTTTTATCCTCTATCCCATCTTGCTGTCTCCCATATATATTTTTTTTTTTAATTTGGACAATATTTTCCCCAAAAACAACAACAAAAAAATCTATGATCTTCCCAAGCAAGAATGACTTCCATTCAGTAATATAAATATTATCCAGAATGGAATCAGACAGATCTGCATTCATATCTTGTCTCAGACCTTTATTAACTCTATGGCCTTAACCAAGTAATTAAACTTTTCTCTTCCTCAGTTTGTTTTTCTTCATAAAAATTGCCATGATAATCAAATGTTGGAATTCACACACACACAAATATATATATATATACACTCATATATATATATATATATATACATACACTCATAATATTAAAGGGTTTTATATATGACAGTCATATTTATCAGCTTATCAATGTTCTTCATTCAGAAGATTAAATGTTATTCATCCATGACTGGTAGCTTGAGCTCATCAAAGATCACATCCCACTAACTATATCCTTCTTTATCTTTAATTGCAACTTCTTGGTGACCATTTTTATTCAACATTTTTAATGGAATGAAAATTATTCTCCTTGGAAGAAAGAAAAGTCAAAATAACAGCTGAATAGAGTTGTCTTCAATTCTTTGGCAGTTTATCATTGTTCCATCAACCCAGGGAGACAGTGTTATTCCTTTATAGAATTTCATTGGCTCCCTATTGCCCCTAAGCTAAAATGGGAATTGTTCTATTGGTATTTACAATCCTTTGCAAATATTTTCTAATTTGTATTTGTCAGTCTATTACAAATTAACCACATTTATCTTCCAGTAAAACTGGAATTTGTTAATTTCTATACACAACATTGTTTGACTTCCCTGCATACCTTTGCATAATTTGTCTCTTAGGTTTGCAATATTCTCCTTCCTTGAATCTTGAAATCTCTAGCTCCTTTCTAGGATCAAATTAAATGCTAGCTCCAAAAAATTGGGATTTTCTGACTTCCCCAGTTGTCACTGATTTTAAAAATTTCATGGATGTGTGTGTGTGTGTGTGTGTGATCATATTCATCTGTGAATATATTGCATCTCCCTAAGAGAATGTCAGAGTTCTTTATAGGGAAAGATAATTTTATTGTTTTCTCAATCCTCTGAAAATTAATCCAATAATGGGTATGCTGTTGACACTCAATAAATGCTTGATGTTAGATTGATCAAAACCACTTCTTTTCTCCCACCACAATCTCTTTTTCTTGTCTTTAACAATTTTCTCAAACTTCTATTATTCTTAGGTGTAGCACATTTAACATTTTTATGGTACATTACTTGATTGATTTGTGTATCTTATCCTCTGTTATCTGCCTTTGTTTCTATCTCCTAGACATATCTTTTAAAAATTTAAATTGGTCAATAAGTTTCTTCTGCATCAACATCAGTCTGTTTAGATAATTTTTCCCTTCCTCTTTACTGTAATTTTCTTTTTCTCTTTGTGTCTTCAATATATCATTACCATAAACTAAATATCAATTCCATGCTTCTCTTGTAGAATTTTAAGCCCTCAGATCTTACCCAGCTTTGTTCTGAATCCTTTGAATCTGATTTTCCTAAAACTAGCGTTCATGTGAGAATATTTCCATATTTCCCCTCTTTCTCTGTTGCAAAATTTCTATCATTTCTAAAGCCAGCAAACAGATAACCCTTGTTTGTTAGAATCAGTGACAATACTTTATTTCATAGTTTTATACATCTCTTCCTGAATCATATGTATGAACATATTATTCCCCATTCAATAAACATCATTAATTCTCTTTCACTTTCAGGATCATAATGAAAAGTCTTCTATTTGCCCTTCAGAACCTTTATAAGCTTGTCTGATCCTATGTTTGTAATATTTTTATATCTTCCTTTCAAACCCTTTCTCCTCACATATCTGCCACAATGTACTATGCAATTCAATGAAATTTGTCCTCCTCTGTTTTTTGGACAAAACATTCTATAACCCTTCCTGTGCAATTTCATGTTTCTGTCCTACATGCCAGGAATCCTCTTCCTTCTTATCTTTTTTCCCCTGCCTTCCTTTAAATTCTATCTAAATTCTTACTTTTTTTTTTTAAGAATAGTTTTTTTTTTATTTTCAAAATATATTGCAAAGATAGTTTTCAGCATTCATTCTACCAAAATCTTGTGTTCCAAATTTTTTCTTCCTCCCTTCCCCTCAACCCTTTCCCTAGACATTTATCTTGCTACACAAGAAAAATCAGATCAAAAAGCAGAAAGAAAACAAAAAGTAAGCAAACAGGAACAAAAAAGCTAAAAATACTATGTTGAGATCCACATTTAGTCCCAGGAGTCTTCTTTCTGGATGCAAATGCTTTTTCCTTTACAGTCTGAAAATAACCATGTCTATCAGAATGGATCACAGTATTGTTGATAAGAAAGACAATCCAACAAGATTTGGGTTCCTCTCTTTAGTTCATAAGTTTGAGAAGGAATTTACACACTCAGTTTGTCTCCAAATTAAGGGGCAAAGATTTATTGTAATTGTGAAGCCAATCAAAAAGATAGAAGTTCCAGGGAAATCTAGCAAAGAGTCAGAATCAAGAAGATAATTTCATAGGAAAGAGACACAAAGATTAGGTTGCTATGCTAATGTGATGGCTTAGAAGTATAATTAAAGGGTGGTAGGACTGAGAGAATTCTTATCATTGAGTTCTACAGTTTACTGACCACCAGATTGGCCAGCATTATTTATTGTACTCCCAAAGCCAGGTACCTTAGGGTTTCTCAGGCATTGAAACTTTTTCAAGTGTCATCAGTATAATCTTATTGTATACACTGTTCTCTTGGTTCTATTCACTTCATTTAGCATCAGTTCCTGTACCTTTTTCTAGGTCTTTCTGAAATCATCTTGCTGACCATTTCTTATAGATAAATGATATTCCATGACATTCATATACTACAGTTTATTCAACCACTCTACAATTGATGGATATTTACTCAGTTTCTAGTTCCTTACTACAAAAAAGAGGGCTTCTATAAACATTCTTGCCCATGTCAATCCTTTTCCCTTTTTTATGATCTCTTTGGGATATATGCCTAGTAGAGACACTTTCAGACATATATACAAACTGCTCTCCAGAATTGTTGAGTTTCATAAGGGATCCCAAAAGGTTGTAGGTCATGGACCAGTGTCTTGAAGTATCTCAAAAAATTTTGCAGGCTTGAACCCTTCTACAAGTCAAGGGGCAAAGTTTATTGTAATTTAGCTCCAAATGAAGGGGGCTAAGTTTTAAAATAATTTTAACAAAGGAACATGACAAAGTACACAAATTTGTCCCCTTCTTAATGTCATTGATATGCTAACTTTACAGTCAAGAGATATCACTGAGGAGTAGTCTCAGGAATTTGGTTATCACTGACCAGACCAGCAGATGCACTATCTTAACGCCAGAAGACTTTTAGAACCATTGTCAGGCTGATTGTCAAAGCAATAGCTCTCTAAGGTTAGAGAGTCTCAGAATCACTAATATATCTTCCTTAAAGTCTAAGAGAAAAAAATATTATTATATTTCTAGGCCAGAAAAATTTTACAATCATAGATGAACAGTGTTAGAACAATAGCACTCTAAAAGTCAGGGGCACCTTGGTATCACTGATTCTAAAGCCAGAATATTTTACAATCTTTGACATATTGTTAGAACAGAAGCATCCCAAAGTCAGGGAGACTTCCCTACTGGTGCCTCCCCTAGAAACTATATTCCATCAGATTGGTTGGATTAGTTCACAACTCTACCTATAATGTATTAGTGTCCTAGTTTTATCACATCCCCTACAACATTTATCATTACCTTTTCCTGTAATCTTAGTCAATTTTAGAAGTATTTAGTGGTACCTCAGATTTGTTTTAATTTGAATTTCTCTGATTAATAGTGATTTAGAGTATTTTCTTTTTTAAAAAATTTATTAATTTTATAATTATAATTTTTTTGATAGTACATATGCATGGGTAATTTTTTTTTACAACATTATCCCTTGTATTCACTTTTCCAAATTTTCCCCTCCCTCCCTCTACTCCCCCCCCCAAGATGTCAGGTAATCCCATATATAATAAATGTGTTACAGTATATCCTAGACACAATATATGTGTGTAAAACCAAATTTCTTGTTGCACGGTAGGATTCCAAAGGTATAAGTAACCTGGGTAGAAAGACAATAGTGCAAACATTTTACATTCCTTTCCCAGTGTTCCTTCTCTGGGTGTAGCTGTTTCTATCCATTGTTGATCAACTGGAACTGAATTTGATCCTCTTTATGTTGAAGATAGCCACTTCAATTTCAACATATCTTCATACAATATCGTTGTTGAAGTATATAGTGATCTCCTGCTTCTACTCATTTCACTCAGCATCAGATCATGTAAGTAAGTCTCTCCAAGACTCTCTGTATACATCCTGCTGGTCATTTCTTACAAAGCTATAATATTCCATAACATTCATATACCACAATTTACCCAACCATTCTCCAATTGATGGACATCCATTCAGTTTCCAGTTTCTAGCCACTACAAAAAGTGCTGCCACAAACATTTTGGCACATACAGGTCCCTTTCCCTTCTTTAGTATTTCTTTGGGGTATAGAGTATTTTTCATATGAATAAAAAATGGTGTTAATTTTTTCATCTAAAAGTTGCCTGATCATATCTTTTGACCATTTATCAATTAAAGAATGGCTCATATTCTTATTCATTTGAATACATTCTCTCTATATTGAGAAATAAGGTCTTTATTAGAACACTTGTATGTAAAATTTTACCCAGTTTTCTGCTTCCCTTTTAATCGTATCTACATTGGGTTTTTTTTTGTGCAAAAACCTTTTACCTTAAGATAATCAAAATTGTCAATTTTGCATTTTATTAATGAACTCTATTTCTTCTTTGGCCATAAATTCCTTCCTTCTCCTTATATATGAGTGGTAGATTATGGTTTGTTCTTCTAACTTGCTTTTAGTATTACTTTATGTCTAGAGCATGAACCCATTTTGACCATATCTTGATATAGAGTGTTACATGTTGGTCAATAGCTAGTTTTTGCCATACTATTTTTCAATTTTTTCATCAATTTTTGTCAAATAGTGAGTTCTCATCCAAGAAACTGGGGTCTTTGGGTTTATCATACACTAGATTACTATATTCCTTAACTATTGTGTCTAGTGAAATTAACTTATTCTACTGATAAAATATGTATTTCTTAGTAATCTCAAATTATTTTGATGCCTGCTGTGTTATAACTTAAGGTCTGGTGTAGCCAAGCCACCTTCATTTAAATTTTTTTTTTTCATTAATTCCCTTGAAATTGTTGACTTTTTGTTCTTCCAGATGAACTTTGTTATTATGCTTTTTAATTCTGTAATTTCTTGGTACGTTTGATTGGTATGGCGCTGAATAAGTAGATTAATTTAGGTAGTACTGTCATTTTTTATTATATTGCTCAGCCTACTCATCAGCACTTGATATCCTTCCAATTATTTAGGCCTGACTTTATTTGTGTGGAAAGTGTCTTGTAATTGTGTTCATATAGTTTCTAATTAAATTCCCTCTTTCTATAAGAAGCATTTCACAAGATTGTCTCCCTCAGTAGTAAACTATTAATAAACTAATTAGTAAACTAAGTAGTAAACTCTTTTGGAACAAAGGCTATATTTTGTCTTCCCCTTTTCCATGGTACTTAGAACACTGCCTGGAACATACTAGATGCTGAATATGTTGGAAGGAATGGGGTAGTACATTAGATAGTGTTGAACTTGGATTCAGAAATAATAATACATTAGCATTAAAATTTCACACTTAGATTTATAATGTGCTTAAAATATTATATCATTTTGTCTGACAATAAACTTGAGAGACAGGTATTTTTATTCTTATTTTAAATATGAAGCAAATGTGGCTGAAAGAGAATGAATGCTTTGACTAGGATCATTCAGCTAGTGAGTGCCTATAGGTAAATCTAAACTCATGCTTTCTGACTTCAGGTTCTATGCTCCATTAACTGTCCCATCTATCTACCTCTCCCCTACTGGACTAAATTACAAATTTAAGGGAGAATAAAAGACAAATTGATAGCTCAGTACTAGCCCTAAAGTCAAGAAAAACTCGAATTCAAATCCTGCCTCAGACATCTACTAAGCTGCTTGCTCCTGGATATGTTACTTAACTTTTATCACATAGAATTTCCTCACATACAAAATGGACAGATAACATCATGTACTACAAAACATTTTGTGGAGATTAACAATAGGTAATATTTTTAATGTGCTTGGCAAATAATTTTTTTAATTGGAGACTAACTAGATAATTAAGCATATTGTTGCTAAAAGTTATTTTAGTTTTGTTTATCTTAATGACTCCATTTTGGTTTTTCATTTTATTTTGTTTTTGGTAAAGGTACTAGAATAGTTTGAAATTTTTTTTCCCAGATCATTTTACAGATGAAGAAACTGACGTAAACAATGTCAAGTGACTTAGGGTCACACAGAAATTCAGGAAGATAAGTCTTTCTGACTCCAGGACTGGCACTCTATCCACAGGGCCACCTAGCTGAATAGAGAAATAATATTACAGAAATACTATTTCCCTGGCTTTATTTTTTCTCCTCTCATTTTTTAAGAGAGAGGAAAGCTCCACAACTTAAGGGATAAAACATAAATGCAATATTTCCTGGCAATATAGCTGGATTTTTTTTAAAAAGTAAGATAATTTAAAAATTGTTCTTAATCTATTTTGAGTCACTGTCAGTTTAATCCTAAGCAAAGGTTTCCCATATAACTGACACAAATTTACTTGGAACAACAAAATTTTTGTTTGAGATCAAATCAAATTCCAACAAGTGATGTTTTATATAACTAGAGATCAAGATCAGGAAAGACATCAAAAGAAGCCTAAAAAAGATCTGAGGGATGCATAAAGGATCTAGATCAGGCTAAACTTAACATTGTTCCCCTTTGCCATTACTTTGGCTTTATAGCTGGGACACAAAGGTATTTCATTTTTGGTCTATCCTATGATTTTCATCAGAGAATCAAAGATCAAAATAGTCTAAGTTTATTCAAGCAGTGAAAAAAAAATTGGTGACTAGAATCTGATTCCCTTATGTTTGTTATATTTTATATGGCCTTCCGTTTTGTTATATTATCTGTGTGGAGCAATTATAAATTAACTCAGAAAAATATAGTCAGATTTATCCCAAGATATAGTCATATGTAATATCCCCAAATATAGTCAGATGTATAATGTATATGTATATGTATAATATTGGTATAATATTATGCCAAGAAATAAAATCAATTTTAAGAGTATTCAAAAACTAATAATTCATATTTATTGTTTTAATTTTATTATCATCTCCTAAAACTTTTTTTTTTTTTTTTTTTTGGCAAGGCAATTGGGATTAAGTGATTTTTCCAGGGTCACCTAATTAGCATAGGTTAAGTATCAAATATGAAGATTAAGATTAAGAGGTGGGATTTGAACTCAGATCAACACATTTTGTTTCTTTAAAATGAGAACTCCATCTTCTAACACTAGATATTTACACTGACTGCTTTATTATGTCTAGAACTCTTTCCCTCCACATCTTCACTTCCCAACTTCCCTGCCTTTAAATCTTAATAAAAATTCCCTTATTTCTCTAAAAAACAAACAAACTAAAAAAAGAAAAGAAAAGAAAAACCAGTCTTACTAAATCTTAATCTTTGCCCTCTGAAATTATCTCCAAAATATAATTATATGTTCTTTTTTATGCATAACTGATTGCATGCCCCATTAGATCATAAGATATTTGAGTGCAAGGAATTTTGTTGTTTTTTTTCGATTTGTTTATTCATGATATTTTAAGAAATGATGGTTAATTTGACTCCTTTAAATAATAATTAAATGATTCAATCCCAATGGATTATTATAAAAAGCCACATCAAAGTTTTATTAGAGCAGTAAAGATTCAATACAATGAAACTGGAAGTAAAAAAATCCTTAGTTCTTTTTGCCCTCTTATTCTACCATTTGCTACAAGAATACTTTGGATACGAATCATTTGGAGACTCATTTTCTACATTTTTAAAATGTATCTGCAAAATACATGCATCTATATATAGGCACATACATATATCTATATGCATATGTAAGTACATGTATATAATTTGCATCTGCAAAATGCACCTGAATATGTGTGTATGTATGCATATCAATTTATGTATAGGAAATATAACTTTGGTGCCAAGAATATCTTTGGTCTTGAGTGCTTTTAAATTTACCTACACTACTGTGGACTATATAGTTATTTATAACTCTAGGATCCCATAGGATCATTGACTTAGTATTGGAATGATTTTTTGAGGTTATTTAGTTGAATCATCTCATTTTCCAGATGAAGACACTAAGATTAAAATGAGGTCATATCATCTGACCAATATCACACAACTAATGACAGAGAAGGAATTCTCTAAAAATTTTTCTACCACACCACACAGTCTTTCTTACTCCAGCATATTCACAAAGGTTTTTCAATATCAAGAAACAATTTGAAATTGAGTTAAATTTATAGTATGGGCTACTGGAGAGAAAAGATGGCCTTGTATTTAAGAACTTCCTCTAACATGAAGTACTTCTGAGACTGTTCAACCTCTCAAGAGTCAGAAAATTCTCTAAGATTATGATTTACAAAAGTGTTGTAGATCTGTGTCAATGAAGGGAGTATCAATACTAGGAATACTCAACAGTAAAATTATAATTCTAGACAACAATAATTATAATTTAACCATTAAATAAGTTTTTTTTTTCATTCTGATATTCTATGTAAATTACTCACAATTAAGAGGAATATCAGGAGTAATTTGTTTTATTTTATGGACATCTTAAGCAGTGTGATATATGTATATGTGTGTGCATAATGTGTGTGTGTGTATGTGTGTGTGTGCATGTGTGAATTCTGCCCAAACTTTGAAAGGATCTCTGAGTATGATATGATCTATTATTCCTTAACAAAAAAAAAATGTTAACAACTATATTTGTGATTTTATAACTAAGCTGAGACTTCTTATGGTACCAAAAAATGGAGTTAATGTATTTAACCCAGTTGGAAATATCTTTTTTTTTTATATTAAAGATTTATGAGGTGATCTTTATAAATGAGTAAGTATAAAATATACTATATATATATAAAATACATATGCATATGCACATATTAGCAACCATACAATAAACCATCCAAATATTGATTTTATGTATATTAATCACATTTTCATATTCAATTAATAAGTTTTTTTAGATTTTCAAGTGTCTTTGTACTGAACATTTGAAATATTTTCTCAGTTCACTTGATATGTAGATAATCTAAAATGATGCCTCTGGCTTATATCATATTTTATATACTTTTATTTTTTTTTTCTAAAAATAAGCTATAAATTTATCACTTTGCCTTAGACTCATACCCTGAATAGTGCAGCCTGAGCAAATGACAAATAGTATATTTTCCTTAGAGAGTCTTTTGTTCACAAAAGTCACTTACAAAAGAAAACCAAATGGGATGTGAAAATGTAGTCCAGTGAGAGGAAAATACTATTGCAGACATCACAACATAAATAAGAAAATACTTTTAAAATATAATAATATATTTAAAAAATAATACACTAACAATAATGCCCTTTACATAAAATTTCATGAGAATTTTGGAGTTTCTTTTAAAAGTCTAGTTATTATTTCCCCTTTATCAATCAACTGGCATCTTCTGTTCAGTATTTCCAATTTGATATTCTTTTTATGGTCTTTGTTTTTAGTATCAATTTATCCTCATCACCTTCCATTTCTAGGTCTCTTTTTCATCCTCTGTGTTTTTACAAAGAATCAACATTCTTGATTATGCTTGTTCTTCTCTCCTTTGCTTTCACAATTACTATACTTTTACTTAATGGAGAAGAATAATGTCATTGACTTTTTTCTGAGATTTTAGTTGCAACCTTTTCCTAGTTACCAAATTTATTGGTTAAATAGTCTCGATTAATCCTATTATGTACTTTCAATTCAAAATGTATTTAGTAAGTTAAAGATATTAAGTTTATATGAATTTCATCATATTGAACTAATTCCAAATTTTGGTATTCACACATATTTTAAACTAAGTAATTCCCTGAGAATATCTTTGCATTCACTTTATTTATTTCTTCATTCTAAAATTTCAAATATTTTAAAAATAGTTTTCTTTCAAGGCATTTTTATTGTTATTTTGCCTCATAAGTTTTTCTAACAAGATTTAAGGGAAGAAAATACTGGGAAATTAAAAAAAAAAAAAAAAAAAAAAAAAACAGAAGGAGGAAAAATATATACACCCCTGCGTGTTTTATATAGCATTGGTTCCTATCTGTAACCTATGTTTTATCATTAAAAAAAAAAAAATCAAATAGAGATTATGCCACTCTGCATCCTGTGGTGCCTCCTATAAACTGACATCTAACAGACAAATTATTTACATGATTGCATTGTACCTGCCTCCATTTATATAAAACTAAAGCATATATATTGAGGTTCTATGTCTAATCATACTGTATTTTAGATCATGTTCAAAACTATGGCTATATTTATATCTTTATAATATAACATATTTTATATATGCATATGTGTATATGTATATATGATATTAATTTTAATTGTAGGACATGAAAACTCATGAATAGCACTGATTACATTACATTTCTTATTTTAAAGCACAGTAATTTTATTTCATTTTACTTTTGTGTTTGATTGAGTTTTTACTCTATATATTGTTGAAAGCAATTTAAGGGCTGAGTTCACAAGGTTATAGTGACTGTAGCACTGAATGATAATTTGCATTTCTTGCTTATTTTGTATGTTCTCTCTCTAAACCCATTTAGTTCCATTCCTTGATAGAATAAAGACATTTGGAAACTGTGGAGAAAGAAAAATACATCGTTCATCTTGAAGTACTGTACAACACAACAAACTCTAAGTGGAGTCAGGAGAATACTAAATATCTTCCTATATAGAAAACTATAGGTACCCAGAATCTTTCTTAACAAATGGATTGGGGAAAAGGGAGGAAAGGCTGAAAGATTGATGTGAACATGTAGCAGCCAAGTCTGTGAATCTCATGTAAACAAGACTCACCCTCTTTCTACTTCTTAAGAAGTATAAACTTTTTACCCATCTCTGAAACAGATTTATTCTAAAATAAACTGAAACAAGGCAACAGAATATCAAAATTACTAGGGGAAAAACAAATTAAATTCATTGAACCAAGAGAGATATAAAAGATAACTTACCAAGGGACACTAACTGTTCAAAAATGCTTTAGGCAATAAAATCACTTAAAAGAAGAAACTATCTAAATCTAGTGGCTTTCTAGTCACATACCCACTATCCCTTTGGGGAAAAAAAGGTCTTATTCTGAGGTTAACAAATTTATTTCACTTGCTAAAAGTTGAAGAATTTACAAGAATAAAGCTCAAACAGAAACAATAAGCATAAACTTCACATTTAGGCAACTGAGGCTTATATAGGAGAACTGCTTAGAATCAAACTGATAAAAGCTGTGAGTGCTAGAACCTAAGGTCTTCTATGACTATCAATAAGGGCATTCATCTTCCTCTAGGTTTCTCTGAGTATTTGTACATTTATAGTTGCTACTCATGTTTGTACTTTTTTTTAATGATTTCAGTACATTTCAAGAAAAGAACTA
The DNA here is from genome assembly GCF_048593235.1 of Sminthopsis crassicaudata. Taxonomy (NCBI): domain Eukaryota; kingdom Metazoa; phylum Chordata; class Mammalia; order Dasyuromorphia; family Dasyuridae; genus Sminthopsis; species Sminthopsis crassicaudata. Next base: position 102,825,177 of record NC_133619.1, read on the forward strand.
CTTGACTTCTGGGAGACAAGATGGTGGAGTAAACATTCAGTCATCATAGCTCTCCCACATTCATCTCCAAACAACCATAAAATAGCACCACAAAACAAATCCTAGGACAGCAGAACCAACAAAAAGAGGGATAAAACAACCTTTGAGACCAATAAATTTAGAACATGGGCAATAAATGCCTATCTCAATTACATAAAAGTAGAGTTCAGCACAGAGAAAGAAAGCATTGCAGCAAACCAATAGCAAACCCTACTTCAGCAAAGCAGCATTCTAAGGCCCAGTGAGGTGGAGCATGCAGATACCAAAACAGGTCCCCACCCATAACTTAGTATAACCAGGAAAATGAATAATCTCGCATCTGAGAACTGCCCCATATTCTTAGCATAGTCCTGGGCAAACAGGCAAAATATAGTGTCCAGACCACTTGCTTCAGTTTATCTTCTTCGTGGAAACATAGAAACAAACCCCACCAGATTCAATACATGCCAGACACCACTACTAGAATCAACAGTTCAATCAGGTTAGCTGCCAGGCCCCATGGAGTCCACCTCTGCCAGTCACCTTCCACCTAACCCTCTTAACACAGTACCAGCCATAAAGGTCACTGTTGTCTTTGGGACAGCGTCATTGCAGTACCAGGTAAATAGACAGGGCCTGCAACTAGATATTATGGGCCAGAATTTGAAACAAGGTGTTTCTGTTATTGGAATTGATAGAGACAATGATTATGTACTTAGTACTTATTAGAATTTACACCTTTAAGAGAGCTTATATAAGGAGGAGCTCCCACAAGCCCACAGAAGCCCAAAGCCCACTCTCTTGGAGGCAGAGTCAAATTCATTCCAACTTCCACCTTTGTGCTGGCTGGGGATCTTAGGGAGTTTCAGAGCCAAGATTCAGTTAAGGAGATTCACGAGTTGAGAAGATTCACAAGTTGGGAAGAATGAAGAAAGACAGAGAAGTGGTGGCAGGCTGTCCAGTGGAGAACACTGAAACCAAGATCTCAAAGGCCTCCAGAAAACCAGTCAAGCCCCAAGTGAAGGAGATAAGATTTTGATGGAGACAATAAAGAATTTGGACTTTAACTTCTGGATGCATTTGAAGTGATTATTACACTGAACTGAAAAGAAGGCTGCTCCCAGAAGCCCCACAAGAAACCTGCTCACAGAGAACGATTACATTTTAGAGAACATTATATTTTGGCATCTGAACATGGGACCAAGAACTCTTATCTGTGACCCAGAAATTAGGGTGAGTACAAGAAGAAAACTTTGTTAAAGAACTAAAGTAGAATTTCAGCTGAAATAGGACAGATGTTTAGAAAAAAGCCTTCTGTTTCTCAGAGAGCATTGTCAGTGTTATGAAAAGCCAAAGTTTGATAATAATTTGGGAGCAAATCACTGAATTTTTAGAAACTGTACAGTACACATTTCCTTAGTTCTCTAAGGAAAAAAATAATTGAATCCAGGCAAGTGGAAATTAGTAGGAGAGCAATTAGGTGAATATTACAATTCCAATCCTGACTCAATTTCCAAAGATATACTTTATACATACAATTTAATTCAAATGACTTTAGGAAATTATATGTTATAAAAAGAAAGAGCAAGAGGGGGGGGGATCTAAATAAACTATGTGAAAAGGATGAAGAATCAGATAAGAATGGAGTTAAGTACAATTTTGAGTGTAAAACTTCACAACAGGAGAAATTAGGTCATTTCCCATCCCCTAACTCCCTCAATTAACCCTTCATGGGTGGAGGGAGAAGGAGGAGGGGGAGAGCCAGTAACACATTCAGCATCTCCTATGAAGCAGCCTATGACAAGATTACAAAAGGCATTGGTTAAGGTTAAGAGAGGAGGAGAGAATATATCTGATTTAAAAATAAATGTATATTCTCTGATTGAAGAGCTTGATTCTTCAGGTCAAAAAAGGAGAAGATACACTTTCTGTGATCTGGAAAAAAGGAATTAAAAAAGGGTTGCATTCTTTATGGGGCTACATCATCTTATGTTAAGATGTTACTAGATTGTTTGGTTTATGAAATCCTAACTCCTAGTGATTGGAAATCCATAGCAAGGACATATTTAGAACCTGGACAAAATTTGTGGCTTTCGGAGTATCATGAATCATGTAGGATTCAAGCCAGATGCAATAGGCAAATGGGAATTAATGTACAAGTCACTTTTGACCAACTAGCAGGTGAAGGTCAGTATAGAGAGAATTCAGAACAGATTAATTACCTCACAACAGCTTATGAACAGATTGCCACTGCTGCAACAAAAGCTTGGAGTTCCCTCCTTGGACAAAAAGATCAAGGGGAAGCCTTCACAAAAATAGAGCAAGGTCCCAATGAACCCTTTGCAGATTTTGTGGGACATCTGCAAACAGCTGTCACAAGAACATTGCAGAATATGCAGCTACAGAAATAATGACCAGACTACTGGCTAAGGAAATGCCATTGAGGTTTGCAGAAGGATTATATGGGGAATACACAAAGATGCTCCTTTAGAGGAGATCATAAGACACTGTGCCACAATAGGCACAAATGCTTATTATACCCAGCCTATGATGAACATGGGAAGACAGGGTCCCTCTTGGCAAGGGACTTCTAGAAAAACTCATTGATGTTTTTGGTGTGGAAAAATAGGACATTTTGAGAACTCAGTGTAGATATAGAGATAGAGTGAGAGGACAGGGTGAGAGAAGACCTAAAACCCTATGTCCAAAATGCCACAAAGGCTTCCACTGGGCCTCAGAATGTATATTGACCAAGGGAAATGATAAGTGGAGCCGAGCTCCAAGATATCATACAAAAGATAGGTGGGACATGATGGCAGCTGAGTTTACACCCAGAGAGTCTTTAAAAGATTAGGACTCTGATGTGTTCAATCAGCTGAAAAGCAATAAAATATCAGAAAGGGATTACAATTGGGGAGAATACAGGCTTTTTAAACCAACAGGGCAGTCTCCAATGCAAACAGATCCAATGCAATTGACAGGTGATGAGGAGAGATCTAGAAAATGGTAAGTAGAAGGAAATTAGATAAGTTAACTGCTTGGGAGAAAGGTTTGCTTGTATTCCTACAGATGGAGAAGGAATGGGGTGCCAAAGAGCTGTATTTGCCTTGTCCATCAGAGAGACAGAAAAAGAGAAAATCTGGAAACAAAGGAGAAGACCTAAGAACAAAATCTGCAGGAATCATTGGATTCCCTAATATAAGATGAGACTGTTACAGGACTTAAAAACCAGCAGGAATCATTGGATTCCTTGAGATGAAAAAGTTTTTGATGAAACTATTGCAGGACTTCAAAACTTGCAGAAATTATTGGATTCCTGAAACCTGAACTAATGGACAATAAATTCCTTTTGGACTATTTCTAGGACTTATGGACATGTATAAATTCCTCATGTTGATTCATGTTATTTGTTACATCACTACTAGCCTGTGATGTATTACTAAGTACTTATGTAATTATGTGTAATATTTGCCATATTGACAGATTTATGTATACCTGTTTCAAATGAGCCCCTTCAGAAACTTGCTAATCTGATTTGATTTCCCATTTCCTTTGGTGTTTTCATCTCCCTTCCTGAGAAGTCAGGGAGGGTTGATCACCTCCTTTTTATGGTGTTTTCACTCCTTTTTTGAGCAGTCAGGGAAGGTGTGATCACCTTCTTTTTTGGAGTTCTCACCTCCATGAGAACTCAGGGAGGTCATGACCACCTTATGTTCTAAATCCAAAGAAATCGGGAGATGTTATAGGCCAGAACTTGAAACAAGGTGCAAAGTCACTGAAATTGATAGAGATGATGATTATGTATTTAGTACTTATTAGAGTTCACACCTTTAAGAGAGCATACATAAGGAGGAGCTCCCACAAGCCCACAGAAGCCCACAAGTCCACTCTCTCAGAGGCAGAGGCAGATTAATTCCAACTTCCACCTTTGTTCTGGCTGGGGACTTTGGGAGATTCAGAGCCAGGATTTAGTTGAGAAGATTCACAAGTCGAGGAGATTCACAAATCGGGCAGAACAAAGAAAGACAGAGAAATGGTGACAGGCTGTCCAGGAGAGAACCTTGAAACCAAAATCCAGAAGGCCTCCAGAAAACTAGCCAAGCCCAAAGTGAAGAAGATAAGATTTTGATGGAAACAAAAAAGGATTTGGACTTTAACTCCTGGGTGCATTTGAGGTGATTATTACACTGAACTGAAAGGAAGGCTGCTCCCAAAAGCCCTCCAAGAAACCTGCTCCCAGAAAACATTATATTTTAGAGAAGAACATTACAGCTAGGAACATGAAAAATCTGAAAGAATGACCCCTTCCACCCCAGAAACAAACTTTTGGCTATATGGAAAAAAAAAAGATACAAAATTCCATCAAAGGAAAAAAAAATGCCTTAGAAAGTACAGTTCGCTAAATGTAAAAGGAAGTACTAAAACTAATTGAGAAAACCAATGGAATTATTCAAGTGGAAACTGAAGACTCTATGTGACATGAATAATCAATCAAAGAAATTCAAAGGAGGAGAGAGAGAGAGAGAGAGAGAGAGAGAGAGAGAGAGAGAGAGAGAGAGAGAGAGAGAGAGAGAGAGAGAGAGAGAGAGAGAAATTAACACATGGTTAAAAAAGGACTGACCTGGAAACACATCCAGGAAGGACAATATCAAAAACATTTTACTAACTGAAAGCCATTAACAAAAAGGAAGACCTGAAAAGCATCTTTCAAGAAATTATCAATGAAATCTACTCTGATATCAAGGAAGCATAGGACAAAATAGTCGTTGAAAAAATCCACCAATAGCCTCAGGAATGAAATCTTTTTTTTTTTTTTTTTTTTTTTTTTTTTTTAAATTTTTTATTTTATTTTATAATTATAACATTTTTTGACAGTACATATGCATGGGTAATTTTTTTACAACATTATCCCTTGCACTTACTTCTATTCAGATTTTTTCCCTTCCTCCCCCAACCCCCTCCCCCAGATGGCAAGCAGTCTTACATATGTTAAATATATTACAGTATAATTTAGATACAATATATGTGTGTAGAACCGAATTTTTTGTTGCACAGGAAGAATTGGATTCAGAAGGTAAAAATAACAGTTTACATTCATTTCCCAATGTTCCTTTTCTGGATGTAGCTGGTTCTGTCCATCATTAATCAATTGGAATTGGATTAGCTCTTCTCTATGTTGAAGAAATCCACTTCCATCAGCATACATCCTCGTACAGTATCATTGTTGAAGTGTATAATGATCTTCTGGTTCTGCTCATTTCACTCAGCATCAGTTGATGTAAGTCTCTCCAAGCCTCTCTGTATTTCTCCTGTTGGTCATTTCTTATAGAACAATAATATTCCATAACATTCATATACCATAGTTTACCCAACCATTCTCCAATTGATGGACATCCATTCATCTTCCAGCTTCTAGCCACTATGAAAAGGGCTGCCACAAACATTTTGGCACATACAGGACCCTTTCCCTTCTCTAGTAGTTCCTTGGGGTATAAGCCCAGTAGTAGTATGGCTGGGTCAAAGGGTATGCACATTTTGATAACTTTTTGGGCATAATTCCAGATTGCTCTCCAGAATGGTTGGATTCTTTCACAACTCCACCAACAATGCATCAGTGTCCCAGTTTTCCCACAGCCCCTCCAACATTCATCGTTATTTGTTCCTGTCATCTTAGCCAATCTGACAGGTGTGTAATGATACCTCAGAGTTGTCTTAATTTGCATTTCTCTGATCAATAGTGATTTGGAACACTCTTTCATATGAGTGGAAATAGTTTTAATTTCATCATCTGAAAATTGTCTGTTCATATCCTTTGACCATTTATCAATTGGAGAATGGCTTGATTTCTTATAAATTAAAGTCAATTCTCTGTATATTTTGGAGATGAGGTCTTTTTTTTTTTTTATTATATATATATATTTTTTATAATATTATCCCTTGTATTCATTTTTCCAAATTACCCCCCCCCTCTATTCCCTCCCCCCGACGACAGGCAATATCATACATTTTACATGTGTTACAATATAGTCTAGGTACAATACATGTGTGCGAATATCATTTTCTTGTTGCACAATAAACGTTAGAATCCGAAGGTACATGCAACCTGGGCAGACAGATATTAGTGCTCACAATTTTCATTCCCCTCCCAGTGTTTCTTCTCTGGGTGTAGCTACCTCTGTCCATCATTGATCAACTGGAAGTTAGTAGGATCTTCTTTATGTTGAAGATTTCCACTTCCATCAGAATACATCCTCATACAGTATTGTTGTTGCAGTGTACAGTGATCTTCTGGTTCTGCTCATTTCACTCAGCATCAGTTGATTTAAGTCTCTCCAGGCCTCTCTGTATTCCTCCTGCTGGTCATTTCTTACCGAGCAATAATATTCCATAACCTTCATATACCACAATTTACCCAACCATTCTCCAACTGATGGACATCCATTCATCTTCCAGTTTCTAGCTACAACAAAAAGAGCTGCCACAAACATTTTGGCACATATATGTCTCTTTCCGCTCTTTAGTATTTCTTTGGGATATAATCCCAGTAGTAGCGCTGCTGGGTCAAAGGGTATGCACAGTTTGATAACTTTTTGGGCATAATTCCAGATTGCTCTCCAGAATGGCTGGATTCTTTCACAACTCCACCAGCAATGTATTAGTGTCCCAATTTCCCCACATCCCCTCCAACATTTGTCATTATTTGTTCCTGTCATCTTAGCCAATCTGACAGGTGTGTAGTGGTATCTCAGAGTGGTCTTAATTTGCATTTCTCTGATCAGTAGTGATTTGGAACATTCTTTCATGTGAGTGGATATAGTTTCAATTTCTTCCTCTGAGAATTGTCTGTTCATATCCTTTGACCATTTATCAATTGGAGAATGGTTCGGTTTCTTATAAATTAGGGTCAGTTCTCTATATATTTTGGAAATGAGACCTTTGTCAGAACCTTTGTTTTTAAAAATATTTTCCCAATTTGTTACTTCCCTTCTAATCTTGTTTGCATTAGTATTATTTGTACAGAAACTTTTTAGTTTGATGTAATCAAAATCTTCTATTTTGTGATCAATAATGATCTCTAGTTCTCCTCTGGTCATAAATTCCTTCCTCCTCCACAAGTCTGAGAGGTAGATTATCCTCTGTTCCTCTAATCTATTTATTATCTCCCTCTTTATGCCTAAATCATAGACCCATTTTGATCTTATCTTGGTATATGGTGTTAAATGTGGATCCATATCTAATTTCTGCCATACTAATTTCCAGTTTTCCCAACAGTTTTTTCCGAATAATGAATTTTTATCCCTAATGTTGGAATCTTTGGGTTTGTCAAAGATTAGATTGCTATAGATGTACCCTTTTTTGTCCTTTGTATCTAATCTGTTCCACTGATCTACCGGTCTATTTCGTAGCCAATACCAAATGGTTTTGGTGACTGCTGCTATATAATATAGCTTTAGATCAGGTACACTTAGACCACCTTCCTCTGAGTTTTTTTTTCATTAGTTCCCTTGCAATTCTTGACCTTTTATTCTTCCATATGAATTTTGTTGTTATTTTTTCTAGGTCATTAAAATAGTTTCTTGGGAGTCTGATTGGTATAGCACTAAATAAATAGTTTAGTTTGGGGAGTATTGTCATCTTTATTATATTCGCTCGGCCTATCCAAGAGCACTGAATGTCTTTCCAATTATTTAAATCTGATTTTATTTTTGTGGCAAGTGTTTTGTAATTTTTCTCATATAATTCCTGACTTTTCTTTGGTAGATGGATTCCCAAATATTTTATACTCTCAACATTTGTTTGGAATGGAATTTCTCTTTGTATCTCTTGCTGTTGCATTTTGTTAGTGATATATAAAAATGCCAAGGATTTATGTGGATTTATTTTGTATCCTGCCACTTTGCTGAAATTTTGAATTATTTCTAGTAGCTTTTTAGCAGAGTCTTTGGGGTTCTCTAAGTATACCATCATGTCATCTGCAAAAAGTGATAGTTTAATTTCCTCATTTCCTACTCTAATTCCTTGAATCTCTTTCTCGGCTCTTATTGCCGAGGCTAGCGTTTCTAGTACTATATTGAATAGTAATGGTGATAGAGGAATGAAATCTTAAAATTAAAACTCCAATGAAGATTTTAGCCACATTTCAGAATTATCAGGTCAAAGAAAAAATACTGAAAATTATTATAAAGAGACAATTTAGATGTTAGGGATCTACATCAGATTTACATAGGACTTACAGACTGCAACACTGAAGAACCATAGGTAATGGAATATGAAATTCCAAAAGCACAAATGAGCTATGACTACAACCAAGCATCACTTACAAAGTGAAATTCAGCATAATATGTCAAGAGAAAAAAAATTGGTCCATAAATGAAATAGAAGGATTTCAAGTTTCATAAAGAGAAGACTAGAATTAAACCAAAGATTTGGCTACTAATATAAATATTCTAGAGAAGAATAAATAAATAAAATGAAAAAGAAAAATTATGCATTCAATAGAGCCAAATTGTTCACCTTCCCATATGAAAATATAAAACTTATAGCTCTTACAAATTTTATCACTAATAAATTGGAATATATATATATATATATATATATATATATACATACATATATATATATATATATATATATATATATATATATATATATAAAGAGAGAGAGAAAGAGAGAGAGAGCAGGTATAATTGAAGAATTAACAAAAAATAGTAAGAAATGAGAAAGAGTAGTATATTGGGTGCAGAAGGAAGAGAGAGGTAGAATGGCGTAAAATATTTCAAATAAAAATATGAAAAAGACCTATCACAATAGAGGGGAAGATGGAAGGTTGAATGATGGGCCTCTCTTGAATCATACTCTCATTGATATTGGCTTAAAAGTGATACAAACAAGCAGTTGAATATACAATAATATCTTACCTCACAAGAAAGTGGAAGAGGAAAAAATTAAAGGGAAGATTGGAGACATTTGGGAGTACAGATAATGGTAAGTGATAGACTTAAAACACTGGTAAGGAAGGAAAAGGTCAAAGCACAAAGAGGAAAAACAGGAGGAAAAATAACTTGGAGGTAAATACACAGTTAGTAATCTAATAGTGAAGTGAATGTAACTGGGATGAACTCTCTCACTAAATAGATGCAGATAGTGGAGTGGAGTGGAGTGGGTCAAAATAACAGAATACTAAAATATGTTTCTTGAAAGAAACACTTGAAACAGAGATACACAGTGTGAAGGTAATGGGCTGCAACAAAATCTATTATGCCTCAGCTGAAATAAAGCTGCAGCAAAAGGAATAGCAATCTTAATCTCAGATAAAGTAAATGCAAATTAGACCTAATTAAAATAAATTAGGAAGAACATCACATCATGCTGAAGGATATCATCGATAATGAAGCAATACTAAATACATATTACTTAAAAGAAACAAAGAAAGGAGCAATGCAATATTAGAAAATTTACATATCACAGACCTTTGGAGAAATCTGAATGGGAACAGAAATGAACTTACATTTTTCTTAGTGGCATATGGTACCTACATAAAAAATGATCACATAGTGGAGCAAAAGTAAAAATAAAAACCATAATCTCCAAATCAAATGTAGAATGCAGAAACATTGTGTCTTTTTTTAAATCATAATGCAATAAAAATATATTCAACAAAGGGCAGTGGAAAATAGATTAAATCAATTGGAAACTAAGTAGTCTAAAGAATAAATGCATCAAAGAGTAAATCATGGAAGCAATCAATAATTTCATTAAAGAGAATGACAATCAAAATCTGTGGGATCCAAGACAATACTTAGGGGAAAATTTATTTCTCTAAATGTTTCCATAAAAAATAGAAAAAAAAAAACAGATACATAAATTATTTTGTAAATTTTAATAATTAGTAATTAACAAACAAAAAAAGGAAAAAAAAATAAATTTAAAATCTTCAATTGAGCATCAAATTGGAAATCCTGAAAATTAAAGATGAGATAAATAAAACTGAAAATTAATAGTAACATCAAAAACTATTGAGTTAATAAAAATAGGAGCTAATTTTATGAAAAAATTAGACATATGAACTATTGGTTAAGTTAATTTAAAAAATCATTAAAAAACAATATATGCTCTATAAAAAATGAAAAGGATAAAAATATAGCCAATGCTGAAAAAACATTAAAGCAAGCAACAAATAAATACTTTGCCAAGTTTTATTGTAATGAATCTGACAATCTGAGTTAAATGAATGAATATTTTTTTAAATGTAGATTCCACAGATTAAGACATCAGAAATAAAATTCTTAAATAACTTCATCTAAATTAATTAATGCCAATATTCTATAAAATATGTGGAAAATAGGCAAAGTAACCCTATAAAATTTCTTGTGTAACACATATTACGTTGATACTAAAATGAGGAAGAGCTAAATTTATGGAAGAAAATTATAAATCGATTTCCCAGATGAATATCAATCCAAAAATTCAACCAAAATAAAAACCAGGCCATTACAACCTTTTACCAATATTATGCATTATGTGCAATTTACACTAGTAATGCAGGGTTAGTTCAATATCAGGAAAATTATTAAGATACTTGACCATATCAATAACAAAACACAAAAGAAATCTTGATTTTTCTCAACGGATGTTGTACAGTTGTTCACAAAATATGGTGCATGTTCCTATTAAAAGTGATAGAAACATAAGAATAAGGGGAGTGATTCTTAAATTGATAAGATATTAATCTAAAACTATCACCATTTATTATATGTAATGAGGATAAGCTAGAAGGTTTACCATAAGTTCAAGAATAAAGCAAAGATTGCATTATTACTAGTATTATTCAATATAGTTCTAGAATTGTTAGCTATACTAACGAGAAGAAAAAAAAAAAAACACACATTAGAATATCCAAGGAGAAAACAAAACTATTACTCTTTGCAAATGATATTATGGTGTACCTAGAGAACTCCAGAGTTTCAATTAATATTACTTGAAATAATTAACAATTTTAGCAAAGTTGAAGTTTATCAACTTCACAGTAGTCAATAACCATAGTAGCTTAATATTTGAGAAAGCAAAGCAGCCTGTCTTTGGGATAAGAACTTACTATTTGGCAAAAGTTTATCACATAAATCATCAACAACTTTTTTTGACCAACAAAGCTGACCATAAAGAAATAAAAAGATAAATTTCACTTAAGTAACTATAGTCAATATAAAATACTTGGGCCTTTCCCTCCCAAGACAATATCAGGGAAAATAAGAACACAAATGAAAAATATTTTCCATACAAATAAAGCCAAATCTAAATAGCTGGACAAATTTCAGTTTCTCATGGAAAGATTGGGCGAATATAACAAAAATGACAGTTCTGTCTAAATTAATTTACATGTTCAATGCCATACTAATCAAATTACCAAAACAATAACAAAACTATATGATAGAACTATGGGGAAAAAAAATCCCAGAAGGGAAAAAAAAAAAAAAAAAAAGAGGTCAAAAATATCTAAGAAATTAATGAAAAATGTACAAGGAAACATGGCCTATCAATTTTATATCTTAAACTCTTTTATAAAGCATTAATCACCAAAACTACTTTAGGTACTGTCTCATCAGTGGAGTAGATTAGATTGATAAGACACAGTAATCAATAACCACAGTAGCCTAGTGTTTGAGAAAGCCGAAGAAGCCCATCTTTGGGATAAGAACTTTTTGGCAAAAATATCTGGGAGAATTAGAAAACAATAGGATACAAAAATAAATATAGACCAACATGTCATACTGCATATCAAGTAAAAGTCCAAATATATACATGATTTGCATAAAGGGTAACAATATAAGTCAAAAGAATACAAACAATAGTCTAGCTATGATATAAAAGGGGAGGGAAAGAATCCATGACCAAACAGAAGACAGATAACATTATGAAATATAAAAAAGATAATTTAATTGCATTAAAATAAAAAGGGTTTTGTACAAACAAAACCAAAGCAATCAAGATTAGAAGGAAGCAAAAAGTTGGGAAACAATTTTTTTGGCAAATGTCATTGATAAAGCCCTCATTTCTCAAATATATAGAGAACTGTCAAGTTTATAAAAATAAGTCATTTGCCAATTGGTAAATGGTCAAGGGATACAAACAGATAGTTTTGCAGTGAAAAAATTACTGCCATCTATAGGCATGTGAAGAAGTGACTTAAACCACTTTTGATTATACAAATGAAATTTCAAACAACAATTTCAAACATTTAATTACCAAAATAAGATCTAAATGGGTTTTTGATTTAGACATAAAGGATCGCATGATAAGCAAATTAGGAGAACAAATGATAGTTTTACCTTTCAGATCTGGGGAGAAGAAAGGAATTTAAAGCCAAAGAAGATTTAGAGAACATTATAAAATGAAAAATGGATAATTTTGATTATAATAAATAGAAAAGTTTTTGTACAAACAAAAACAATGCAGCCAAGATAAGAAGGGAAGCAGGAAACTGGGGGAAAATTTCATGCAAGTATTTTAATAAAGACCTTATTTCTAAAATATATATAGAGAATTGACTAATAAGAATATGAGACATTTTGATTTTTTTTAGTAAAGCTTTTTATTTTCAAAACATGTGCAGTGATAAATTTTCAACAGTGACTCTTGCATAGCCTTGTGTTCCAAATTTTTCCCACCTTCTCCCCCACCTCTTCCCTTAGATGTTAAGTAATGTAATATATGTTACACATGTTAAAATATATGTTTAATTCAATATTTATAAACATACAATTATCTTGCTGCATAAGAAAAATCAGATTAAAAAGAAAATGAATAAGAAAACAAACAAAGTGAAAAACAAAGAAAAAAAACAAAAAGAATGATAATGTTATGTTGTAAGTCAAACTCAGTTCCAATAGTTCTTTCTCTGGGTGTAGATGGATCTCATCAACACAAGATCATTGAAACTGCCCTCAATCATATCATTGTTGAAAAGAGCCACATCCATTAGAATTAATCATCATATAATCTTGTTGTTGCTTTACAATAATCTCCTGGTCCTGCTCATTTCATGTAAGTTCATGTAAGTCTCTACAAGCCTCTCTAAAATCATCCTGCTGATATTTTCCTATAGAACAATAATATTCCATAACATTCATATACCATAATTTATTCAGTGCACATCCTATCAGTTTCCAGTTTCTTGCCACTATGAAAAGGGCTACCACAAACATTTTGCACATACAGGTCCCTTTCCCTTCTTTAATGGCTTTTGGGATATAAGCCCAGGAATAAAACTTTTGGATCAAAGGATATGCATAGTTTGATAACTTTTTTGAGCATAGTTCCAAATTGCTCTCCAGAATGGCTAGAACCATTCACAATTCAACCAACAATGTTTTAGTGTCCAAGTTTTCCCAAATCCCCTCCAACATTCATCATTATCTTTTCCCGTCACCTTAAATGATCTCAAAAATGTATAGTGGTGTCTCAGAGTTTTCTTAATTTGCATTTCTCTGATCAATAGTGATTTAGAACATCTTTTCATATGATTAGAAATAATTTTAATTTCTTCATCTGAAAATTGTTCATATCCTTTGGTCATTTATCAATTGGGGAATAGCTTGAATTCTTATAAATTTGAGTCAATTCTCTATGTATGTTAGAAATGAGGCCTATATCAGAACCTTTAAATGTAAAAATGTCTTTGCAATTTATTACTTCCCTTCTAATCTTGTCTGCAATAGTTTTGTTTGTACAAAAACTTTTAACTTAATATAATTAGTTATCTATTTGGTGTTCAATTATGAGTTCCAGTTCTTAGGACACAAATTCCTTCCTTCTCCACAGATCTGAGAGGTAAACTATTCTATATTCTTCTTATTTGCTCATAATATCACTCTTTATGTCTAAATTATATACCCATTTTGACGTTATCTTGGTATAGGGTGTTAGGTATGGGTCAATGCCTAATTTCTTATTTTCCCATCAATATTCATCAAATACTGACTCTAAAAGCTAGGGTCTTTGGGTTTTTCAAACACTAGATTGGTATAATTTTTGACTATTTTGTTCTGTGTTCCTAACCTATTTCACTGTTCAACTATTATATTTTTTAGACAGTACCAAATGGTTTTGATTACTGCTGTTTTATAATATAGTTTTAGGTTTTCGCACAGCTAGGGCTCCTCCATTGGCATTTTTTGTCATTACTTCTCTTGAAATTCTTGACCTTTTGTTCTTCCAGATCAACTTTTTTTCTAGATCTATAAAACAAATTCTTGGGATTTTGATTGCTAAATAAGTACATTAGTTTAGTTAGTATTGTCATTTTTTTAAATATTTGTTCAGCCTACAGGGGGACTTGATAGTTTTCCAACTGATTAGATCTGACTTTATTTGTGTTCACATAGTTCTGAACATTCCCTTGGGAGATAGATTCCCCAATATTTTATACTATCTACAGGTATTTTAAATGGAATTTCTTTTTTCATCTCTTGCTGCTGGACTTTGTTGGTAATATATAAAAACATGCTGATGATTTATGGGAATTTATTTTGTATCCTGCTACTTGGCTAAAATTGTGAATTGTTTCTAGTAGTTTTTTAGTTGATTCTTGACTCTTCTCTAAGAATACTATCAGATCATCTGCAAAGAGGGATAATTCGGTTCTTCATTACCTACTCTAATTCCTTTAATCTTTTTTTTTTCTTTTTACTCTAATTCCTTTAATCTTTTTTTTTCTTTTATTATCAAAAGTATCAATTCTAATATAATACCAAATGTGAGTGCGAGACTTATTAGATATCAGCACTCCTGCTAGATACCCCCCAACTGACTCTCAGAGGATGCCACATTTTTAACCCTGCCACCCTGCTTTGTGATTCTACCCAACAAGGAGACAGTATCCATAATTCTGAAAAAGCTTTAGAATCTGTCTATTGCAGCACATCTGACTTAAAAGAAATTCCCTTTGACAGCCCAGATTGGGAATGGTTTACAGATGGGTTTAGCTTTCTTGAAAATGGGGAAAGAAAGGTGTGTCGTTCTGTGATGACTCTCAATGACATCCTAGAAGCTAAGCCACTGCAACCTGTGACTTTTGTCCAGAAAGCTGAACTCATTGCCCTGACCAGAGCTTTGGAACTGGGAAAGGGAATGAGAGTGAACATCTATACTGATTCCAAATATGATTTTCATATTTTACATGCTCATGGGGCTATATGGAGAGAGAGAAGCTTGTGGACAACAAAAAATATTCCCTTAAACATGCAGTAGAAATTCTATAGCTATTGTAAGCTGTCTACAACCCAGGGAGGTTTCAGTCATATTTTGTGTGAAGGAAGATTAACTTCAGGCCAAGGGATAAGTTTGCAGATTCAGCTGCTAAAGTGTTGCCCGTTTATCCCTGATAATGGCATCTTTAATCCCCCACCTTCCTGATTTTTATACCCCTTCTTATAGTTCACAGGAAAAAAACCCTTGCAGAACAAAGGGGATACATCCTTTCTCCTTCTGGCTGGTTTCAAATACCCTCAAACTAACTCTGACCTCCCTCTCTCCTAAAGCTTGTTCAGAGAAGGAGCACATGCCCAGGGAAAGATTGGCAAATAGACTCTAGCAAACATCCCCTTTTAGGGGATTTCAAATAGCTTTCTGGCGCAATAAACTCCTTAGCATTCTAAGAACATTACCAGCAATTAACTCCTTAGCATTCTATAGCCCCTTCTTAACTCCTTCTTAGCCTTTCTGCTATGGATCTCTGTGGGCAGTGAGGTTTTTCAGAATTGTTGGGTGGGCTATCAGCATCCTCAAGGCAGTCCATAGATGAGATTTGATGCATTTTTTGCAAAAGTCCCCATTCCCAAACATCACTATCTCAAACCTAAATGACATCCAATTTTTAATCTGCTCCTGAGATTTGTTTCCTCTAGGCTTCAAGCTGTGAATTTTCAACTGCTCCTTCAGCCTGGAGATCATGGGATGACTGACTGGGATACACAAAACTTTGATGCTGCTGCTGCTATTTTTAGATCTCACATTTTCTGTCCTGGCATGAAACCCCAGTGAATTTAGGGACATCTCTACGACCCTTGTCAGCTTGAAGCAATTACAAAAGATGAGACCTTCATCCCTCAACTCCAA
This sequence comes from Sminthopsis crassicaudata, assembly GCF_048593235.1. Taxonomy (NCBI): domain Eukaryota; kingdom Metazoa; phylum Chordata; class Mammalia; order Dasyuromorphia; family Dasyuridae; genus Sminthopsis; species Sminthopsis crassicaudata. Next base: position 102,841,308 of record NC_133619.1, read on the forward strand.
ATGAATTTTGGGGGACTGTTTTTTGGGGGGAGATTATGCAGATTGTGCCCACATTGACTTTTGTGGGAAGGTAATGGAGGTGAACTCTGAGAAACTCTCCTCTGACAGAGACCCACCCTTCAGGGCAGTTAAGTGGTCCCATTCCATTAGAAATCTTGGTAAGAACTAGTTGTACCCTCTACTGAATTGAAGATTAGCCTGGGACTACTCCAAGTAACTCAAAATCCCAAGTAAGTGGTTTTATTTAGTTGGAGATCTTGTCCTGATATTTCTATTGAGTGACTTGAAAATTCAAGATAAGTATTCTCTTTTCAACAGGAAATCTAGGCCTGGGAGCATTGATAAAACATTGAGGGATTCTCATTCAATTTTGAATGGAAGCCCTAGCCTCAGACCATTGATAAAAGACAATTCTGAACTCCAAATCTCTGTAGAAGTCTGAAACACAAATTTGCCTTACCAATGAAACTTTCTTCTTGGTAAAGCTGCCTGCCAGGACTTTTGCCTCTTCCCAATGTTAACCTTTGCCATTTTACCTGACAAGATATTGCCACTAAGAAGTCTATCTTCTTAGTAAAGTTGGCTTCTCAGTGCCAACTATAAAATTCCCTTTTGCCATTCAGATTTTGGGTTTGCTAATTCTTTCACATTTGACCGGCACAGACCAGAGGGAATTCCCCACCTCCTTTCTCACACCATTAACATTGCATCAGTCTCATTATTGTCTTTCTCTTGGATAAAGTTATTGACTGAGTCTATGATTTGTTGTTTCACCTATTCATTCTTTAGGATTAGATTATTTAATTTCTAATTAATTTTTTAGTCTATTTTCAGCTACTATTTTCTTGCATGTAATTTTCTTGCATCATGATCTGAAAAAAAATGCATTTACTATTTCTACTTTTCTACATTTGATTTTGAGTTTTTTATGCCCTAATATATGGTCAATTTTTGTACAGGTTCCATCAACTCCTGAGAAAAAAAATAAACTCCTTTGTGTCTCCATAAAATTTTCTCCTAAGAGGTATCATACCTAACTTTTCTAACATTCTGTTTACCTCTTTAACTTCTTTCTTATTTATTTTTGTGCTTTGATTTAGCTAGTTTTGAAAGAGCAAGATTGAGATCCCCCAATAGTAAATGTTTGCCGTCTGTTTCTTCTTGTATCTCTCTTAACTACTCTTCTGGGAATTTGGATGCTATATCAGTTGGTGCATATATGTTTAGTATTTATATTGCTTCAGTTCAGTTTCCTTTCTTACTATTTTTTAATTAGATCTATCTTTGCTTTTATTTGATCTGAGATCAGGATTGCTACACCTATTTTTTTTTATTTTTTATTTTACTTCACCTGAAGCATAATAGATTCTGCTCCAGCTCTTTACCTATACTCTGAGTGTATTACTCTGCTTTAAATGTGTTTCTCTGTAAACAACATATTGTAGGATTCTGGATTTTAATCCAGTCTGCTATCTGCTTCTGTTTTATGGGAGAGTTCATCCCATTCAAAGTGGCAGTTAAAATAACTCATTCTATATTTCCTGCCATCTTATTTACCCCAAGTTATGTTTTTCTTTTTCTTTTTCCCTTTACTCTTCAGTATTTTGCTTCTGATAACCACCTCCCTCAAACAGCTATTCCCCTTAATATCCCCTAAAACTTTCTTACATCTTTCCTCTATATTTCTAGTTTCTATTCTATTAGCCTTCCCCTTTTTTTCCCCTTCCCCCTCCCACAACTGGGACAATTTTTCTGATTGACTTCTGGTGTTAGGTAATCTCCAGTGTCTCAGTGTTTTCTATTTTGTCTTTTGTAGCAAATTTGCTAGATCACCCATTTGCAACCAGGAGAATATCCTAAGAGACTCACAAAAGATTCCTAGGTGCATGGAAGTTGCAGTGCTCTGACTCCGTGTCCCACCTACTTATCCCAAGCTCCCTGTGCTGTGTTCTATGATAAGCAGACTGTCCATCTTCCCATTTGAAACATACCTATTCTGAAGTTCTTCCAAGGTATCTTCTTCTGGAAATGTATTGTACTAGAAATATTAGTGGATTAGTTTAGAGGCTTAATCTTGATTAAGAGAGATTAAGTTGATTTGAGAGAATGTAAGAGGAAGTCACAGAAAGTCTTGTATGTTCTCTGCCTTCTTGGCTCCATCCCTTTTCCATTTTCCAATTAATAAATGACAAAGGATAGAAACAGATAATTATCCAATAAAGAAATTAAGGCCATTTCTAGGCATATGAAAAATGCTCTAAATCAGTATTTATCAGAGAAATGAAAATTAAGACAATTCTGAAGTACCACTATACACCTGTCAGATTGACTAAGGTCACAGGAAAAGATCATGATAAATATTATAGGAGATGTGGGAAAACTGGGACATTAATAATTTGTTAGTGGATTTGTGAACTAATCCAACCATACTGAAGAACAATTTGGAACTATGGCCAAATGGTTATCAAACTGTGCATACCCTTTGATCCAGCAGATTTTCTACTGGACTTGTATGACTAAGAGATAATTAAAAATGAAACAGGATATATTGTGCAAAAAAAATTAAATGTTTTTAGCAGTTCTTTTTGTAATTGCAAGAACCTGGAAATTGAGTTATTGCCCATCATTTGGAGGATGGCTGAATAAGTCACAGTATATGAAAACTATGGAATATTATTATTTTATAAGACATGATCAGCAGAATGATTTCAGAGAGACTTGGAAAAATTTATATGAACTGATCTAAGTGAAGTGAACAGAGCCACAAAATCATTGTATAGCAACAAACAAGATTATGTGATAATCAATTGTGCTGGACTTTAAAATTTTTTTTCCAACAATGAGGTGATTCAATTCAAATCCAATTGACTTGTGATGGAGAGAGCTATCTGTATCCAGAGAAGAGTAGTGGGACTGTATATGGATCATAACATAGTATTTTGTTGTTGTTTGCTTGTTTTTCATTTGTTTGTTTGTTTGTTTGTTTGTTTATCTGATTTTTTCTTGTGCAACATGATAATGTGGAAATATGTTTAGAAGTGTTGGACCCTGAAACCTTCTACCCTACCTGTTTTCCATGATGCCTATAACACAATGCCTTGGCTAACAGTACAAACCAGAATTGGGTTGAGGCACCCACGTGTGTATTCTGCTGCACTAGGTATTCCAGCAAGAGAAATAAATCACAAAGAGTCATGCATTCCCATCCACTGGAAGGATTGTTGCCGAGGCATGTGACCTGGGGGAGACAGAGACCATTGGGGTGAAGATATAAGAGACAAGGGATAAGGGAGAAGAGAGACATCATGGGAGACATCATGGGAAACATCATGATCTGTACCAAATAAAGTATGCCTGCTGCAAGCTCCACTGGGTATGATGACTGAATATCTCATCTCATGTATCTGGAGACTTCTGAAGAGTCGTTGAAGTGATTAGGTAAGGAAAGGTACTGCCTGGTTAGGACTAGCCTAACAAGAAGAATTGTTTAACCTATACTTGGTTACTTGCTGTCCAAGTGAGGGATAAAAATTTAGAACACAAATGTTGAAAATTATCTATGTATGTATTTTGAAAATAAAAAGCTGTTATTTATTTTTAAATATAAAAATGAAATAGTGTTATGTTTGTTATATTTATACATAGTTTTATATAAATGAAAATCACCCCTTAATAACAAAAAGCAGCAAAAATAACAAAACATGGCTTTACTCTTGCCAGGAGAAGGCAACTGGGACTGCAATAATCCTTCTGGTCTGGTAGGTGTCCACCTCCCCTTAATTGTTGCTTTCTCTGACTCCTCCTTCTGCTCTCCTGCTATCACCAAATCTCTTTTGGATGGTACCCTCTGCTGGTCTCCATCACTTGGGGGTTCTTTAGTGAAATAGTGAAATATGTGGTCATCACCTTATACGTCTTGAAAAGAAAAGACATCCTATCTGCTTATGGAGGACACTGACGCAAAGAGGGTTTATGTGAGTTATACAGAATTGTAAAGCCAAAATCATGAGTAAAATTGCTCAAACTCACATTTTCTTTGGAGCACCAATTATTTCATTTAATGCAGCTGTATCACGAACACAAACTTGTTTATCAACCAATGTTGATCTATGGAAAATAACTTTTATATGATCATCATTCCTTAAATATTTCTTTTGAAACATGCAAATATGATCATATTGAATGAACAATTCTTCCATTTTTCTCTTAGAACATATCATAATGGGATGATTAAAAAAGTCAGGAAGCTGCTGGAGCTCTTCCAGTTTCCTGGGAAAACCATATAAAACCAAACCTTGGGAAACAGAGTCTGAATCAGTGAAACTACTCTTTACCTCAAAATAAAGTGAAAAAACTTCAAGTAAGTCAGTCTCACTGGGGTGAAAAAAATGTTCAGCACAGGTCATTTAGTCTGGGAAAACAGGTGAGAGCAAATGAGTAACTAAGACCATCAGTCCTGGCTCAGTAGAGGAGCAAATCAGTGGGGCAGCTTTCACTGCCATCTCAGAAGACAAACCCTGGGAAACCAGACTGTTTCCTCAACAAAGCAAGCAAAACTACCACCTTAAAGCACAAAGAGTCCCGTGCTCAAAGCCAAGGCTCAGACCTGCACAGGAAGCTTGGAAGAAAGCCACCTTTACTGTAGGAGAAAGCTTCACCTTAAAAGTAAAAAAAAGGAAATACCAAAAATAAATAAATCAACCAACAAATAAAGGAAATAAAATAAGCAAGAAATAGAAAAGAACCTTGACAAAAAAAGGCTACTATCATCACAGGGAAGATCAAAACACAAACTCAGACAAGGACAGAATTTCCAAAGAATAAATCTCAAAGAGTGATACAAATTGATCTCAAGCCCAAAGAAGCTTCTTGGAAATGTTCATAAATGACTTCAAAAGGCAAATAAGAGGGGCAGAAGGAAAAAAATAATAAAATAAATGAGAGGTATCTATGAAAGAATCAACAATTTGGAAAAGGAAGGAAAAATTTGCCTGAAGAAAGCAGCTAAACAAGTGGAATAAACCAAATAGAAAAAAGAGATACAAATGATAACTGAAGAAAATCACACATTAAAAACTTGATGAAGGCAAATGGATGCCAATCATTTTGTGAGACAACAAGAATCAGTCAAAGAAACTAAAAAGAATGACAAAATGGAAGAAAATGTCAAATACCTTATTGGCAACACAGCCAACCTGGAAAATAGATCCAAAAGAGACAATTTAAAAATTATTTACCGGGGGCAGCTAAGTGGTACAGTGGATAGAAAACCAGCCCTGAAGTCAGGAGGACCTGAGTTCAAGTCTGGCCTCAGACACTTAACACTTTCTAGCTGTGTGACCCTGAGCAAGTCCCCAATTGCCTCAGCAATATATGTATGTGTGTGTATGTGTGTGTGTGTGTGTGTGTGTGTGTGTATGTGTGTGTTGACCTGCTTGAAGGTCATGACCAATAAAAAAACCTATGATTCTACAAGAGGTCATTAAGAAAAACTGGCTCAATAGTGTTTTTTTTGGTTGTTGTTGTTGTTAGAACTTTTTCATACACATGGATAATTTTTCAACATTAACACTTGCAAAACCTTTTGTTCCAAATTTTTCCCCTCCTTTTCTTCAACCCCTCCCCTAGATGTCAAGTAAACCAATATATTTTAAACATGTTAAATATGTTAAATACAATAGAAGTATACATAGTTTTGCAATTATCATGCTGCACAAGAAAAATCAGATAAAAAAGGAAAAAAAATGAGAAAGAAATAAAATGCAAGGAAACAACAAAAAGTGAAAATACTATGTTGTGATCCACATTCAGTTCCCACAGTCCTCTTTCTGGATGTAGATAGCATCAACGTATCATTGGAACTGGCTTCAATCATCTCATTGTTGAAAAGAGCTATATCCATCAGAATTGATCTTTGTATAATCTTGTTGCAATATGCAATGATCTCCTGGTTTTGCTCATTTCACTTAGCATCAGTTCATGTAAGTCTCTCCAGGCCCCTCTGTAATCATCCTGCTGATAATTTCTTATAAAACAATTATATTCCATAACATTATATACTATAACTTATCCATTCATTCTCCAACTAATGCCCCAATATTCTTCAGAGGGTGAAATACTGATTGAAAGAATTAATCAATCATCTGTGAAAAAAGATCATACTAGGAAAACCCCAAGGAAGATTGTTGTGAAACTCCAATATTATAATCTCAAGTAAAAAACAAACAAAAAAAAACCCCCAAAAACCAAAACCAAAACCAAAAGAACAACAACAACAACAAAATAAACAAAAAAACAAAACAAACAAACAAAAAAACACTGCAAGCTGCCAGGCAAAATCAATTCAAATAATAGGATTACTCAAAATCTGGCAGCTTTTATGATAAAGAATCATAGGCCCTGGAATACCAATTTCAACAAAGCAAAAGGCCTGAGTGATAACCAAGAAATAAATACCCAGAGAGACTCAGCATCATCTTTCAGGCAAGGTGATGAAGCTTCAATGAAGGAGGAGACTTTCAATGATTTCTATTGAAAAAAAAAAAAAGCAGATGTAAACAGAAAATTTAATTTAAAGACAGGATTCAAGAGAACCATAAAAAAAGTAAGCAGGGGAAAAACATGTATTTAGGGGCCAGCTAAGTGGCTCAGTAGATAGAGCACAAGCCCTGAAATCAGGAAGACCTGAATTCAAATCTGGTCTCAGACACTTAATACTTTCTACCTATATGACTCTGGACAAGTTACTTGACCCCAGTTGCCTTAGCAAAAGAAAAACAAAACAAAACATGTATTTTTTATTTAAATCCATAGATAGGAAAAAAATAAATATAACTCTTGAGAATTGTATCTGTTACTGGGGCAGACAAATGGGGGCAATACATGGATTGAGGGTGTGATTGTGAATGGACTCTGATGCCATAACATTATAGAAAAAGGGATGGAAAAAGCTCTGTAATGGAAAAAAGAGGAAAGGGGAGATATAATAGGATAATTAGTCCACACCAAGAGGTTCAAAAGGTCTATTGCCATCCAGAAAAAAAAAAAAAAAAGGAGAGGGATGAGTTCTGCCTGTAGTTTGTTCTCATCAGTTTTGGCTCTAAGAGGGAATGCTTGGGCATAGTTGGGTACAGAAATTTAGCTAACTTATAAATAGGAAAAGGAGGAAAAAAAAGGGGGGGAGGGAGAGGATAAAAGGAAGGGCAGAAGCACTAGGGGAAAAGGGAGAGTAGGGGAGAAAGGCTGATAGAAGATTAGGTAGTGGGTGCAATGAGTTAAAAAAAAAAACACATTAGTAAGTGAAGGTGAATCAGGTGATATGAGAAGAGATAATAGGTGGAGTGGATAAAAACACAAGCCTAAGACAGGATAGAAAGAGAAAACAAAAATACATACAGGGGAAAAAAACAGGGTTGAGGGGAATACAGAACTTGCAATCATAACTTTTAATATGAATATGATAGCATTGGATAGAAATAGAATACCAGAGTGATTAAAAAACTGAATCTTACAAAATGTTGTTTATAAGAAATACATTTGACACAGAGAGACACCTAGAGAATAAAGGTAAAAGGTTAGAAAAGAATTTATTATGCTTCAAATGAAGTAAAAAAAAAATAGAGGTAGTAAATCTGATCTCAGATAAAGCAAAAATAAAATACATCTTATTAAATAATATAATGAAGGAAAGTACATCTTGATAAAAGGTACAGTGAATAATGAATCAGTAATGATTCTGAATTTGCTTGCAGCAAGTGGGGGAGTAACCAAATTCCTAGAGAAGATAATATCCCAATTACTGGAAGAAATAGATAGAAAACTATTCTACGTGGGGGGACCTCAACCTTCCCCTCTCAGAATCACACAAATCTAACCACAAAATAAACATGAAAGAAACTAAGGAATTTAATAGGATTCTAGAAAACCCAGATAATTTTGAGCTCAGGAGAAAAAGGGACAAAAAGGAATAAACCATTTTCTCAGCAATACATGGAACCCACAAAATATTGACCATATATTAGGACAAAAACATCACAGTCAAATGTAAAAAGGCAGAAATATAAATGCTTCCTTTTAAGACCAAAATCTGATAAAATTATATTCCAAAAAGGGCCAGGAAAGATAGCCTAAAAATCAATTGGAAATAAAATGATCTAATTCTGAAGAATGAATGGGTCAAACAACAAATCACAGAAACAATCCATAATTTCATCCAAGAAAATTAAAATAATGATACAACATCCTAAACCTTTTGGGAGGCAACGAAAGCAGTTCATAGGAGATATCATATATCTCTTATTATCTACATGAATAAAATAGAGGAAAAAATTGGTTGTATGAAAAAAAAAACTAACAAAATTGATAAATCTTTGGCTAGTTTGGTCAGAAAAGGAAAAGGAAAAAAAAAAACACAACAGCATCAAAAATCAAAATGATGGACTTACTACCAATGAAAAACAATAAAAGCCATAATTAGAATATATTTTGCCCAACTCTATGGCAGCAAGTTTGACAATCTAACCAAAATGGATGAATATTTACAAAAATATAACTTGGCAGATAAACAGAAGAGGAAATTCAGTACTTAAATAATCCCATTTTAGAAAAGGATAGAGACCATTATTGATCACAAAATAGAAAATTTTGATTACATCAAATTAAAAAATTTCTGCACAAACAAAACTAATGTAAACAAGATTAGAAGGGAAGTAACAAATTGGGAAAACATTTTTATAGTTAAAGGTTCTGATAAAGGCCTCATCTCCAAAATATACAAAGAATTGACTTTATAAGAAATCAAGCCATTCTCCAATTGATAAATGGTCAAAGGATATGAACAGACAATTTTCAGATGATGAAATTAAAACTATTTCCACTCATATGAAAGAGTGTTCCAAATCACTATTGATCAGAGAAATGCAAATTAAACAACTCTGAGACATCATTACACACCTGTCAGATTGGCTAAGATGACAGGAACAAATAACGATGAAATTTGGAGGGGTTGTGGGAAAACTGGGACACTGATGCATTGTTGGTGGAGTTGTGAAAGAATCCAACCATTCTGTAGAGCAATCTGGAATTATGCCCAAAAAGTTTTCAAAATGTGCATACCCTTTGACCCAACAGTGCTACTACTGGGCTTATATCCCAAGGAAATACTAAAGAAGGGAAAGGGACCTGTATGTGCCAAAATGTTTGTGGCAGCCCTTTTCATAGTGGCTAGAAGCTGGAAGATGAATGGATGTCCATCAATTGGAGAATGCTTGGGTAAATTATGGTATATGAATGTTATGGAATATTATTGTTCTGTAAGAAATGACCAACAGGAGAAATACAGAGAGGCTTGGAGAGACTTACGTCAACTGATGCTAAGTGAAACAAGCAGAACCAGAAGATCATTATACACTTCAACAATGATACTGTATGAGGATGTATTCTGATGGAAGTGGATATCTTCAACATAGAGAAGAGCTAATCCAATTCCAATTGATCAATGATGGACAGAATCAGCTACATCCAGAAAACGAACACTGGGAAATGAGTATAAACTGTTATTTTTACCTTCTCAATCCAATTCTTCCTGTGCAACAAGAAATTCGGTTCTACAACTTCAGCTTTTGTAATATATTGTAATATATTTAACATGTATAAGACTGCCTGCCATCTGGGGGAGGGGGTTGGGGGAGGAAGGGAAAAAATCTGAACAGAAGTAAGTGCAAGGGATAATGTTGTAAAAAGTTACCCATGCATATGTACTGTCAAAAAAAAGTTATAATTATAAAATAAAATAAAAATTAAATAAATTAAATTAAATTAAAAAAAATAGACCATATCAGTAAAAAACCCAACAGAAATCATATGATAATCTAAGTAGATACAGAAACAGCTTTTGACAAAATATAGTGCCCATTCCTATCAATAACATTAGAGAGCATAGGAAGAAAGGGAGCTTAATAAAATAAGCAGTATTTATCTAAAACCTACAGCTAGCATTATATGTAATGGAGAGAAGCTAGATTGATTTCCAATAACATCAGAGTTAAAACAAGAATGCCCATTATCACCATTATTATTCAGTATTCTTCTAGAAATGCTGGCCTTAACAATTAAAAAAGAAAAATATACTAAAGGAGTTAGAATAGAAAAGGAAGATATAAAACTATCACTCTTTGTAGATGATATTATATGTTTCAGTAATTCTAGAAAATCATCAAAAATTTAGTGGAAATAATTCATAGCTTTAATAATATTGCAAGTTATAAAATGAACCAACAGAAATATCAGCATTTCTATATATTACTGACAAAGCCCATCAGCAAAAAAGATAGAAAGAGAAATTCCATTTATAATTACTGTAGACAAAATAAAATACTTAGAGGTTTACCTGCCAAGACAAACCCAAAAACTATATGAATAGAATTATAAAACATTACTCATCCAAATAAAGTAAGATCTGAAAAACTGGAAAAATATCAATTGTTAACATAATAAAATATCAATTGCTAACATAATAAAAATGACATCTGGCTAAATTGGCATACTTGTTCAGTGCCATACCAATCAAACTGCCAAAACATTATTTTATAGATCTAGAAAAAACAATAACAAAATTTATCTGGAAAAGCAAAAGATCAAGAATATCAAGAAAATTAATGGAAAAAAATACAAAGCATAGTGGCTTAACAGTACCAAAACTAAAATCATTTTATTAAGTAGCAGTCATCAGAACCATTTGATAGTGGCTAAGAAACAGTAGTGGATCAGTAGAATAGATGAGACATACATGACACAATAATCAAGGCCTATAGCAATCTAGTATTTCATAAACCTTGAAACTTCAGCTTCTTGAATAAGAACTCCCTATTTGACAAAAATTGCTGGGAAAACTGGAAATAATGCCAGAAAAGCACTAGAGAGCTATATATTAAAAATAAGGACACATGTTTTACACATAAAGGATAGTACCATAAACAAGTTATGAGAACAAGGGATAATTTACTTGTCAGATCTTTGGAGAAAGAAAGAATTTATGACTAAAAAATTAGAGAACATTATTAAAGGTAAAATGGATAACTTTGGTTACATTAAATTGAAAAACATTTGCACAAAAAATACCAACAGAAACAAGATATCAAGGGAAGTACAAAGCTGGGGAAAATCTTTACAATCAGTATTTTTTATAAAGGTCTAATTTCTAAAAAATTATAAAGAATTGTGTCAAATCTATATGAATGCCATTCCCCAATTGACAAATGTTCAAAAGATATGAAGACATTTTAGATTTAAAAATATTTATTGTTATATGAAGAAAAATGCTCCAAATAACTATTGATTAGAAAAATACAAATTAAAACAACTCTGAGGTAACACTTCAAACTTCTCAGATTGTCTAAGATGATTGAAAAAGATAATGATAAATGTTAGAGTGGATTTGGGAAAACTGGAGCACTAATGCATTGTTGGTGGTATTGTGAAATGATCTAACCATTCTGGAACTATACCCAAAAGGCTAAAAAACCATGCATACCCTTTGACCCATTGGTCTGTATCTCAAGGAAATCATAAAGGAAGGAAAATGACCCATATGTGTGAAAATGTTTGTAGCAGCTCTTTTTATGGTAGTAAAAATTTGGAAAAGAAATGGATGCCAATCAATTGGAGAGTGGGTGAACAAGCTGTGGTACATAAAAGTAAGGAAATATTATTATTCTAAAAATGATGAGCAAGCTACTAATAAAAAGGCTTGAAAAGATTTACATGGACTGATACTGAACAAAACATGCAGAACCAGGAATACTTTGTACACACATAACAACAGGATTGTGGGATGGTCAGCTATGAAAGGCTTGGTTTTTCTTAGCAGTTTAGTGATCCAAAACAGTCTTGATAGACTTTGAACAAAAAATGCTCTCTGCATACAGAAAAAAAAAAAAAAAAAGTTGAAGGAGACTGAATGTAACTCAACCCATGCCATACTCACTTCTTTTTTCTGTTTTTTTATCTCTCCCATAGTTTTTAAATTTTCTGATTTTTCTCTCCCAACATGATTGATAAAGCAATGTGTATTAAAATAAAATACAAATAACATATCACAATGAACTCTGGACAGATCAGATTTTGTGAAAATGCATAATATTTAACATGAGGTCCTAAAACATTGTTTATGTAATTCCAGAATCTTGATCCTTGACAGATTGATAGATCGTAGTATAATGAGCAATTGCCTTTTCATAGCAGCATTCAATAGCATTTAAGAGAAATTGTCATTATCCTATGAATGAACGTAGCAAAGTCATAGATCAGAAAAAGAAACTTGAATCAAATTCCTATTCCCAAAGTCTCTTAAGAAAAATTCCCAACCAATAAATCAAAATTTTTTCTGATATCTAGGATTTGGTTTGTAATACTAAGAAGATTAATACAGAGCTAGAAGTTACATAAAATATCATACAACAGTAAACTGTAATATCTGGACTAGCTCTCTGAAGGTCTCATGATCAGCTCGAGTCCTTGGTCTTAGTGGAAAAGTGAGAGGAGGCAGGAGGTCTATATGGTTGGTCAAAGATGGAGTCCAGAATCTGGAATCTGGAGTCTCAAGTATTCTCTTGTGTCTGTAGCTGAGAGCTGTGGCTGAGAGAGCCTTCTGTATCTGAGACTACCTTAAATACCTCAGTATGATTACATCATTACAACACACTAAGCACATGTAACCATTACATCACCATAAGCATCATGCTGTCTTTGATTCAAGTATACCTTTTCAGAATTCCAGCCCTTTATAGTAAACCATCATCATACATTCTTTTTTTTCCAAACAGCAAATGATCCAGAGTCTAAAGGAGTAATAAGGAAGATTCTGTGCTTTGGTGCATCAATAGATATTGAATGTTGTCACATTATGATATTGGGCAAGATAGTCCAAAGTTTGAATAAAGAACAGTTTTCTAAATAAAGAAACTATAACCCAAACCAGAAAAAAATGTTGTGGGAAATGAGACTAGGAAATTCCAATAATTTTGTAGATGGACCAAGTCAAGCAAACCTCACCCATTTGAGCATTTTAGTTCTAATGGTCCTGAGACAATGAATGACCTCACTTCTTTGAACTATAACAAAGGAACCAAAGAAAATCTAGGATCTCAAGATCTTTTCAAAACTCTTAATGAACATCCAACAATCTTTTTTTTTTTTTTTTGTATCATTTAGTACAGGAAAAACTGTTTCCAACAATATACTTCCCATAAAGTTTCTATGAAGAGAAATTGGCAATCTGAAGATAATTCATTTCCTTTACGTCAGAATCCCTTCAGGGACGCAAGAGTGTTAAATCAGTTTGTTCTTCAGATATCTTCTAAAACTTTCTTTTCCAAAACTTCTGAAAAAATGTATTTAAGTTTGGCAAATTGTATAAAACAAATCTTTACTTTTCATGTTGTAGAAAATATGAACTGGAATTAGTAGTGTTTGAGAACAGGATCTACAAGCATCATGTTAGTTGCTTACTATTCGCTATAATGAAACTGTAGTACTAATCAGCTCTGATGACTGTGTCTAATGGCAGTAATGCAGTTTGCATTCATGTAGAATCAGAAATGATAAAACGATTCTTTACAATATTCCACCTGATTAAAGTGGACTTGTATTATCATCCATGGCTATCACATATAGGACAATTATAGCAGATATCTGCAACTCATTACTAGCAAACAGAAAGAGCTTACATACCCAAAAGTACTGAACCATTTAATTCTATATTAAAACAGCTATCTTTTGCAATAAGATTCCTAAAAACTTATTGCATTTTTTTCTGAAGCTTGACTCCTACAGAAGAACAAACGTCTGATAATTACAGGAGAAATACAATGAAAAGATTTGTCTTTTGAAATGAAGTTACAAAACTTTTTATCTTGCATTTATGTCAAATACATACACATGAACATGAATACACACAGAGGTAATAAAAAGAATTGTGAATATTTGAAGGCTCTAGAATTATTAATATAGTATATTCCTTTTTAAAAAACAAAATTATGTATTCATTGGAAAATTAAAAACAAACAAAAAAACCATAAGAAAGAAACAATTTTTTCATAAGGACAAGAAAAACAACATAATGAATCTTAGACATTGATTATATTTATTGACTAAAACATGTACAAACATCATAAGACCTGATTGAATTTCTTGGTATTTGGAAAGGGAATAGTTTTGGTATAGTTGCACTTGTCACTTTGGATCATTTATTGGTTGAATATAAATCAAATCAATCTGAAATTCATGTGAAACATTTTCTTCTTTCAAAAAGAAGATAGAGGTCAATAAGGCAAGAGCTACATGACAGTATAATCTTTATTTTAAAGAGTAGTGAATAATCAGAGCACCGAGGCTGGTAAAAAAGAAACAGAGAACAGTAAGAAATAGGTCAACATACAGGGAAAGAAAGGAAAAGTATCTTATATGGAATAATAGTGGATATAAATTACCTACTAAGTTGTTAAACTATAACAATGTGATGTTTAGAAGGAATAAAATATACCATGTAGAAAATAAGTATAGCATTGTTTTTATAATATCCATTACATGTCCATCATATCTGTCTTTGAATATAAAATTATTAAAAATCTTAAGTTCCATTAATACACTTGTTGTAGATGTCTCTAAAATGATAAATATGGTTACAGAAAAAAGTCAAACCAACTAAGGAAATTGCCAGGAAAGAAACTAAAACACAAATAAATAGTAAATTGAAAAGAACAGGTATTTAACAATTCTAACTTGAGAATATATAATTAGAAATATTCAAAACATATGCAGATAAATGGCCAATTTAGGAGTTTTACTGGAAAAGGAAATTTATGAAAGTGATGTGAGGAAAATATCTGATGATGTTAGCTTTACTTTTTTTTTCAATTTATTCTTTTACACATGTGGCCATAAAGGCAGTTCAGAGTCATATTGAGAAAGATAAGGAATTTTATATTTATTTAGGCCCACTATTATTTTCCTTATATTGTGTTCTATATGTATGCTAGGGAAAAATACTTTATTGATTTAATAGAAAAAATTTCAATAATTTCCTAAAGAATCCATACTACCCATTTCCCTGAATCTTCATTTCAGATTTTACATCACAATCTAGTTAATTCCTGTAGAGTATGCTCCTTATTAATTATCAGTTATTTAACCAGGATTATTGATTTTTTTAAAAGAGAATTTCTATGATTGTATAGTAAGAATAATTAATACAAAGAACAATTCTTCCAAAATCTGAGACATTCTCTCCCGGAGCTATACTGAGGGTCCAAGGAATAAGTATCAAAGGCTTTCCATATTTAATGAGTTTGAAGCTTAACTCATTAAAAAAAATTATTTCATACAAATGAGAAACATTGAAACTAAATAATAATAGTATTTATAAGAAAAGTTAAGCACATGATTTCTCCTGCAGTAAAAAATTAATATTTGCACATATGTATAAACAAATGTGTATTTATACATATATATCATCACATCACATAGACAACTTATCAATCACCTCATCATATTCATACTTTAAATTTTTGTCTGTTGTAAATTTATTTTAAGTGAATCAATCATGAATTTGAACTAAGCATGAACAAGTTCTGAATGCCCTCATTGAATTAATGAATAAATAAATAAAGACATTTCATGAGGTGTGATAGAAAGTCTGTCCAGAATAGTTAACAGAGTCAGTTTTGTCCTGTATAAAAATCATCAAGTTATTTTGGGGAAAAAAAAGACCTTAAAGCATCTGATAAGATATAAATCTTATAGCCAAGCCCCTGACAAGTTATTTCTTTGTCTGGATAGTGAAAATGTCCCATCCTTTACCTTATCTTAGTTTAAGTCTCTTTCACTTCTAGACTTCTAGTTTAGAGAGGGACTTTGTGAATTTTTAATGTTTGGAAGATTTACTTTCCATTCTAATATTTGTCTCCCCAAATTGTACCATTGACTTTGGTGAAAAGGGTCTTTTATTCATCAAAGGTTCTTGGTATACACCTTATTAAGTTCTATCTTCTGAAAGTTTATCAAATATGACTGACTAGTTGATATCAATTAATAATCATTAGGCACACTGATGGGGGCTGATGAGCTATAATGCTTGAAGGGCACCTCCTTAGCTTCTCATGGTTAATGAAATAACTTCTTTCTGGGAAACTGAGATGCCAGTACTACTTCATGTTGTTAGAATTTGTTCCAAAGAACTCCAAAACCAACTACCAAAAGAATATAGTATATATGGTGTTAGTTGTGGAAAGAAAGAGTATTCTAGTTAATTAGAGCTCTGAAATATAAAAAATATATATATATATATAATATATATATATATATATATATATATATATATATATATATGCTGCTTTGAAGTTTGAAGTAGAAAATAATAATCAAAGCAAAAGTAAGTAGACTGATAAAATTATCCCAAACTTTTTATCAGTGATTATGATGTGTATATGTGTATGTGTGTGTGTGTGTGTGTATGTGTGTGTGTGTGTGTTTAGCCCAGAATGGCCTCAAAATCTCCCCAGTGCTACTCTCAACTTTTGCTCATTAGTTTCTGACTAGATATAAGTTATCTTAAAGTAGCTCTAGCATTAGGAGGCTATTAGCATGTAAAGCCAGTTTCATACTAGTGAAAATATTTATTTATCTAGCATTTGAGAATATGTAGCAAAGAGAAGCAGATACGATAAATTCAATTTCATTTAAAATCTTTGACTTTGTTTTTATAAGGAAATACCCTCAGAAAGTTACATAAATTGAATCTAGGCCAAGGGAATATTTTAAAATATGTATTACATAAACTTAAATAAAAAAGTATTGTTATTGTTACTAATACATGAGTATATATAATAGTGTAAGTTTACAAATGAAACACATTTAATTTTAATATTGAACCAGTATAGAAATTAATCCTAATTTTTCCACTTGTTTCAACTAATAATAACAAAAGTTAGTTCATTAATATTATTGAATAAGGAGAATATCCTCACATTGTCATCATTACAATGTGCTTTATATAGAGAGAAACAAATATGTATTTTAGTATTAGTCTCTTCTTCTATTGTCATTGTAGCAAGACAAACATAGATACATAACCAAGAACCACTGTTTCTGGAGACTTCACTGTGAAGTTATATAGTTTTTAAGTAAACTCTCATCAATTTGAGGAACAGTGGATGACAATGTTGATCTGTCATTTAATCATACTGCTACTACTGAACAGAATTTGACATATTCTGATGAAATACATAGGGCAATAAATCATTCCCAATCTTAGAGGGTAGAAAATCTTGCTGGCATAGTGTCTGCCAATCTATTTGCAGGAAAATATACTTCTAGAATATTGATTAGCATCTATATGAAGGTAACTCATGGTGATAAGAATAGAATCTGAACATTGATAGGGACGTGGTAGTAAGAGGGAAGCTATAGTAGGTGCTTATGAAAATAAATTTTCACTTCTTATAAAGGCATTTTCTTTATTTTTGTATAATCATCAAGGTGAATTTATAACTAATAATATCATTGAATATGTCCTTACTATTTTTTAATTAAATAAACAGTGGTGTCACTTTGTTATTTTGTATAGATAGCTATAAAAATTGCAAATATTTTTTTTCATTGGTGAAAATATGCAAGAAGCCAGGCAAACATTACCACTCTGATTTCCTCCAATCCTTGTCTTTTAGCTCTCTTTTCTTATTAAAAGTTAATGGTAACACAGGGGTGTGTAACTTATAATACTTTCATTATCTATAATGCACTTGAAAGGTATTTCATTTTTGTTTATAATTAGCTTAAAACCATGAACATTTAAATATGTGCAATATTATTGAAAGTTCAAAAGTTGTGTAGGTGTGGGGATATATATTGAAAATGACTCTCATCCTCATCCTGTAAAATTCATAATGTCATAACCAAAATGAAAACTGTAGGAGCGGAGTTCTTATTCACCAACCACTGACAATGAGGGCACAGATCACTCTCCATGATGATTTTGGAAAAATAATGATGGACAGAGATTTTCTTGTTTTTAATTTTAATTTCTCTTATTGCTAGTGATTTGGATAATTCTTTCATGTAACTGTTTATGGTTTGCAATTATTCTTTTGAGAGTTATTTTTTTTCATATCTTTTGTCCTTTTATATTGAGGATAATTGGAATAGCTACCCCCCACTCTATCTTTCTTTGTCTCTCTTTTATTTCATAGTACATAAGGTGTATGTGTGTACACATACATATATACAAAATGTGGATATATGCATAAGTAATATGCATATGGAAATATATTAGATACATACATATTCACACACATCTACTTCAAGTTTCTATAAACAATAAACACAGGGCAAACTACATAAATGCATATATATCTAGGTATGAGTGTATAATCTCCACACATATATACATACATGAAAGTGTATATGTGCTTGTTGTCCATGTATCTTTTCATATTAGATACATTAATTTTGTTTGTACAAAAAATTTTCAGTTTGATATTATTAAAGCTATCTATATTATCTTTTGCAATCCCCCAATTAGTTGTTTAGTTAAGAATATATTCCCAACCATAGCTGTGAAAGTTTAATGATCTTAAATGTATCAGAGTATCACAGAAATATTTTAGTTTTATTACCAATTTCAAGAAATGTATTCTTACACATACAAAAGTATGCATACACATACTTCAATGCTTTTTTTTGGCTCACATTTTTCTCTATAAGAGAATTCCACAATCAGTAAGTTATTAAGCATTCAATAAGTGCCTAATCAGTACCAAGCACTATCTAATGCCTGAAGATGCAAAGAAAAGCAAAATGCAATCCATGCCCTCAAGGAACTCATAATCTAATATGTCCAGATAATAAGGAAACAGTTACATACCAGACTAATGCTGTTTGTACTTCATTCTTGAAGTGGACAATGATATCAGCAGCTGAGACATGTCTTGTAAATTAATTGGGTTGAAGGGATAAAGGGCTATGCAAAATAACCAGATTTACTATTACCTATACTGGCATGTGGGGCCAGGGACAAGATATGAAGTAGGATACTGCAGGTGGCCCAAGAGGCAGTGGGAGATTTTTTTTTTTAATTGAAGATATTTTGCAGGTCTTAGTTTGAGTTAGACAATATCCAATGACTGATTAATGTTAAGTAATAAATTAGACCCCCCAAATCCTATTTTATGCAAAAAAAATCAATATGGAGAGAGAAGACCTTTAGGGTTTATGTCACATTGAAGAAGACCACCAAAAACTAAATCGTAAATAATCAAAAGAGGGAAGGCACTAGAATTAAGAAGTATTGGGAAAGGCTTCCTATAAAATATTGGTTTTCAGTTGGAATTTTAAAAGTAGGGAAACCATTAGGTACTGTGAGAAGATAAAACATTCCTGGTAAAGAGGGACAACCAGAAAAAATAACCAGAGTGAAATGGAATATGTTTTCTTATAAAATAACTGAATAGAGTAGTATAGAATAAATCAATGTAACTGGTTCAATCATTACATAGTTGGGAAATTTTTAAATTGTAGGAAGACAGAAAAAAGTAGGGAGAAAAGGGATCTGTATTATAATAATCTTTGAATGTCAAACGGAGGATTTTGTATTGTTCCACAAAATAATTGAATGTGGGGAAGAATGACATGGTTAGACATATATTTCAGGAAACTCACTTTGACAGCTGACTAGAGCATAAACTGGAATGGCAAGAGACTAGTAGTTGTTACATCTACCAACAGACTATTATAATATTACTCAAAGTTGATGAGCATTTAAAGTAAAGTGGTGGCAATATCAGATTTGAAAAAGGGATGGATTTGAGATATGTTGCAAAGATGAAATCAACAGTCTTTAGCAAAAGAGTGGATATGAGACTAAGAGACAATGAAAAGTGAAGGGTGACACAGATTGGTAAACTGGAGGACTATCAAAATGATGGTGCTATCAACAATGATAGGGAACTTTGCATAGATCCATGAGATCAACCATGTAATATGAAGAGAGAAGAGAAAATGGCCCAGTACAGAGCCCTATGAGACACTCAGAGTTACTGGGTTACTTTCACCTGATGAAGATCATGCAAAGGATGTTGAGAGAGGAAGGAGGAAAAACAGGAGAAAGTGGTATCCTAAAATCTAGAAAGAGGAAAAGGAGATCTATAATGACAAAGGCTGCAAAGAGATAAAGGAGAATGAGCATTAAGAAAGGCCAGTTAAAATATTATTAGTAACTTGGAAGAGAGTTTTTGTTTTGTTTTGTTTTTTGGTAAAAAAAATGAGATCAGAAGTTTCCCTGCGCATGTTAAAAAGAGAGTAAGAGGAGAGGAAGTGGAACTTATTTTGAATGTTCTGCTCATGTACTTGAGTCACAAAATACAGAAGCAATATAACAAGATATGTAGAGGTTAATGAAAGACTGAATTTATGAGTTGAATTTATGTTGCGTCATGGATTAGAGTCTAAAAGGGTGACCAAATACATGATCTGCATCATGGGGGAATTTCAGTTGATCAATTGAGTTTCAAATGACTAAAATTATCTTCTTCCCACTAATGGATCTTTCTTTATTGGTAAAGCCCAATTCAAATACAATCATCAAGCATCTAGAAATCTTTCTTGATATGCCAATTTGATAACTATCATTTTCTCCCTTGGATTTATTTTGCATACCTTTTAGCATCTTTCTAAAATATGTCATCTTTTATTCATTGTGAATCACTTTTGTCTGCATAATTCCTTCTGTTTGAATATGTACACCCATTGAGGCTTTGTCAATGTGCCTAGAAGAATATTTTATATACAGAAGCCTTTAATAGATGTTAGGTGAATCAGAGTGAAGAAAGATAATAGTGTAGGAAATTCACTATAATTTTTTTTTTCAAAAGAAAGATAAAACCAGAGATGCAGAGCTATTTCATTCTTAGTGGAAAACCAAAAGGCTACAGAAAAATTTAAATTGCACTTTTGACTAATTAATCATATTTTAACATCATATTGCCTAGACCTTAGTTGTTTTCAGTCATTCTGCCTTATCTTTTTCACAACAGCAATAAATATTTTTTTATATGTCTTCAATTCACAGCAACTAATAGAGCTACAGATATATACAAATTCAGCCTTTCTTCTGAAGGATGACCACTTTAGTGGTCTAAGGTGAGGATCCATTAAATTCTGAAGTTTTTGTCATGTGCATTATGTCTATATTGCTCACTCATTCCACTACTGAATACAAAGCCATTATACCAGTTTGTGCCAATTCAACTGATGTCGATCACAGCAAAAGAATATTAGAAAATCATTTTCTTTTTGAAGGTAATTTTCACTGTTTAGAAGAAATATCAGTATTGGTTATAAAATGGAGAACCATTAAAAAGGCTACTTCTACTTATAGAGTAACTACATAGGAAGTAAATTATATGTGCATTTAATGAACTATAGATCTTTACTTCTCACTTCACCTTAATTTCAGCATTCTTGGTAAATCTTACATTTAAACAAGGATGATAAATGTGAAAATAAATGAAGTCTTGCAAGAATAGGAAAGAATTATTATACATTTATGTTTTCTAAGGTAAAAATAATTTTAAACTATACATTTGAACTTTTAAGTTCTTTTTTATTTTAGATTTAATAGGGAAGATTTCTCTATTGAAGGACCAACTAGCTTACATATACATTTCTCTCTCTCTCTCTCTCTCTCTCTCTCTCTTTCTCTATATACATATATATATATATATATATATATATATATATATATATATATATATATATATATATATCATGTATACATACTTATATACATATATACTTAACATAGTAAGTGCTTAATAAATGTTTATTGATAAATTGACAAATATATATATATGTTTACATATATGCTTATTGATAAATTGATTGATATATATATATATTTGTATATATACTTATTGATAAATTGACTGATATATTAAGCACTTACTATGTTAAATTATTAAGCATTTATTAAGCACTTACTATGTTGTTACTAAGCATTTATTAAACACTTACTATATTAAGTGCAGTATTTTTTTATTATATTTTTTTATAATATTATCCCTTGTATTCATTTTTCCAAATTATGCCCCCCTTTCCTTCTACTCCCTCCCCCCGATGACAGGCAGTCCCATACATTTTACATGTGTTACAGTATAACCTAGATACAATACATGTGTGTAAACACCATTTTCTTGTTGCACAATAAGCATTAGATTCCGAAGGTGTAAGTAACCTGGGCAGACAGATATTAGTGCTAAGAATTTACATTCACTTCCCATTGTTTCTTCTCTGGGTGTAGCTACTTCTGTCCATCATTGATCAACTGGAAGTGAGTTGGCTCTTCTTTATGTTGAAGATTTCCACTTCCATCAGAATACATCCTCATACAGTGTTGTTGTTGAAGTGTACAGTGATCTTCTGGTTCTGCTTATTTCACTCAGCATCAGTTGATGTAAGTCTCTCCAAGCCTCTCTGTATTCCTCCTGCTGGTCATTTCTTACAGAGCAATAATATTCCATAACCTTCATATACCATAATTTACCCAACCATTCTCCAACTGATGGACATCCATTCATCTTCCAGTTTCTAGCCACAACAAAAAGAGCTGCCACAAACATTTTGGCACATACAGGTCCCTTTCTGCTCTTTAGTATTTCTTTGGGATATAAGACCAGTAGTAGTACTGCTGAGTCAAAGGGTATGCACAGTTTGATAACTTATTGGGCATAGTTTCAAATTGCTCTCCAGAATGGCTGGATTCTTTCACAACTCCACCAACAATGCATTAGTGTCCCAGTTTTCCCACATCCCCACCAACATTCATCATTATTTGTTCCTGTCATCTTAGCCAATCTGACTGGGGTGTAGTGGTATCTCAGAGTGGTCTTAATTTGCATTTCTCTGATCAGTAGTGATTTGGAACACTCTTTCATATGAGTGGATATAGTTTCAATTTCTTCCTCTGAGAATTGTCTGTTCATATCCTTTGACCATTTATCAATTGGAGAATGATTTGGTTTCTTATAAATTAGGGTCAATTCTCTATATATTTTGGAAATGAGACCTTTGTCAGAACCTTTGCTTTTAAAAATATTTTCCCAATTTGTTACTTCCCTTCTAATCTTGTTTGCATTAGTATTGTTTGTACAGAAACTTTTTAGTTTGATGTAATCAAAATCTTCCATTTTGTGATCAATAATGATCTCTAGTTCTCCTCTGGTCATAAATTCCTTCCTCCTCCACAAGTCAGAGAGGTAGACTATCCTCTGTTCCTCTAATCTATTTATTATCTCAATCTTTATGCCTAAATCATGGACCCATTTTGATCTTATCTTGGTATATGGTGTTAAGTGTGGATCCATATCTAATTTCTGCCATACTAATTTCCAGTTTTCCCAACAGTTTTTTCCAAATAATGAATTTTTATCCCTAATGTTGGTATCTTTGGGTTTGTCAAAGACTAGATTGCTATAGATGTACCCTTTTTTGTCCTTTGTATCTAATCTGTTCCACTGATCTACCGGTCTATTTCTTAGCCAATACCAAATGGTTTTGGTGACTGCTGCTATATAATATAGCTTTAGATCAGGTACACTTAGACCACCTTCCTCTGACTTTTTTTTCATTAGTTCCCTTGCAATTCTCGACCTTTTATTCTTCCATATGAATTTTGTTGTTATTTTTTCTAGGTCATTGAAATAGTTTCTTGGGAGTCTGATTAGTATAGCACTAAATAAATAGATTAGTTTGGGGAGTATTGTCATCTTTATTATATTCGCTCGGCCTATCCAAGAGCACTGAATGTCTTTCCAATTATTTAAATCTGATTTTATTTTTGTGGCAAGTGTTTTGTAATTTTTCTCATATAATTCTTGACTATTCTTTGGTAGATGGATTCCCAAATACTTTATACTCTCAACATTTGTTTGGAATGGAATTTCTCTTTGTATCTCTTGCTGTTGCATTTTGTTGTGATATATAAAAATGCTGAGGATTTATGTGGATTTATTTTGTATCCTGCTACTTTGCCAAAATTCTGAATTATTTGTAATAGCTTTTTAGCAAAGTCTTTGCGGTTCTCTAAGTATACCATCATGTCATCTGCAAAGAGTGATAGTTTGATTTCCTCATTTCCTACTCTAATTCCTTGAATCTCTTTCTCGGCTCTTATTGCCAAGGCTAGCGTTTCTAGTACTATATTGAATAGTAATGGTGATAGTGGGCAACCTTGTTTCACTCCTGATCTTACTGGGAAAGGTTGCAGTTTATTTCTATTGCATATTATGCTTACTGACGTTCTTAAATATATGCTCCTGATTATTCTAAGGAATAGTCCCTTTATTCCTATACTCTCAAGAGTTTTTAGTAGGAATGCATTTTGGATTTTTTCAAATGCTTTTTCTGCATCTATTGAGATGATCATATGTTTTTTTATTAATTTGATTATTAATATGGACAATTATATTAATAGTTTTCCTAATATTAAACCAGCCCTGCATTCCTGGAATAAATCCTACTTGATTATAGTGTATTATCCTGGAGATGATTTTCTGAAGTCTTTTTGCTAATATCTTATTTAAGATTTTAGCATCAATATTCATTAAGGAAATTGGTCTATAATTTTCTTTCTCAGTTTTTGATCGACCTGTTTTAGGTATCAGTACCATGTCTGTGTCATAAAAGGAGTTTCGTAGGATTCCTTCATCCCCTATTTTTTCAAATAGTTTATATAACATTGGGGCTAATTGTTCTTTAAATGTTTGGTAGAATTTACATGTGAATCCATCTGGTCCTGGGGAGTTGATTAATAGCTTGTTCTATTTCTTTTTCTGAAATGGGACTATATAAGCAATTTATTATCTCCTCCTCTGTTAATCTAGGGAACCTATATTTTTGGAGGAATTCATCCATTTCACTTAAGTTATCAAATTTATTGGCATAAAGTTGGGCAAAGTAACTCCTTATTATTTCTCTAATTTCCTCTTCATTGGTGGAAAGATCCCCCTTTTCATTTGTAAGACTAACAATTTGATTTTCCTCTTTATTTTTTTCTGATCAAATTTACCAAAGGTTTATCTATTTTATTGGCTTTTTCATAAAACCAACTCTTGGTTTTATTTATTAATTCAATAGTTTTTTTTTTTTATTTTCAATATTATTGATTTCTCCTTTTAATTTTTGTATTTCAAGTTTAATTTTTGCTTGGGGGTTTTTAATTTGGTCTTTTTCTAGCTTTTTAAGTTGCAGGCCCAATTCGTTAATTTTCTCTTTCTCTATTTTCTTCAAATAAGCCTCTAAAGATATAAAATTTCCCCTTATTACTGCTTTAGCTGCATCCCACAGATTTTGGTATGATGTCTCATAATTGTCATTATCTTGGGTGAAATTATTAATTGTTTCTATAATTTGCTGTTTCACCCAGTCATTCTTTAAAATGAGAGTGTTCATTTTCCTATTACTTTTTGGTCTATTTACCCCTAACTTTTTACTGAATGTAGCTTTTATTGCATTGTGATCTGAGAAGAAGGCATTTATTATTTCTGTCTTCCTACATTTAATTTTGACATCTTTATGTCCTAATATATGGCCAATTTTTGTATAGGATCCATGAACTGCTGAGAAGAAAGTATATTCCTATCTATCGCCATTCAGTTTTCTCCAAAGGTCTATCATACCTAGTTTTTCTAATGTTCTATTTACTTTTTTAATTTCTTTCTTATTTGTTTTGTGGTTTGATTTGTCTAATTCTGAGAGTACAAAGTTGAGATCTCCCACTATTATAGTTTTACTGTCTATTTCTTCTTGCAATTCTCTTAACTTTTCCTTTAGAAAGTTAGATGCTATACCACTTGGTGCATATATGTTTAGTATTGATATGGCTTCATTATTTATGCTACCTTTCAGCAGGATATAGTTTCCTTCCTTATCTTTTTTAACGAGATCTACTTCTGCTTTTGCTTGATCTGAGATAAGGATAGCTACTCCTGCTTTTTTGGCTTTACCTGAAGCATAATAGGCTCTGTTCCAACCTTTTACCTTTACTCTGTATGTATCTCCCTGCTTTAAGTGTGTTTCCTGCAGACAACATATTGTAGGGTTCTGATTTTTGATCCAATCTGCTATCCGTCTCCGTTTAATGGGAGCGTTCATCCCATTCACATTTACAGTTAAAATTACTAATTCTGTATTTCCTGTCATCATATTATCCCCAGATTATGCTTTTTCCCCTGACCCCCCTTATCCCCTTCCCCAATATTTAATTTATAGACCCCCCCTTGTGACACGCAGCCCTCCCTTTTTTTACTATCCCTCCCCCCTCCCTCCAAGTCCCTTAACTTATTCTCTTTTTCCTTTTCCCTTTTCCTCTCCCCCCTTTTCATAAGGTGAGAGAAAATTCTCTGAAAAACAAATATGTTAATTATTTACTCTTTTAGCCTCTCCTGATGAGAGTAAGATTCACACAATGATTCTCCCCCTCACTAAGTTCCCTCAGATATGGTGTATTTTCTATGCTTCTTCCTGGGATGTAGTTTTCCTCTTTTTATCATTCCTTCCCCTTTTTTTCTGAAACTACCTCCTTCCCTTTATTACACCCCCCTTTTTTATTTTATATCAGTAAAATCAAATTATCCATGAGCACTTTTTATATACCGACAACAGAGTTACAGTTCTCAAGGGTTCTGTGTACCTTTTTCTGTTTCTCTTCAGTCTTGTGGACATAGATCAAATTTTTTGTTTAAGTCTGGTTTTTTTCTTAGAAACATATAGAATTCCTCTATTTCATTGAATGAGCATCTTCTTCCATGGAAAAAGATGCTAAACTTAGCTGGGTAGTTCATTCTTGGTTGCAGTCCTTGATCTTTTGTCTTACTTAATATCAGGTTCCAGGCCCTTCTATCTTTTAATGTGGAGGCAGCCAGATCTTGAGTGACCCTTATTGTGGCACCTTGGTATTTAAATTGTTTTTTTTTTCTAGCTGCTTGCAAGATTTTCTCCTTTGTATGGTAATTCTGCAGCTTAGCCAAAATATTGGGTGGTGTTCTTTTTTTAGTGTCTATTTCAGAAGGAGTTCGATAAATTCTTTCGACATCTACTTTCCCTTCTGTTTCTATTATCTCTGGACAGTTCTCTTTGATCATTTCCTGTAAATTAGGATCTAGGCTCTTTTTTAGGTCATAGTTTTCTGGAAGTCCAATGATCCGCAGATTATCTCTCCTAGATCTATTTTCCAGGTCTATAGATTTTCCCAGTAAGTATTTGACGTTGTTCTCTAGCTTCTCATTTTTTTTTTTTTTTTATTTTGTTTGACTGATTCTTGGGTTCTCTGTGAATCATTCATTTCTATTTGTTCCATCCTGACTTTTATTGAGTTATTTTCTTCTTTCACAGTTTTTAGTTCTTTTTGTAAATGCCCAATTTCATTTTAAATGAATTATTTTGCTCTATTGAATTTTTTTCTATTTCCCTAATTTTTTTTTTTTTGAGAATTATTTTCTTTTTCCAATTCAGAAATTCTATTTTCTTGAGACTTTTTTTTCTTTTCCAATTCAGAAATCCTACTTTCCTGTGATTTTTTAACCTTTTCTAATTCACAAATTTTGTTTCCCTGCATCTCCTGTGAATTCTTTATTTTTTCCAACTCCAATTTCAGGACGTTGTTATTCTCTATCATAGCTTCCCTTTCCTTTCCCCATTTTTCTTCAAACTCTATTAGCTTTTTAATTGTCTCTTCTAGGAGAGAGTTATGTGATGGGGGGCAGGAATCATTCCTCTTTACGTTGTTATCTGCTGACTCCCTGCTGTTAACTTCCTCGGGGTTGGATACCCGCTCTTTCTCTGTGTAGAAGGAATCTATAGTTTTTCTTGCCTTTTTGCTCATACTTAAAAATCTTTTGGGGTCTGTCCCTGAGGTAGGAAATTATTTATTTACTTCTTTACCAGCTTCCTCCCAGACCAGATGGATGCAGCGGCTCCTGCGCCTGAGCTAAGATAGAGCTCTGGGAGAGAGTTCCCCACCCCCTCCCTGGAAGTGCCTCAGAGGTGATCAGCACTGCTGTACTTTGAGGGCGCTGTGTTCTAGTGGCTTCCCTGAGGTTTGAGACTGAACAGTAAAGGCGACACAAAGCCCAGCCTATGCATCCTGGTGGGGCGTGGATGTCTGCAGCAGGTATCGTGAAAAGCCCCTGTGCTCAAACTGGAAGTGTCTGCCAGAAACCGTGGCTCCTAGTTCAAAGTTTCCATTTCTCTGGGACTTCCGGAGCGGAGTTCCACACCCTCCAGCTAAGCTAGGCAGTGTGTATTGCCTTGGGCCATATCCACCCACTTGTCAATCTCTTAACTAGTCTTAGGTGAGAGCTAGGGGCCACAGCCACTGTGCTGAGATCTGTTGAGTCACCCCCAGGATCTAGGAAGATCTAATCTATCTTTGGATTTTTAAAGTGGTTTAGATTTCTCTTCTGAACTGTTGTATTATAAGCAGAGAAGAGCTAACAGCCTGTGCCAGATTCCTTTATCTCAGTGGCTTCTCTGATCCCAGAGTCCTTCCCAGTGCGATCAGCGCAGTATGCTAGCACCCAGCCGTCTGTGCTGGCCTCTCTTCTTCCTCCCCTGGGAACTGACCTTTTCTGTTGAAACTCCAGATTCTCTTCAGCTGGTAAGTCATGCTTCCAGTCCTTGTGGTATCTATCAGTCCAGTGCTATTTCTGAGGCTGATTTATCTAATTGGTTGTGAGGGAGTAAGGACATTCACAGAGTAGTGTGTATCTTCTCCACCTTCTTCGCTCCGCCTCTATTAAGTGCAGTATTAACGGTTTATGTGGATGATATATATTTATATGAATATTGGGAATTTTTGTTTCATTGCTTAATTAAATCATGTAAAAATACTAATGGACAAAAATGTTATTATTTCTTTGGAATAGGAAATTCTATTAAATATCCAAATGGAGTCTATGAACAACTTAAAAGACATTGCCTAAGATTTATAGAGGTTAACTGACTTTCCCAGGTTCTCTCAGCTAGTGTCAGAAATGGAATTTTAACAGAAGTCTTTCTGATTCCAAGGATGGAACTTTATTCTAGTGAAATAAGTACACATTACAGGTAAAATGAGAAAATGATTAAGATAATTGAATATATTATGATACATTACAATAAAATATAATACAATCTAGTTGTATTAAGCATCAAGACCTTTGCTAAGATATTCAGACATAATGAAAGGCAAAAGAGAATCCCTTCCCTCAAGGTGCTCAGGTTCTCATGGGAAAAGACAACATGGAAAAAGAGCTGAAAAGAAGGGAGGAAGAATATTCATAGCAGAGACAAGAAAAGATGGCTACCCTACTTGCCCCTCCTTGAATGAAAGGTTTAACTGGAATGTTCTAATTCCCACTATCCAACCTCTTCAATTAGAAGGAAGATCCTAGGATGAAGAGTTACTGAGGAAGTGTGAATTGAAGAGTTGCTGCAATTTTATAGGCATTTGAGTCACTGAAGATAATGGTCAAGTAGAGGAGGTGAGAAGAATAGGAAATGATGATACTCCAAATGCTTCTGGAATACTTATCTTAAAGTTAGAACACATTTCCTTGAGCTTCACAAAAAAACTAGGGAGAAGATTTGGAGTGCAGTCCTCATTTGCCATTTACTATAAGTGCATGATCTTGAAAAGAATGTCCTCTTTCGTAAAATGGATGTGTGTACAAAGAAGAAAAGAGCATTCAAAAGTGCAAAATAGAAACCAAAATGAAGTTAAGAAGGAAAACAGCAGCATGTTTATATTCTCATATGAAATTTAATGTGATCTTTTTCAAATGTCAATTTTTACATATTAGAAAACCATGGACTTATTTATTACCCTCTTGATGTTATATGTATGTGAAATTATTTATTGATAAAAATTCATACAAATGCAATTAAAATGAAATTATTATATCTCTTAAATATATAAAGTTAGAGGCCTGGAATAATTGATATCTTAAGATCTCTTCTTGAATATTTGATTTTAAAAGCTAGCTAATTACTGCATGTTCCACCTTTCAGGTCTATGTTGTCACTAAATATAATCACAGACTTAGAACTCAAAGGAGCCTAGGAAATCATCACATTTTACAGATGAAGAACCTGAATTTCAGAGATCACAAAGTTCTTAAGTTTTGGAAATAGGATTAGAATGCAGGTCTTCCTAAGTTAAAATCCTGAACTCTTATCAACCATAATAGGGTATATTTCTAATTCCATTCTTTCATCAAATACCCTGAAATATCTATTAATAACCTTATCTCCTTTCAATTATTTCTTTAGCATCTCCTTTCTAGGACCAGACACTTTTAAGCCCTTATACCCTGAATGTAAATAAGTATGCATGAGTTTGACATATATTCATGGACATTCATAAACATTCTTTCTTCTTCATATGAACACTTAAGTTTGCTGAATGGCTATGCTGGATTTTAATTTAAGTATTCTCAGAGAATTGCATTCCATATCTTAGGTTTTTGATATTATCCTGAAGTTTGAGAGTATCTTTCAGACACTGTTCTCTCCTATACAATTTAATAAACATCTATACAAACAAATGTCAATGATATCATCATTTATTAGTTCCAGGTATTATATATTATTACATATGCCTTTTGAAAATGTAAATCTGAAAAAATAGCAGAAGGTTGTAGTAGAATGTGTATCTAGTCATAAGAAATCTCAGTTCAGGTATGGAATCTTCACCTTATCAGGTAAATTTTTGTACTTATGTTTTATTATCTGCAAAATGGAAATAAATTACTTTCAGTACCCACCCCAAAGGAATGTTGGTAATATCAAGTGATTCATCCTATTTAAATGCTTTATGAAACTTTATGATAAATGCCAGCTTTATTAAAAACCCAAAGCAGTGGTTCTCATGTGTATTATGTCAGTAATATAGAACCCTTCAACTGGGGTCATTATCCAGATTTCTAATAGGGTGGCAATCACTAAAACTTCAAGAGGTTGGGACCTTGAATAACACACAACTGTTTAAGTTAAGTATCTTAGAGAAGCATATTATTAGAAATATATTTGGGTATGATTTTGGGGGAAATAGTTGTAATCAGGAGAATCACTTCAAGCACATATTTCTTGTGAATACTTAGTCATATTTGTATGAATCAGAATTATAGACATGTTTAAAGAAAACATGAGTTATTCAAATTAGGGCAAAGAATATACTTTGGAGTATTTTCTGTCTAAAAATGAATAACTCATAGTTTAAATTTTTTTAATATAAAATTAAAATTCTAAGGTAAAGCCTTGTTTCTTTTACTATGGTATACCTCTTTTGTCTGTCTACAAAGATTATATGATACATTGAATTATAGTTCTGAAATAGATTTTGCTTTCCCTACAATGAACATTACTGGTATTCAGTTATATTGGCAAGAAATCACAAGGCCATCCAACCTGAAAAAGGAGTTATACTGAATTCTCTTAAGATTTTCACAGTTGGAACCATAATAAAGTTACTTAGTGCTAGCATTTCATTAAAAGAGACACACTAAGATGAAAAAGCCTTCAGATTCAACTTCTTTTATTAGTTGTACTGCTGAAGCATATTGTCTCATCACAAAGACAATTGGTCAACACTATTTCCAACCATGCTGTTCTGGATATTGTTCAAGATTACTATACATAGACTTTAGGTATAAGAAGTCAGGGGACTATTTATCAGTCTAGTTGCTATAATTTTGTTAATGCCTAGTTATTACTAAAATCATCTTTCTTGATCTTTTTTAATGCCATAAACCCCCTTTGAAATCTCTAGTTGATCACTGTCACAAGCCCTATGCTGCAGATATAAACTACCTCAGAATGGCAGAATAGAGTAATAGTTAGAAAGCTGCACTTGTAATTAAGGAAGATATGATTTTAAATCCCACCATAGGTCTATACCAATTGTGTGAACAAATCTTTTAAACTCACCTCACTTCATTTCATCATCTATAAAATGAGAAGAATGTAGTCAAAAAATATTACGACCACAAAATCTATGATCTTGTGATCCTATGATCCTAGATTTTCAAACATAGTGAATGAGTTGAAGACAGGAAAGAACCATCCCATATAACTCTCTTTTGAGTATTCAAAGAGTAGAAAGTTTCATTTGTGTTGTTCCCATTCCAGAAAATTGGGAAAGGAAGGAAAAAGCTTTGACAATGCTGTTATATAGGTTCTTAATTGCAAGCCAAGTTGATGTGGAGTAATATATATATAGTATATGGTCATAGACACATACTAATTTAGCAGTATTAAATCAGACATCCAAACATTCAGTATTTTATTTTAAATAGTGAGGATTCCATTGGCCCTCAACTATTGACTCCCATCAATCATAAAGATATTACCATCCAGGAATTAGTGGTCATTAAAATTCACATATTTTGTATCATTTAGAAAAGAAAATAAGGATTTGGGAGCTCATGTAGCATATTTTTAAAGTCATTCTTTATTTCTAATAAGAATTGCCTCTTAGAAGAACCAAATTGAAAAAAAAAATTGTCCTTTTCCATAACCCTAGCCAATAAAAATAAATTTTATTTATTTGTATCATAAAAATATTGATATATAATATGATATTTTGTATCATAAATTGAAATTAATATTAAAAAACATTTAATTACCATTAGACATTGCTATGTCTTTCTGTATATTCCTGTATATCAATCATATTGTTAGAAATAGACATGATGAAGACATGATAAATTTGTTAAAAATGAAGGAAAATTTTTGTGAAAATCTAAAATTATATTTTTAATTTAAAAAAAAATTAAAAATTTTTATAATTATAACATTTTGACAGTACATATGCATAAGTAATTTTTTACAACATTATCCCTTGTACTCCCTTCTGTTCCGAATTTTACCCTCCTTCCCTCCACCCCCTCCCCTAGAAGGCAGGCATTCCCATATTAAGTATGTTATAGTATATCCTAGATTCAATATATATGTGCAGAACCAAATTTCTGTTGTTGTTGTTGTTGTTGTTGTTGCAAAGGAAGAATTGGATTAAGAAGATAAAAATAATCTGGGAAGAAAAACAAAAAATGCAAACAGTTCACATTCATTTCCCAGTGTTCTTTCTCTGGGTATAGCTGATTCTGTCCATCATTGATCAATTGGATCTGAGTTAGATCTTCTCTTTGTTGAAGATATCTACTTCCATCAGAATACATCCTCATACAGTATTGTTGTTGAAGTGTATAATTATCTCCTGGTTCTTCTGCTCGTTTCACTCAGCATCAGTCCATGTAAGTCTCTCCATGCCTCTCTGTAATCATCCTGTTGGTTATTTCTTACAGAACAATAATATTCCATAACATTCATATACCACAATTTATCCAACCATTCTCCAATTGATGGGCATCTGTTCATTTTCCAGTTTCTAGCCACTACAGAAAGGGCTGCCACAAACATTTTGGCACATAGAGGTCCCTTTCCCTTCTTTAGTATTTCCTGGGGATATAAGCCCAGTAGTAGCACTGCTGGATCAAAGGGTATGCACAGTTTGATAACTTTTTGGGCATAATTCCAGATTGCTCTCCAGAATGGTTGGATTCTTTCACAACTCCACCAACAATGCATCAGTGTCCAGTTTTCCTACATCCCCTCCAACATTCATCATTATTTGTTCCTGTCATCTTAGCCAATCTGACAGGTGTGTAGTGGTATGTCAGAGTTGTCTTAATTTGCATTTCTCTGCTCAATAATGATTTGGAACACTCTTTCATATGAGTGGATATAATTTCAATTTCATCATCTGGAAATTGTCTATTCGTATCCTTTGACCATTTGTCAATTGGAGAATGGCTTGATTTATTATAAATTAGAGTCAATTTTCTGTATATTTTCAAGATGAGGCCTTTATCAGAACCTTTAACTATAAAACTGTTTTCCCAATTTGTTACTTCCCTTCTAATCTTGTTTGCATTAGTTTTGTTTGTGTAGAAACTTTTTAATTTGATGTAATCAAAATTTTCTATTTTGTGATCAATAATGGTCTCTAGTTGTCCCTTGGACACAAACTCCTTCCTCCTCCACAAGTCTGAGAGGTAAACCATCCCATGTTCCTCCAATTTATTTATGATTTCCTTCTTTATGCATAAATCGTGGACCCATTTTGATCTTATCTTAGTATGTGGTGTTAAGTGTGGGTCTATGTCTAGTTTCTACCATACTAATTTCCAATTTTCCCAGTAGTTTTTGTCAAATAATGAATTCTTATCCCAAAAGTTGGGATCTTTGGGTTTGTCAAAGACTAGATTGCTATTTTTATTCACTATCTTGTCCTGTGAACCTAACCTATGCCACTGATCAACTAGTCTATTTCTTAGCCAATACCAAATGGTTTTGGTGACTGCTGCTTTATAATATAGTTTTAGATCAGGTACAGCTAGGCCACCTTCATTTGATTTTTTTTCATTAATTTCCTTGAAAGTCTTGACCTTTTGTTCTTTCATATGAATTTTGTTGTTATTTTTTCTAGGTAATTAAAATAGTTCCTTGGGAGTCTGATTGGCATAGCACTAAATAAATAGATTAGTTTAGGGTCTAGAATATCTAAAATTTTAAAAGTGGTTTTATTAAAAGTTTAAATTAAATAGGTATATATTTTACAGATTCTAGATTTAGAGCTATAACATCATCTAGGACTACCCCTTCATT
The DNA here is from genome assembly GCF_048593235.1 of Sminthopsis crassicaudata. Classification (NCBI taxonomy): domain Eukaryota; kingdom Metazoa; phylum Chordata; class Mammalia; order Dasyuromorphia; family Dasyuridae; genus Sminthopsis; species Sminthopsis crassicaudata. The sequence continues at coordinate 102,876,057 of NC_133619.1, forward strand.
GTATATATGAGGAAAATAATGTCCAGAAAGATTACGTGTCTTGTCCATGGCCTCAAATATGGTGTCAGAGTCAAAATTTAAATCAAGTCAACCAGGTGTAAAGATATACACTTTCAGTACTTCTCTACATATCAGAAAAATGTGTTCAAAATTAGGGATATAAAGAAAGGCAAAAGGCAATATCCTTGAGTTCACATTCTAATACTGATATCTGTATGTACATGTTATGTTCAGGGAAAGTGGGAAATAATCTCAAAAGGAAAAATTGCACTGAGAGATAAGGATAGAAAAATCCTCTTGTAAAAGGCAGAATTTTAACTTACTCTTGTAGTACTGTAAGGATATAAAGAAATGAAATTATAAAATGAAAAAAGTCCACAAATGGAGGGACAACTAATAAAAATGCATAGTCAGGAGATGGAATATTTTGTGGGAGGAATTGCATGGTCAGTAACCTAGGATTGCACAGGATATGAATGACATCAGAGTACAAAATTACTGTAAAAGTAGAAAAGAGTAAAAGTAGAGTATTTTAATTTGATTCTGGAGGCAGTCAGGAACCTCTGGTTTGTATTGTATATTACTTGATCATGGAACTTCACTCTGAGTAAAGAAAGGCTGAATAAAGGATGAATTGAGGCAGGGAGACCAGACAGCAAGCAACATAGTGACTTAAGTGTGAGTTGATGAGTGTCTCTACACCAGGGTACGTTGTAGGAAGAAAATTAACCAAGGGAGTAAATATATTGGGTCTGTGTGAATGAGAATAAGAAGTGTAGATATAGATATAGATATAGGTAGATACACATATATATGTATATATATATGCATATGCATACATATATAGTATGCATTTTATACATATATGTGTGTATCTATCTCTATGTCTATACACACACACACACACACACACACACACACACACACACACACATATATATATATATGAAAGCAAAGATATGAAGGTAAAAAAAGAGCAAGTTAAGAGTTGTCTTGTTAAGATTGTGGAGAGATGAGCAAATTTGGAATAGTCTCTGTAGTGAATGAGATAATGAACTAATTATAGAGGTATAAAAGGATTATTACTTCAGTGAATGCCTGGTTGAGATTATATAATAACATTTGTAGTGAACCAAGTTAGTATCCTCAGATCTTTCATGACTGCATAGATAGATGTAAAGGTGTCAAATGGTGGGAGTAATCCAAGGTTGGGATTTGGCAGGACATGACTGAAGATAGGAAGAAAAAAAGGTGGGCAAATGAGATAAGTGGACCTTTCCATTCTGCATTTTTTCCATTATACCATTCCATTTACCTTGAAGTATCTTATCCTGTCTCTTCTCCCTCCTTCCCCTTTCCCTTCTCTGATTCTCTTTCCTATGTCTTCTCTCCTCCTCCTTACCTTCTGTCATCCTTTTTGCCTCAGACTGAGAACTCTGAAGTAGTCAGGCATTGTCATCTTACCATAGCATAGGTCTATCTTTATTCATAAATTTTTCCGGGTCTTTAATCTTGATGAACAAACATTTAAAAAGATGGTAAACCACTTGAGATGCAATTATGAAATTTGTTTTTTGTTGCTAGCAATTGAGGTATTCCAGCACACAGATTAGTACTCTCTGCTCTCTGATTATTTTGTGGCCATGATTATTAATGATGTAAGGGAAGCAAGACAAGAACAAATCAAAATGGAAAGAGAAGAGAGAAATTCACTTTGAACATTGGTTTAGCAGACAAACAGGACACTTTGAATTGAAAGTAGAAATACTGACTTTCTATTATCTATAGCCTGTATTCTTCAAATATTTCAGGTTGTACAAGCATGTTGAACATTCTTAAAGAAGCATTTAACTACTATGAAATACATTTTTTTTGCTGATACCCAAGATTGTGCATATTTTCACAAAGTGGCTAGCAATTACATTTTGGAACATTTCATGAAAGAAATTAGGAAGTAACAACCTGTTCATTACCAGCTAGTGAAAGAGCAAAGTTCTCTGGAAAACAGTGATTTTAATATTACTAATGAAGAGATGACACTAATTTTTGCCCAACTTACATGGGGTCACCATGATTTAGAGATAAAAAAATCTCAGTAAAATTTTGGTTTATAATAGACTATCTTCTTGCCCTACACATCCTTGCTGACATAAGAAGATATGCATAATTTGGGGATGACATTGAATATCAGAAGCTTCTTGTGGAAGAATGAAATTCCATTTATTACCAGAGAGATGACACATGTTACAAAGTCCTTATACAAAATCTAGAAAGTGAGATTATTTACAGTTGGAGGAATGGATTCAACTAAAGGAGCAACAAGCACTGAAAAATATGATCTCAGAGCAGCCAGATGGCACAATATATAGAGCACTGACCCTGAATTCACGAGGATCAGAGTTCAAATCTGGCCCCAGATACTTAACACTTTCTAGTTGTGTGACACTGGGCAAGTCACTTAACCCCAATTTCCTTAGCAAAAAAAAAAAAAAAAAGAAAAGAAAAGAAAAAAGAAAAAAAAGGAAAGAAACATATATTCTCTGGTAATTAATATGAATAGGTGAATGGGTGAAAACTACAATTTGATGTTACAATATTAGATGACAAATTATGTATTGTTAATAGAGATGGACCAAAGAACTTGAATACTCCTGGTTATGATATTTCCTATATCTACACACTGGCATGACCTTGGGGGCGGCTGTATTGGAAAGCCATATGTATGCTGAAAGTGAGTCTGATTATAGAGCTACTTAAATACAATGGAAAGGTGATGCACTCAGGCTTTTTACTGTTTCAGAGCAACATTAGTGTGGAAATATTAAGTAGAAAACTGCAATAGGCAGTCATGATGAAAGTTTTTGTCTCAAATCTGTAGAATTCTTTGATACACATGCTAATAAATGAATACTTTGTACACATATGTCAAAAAAGGAGATCGAATTGTAAAAACTGCCTAGAATGGATTGTATTTATGTACTATTATAGGACATGGTACACCAACATCCAACTTAAATTCTATATTGTCATGCGAGGGTGGGGGAGAGAAGCCTCCTCTACCCACTATTACCTTCGATAATGTTATAAGAAATATATATTTTCCCCAAATACCTATACTCTGTATGTTTTGGAAAAGTCCTATACAGAAACCAAGGAGATTTTACACAAACACACATACACACATACCGCACTATAACAGAATTGCTTTTTGATTTATTTTTTGATTTTATAACTAGATTACTTTATACTTTTATATATATTTATTTTTGCTTCTTGTGCCACATACATTGTGTTCTGCTTCAATATCCATAATTTATTACTGTGCTTAGTTATTATAATAGACAATTTGAAAGAAGGTTCTATACCTGATTGGAAAATATTTGTAAGATATTTGATGCCTATAGTAATTCTGTATTAATGTTCCCAGTGAATTATTTATTGTTTACAAAAAAAAAAAAAAAAAAAAAAAAACTAGAAACTTTTTGTGATGTTTGTGAAGTTTCATCTCTTAGTGTGAAGTGATAATAAACACTGAAAAGATTGAGTATAAACAAAAACAATTAAATATAATATGGTTAAGGTGAGGAAAAAAAGAAAAATAAATTTCTTTACGGAAGAAGAGTGAATTTGATTTAATTCTACTTTTACTTTAAAAGTTTTAAGACTATCTCTTTCACAAATTAGCCCAAATCTCTTATACTCTAATATATTAATGTTTTGGACTCCATTGAGATGTTCTTAAATTACAATCTAATTATATTATATAAAAGTCTGTTATACAAACAGAGCATTAAAATCAGAATGGATATGATAAGCCTAAGGGATAACTTTTCATTCTATTCTTTAAATTAGAGATACTATTCCTTATCATTTGGAGCTATAGAGAAGTTCCAAAAATATTTCATTTTTTGGTTCATTGTTGAATTTTGTGCTTTATTGAGTTCTTACAAGATAGAATCTTTATGGAACCAATTTGTACAAAATAGTACAATAGTACAAAAGAGAAATGAATATTTTGAAATCTTTGTTGAATAGTATGATAGACTTAAAACTATGCTTTGCTTCAAAGAAAGAAGCAAAATGCTTTAGATCAATTAATATTCTGAGATCTGGTTTAACAAAATCTGAATATGAAAGTGCACATGGCTATTTTCACCATGTTTGACAATGATCTTACTTTCATCAAAAAATAATTGTAATTTAATTTGCAGTTAGTTTTACTAAAATGAATAGTACATGAAGTCTATGTTTGAAGATGAATCTTATTAGGAATCTTAGTATTTTATCAAAAACTGATTCATTTTCTCCTAAGATTTTATGGTCTCTGGAGTTATGAGGTATGAGAGATAAAGTCATAATAGACTCTTATTCATTATACACTTGAACTAAAATTATCTATCATCATGTAGAATAAATTCCTCCTTTAAATGTTTTTAAAAGGTAATATACTTTTAAAATTATTATAAACCTATAAATTCTTTTTAAAAATAAAATATGCTTCTTTTTGCACTCTGAATTAATGCCCTTTGTTTCTGGAAGTGAATAACACATTACATCATGAATCCTTTGGAAATATGGTTGGTTATTGTATTAATCACAGAGACTAAATTTTTAAAGTCGATTATCTTTATAATATTGCTCTTAATGTATACACTGATTTCTTAGTTCTAATCACTTTATTTTGAAATAAATGGTTCCAGGTTTCTCTAAAACCCTCCCCTTTATCATTTGTTACAACACAATAGCATTTTATTACATTTATGTTTCATAACTTATTCTATCATTCCCCAATTTGGAAGCATCCTTTCATTTTCCAATTCTTTGTCATCACAAAAAGATCTACTTTATATATTTTGGATATATGGTTTATATTTATCTTTCTTTGATCTCTTTCTAGTGTAGATATTATGATATGTTGAATATTCTGATTATACATCAAGGAAGGAAAGAAAACTGTGACAGTTGAGGTCATTCATTTTTTTTGGGGGGGTTTAATAGTACAAATTATTGAGGGGGTGATTACAGAAATGCTTATAAGTACTTGGAGGAAGAATTCTGATGATTTTCTACTTAATAAGATGAAGCTCTCACAAAGATAGCTTACCTGTCTCATTCACTTTTCCCTCTGAAGACCAAGGACTTTGATTGATCATGATTTTGACTGATCCTGAGGACATTCAGAGAGCTAGCCCAGACATTATACTACAGTGGTTATTTTCTTAACACTACTTAATTATGAGCCATCTCATCACTGTTATGACTCAGATCCTTAGCAAAGTAATCTATAAAAATGACATAGCAAAAATAGCAATTGTAAATCACCTGCAACACAAATATACAAAGTCCGTTGTGGAAAGAGTGGGCAAAAAGCTTAAGGTGAATATAAAATGCCACAGTAAGATGGGGAATAATGTCATCAAAGATACTTAGAATTCCAAAATTGTAGGATCTTGGCATCCTTACTTCAGATGAACTTCACGAAATTTTCAGTAAGCAATGCCATTGTTAGTTAACTGGTCATCAGGAAATGGTGTTTCTCCTGGAAAGAGTAATTAGCTGGAATTATCTTAGTCATCCAAGTTTGCAATCTAGTTTTTTTTTTTTTTCCCTTGATTCTTCATTTTTTCCTAAAGCACATGGTCACACACAAACACATACACACACATTTTTATAGTCATCTTCCGTCTAACTTTCCAACAAACATGCACTTTTAAATCCAGTGGTGTCCTCCTTGCTATTCCTCATACAAGATACACAATCTCATGATTGCAGAGAAAAGGTGAATTCAATGAAATAGAGGACATTCAACCATTCATGATGAAAAGATCAGAGTTGAGTAGAAAATTTGATTTTCAAATACAGGACTCAGGGGAAGCATAAGGAGATAATAAAAAAGTGATATAATAAGATAATAAGATTTATTTATTTATATTCAGTTTTGCTGGGTAGATGATTCTTGGTTGTAATGCTAGTTTCATTGTTCTCTCAAACAACACATTCCAAGCTCTCAGATCTTTTAATGTAAAAACTGTTAATTCTTGTGTTATCCTGGCTGTGGCTCCAATATACTTGACTTGTTTCTTTCTAGATGTTTAAAATATTTGCTCCTTAACCTGGGAATTCCAGAATTCGACTATAATATTCTTGGGAATTGCATCTTGGGATCTCTTTTAGGAATGATTGGTAGATTCTTTCAATTTCTATTGTACCTTCTGGTTCCAGTATATTGGAATCTTCCTCCTTGATAAGTTGTTGAAAGATGTTGTCTAGGCTTTTTTTCTTGATCATTGACTTTCAGGTAAGCCGATAATTTTAAAATTATGTCTTTAAGATTTTTTTCCAATTATATTATTGTTCTATAAGAAATGACCAGCAGGATAAATACAGAGAGGCTTAGAGAGACACACATGAACTGATGCTAAGTGAAATGAGCAGAACCAGGAGATCATTATATACTTCAACAACAATACTACATGATGATCAATTCTGATGGACGTGGCTCTCTTCAACAATGAGAGGATCCAAATCAGTTCCAATTGATCTGTAATGAATAGAACCCAGAGAAAGCATACTGGGAAATGAGTACGGACCACAATATAACATTTCCACTTTTTCTGTTAATGTTTGCTTGCCTTTTTGTTTCTTTTCTTCTCAGGTTATTTTTACTTTCTTTCTAAATTTGATCTTTCCTGTGCATCAAGATAACTATAAATATGAAAAAAAAATACTTAAGTGAAAGCTATTAGAGATAAGCTAGGAAAAGGGAGTAGACCTGCAATTCATTGGTATAATGAACTCATATTTTCTATTCCAATGGAATGAGACATGTTTTTTTGTAATTTATAGTCTTAGAGAATTGCCTAAAGTTGAGGTGTCAAACAAGCAGGCCTTGTGGCCCACAACACTTCCAGATATGACCAGAACTAGATTAAAATGTAGTTCCCATTTTAGCCTTATGTATTGATGTTTTAATAAAAAAAAATAAGTAGTAAAAACTATTTTTCCAGTTCAGTTGATTTTTCCAATGAGATATTTCACAGTGCTTTCTATTTTTTTATTCTTTGTTTTTGTTTTATTGTTTCTTGATTTCTCATAAAGTCAGTAGCTTCCATTTGCTCAATTCTGAATTTTAAGGAATTATTTTCTTCAGCCAGTTTTTGTATCTTTTTTCTTATTTGGTCGGTTTTGCTTTTTCATTCTTTTCCTTATTAGCTTTTTTGTGCTTACTTTTATAGCATTCTTATTCTCTTCCCAATTTTTCATTTACCTGTCATGTGATTTTCAAAATATTTTTTAAGCACTTCCACAACTTGGGATCAATCCATTTTTTTTTTCTTGGAGGCTTTACATGTAGGGGCTTTGACTTTGTTATCTTCTTCTGAATGTGTGTTTTGATCTTCCTTTTCACTATAATAACTTTCTATGGTCAGAATTTTTTTTTTTTTCTGTTTGATAAATTTTCCAACCAATTACTCTGCTTTTAGCTCTAGTAAAGTAGGGCTTTATTTATAGGGTGGAAGATCTAATGTCCCATACTTCAGTGTGCAGTTGTTTTCAGAGATCTTTCCTCAATGACAGTAAAAAGATCTAATAAGTTGCACCTCCTTTTCCAGATGTGGGTTGAAGCCTCTAGAAACTGTTGCCTCTGCTACAACTGTGGTTTCCTGGTTTCCCAAGCCCTTCTCTCCCTAGTGAAACAAACCTTTTCTGATAACCTTCCAAGTCATCTTGGTTGTTTCTGGGCTAAGAGGATTGAAAACTGCAACTACTATTTCTGGTTCAGAGCCATCAGAACCCACTGTTAGTTTACTGGCACAGGGACTTGAGCTAGGGCTTTGTTGGTACAACCTGCAGGTCTGTATTGGATTCCCACCGTGGTGCAACAAACCTTTCCTGTCAACTGGCAAAATTGTTTTTTTGCTGGGAAAAAAAAAAAAAGTTTTACTCTGTCTTTATGTGGTTTCTGATTGTCTAAATTTTGTTTAGAGACATTATTTAAAGGAATTTTGAGGAGTTTGGGAGAGAGCTTGACAGAGTCCCTTATCTCTAATCCACCTTCTTCATTCTGTCCCTCTGTTCAAATGTAATTTTTAAGGAATCATTTTCTTCAATTACTTTTTTCCTCATTTGGCCAATTTTATTTTTTAAAGAGATTTTTTTCTTCAGATATGTTTTGTGCCTCTCTCTTTCCATTTGATCTATTCTACTTTTTAAAGGCATTCTTCTTACTGTTTTTTTTTTTTTTTTTTTTAATTTCCTTTACTTTTTGGCTTAGTCTGTTTTTTCAGGTGCTATTTTCTTCAGTATTGTGTTTTATTTCCTGTACCAATCTCTTCACTTGTTTTTCACGTTCTTTCATTCTTCTCATTTTTTCTTGCCAATTCTCTCTCTAACTCTCTTACTTGATTTAAAAAATCTTTTTTGAATTCTTCCATAGGCTGATACCAATGTATACATTTCCTGGAGGTTTTGGATGTAAGAGCTTTGAGGTTGATATCTTCTTAGAGTAAGTGTTGATTTTTCTTTGCTATTGTCTTTGATCAGAGTATTTTTTTTCTGATCTTTGCTCATTTTCCCAGTATATTACTTGACTTTTGACTTTTTGGTAAATAGGGTCATGCTTCTGGTGTGGGGTATATTCTCCCAAGCTTTAAGGGTTTTGTACAGCTGTTTCAGTAACACATCAAGGGACTTGTAAGCCTTTATTCCTTTTAAGATGGTATGATCTAAGAAAAGATGTGTTTATTATTCTCCTCACCCATGGTCTGGTGGAAATTTTTTGTTCTCTCATGGAATGGTGAAAAGGGTTGTGGTTATAAAATCTGGTGTGCTAGTGCTTCTCCTTCCTCTGGGACTCCCAGCCAGGATGCCAATCCAAATTTGAGTATGAGCAAAGCAAGAGTATCTTGATTTAGTGCAAGCAAATAGACACTGTAATTTCCTTATGACCAACTATTTGATTCCCTTAAGATCTGTGGACTGAGAGTTCCTGAATCTGTTACTGCTCAGTGCTTCCCAAGGACTATTCCTTGTTTGCTGGACTGAAGTAGTGCTAGAGTAGTCCGTGCTAGATACCACTCTCCACTGTCACTCAGACATAACAAATCTTTCTAGATGATTTTTTAGTTACCTTTGCTATCTTAGGGCTGAGAGATCTGGAAACAGAAAACTGACTCAGTCACTCTGAGGCCTGTTTCTGGTCTGTTGGGGCCAGACTGTGCTGATATGGACTGTGCCAAATTGCCTTCTATTCTCACCCTCGTGAAACAAACCTTTATGGATGACCTTCTAAATTGTCTTAGGCTAAAAAATTGCTTCACACCATTTTTGTGGGTTCTTCTGCTTCAGAATTTGTTTAGAATCACTATTTAAAGATATTTGGAGGGATTTGGGGAAGAATTCAGGAAAATCCCTGCCTTTACTCCACTAAGTCAAGATCTTGATGTGGTCATTGGCAGACACTGCTAAAGAAATAATAGTTTTAATGGAACTGAAGAAAATAGAATATGCATGTTTACATAAATTACTATATGTCATATCCTGTGCTAAGCACTTTACTATCTCAATTTATTCTTACAACAACCTGAGAGGTAAGTTCTGTTACTATTTTCAATTTATGGTAGAGGAAATTATAATAATAGGCAGTCTCACTTGCCCAGAATCATACATCTAGTAAATGTTTGAGGTTTGATTTGAACTCAAGTCTTCTTGGTTACATGCTTAGTTCTACCTACTGTGACATCTAGCACACTCTAGATATATCTTTTTAAACTGTATTTTATCACCATTTGAAAATTGTTTAACCTTTGGGGGGCTTATTTTACTTACATATAAAAGGAAAAGATTGATTGCATAAATTTGTTCTTAAAATATCTCTTAGGTTGAAAATTTGATGGCTATGATTTTGCTCTTACTAACTATTAAATAAAGACATACATAAGAGAGTGGAGTAGATCTGGGGGAATATGCAGATGTCTTTGTTTTCAGTTGGGAGGGAGAATATTTTAACAATATCACATTTAAATTTTTTTTTATCAATTTAATTATTTTTAACTAATGCTAGGAAATTTCACTCTTGCAGGCACTGGAATTTTTTGCATGTGATTTCAAATCATAATTGTTACAATTGCTTGAAATTTTCAGCAGATAGTGATACATATTTAGATGAACACAACCAAAGAAAATAGACAAAGACAAATGTTATTGATCTTTGTCAGCTAACATAACATGCTGTCTTGGGAACTGCTATACAAATACTAAAACAGCATTATATTGTTTACTTACTAAGTCAGCTAAAGTTATATTACATTTAAAAAGACTGAAAACTAAAAACAATTTCAGGTTATTCAATATATTTATGTGAAGATCAAATCTGGAATCTAAGTATATAGTCTATTGAATAAACTATTGTAATGCAAACTAATTTTAATGCTTTGACCAATTAAATTATAAACATTAGAATAAAAAACTGTATTGCAATAACAATTAAATTTGTCAGTATACATTTGTAAGAATAATAATGAAATCTGCCTCTTTCAAGGGAAAAAAAAAAACAGTTTGAAGTATAGAATTCACCTAGGAAATTTATCTAACAAGTGACATTTAAGATTTATTATTCTTTTGGCATATATAATATGGTGCACAAATTTAAAATATATATTAGCTGTTAAGCTCCCTAAAAATGAGTCTAACAAATTGCTTATAATGCAATTTTTATCTCTAAAACATATATTTATGTTACTTACTCAATCAAAAAATTTTAGGGTTGCAATTATTCTATATCTGTTTTTTACTGCTTTTGAAATAAAAAAAATCAAAACTCTTGTATACAAAAAAATAATGATTTTTAAATTTCTCCATGAATCCTTGCTTTTTTATTTTAATGGTCTTTTTGAGTGACAAATCAAGGTTTTTTATTTCTATAATGTGCTATCTTTCCTAATGTTCTCATGAGGAATGTGTGTTAAGATAGCATACAAGGACTGGTAGATAAAGATGGGATCTCAGAGATAACTTAGAGCAACCTCTTCTCATTGCATATTGAGGAGATGAAATATGGAGAAACTTAATGACTTGAAAACATGAAGGCCAGATCATGAAAAGATACAAGGTGGCACCTATGTGATGCCGTGACCAGCATACCAGCCTTGAAGTCAGGAGGACCTGAGTTCAAATTTGATCTCAGACACTTAACACTTCCTAGCTGTGTGATCCTGGGTAAGTCACTTAACCCCAATTGCCTCAGCAAAAAGAAAAAAAAAATATATATATATATATATATGTATGTATGTATATATATATATATAAATGGAAGGAATATATATTTATTAATTATAGAAAGTGGAACAAAACTAAGATGGGGAGGAGAAATGATAATATGATATACATTTTTTGGATATAACAAGTTAGGCTCATAAAACTTAGAGCAGGAAAGGATCTTAGGGCTAATTTCCTCATTTTATATATTTAGTAAACATACTGAAAATGGAACAAAGATAAAAAAGATGGCTATTGTGGTAAGGGGCTATCATGACATTTCAGGATCAACTTGGAGGGGATAAACATGTTTCACTAGCAATGTTACATCTTTAGATGTGGGGATAGTGATTTTCTTCAGTATTTGTAAGGCTATGCTGTGGTGGTGACTTTTCTCCTTGTATTTAGAAGAAAAAAAAAAAAAAAAGAAAAAAATTAAATTTGAAGAGGTACACATTTTACCCTCCCAACAATCTAGTGTTAAAACATTCAATTTGGAGCCATGAGAAATTGGAGATTTTCTTTCACTTGAGGTCATCAAAGAGGAAGTGGATGGTGAGTTTTTTAGAGATTCTATAGAAAAGATTCCTTTTCAGGTACTAATTAGACTAGATAACTTTTCTAAGCTCTCCCAGTTTAAATTCCATATGATAATTAGGACCAGAAAGATGAAATAAGTTGGTTCCAGGTCACAGAAATCAAAGTTATCAGTTGGATTCAAATCTAGGTCTACTTACCCTACATATGTTTCAATTGTTTTTTTATAAAGATAATAATATAGTGAGGATTTAACAGTGATTGTCAAAAAAAAGAAATAAAAAGTTAAGGTGAAACATTGGGTGCTTTTGCTAAATAGTATCCAGTGCCTCCAATTTTCTTTCCCCTTTAGCAAGAGAACTAACTACCAGCTATTATCATTCTGACAGCAAGAGCATTACAGAGTCAGAAAAAGAATTTAATCAAAATACCAAGTTTTGTCTTTTTTTTTTTTTTCAAATTGTAGTCCTCCTTTATTGGAATTATTAAAGATTTCCAAATGCTCTGAGAATCCAAGAACTGAAATACATAAAAGAAGTAAAATTTAATTCTTGGCTTCTTTTGTGCCTTTGATGAGAAAAATGCAGTTACTGTGAGATTTCATTACTTTACAAACTTCCATAGTTAAAATTTAAAAAATAGAATCAAAGATTTAACTATATCTTTACTAGAAAGCTACTTTGTGATATTTAAAATACAATATCCTTGGAGACATAAAGTATCCTCATACTGATGAGGAAGAATTCTTAAATAAATGAGGCTGAGGAGAAAACAATTAAGTTTCTAACTTTGAAGGCCTTTTCCTCTAATATCATCCCAGTTATATAGACATTTTAATACACTGTTTGCTAGAGATCTTTTCAAGAAAAAAAAATATCTGATTTAGATTTTTATCATTTGAAATGTTTTCCTCGGTTTCTCTTAGTGTCAAAATAAAATTTACAATTGAGCATAATATTGTTTTTCAAAACATATAAATTAGGAAATACAGTATAAATCCCCAGGTGAGGAGACAGCATGTTATATAAGCCAAAATAGTCAGTTAGGAATCAGGAGACTTAACATCTAGTGACAGATGTACCATAGATAGCTATGTAGTTCTAGAAAAAATGTATCACTTTGGTTAAATCGATTTTAGGACTAATCCAACTATGAGGTAATCTTTCCTTCCTCATAGTGTTTTCTTTTTAATAGCATGTTTCTCCTTACACTAGCTATCTGTGCTTAGTCTGTTGAACTGTATGGATTTAGTCTGTAAATTAATGGAATAGTCACACCTCATGACCAATGTCTTTAATGCCTTCTTCCAAACCCCTTTCCTTGCTTAATCTATTGCGCTCTTGAATCTATTTCATATTTCCCATGCCTGATGCCCATTTTACCTCTTCATTTTGTCTGTAACCTCTTTTTTCTTAAATAAAGGTACTTTTTTGACAATAAAAGTATGACTTTCAAGGATCCCATTTTCAATGGAAGGAGTTCTGTATTTAGAATAAGAAAAACCATGTTCACTCACAGGGCCTGCTATTTGCTATCCATTTACCATTGGAGCAAGTCATGTTATCTATTTCCCTAATCTATAAATTGAAACCTCTGAATCAGTTGACCTTAGAGCCTTCTAATTCTGAATGTGGACTTCAAAAATGCTCCTTAAAATTAAGAGGGATGTATTAAAGGAATGTTTTTTTTTTTCCTTCAACTTTTTTGAGTAGTTTCTGGTACAATCTAATCTCTTCTCAGAGTAAACTTTTTAATAAATAAAATAAAATCTGCAATATAACAAAGGAAACCAAATATGTTGAAATATTGGTAATTATATGTATATGTGTGTGCGTGGTTAAGTTTACAGATATTTTTAGGTTAAGAACAGAAAGGAATAGGTAATTGCTAAGGTCATTTACAACCTCTGTAGCAAATTAATGTTTATTTCACCAACATTGAAATTCGCATTGTCCACAATTCACAATGTTTACAATTGACATTGACAAAGTCAAGAAGGTATGGAACTTGAATGACATCTAAATTGTATTCAGAGCTCTAGCAATCCATTGAGTTTTGTCTTCCTTCTCATAGTAAATTCTGGGGTCCTACCTATTTTCTGACATGTTACTCATATTCTGATCTATGTATGATCTATGTTTTAATAAAAGAATATATGGATTGAGAATGGGACATAATTGTAATTGTTTTTTTCTGACATTCTGTGTGTGTGTTATACACACACATATATCTATATTTACTTATATGTATAGGTATAAATATATGTATATACACAATGAAGCTGTAGCATTAAAGCTGAAAAGCTAAAGGTAAAATGTAACAGTTTGTCACAATTATCTTTCATATTGGCAGGTGTTCTGAACTTTCTGTTTGATAACTAGACGTATAAATTTCAGTTCTTAAAGCTTTGCAGCCAATTTAAGGCCTCATTTATTTCGCTGACAGCAAGATGTATATGCTGCCTGGCATACTGGATGTCTGGGGCCAAACTCGGCACTTTGTTGCTTGCTTGTCTCATAGGAAGTAAATAGTAGCAATTTTTCAGCATAGGCATACTAGCACAAGGTGTTTAGCAAATAAATGAGCATAAGATGACCTGTGGTGTCCTGAAATTACTAAAATTCATGAATAATAAAATGATCTATAGATTGTTAGCAGAGGGCTACAGCAAAGGCTAATTTGCAGCCAGTGAAGCTTTGCAGGATAATTTATAACTTTTGAAAATTTAATGACTTCATCAGTTTTTACCTATTTTTTACCAATATAATCTTCTGAATTCCACTTTCAGCTATGATCGTCTCCTCCAATAAAATCCTAGTCAACTGCATGTTGGAATTTTTAATATTTATCTTACTTTATATTTCTTTCAATATTTTTGAAGATACCTATGCAAACAACAATAAAGAATGAATTGTTTATTTCTTTTTTTAAAAAATTACACTTTCAAATAGTATGTTTATATACATATGTAAATATGTGTGTAAACATATACATATAAATATATATTATATATATATAATCAGCATTAAACTGCTCATTTATAGATAATAGAATAGTAATACCTGCTAATTACTAGAAGTGTGATCTTGGTTAATACATTTACTTTTTCTCAGCTTCTGTTTCTTTATTTGTAAAAAGAGAGAGGTGATTAAATAACTAAGTTCACTTGTAACTCTAAATCTATAGTTCTATGATTATAGGCCCTTGTGATGTTTAATTGTTTTAGAATGCTAGTTTTCCTCTAAAATTGTTGGTGACTTTAAAACTGTAGTAAACAGCTTAAAGGTTTTTGAAGAAAACTAGTTCAAAGATATAAAGTATACATAGACAATATAGATGATGGTTAAAAACTAAAACAACAACAACACATTTTGTTTATTCTTTTGATTAAGATCTATCTATTTATAAGAAGCATATTGGCATAGTAGAGCCCTGAACTTGGGGTTCATGTGATCTGGATTTAGATGCTTGTTTTCGGGATCTGAAGACAGAAGATGTATTTATATAATTTAAGTCTTAATTTTCTACCTAAGCCTTAATTTCCTCTCAATAAAGTTAATAATTTCTATAATATCTATGTCACAAAATTTTGTAAATTTTATTTATTTATTTATTTTCTATTGTAAATTTTAAATGAGACAATATGTTTTGTAAACTTTAAAGTCTTATATAAATCTCAGGCATTATTAAGAGAGAATTTCTGGAAATAAATTTATGGTTTTAGAAGCTTTCATGAAATTATAATTATTTTTTTAAATGTTTAATTTTATTCACTTCTCTTTTATAGCCATACCTTTGTCAAATTGCATTATTTAAATCTGAAACTTTGTTTTTAAAGAAATGGTTTGTCCATTACAAATAAACTTCTGACTAATTTCAGAGGTGTTTTAAGAGCATTATATTTAACATGTTTAAGTACAAAAAATTCTCTGGAATACAAGAATTCTTAATTTTTAACTGGAATTAATTTTCTTTAAGTAACTAATTATTGAATATGTGTTTATAAACATTAAATAAGTAAATAAGTAATATGTTTTTCAGAGTTTAGATATATGTACTGATTGGGAAAATTATCTTTTTCTATAGTTTTATTTAAAAAAAAACATTCTTTGGCATTCGATCAATAGATATTTATTGAAAACACACTATGTGTTAGACACCATAGGGCAATTAGCATAAATATAATACATTATATTAATTAATAACATTATAACATTAATATAAATATAATTATTAAGTCAAAGAAATTTAGTTGGGAAGGGAAAATTAGTATAATTACCAAATATATGGATTCATATACTTAAATATAATATAAATAAATTTGGTGGAACAAAGAATTTTGAGAAGGGTAGATTTTTTGAAGATTTAAGAACTATGATATAGATTAAAACAAAGTCAAAGAGACAAAGGACTGAATTCTCACCTAATACAATAATCTCTTTTTTTTTTTTTTTCAAAGACAGACACACATTTCATAGAAATGCAATGACTTGCCCAAGATCAGCCATGGAAATATGAGAAGACTTCATTGAGTTATTGGTACTTGAAAGAAAGCTTAAAGAAAAAGAGAATTGTTTTCAGAATATGAATCCTGCTACTATTTTAAGTAATTTATATTTATATTGGAAGCAATTAATTCCTATTTCATAAAAAAAAATTAACACCCTAGGTTCTTTTCTAACTAGATTTGTGCTCCTAAAACTAGCACAACAAAGAAAAATTATCCATGAATGTCTTTTGAAAATTAAAAAAAAAAAAACTTTAACAAAATAAATAAATAATGTATACCTTTCTTCATTAAAACAATCATTAAATAACAAATATTCAGCTTATGAATGCACCACATAGAGGCAAAGACAAGATGGTAAGGGCAGAAACTCACCTTAGTTTCCTCCAAATATCTTTAAATTATGTCTCTAAATAAAGGGTAGAAATCACAAAAAGATGATACGAAATAATTTTCCAACATGAGACAATTTAAAAGATAGGCAAGAAAGGTCTATCTCACCTATACGTGTTTGAAGCACATTACCTCACAGGCCATGCCAAAATAGTCCTGGCTGCAGAAGACTAGGAACAACTGTTGAAAACCACTAAATCATCATTGTTATCAGCAGCAGCAGCAGCAGCTTCCAAAGCATTCAGACTATAGATAGTAAGAGAGTCAAAAAACTATTCAGAAGGAAATTATGGAGATTTTTTTTTCCCCTAGCATTTAGATCAGACTTTTGTTTTATGCATCACAGATGCCAGTCTCTGGGTGGCAGTCTTTGGGGAAGGAGGAACACTAGTACATTGCAAATTTGTACTTCAGTGTAGCAGGGATCCTCCTCACAGTTACAAGGCAAAAGAGGATGCTTGTGATCATCCACAGACCAAAGGATAGACCAGGACAGTAGTTAAAAAGAGAAAAACAAAAACAAAAACAAAAACAAAAACTATCTCCTTAGATCATACTTCTTTGTAAGAACTGAAAATTTAAAGCTACTTAGAAGTATCTCTGAAAACAATAGTACAACACTACTGAAGCTTGGAACACTGTATTTTCTACCATGGAAGGAGAGCCCTACTTTAACAAAGGGTTAAAAGTTAAGTTAAAAGTCAAGGCTAGATCAAATGTCAAAATGACAGAAAAAATTCTCAGCTGAAAAAATTACTATGGTGACAAGATAGATCACTCCACATACTCAGAAGAAAACAAACTCAAAATTCTTACATCCAAAACTTCAGGAAAAATATAAATCTATTTCAGGGCATGGAAGAATTCAAAAAGGATTTTGAAAATCCAGTAACAGAGGTGGAATAAAGATTGGCAAGAAAAATGAGAGTAATACAAGAAAATCATAAAAAAGCTAAGTCAACAACTTAGTTCTTCACATAGAAACAAAAACACAGAAACAAAAATACTGAATAAAATAACAGCCTAGGCCAAATGGTAAAGAAGGTTCAAAAAGCCAATAGAAGGATTCCTTAAAAATAGAATTGGCTGATGAAAAGAGAAGCACCAAAATTGACTGAAGAAAAATAGTCTTTAAAAAGACTAAAAAGTAGAATTGGAAAAATAAAAAAGAAGGTACAAAAACTGGCAAAAAAATATATATTGTGAAATAGAAATGAGCAAATGGGGGCTAGTGACTTTGATTAATCAAGAAATAATTAAACAAAACTAAGAGAATGAAATAAATATAAGAAAATATGAAATATTTCATCATAATAAACAACTCACATAAAAATAGATCCAGGAAAGATAATTTTAATAATATTGAATTTACCTAAAAGCCATGATAAAAAAAAAATAAAAAGAGCATGTCATTTTCAAGGGTGACTAGTCTTATACTATAGAATCAGAGGGTAAAATAGGAAATTAAAAATACACTTTTCACTTCTTCAAAGATTACTCAAAATGAAAACTCTCAGAAATATTATAGTCAATTTCTGTAACTTCCAATAATACAAATTATTGTAAATATCAAGAAGGAAACAATTCAATATACATAAGATTTTTCAGCTTCAGTTAATGATCAGAAGGCTCAGAATATGATATTCTAGACTGCCCAGATGTTTGATTACAACTACGAATCATCTATCCAGGACAATTGAGTATAAACTTTCAGGGGGAAAAGATATCCAATATAATAGAGGAATTTCAACATTCTTTTTTAAATAGCTTTTTATTTTTTCAAATACATACAAAGAGTTTTCAATATTCACTTTTGCAAAATCTTGTGTTTCATATTTTTCTCTCTCCTTTCGCCCCTCCCTTTGACAGCAAACAATCCAATATAGTTTAAACATGAGCAATTCTTCTAAACATATTTCCATGTTTGTCATGCTGTGTGACAGAAATAAAATCAAAAGAAAAAAATAACATGAGAAAGAAAAATAACACAAGTGACAAGCAACAAAAAAGGTGAAAATCTTTTGTTTTGATCCACATTCAGTCCCCACAGTTCTGTGCCTAAGGAAAAATAAAATACTAATTAAATGTAACAAATATTTTTAAAAATATAAAATAAATGAAAGTGAGAGAGAATTACAGTTGGTAATAGATGAAGAGTTTTAATGTTACTTTTAATTCCCCCTAGTTTACACTTCTGCCAGTAGCCTACAGATAAAGCTTTTTGTCTAGTTATCATCATACTGGTCGTAATTCATCATCATATCTAATCTGGTCTCCATTCAATTTTATAGTATAGTTCTAGGTCTTTCTACTTAATTCCAACCCAAGTTTGTCATCATTTTCAGAGCACAGTCTTCTCCCAGGGTTCAAGGCTTCTCCATTTACCTGAGGTGCTATTAGTTTTCTGAATTTGATTCCATTACCTGCTTTTAGTTATCTTTTTATGCAATTCTAGACTGGATGGAAGATCTCATTCTTCTTTTTTTAAGAACTTTAAAAATATATTCATTTGAAGTTGTTGGATTATTTTAAATTATTTGATTGAATTTGCATGTGGGAAAGTCATGATTCTCCATGACCTTTTATGATACCATCTTTATAGGAAGTCATCCATGAATTCAAAAATTCATGTATACATGAATATATTCATGACTTTAATTATTGAATTAATTAATACCTATGTTGAACTGCATATGACCAAGGTCATTCTTTCAGGATAATTAGTTCCATATTAACATCTGCTATTAATGAGTATTCTTTGTTTCTTATTCATTCATCTAGTTGTTATTTCACCTTGTTCATGAGGATCTTGTAAAATAAATGGGTAAATTAGTATTATATTATTTAATTACCAAATATTCTGGTAATGTTATCAGAAAAAGGGAAATAGTTTAATGTGTTATGACCTGTTCTTGATCATGTTGTATTTATACTGAGTTATCCCTGGTTCTCTTTGTAAATACTAACAAACTCTTTAAAAACACATTCCAGAACTCTGACAAGAATCAAAATCAAATTACAAAATCTATATTTTGAAAAATCTACCGAATTATTCTATAAAAATTATGCAGCACTTATTCTTCTCTCTATTACTACTATCCGAAACCACTCACTGTCTCTTCCTTTATACCTGTCTCTCATGAAGAGATGGCCCTTCTCTTTACCAATGCAAATACTTTCACATATATAACTGTTCTGTTCCCTACTGTTTTCTCCAGTTGTTCATCATTTGCTCTTTGATAGTCACTCAGTGATGTTAGTGATGTTAATGAAGATGATAATAAAAATGATGATTATAAGTGATATTTTATTATGTTTCAAAGTTTTCAAATACCTGAAAACATATTATTTAATTTTATTCTTATTTTAAAAATCTCTGAGTTTGCTACTATAGTTACAATTCTAATTTACTTATGAAGAAACTGGGTTCAATCATTTGCCCATGGTCCCTAGTAGGCATCAAGGCAGTGTTTAAACATAGATCTACCTAATGCCAAACCTAATAATCTATCCACAAATACAAACTGACTATCACTGAAACATCTTTGATTCCTTTATATTCTTAGTAGGTAGTCCATCTGGGCTTATTATCTAAATTTTTGCAAAGGGGAAGAGAAAGAAGCATCTATTAAGTGCTTGCCATATAATGAACATTATTGCTTTTGCTCCCATTCATTTGGTGAAGAAGAAGAATCTCATAAAATTATGTTGACTGGTTCCTCTAGAAATTTATCTTACAAAATCTCAATTGCTTTCTTGCTACATATTCCTCATAAGATCCTTAGGAGAGATTGGTAGAAAATTATAGAATGAAAAGATAGTGGCAAGAAAAATATTTTACACATTTTTAGTTAGTTTCTTATATTGTTTATCACATGACAGCTCAGATCTTTTATCCTTCCTCAAACTTCCTATGCCCCACTCCCAGTCCTCTCAGTTAAAAATCTTGCCTTATATTTCATGGAAGTTCTCTGATGCCTTCCAATCATTTTCTCTTTTATACCTATCTCACATGAAGTGACTCTTTTCTTTACCAATGCAAACACCTTTACATATATAACTGCTCTTCTTCCCCACTTTCTTATTGAACAGAGGTCTTCTTCTGTCATTCATATTCTTTCACTAATCTTTAATGTATTTCCTTCTATTTATTTGTTACTTTATAGCTGCTTTATCAACATGCTTATTTCTCCTCAACCTTAAAAATCCTTAATTGGGAGGGGGTGCAGAGCCAAGATGGCAGAGATGATACATGCTTCATTCTGAACTCCTCTTCTACTCTCACTACTGATTATCAAATTCAGCCTCTGAAATATTGATTGAATGGTAGAATTCACGAATATTGGAAATACAACAAATTATCAGAAAAGATAATTTGGAAAGTGGCCAGTAAAAGTCTGTCTTGATCAGGTGGGAGGAGGCCAGCACAGGCAGGGAGTCAGAACCTGGAGATTAGCATAGCTGAGTGGACTGGGGGCAGGGTCCAATCTCTGTGGGAAGAGAATTTGCAGAAAGGAATCTACCACAGCTTGGCTGCTCTGCTTTGGTTGCAAAGCACTAGATCACCAGAGAAATTACACAAATGACAAAGGTAGAGTGTACCCCAAAATGCCAGAGTTTCTCAGGACCTGGCCATACCTACCCAGCACTGTGAATGACTCAGCATGACCACAAGGTAGCTGCACAGCTGAATTCCATTGCACAAGACTCTTCACAGGGCAGTCTACTTCCACAGGGTGATGCTTTTCTTAGGGAAGTGGCACTTCCACAGCATGACTGCTCTTCACAGCCTGTTTGCAAGACAGCTACTGCCCATCTGTCCCTGTACTGTAAAGGAAGCAAGGGTTCTTTTCCGGAAGGCAGACCCCAAGGGCTTTTTAAAAAATTGAGTAAAAAAAAAAAAAAACAAAAACAAAGCAAGCTCTAACTCTAGATAGCTTCTGTACAGAAAGAGAACAGATTTCCAACTCTAAGGAGGCTAATAGCAGATAGTCTCCAGGCAAAACCCCAAAGGATGATCCCTATCACACAAGGGTCTTCAAGAAAAAATTATAAAAGATCTTAAAAGAGAGCTAAAGGAAAATTGGGGAAAGGAAAGGAAAGCTCTGCAAGAGAGAATGGAAAAGGCATATAACTCATTAAAAGAAAAATGTGATAAAGTGCAAAAAGAAAACAACTTCCTGGAATGGGAACTGGAAAAGGTAAAGAACTCCCTCGGAAATAGAATTTGTGAATTGGAAATGATAAAGAATTCCAGGAAAGTAGGATTTGTGAATTAGAAAAAGAAAAGAACTCATTAAAATTAATGAAATGGAAAAAAAAATCCATATAGTAAAATAACTCATTTAAAAACTAAATTGGACATATACAAAAAAAAAGTTAATGAAGAAAATAACTCATTAAAAATCAGAACTGAACAAATGAAAATGAATGATTTGTTGAGACATCAAGAATCACTAAAACAAAACCAAAAAAATGTTAAATATCTACTTGTAAAAACAATAGATCTGGAAAATAGATCTAGAATAGATAATCTAAGGATTATTGGGCTCCCTGAAAACTATAATAAAAAAGAGCCTAGACACTATTTTTCATGAAATCATCAAAGAGAATTACCCAGAGATAATAGAATCAGAAGGTAAAACAGGCATTGAAAGAATTCATCAAACACCTCCTGAAAGAGACCCCAAAATAAAAACTCCAAGGAACAGTTTGGCTAAATTACAGAACTATCAGACTAAGGAAAAATATTACCAGAAGCCAGAAAAAAAATTCAAATACTGAGGAGCCACAATAAGGATCACTCAGGATCTAAGAGCTTCCACATTAAAGGATTGAAGAGCCTGGCATCTGATATTCCAAAAGGCAAAAGAACTTGGAATGCAGCCAAAAATAAACTGTCCAGCTAAATTGATCATTTCTTCCAGGGAAGAAGATGGACATTTAATGAAACAGGTGAATTCCATTTATTCCTAATGAAAAAAAAAAAAAAAAACAGAGCTAAACAAAAAAATTTGACCTCCAAATATAGGAGTCAAGAGAAGCATAAAAATATAAAAATAACTCTTGAGAACTGTATTTCTGTTATAGGAATATATAAAAAGCACATGTATAATTTGATTTTCCTGTTATAATATAAATAATATATGTATATATATATATATATGTATATATATATATATACACACACATATAAATATAAAAAAAAAGGAAGTAGAAAGGGGATTGTATCAGAGAAAGGGAAACGTGGAGGTAAAAAGAGGGAAATTACATCTCACAAAGAGGCAAAGGGAACCTATAATATCTGAGGGAATTAAGGGAACGGGAGACACATTGTGTGAATCTTACTCTCATGATATTTGGCTCAAAAAGAAAATATTAGACTTGTTTGATTTTCAGAGAAACTTCTCTCATCTTATTAAAAAGTAGGAGAGAAAAGGGGGAAAGGAAAAGAGTAGGCTAAATAGAAGGGAATACAGAAAAAAATAAGGGAAAGGCATAAGAAAGGGGAAGGGACTCAAAGGGGGTGGGAAGGATTTTAAAGAGGTAGAGCTGTGTGAGGCAAGTGGTACCTATCAGTTTAATACTAAGCAGGGGAGTGAGAGGGGAAGGAAAAAGAAAAGTATAATCTGGGGATAATAAGATGGCAGGAAATACAGAATTAGTAGTTTTAACCATAAATGGAAATGGGATGAACTCTCCCATAAAGCAAAGGCAGATAGCAGACTGTATCAAAAGCTAGAATCCTACAATATATTTGTAGGAAACACATTTAAAGCAGGGTGGTACATACAGAGTAAATATAATAAAGGCTGGAGCAAAATTCATTATGCTTCAGTTGAATAGCAGGGCTAGCCATCCTGATCTCAGATCACACAAAAGCAAAAATTGATCTAATTAAAAGAGATAAGGAAGGAAACTATATCTTGCCTAGGATAGCATAGATAATGAAGCAATATCAATACTTAACATTTGCAACAATTAGTATAGCATCTACATTTTTAGAGGAGAAATTAAGAGAGTTGCAAGAAGCAATAGACAGCAAAACTATAATAGTGGGAGATCTCAACTTTGCACTATCAGAATTACATAAATCAAACCCCAAAACAAATAAGAAAGAAATTAAAGAGGTAAACAGAATATTAGACAAGTTAGGCATGATAGAACTTTGGAGAAAATTGAATGAAGACAGAAAGGAATACACTTTATTTTCAGCAGTTCATGGAACCTATACAAAACTGACCATACATTAGGATGTAAAGACCTCCAAATTAAATGCAGAAAAGCTGAAATAGTAAGTACATTCTTTTTACATAATGATACAATAAAAGCTACATTCAACAAAAAGCTAGGGATAAATCAACCAAAAAGTAATTGGAAACTAAATAACTCCATCCTAAAGAAAAAATGGGTGAAATAGCAAGACATAGACATAATTAATATTCTTATATATCACTAACAAAATACAACAGATTGAGATACAAAGAGAAATTCCATTGAAAGTAATTGCTGATAGTATAAAATATTTGGGAATCTATCTGTCAAGGGAAAGTCAGCAAGTAAATGTACAAAACTGAAAAACATTTTCCACACAAATAAAGTCAGATGTAACAAATTGGAAAACTATTATGTGCTCTTGGATAAGTCGACCAAATGTGATGAAGATGACAGTATTACGTAAACGAATCCATTTATTTAGTGCTATACCATTCAGCCTCCCCAAAAAAACTATTTTAATGACCTAGAAAAAATAACAACAAAATTCATCTGGAAGAACAAAAGGTCAAGACTTTCCAGGTAACTAAAAAAAAACAAAAAACAAAAAACAAATGAAGGTGTCCTAGCAGTACCAGAGCTAAAAGTATATTATAAAGCAGTGATCACCAAAACCATTTGGTATTGCCTAAGAAGTAGACTAGTTGGTCAATCAAATAGATTAAATTCACAGGACAAAATATTCAATAACTATAATAATCTAGTGTTTGACAAACCCAAAGACACCAGCTTTTGGGATAAGAATTCACTATTTGACAAAAACTGCTGTGACAATTGGAAATTAGTATGGCAGAAAATAGGCATTGACCCACACTTAATACTGTACACCAAGAATAGGGCAAAATGGGTTCATGACCTAGAATGAGATTACAAATAAATTAAAAGAACATAGGATAGTTTACCTCTCAGAGCTATGGAGGAGGAATAAATTTGTAAACAAAGAAGAACTAGAGATCATTATTGATCACAAAATAGAAAATTTTGATGATATCAAGTTTAAAATGTGTTGCACAAACAAAATTAATGCAGGAAATATTAGAAGGGAAGCAGTAAACTGGGAAAACATTTTTACAGTCAAAGCTTCTGATAAATAAACAAAACCAAAACATGAAAAATTTAAAAAGAAATCACATCACAACTCTGGGAATGGGTTTTTTTTTTTTTTTTTTACCATGGAATGCAAGTCATTCCCCAGCTAATAAATGGTCAAAGGATAAATAAAGAAAATGTTCAGATGTTCAGATCAAAAAAATTAAAGCCATCTATAATCCAGTCATAGGAAAAACTACTCAAAATCATTATTGATTAGAGAAATGTAAATTGTAACAACTCTGAAGTATCACCTCACATCTCTCAGATTGGCTATAATGACAGGAAAAGATAATGATAATTCTTGGACTAGATGGAGGAAAACTGGGATACATGTTTTATTGATGGGTTTGTGAAATGATACAACCATTCTGGAGAGCAATTTGGAACTATGCCCAAAGGACTATCAAGCTGTGCATACCCTTTGATCCAGTGCTACTACTATCATATATATTATATATCTGGCTTCCCTCTCTAAATATATTCTTCTAAAATTTAAATATCTATATAATTCTCTTTATACATTTCTATTTTTTTCCCACTGGAATGACTGAGAAGATTGTATTTCTTTCATTAGATTTCTTGAGAAATTGCTGGAGTCCACTATCTCTTACAGATTTCAATGTATGGGTTCTAACTTATCCTTTTTCTGAATCCGTTGAAATCTACTATATCAAAATCTTGTATAAAAAGTTTTGTATGTAACTGTACTTGTCTTTATCTTCTTTAAGAATATTGTAAAGCATTTGTGGCAGAAGTGTGATTGTGTTTGATCAGAGATGCTTTTTGTGGGATTTTTCAATTCTCTCCTTGTTTCATTAAATCATGGCTTTCCTCACTCTTTGAATTTCTTATTTTCTTTTCTCTCCATCATATTCCAGCCCTTAATTTAAAAGACTATTATGATGCATATTGCTTTTGTAATAAATGCTTCTTCAATATATCCATCTATTTATCTATCTATAGATCTCTCTAGATCTCTTTCTACCTATCTATCTATTTACCTATGTATCTATCTATCAACCCATCTATGTGTCCGTCTGATTGTCTATCTGATTATTTGGAATTGCCTTCTTCCAATTACTTAATGTTTTTTCTCTACATCGCTACATCTACAACCATGTAAATAAGCCTACTTTACTCAGATACTGCAGCTGAAGTAATTTATTCAGTACCAGGTAACTTGTTTGGCTCTCTGATGGATCATTAGGGATCATTGTGAAGTGCGACATGTTTATCTTAGCTTTAGAGAGTTAGGTCAATCTATAATTAGCAAGGTTAATTAGCATCAAAAGCTAATTTTTATAAATGTTGGCTTCCAATGGCTTTTTTCAGTGTTCACCTTCCCTAACAGATCATTAGCATTTGAAGACTTTGAGTGGCTCTCACCTTAATTGGTTTCCTAAAACTCAGTGACATTGGGTTTTCTGCAGTTATGATCACTATTTATATTTCTCTTTTAGTGGTTGTTTTTACATCACCCAAACAGACACATTTCCTTAAACATTTGTCTTATATATTCTTCTCTTTTATTTTCCTTGATGATCATATTCATTCCCAAGGTTTCATTTATCACCACTATATCTAGCCTCCCAGGATTACAAATTCTATCATCAGATCATCTTCTTTTTTTAAGTTAATGGTATTTTATTTTTCCTAAACATGCCAAGACAGTTTAGCAATCTGTTTTAGAAGATTTTGAATTCCAGATTTTTCTCTGTCTTTCCCTCCCTTCCCTTCTTCTGAAAAAAATTCTTTTGTAAATGGAAGTGAATTTGATATAGGTTATATATATGCTATCATGTAAAACATATTTCCATATTAGTCACAGTTATGAAAGAAGAAACAGAACAAAAGGTAAAAATTGAAAAAGAATAAAGTAAGTGAAAAAGGTATTCTTTGATTTTCATTCAGTGTCCATCAATTCTTTGTCTGAATAGGGAAAGCATTTTCCTTCTTAAGTCCTTTATACTTGTCTTGAGTTATTGTTTTTCTAAGAAGAGCTGAGTCTTTCATAGTTGATTGTCACATTATATAATGTTGCTGATACTGTGAAGAATTCTCTTTCTTCTGATCATTTCACTTTGCAATGATTGCTCCGAGACTTAATAGAGATTTTCTGAAATTGACCTGTTCATCATTTCTCATTGTACCACATTATTTGCTTATATATTTGTATAATATAGCTTGTTTAGTCATTTCCCAATTGATAGACATCCCCAAAATTCCCAATATTTTGCACCATGAAAGGAATTTCTATTAAAATTTTTGCACATGCAGTTTTCTTTCCATTATTTATAATCTCTTTGAGATGTAGACTCAGTAGTGGTATTGCTCAATCTAGAGATATGCATAGATACTAGATCTTTATAGATATAAAATCCACAATTCTGTTTACCTAATGAACCTACGTATTTTTCTAAAGGCAAACTCAAAAAATTTTACTCAAGAACTTTATTCTCCTCCTTATTCCTTGCTGTGAATGTAAAAAAAAACCCAAAAAAACAAAAAAAAAAAAAAACAAAACTTAATTCCTAGATGTAAAAACAGGTATACAGTTTTGACTCTCCAGATTACATATGCAACTTATTAATAGATCCTTATTTATGGTATTTATTGTATCTTCTAATTTCTAGACTCATTTCATATTTACTTCTCTATATCATACCTATATTGTCTCTTAATATATTACTACATTAAAATGTCTCTCAATCTTTAGTTTTTATCTCCTATCATCCAAATCATATATTGATTAAGGCCAGAGTATAATTCCTATTAAATCCTAGTTTACTACCTCATGATTAAAAGGTATTGGTAAATGAATTCCTTTTGAATATTAAATTAGATCCAGATTTCTTAGACTAGCATTCAATGTCTTCCATGTATCTCATTCTTATATAACCTTCTATCTTCATTTTCTAACCTTTCATTTTGCCTTTATCCACTTAAAATGAATTGTGAACCTCATTGGAAACACATCCAGAACCTTTCTAATGTGTGCTTATGCTTATTTCTTTTTATTTGACTAGAATAATTCCCTTCTACTAACTTTGCTAAAGTGTATTGTACAATTTTTCCAGTGTGTTTGGCCCAACCATGCATTCCACCAATATCAAATGTAATACAATCCTTTCCCATGTTTTTATTTCTTGGATAAAAACATAGATAAAATGGTAATGAGGAATGTTATTTCTTTAGTTTATTATCTACTTATTTTATTGTCTCCAATATCATACAGAAGAAAATAACCTTTATACATATTTGTTCTAGTTGTAAAATTGGATTTCTTCTTGTTATTCATCTTTAATATTATCATCACAGACTTTCTCCACAATCATCTTTGTGTTTGGAAATTTAAGTAAGATTAAGTACACAGGATTAAATGTCCTTAAGCAATAGAAGTGTTATAATTACACCGTTCATGTGACAAAGCTTGATTGAACTATCATAGGTGCATGGCATATCATAGGTCATGGAAGGTGTTAATCAAGAAGTTTGCATAATAGCACAAATTTCCTCAATTCAATTAACGTCCAAAAACATGAATTTAGTACACACTAGCTGTCAAACATCATGTTAGGTGATAAGGATGCAAAAACAAAAGGGAAAAATAAAATAACCTCTTGATTTCAAGAATATTACATATACAAAAAGAAATAATTTATATAATGCCAATATATACAAAACAAATGATTAGTAATTAGTGTATGGTTATAGATGAACAATCATTAAAATGTAGATGATAAGGAAAACTAGCCCATGGAGCATGTGGTACTTTAGTTGTATTTTGAAAGAAATCATGTATTCTAGATAGAGTTAGAGAAGGGTGGATATGTTCTAGAACTCTCTCAAATTCCCCTACAAACAATTTTAAATAATTTCTAAAAATGAATTCCAGAAAGATATAACCTATTAAAGGACAGAATGAAACCATTTCCCAATCCAAGATAACAGAAAAGCTTCTTAGGAAACACCTGTCATACTGGGATGGAATTGGAGTGAACTCAGGTAAAGTTTTTCCAACACTGCAGGAGATCTTGAAGTCAATTGAATAGGCAGTTCCTAAAAGGGTTCCCAAAATGAAAATTCTCAGCAATGTTATTGCCAAATTCCAGAGTTTCCAGGTCAAAGGGAAAATAATGTAAGCTGCCAAAAAGACTCCAATTGGATATCATGTAGGCATTGTAGGATCATTCAAGATTCAGAAGGTTGCATATTAAAAGAGCATACAACTTAGATTGTAATATTCTGGAAGGCAAAGGAGATAAGATTACAGTAAAGAATTACCTAAACAACAAAAAAAATATATCATTTTTTAAGGGAAAAATGAATATTTAATGAATTGAGGACTATTATGCCTTCCTGAGTAAAAAAAGACCATAGAGAAATAAAAGATTTGTTTTTCAAATACAAGATGGAGAATAGGCATTAAAAGGTAAACTATACAATAGAAACCACAAGAAATTCAATTAGGTTAAACTGTTTACATACCTACATTAAAAAAATGTAACTCCTAAGAACGTTATAATTACTAGTACAATTAAAAGTAGTATACACAGAGGCTATGCTTATGAATAGAATACAATGAAATTATATTTACCTAGAGTAAGCTAGGCAGTGAAGAAAAAAAGAGCACTGGGGCTAATGTCAAAGAGACATGAGTTCAGAGGAGGAGCCAAGATGGCAGAGAGGACACACATCTTTTTATGATCTCTTCCCACAACCCTCATCCTAACAGCAAATCCAGCTTCTGAATTAGTTTTGGATTGACAGAACCTACAAATATTGGGAGTATCATATATTACCAGCAGAAGATAATTTTGAAAATCTTTAAAAAATATCTGTGCAAGCAGGCTGAGCACAGAAGCAGAGTACAGGTCCTGGGGTGGTGTGAGTTCCTCACCCCAGAGAATCTACTGGGAGGAATCTACAGCAGTGTTGGCAACACTACCCTGGTTGCAAGCCAGTAGATCAGCAGATTAGTTATAAGAAATCCAACATGAATACAAAAGCCAAGTAGTGAAACACAAAACACCAGAATTTCACAGTTTCTGGTCACATCAACCCAACACTGGAAATCATTCAGCACTGACCCAGTGCAGCCACTACCACTTGTAGAGGAAACTTGGACAGTCTGTCACCTACCCTAAAAGAAGACTTCAATTAAAATATAAAAAAAAAAACAAATCAAAAAGATCTCTGATCATAGATAGTTTTTTATGGTAAAAGAGAAAAACAGATTTCAAGCCCTGAGATCACTAAAAGCAAATCATCTTCAGATGAAGCCCCAAAGGGTGATATAAATTGGTCCCCATCTCACAAGGCTCTTAGAAAGAAATTAAAAAGGATCTTAAAAGATAGTAATAAGAAAAATAGGGAAATGGAATGAGAACTTTGCAAGTATTTGGAAAAGAAATACAGAAAGTATCTGAAGGACACTCCTTACAAAATAAATTTATTGAAAAAGAAAAACAAAAACATATAACTCCTTACAAATTAGATCTAAAAAATAGACAAAGAAAACAACTCCATGAAAAACAGACTCTGTGAAATGGGAAAAAAATCAACAGGAAAAATCAATTTATTTAAAAGTTCAATGGGCCAAATACAAAAAGAACTAAAAGATGTAACTGAAGAAAATAATTCACAAAAAATCAGAAGTTAACAAATGGAAGTGAATAACTCAATGAAACATCAAGAATCAGTTAAGCAAAACCAAAAAAGTGAAAAAAAATTGAAGAAAATTTAAAATATCTACTTGGGAAAATAACTGTACTGGAAATTAGATCTAGGAAAGACAATTTTTTTTTCCCCTGAGGCTGGGGTTAAGTGACTTGCCCAGGGTCACTAGGAAGTGTTAAGTGTCTGAGACTAGATTTGAACTCAGGTCCTCCTGAATTCAGGGCTGGCGCTCTATCTACTGTACCACCTAGCTTCCCTAGGAAAGACA
Organism: Sminthopsis crassicaudata; assembly: GCF_048593235.1. Taxonomy (NCBI): domain Eukaryota; kingdom Metazoa; phylum Chordata; class Mammalia; order Dasyuromorphia; family Dasyuridae; genus Sminthopsis; species Sminthopsis crassicaudata. Next base: position 102,907,064 of record NC_133619.1, read on the forward strand.
ATTTTAAAAATTATTGGACATCCTGAAAACCATCCTGAAAAAAAGAGCCTAAACATCATCTTTCAGGCAATCATCAAGGGGAAGTCATCAAAGAAAACTGCCCTGATGTCTTAGAATCAGAAGGTAAAATAGTCATTGAAAGAATACATCAAGAACCTCCTAAAACAAATCCAAAAATGAAAATTCCAATGAATATCATAGCTAAATTTCAGAACTATTGGACCAAGGAAAAATATTGCAAGTAGCCAGAAAGAAACAATTCAAATCCTGAGAAGCCACAAGACGGATTACCGAGGACCTAGCAGGTTTCTGCTTAAAGAATCAAAGGATCTGGAATCTGATATTCTGAAAAGGCAAAGAAAATTAGAATGCAGAAAAGAATAAACTATTTTTCTAAACAGCATTTTCTGTCAGGGAAGAAAATGGACGTTCAATTAAATACCAAACTTGAAATTCTAAAAATAAAAGGAGAGATTAATAAAATTGAAAATACAAAAACAATTGAATTAATAAATAAAAATAAGAGTTGGTTTTATTAACAATAAAATAGGTAAAACTTTTGTTAATTAGATTAGAAAACAGAAAGAGGAAAATCAATCATTAGTCTCAAAAATAAAAAGGGAGAACTTTCCACCAATAAAGAACAAATTAAAGCAATAAGGAGTTATTTTGCCCAAATACATGTCAATAAATGTATGTCAATAAACCTAAGTGAAATGGAGGAATACCTACAAAAATAGAGATTGCCCAGATTAACAGAAGAGGAAATAAATTACTTAAATAGTCCCATTTTAGAAAATGAAATAGAACAAGCTATTATTCAACTCCTTAAGAAAAAAATCTCCAGGGCCAGATAGATTTACATTTGAATTCTACCAAGAATTAAAAGAACAGTTAACTCCTATATTCTACAAAATATTTGAAAAAATAGGGAAGTTTCTTATTAAAGTCTTTTTATGTCACAGACATGGTACTGATGCATAATGCTCGTAGGATGAAAATAAAGAAAGAAAACTATAGACAAATTTCACTAATGAATATTGATGTAAAAATCTTAAATAAAATATTAGAAAATAAATTACAGAAAGTCATTCCCAGGATAATACACCATGACCAAATAGGATTTATACAAGGAATGCAAGGGTGGTTCAATATTAGGAAAAAAAAAACTTTTAGCATAATTGACTATATCAATATCCAAACTAACCAAAAAAAAAACCCCATAATTATCTCAATAAATGCAAAAAAAAATTGATAAAATCTAACACCCATTCCTATTAAAAACACTAGAGAGTATAGGAATAAATTGACTTTTCCTCAAAAAGATCAGTAGCACTTATTTAAAACCATCAGCAAGCATCATATGAAATAGGGACAAACTGGAACCATTTCTAATAAGATCAGAGATGAAACAAGGTTGCCTAATATCAACATTACTATTCAATATTGTATTAGAATTGTTAGGTTTGGCAATAATAGAAGAAAAAGACATTAAAGAAATTAGAGTAGGTAATGAGGAAACAAAATTTTCACTCTTTTCAGAGGATATAATGGTATATATAAACAACTCCAGAGAATGAACAAAAACACTATTAAAACTATCCACTACTTTAGCAAAGTTGCAGGATACAAAATAAATGCACATAAGTCATCACAATTTTTATATATCTTCAACAAAGTCCAGCAGCAAGACAAAGAGAAATTTCATTTAAAATAACTGTTGATAATATAAAATATTCAGGAGTCTACCTGTTAAGGCAAAATCAGGAAAAATATGAACACAACTATAAAACACTTTAGATATAAATCAAATCAGATCTAAACAACTGGAAAAAATGTCAAGTGCTCTTGGATAAGGTGAGCAAATAAAATAAAAATCATAATACTATCTAAATTAACCTACTTATTCAGTGGTATACAATTCAAATTTCCAAGAAATGACTTTACAGATAAAGAATAAATAAAAACAAAATTCATCTGGAAGAAAAAAAGGTCAAGAATTTCAAGGGAATTAATGAAAAACATGCAAATGAAAGTAGCCTAACTCTTTCAGATCTAAAAGCAACGGTCATCAAAGCCATTTGTTACTATTAAGAAATAGAATAGTCAATCAGTGAAATCATTTAGGTTCATTGGACAAAATAGACAATGAATATGCTAATCTAATGTTTGAAAAACTCAAAGATCCCAGCTTTTAGGATAAGAACTCACCATTTGACAAAAACTGCTTGGAAAATCAAAAAGTAGTTTGGCAAAAGTTAGGCATTGACCCACACCTAATGCCATATACCAAGATAAAGTCAAAATGGGTTCATCATCTAGACATAAAGAATGATATTAAAAACAAATTAAAAGAACATAGGATAGTTTACCTCTCAGACCTCTGGAGGAGGAAAAAAATTTGTGATCAAAGAAGAATTAGAGATCATTATTGATCACAAAATAAATGTTTTGATTATATTAAATTAAAAAAAAGTTTTGTATAAACAAAACTAATGCAGACAAGATTAGTAGGGAAGCAATAAACTGGGACAACATTTTTTATTCAAAGGTTCTGATAAAGGACTCAGTTCTAAAATATATAGGGAATTGACTCAAATTTATAAGAATTAAAACCATTCTCCAATTGATAAATGGTAAATGGATATGAACAGACAATTTTCAGATGAAGAAATTGAAGCCATTAGTCATATGAAAAGGTGCTCTAAATCATTATTAATTAGAGAAGTGCAAATTAAGATAAGTCTGAGATACCACCACAGACATCTCAGATTGGATAAAATAACAGGATAACATAAGGACAAATGTTGGAGGGGATGTGAGAAAACTGGGACACTTGGTGGAAGTGTGAACTGATCCAACAATTCTGGAGAGCAATTTGGAGCTATGCTCAACAAGGTGTCAAACTGTGATCCAGCAGTTTTTCTATTGGGCTTATATACCAAAGAGACCTTAAATGAGGAAAAGGAATTCACATTTGCAAAAATGGTTGTGGCAGCCCTTTTTGTAGTGGTAAAAAAAAATGGATGCCCATCAATTGAAGAATGGCTGAATAAATTATGGTATATGAATGTTATGGGATATTATTGTTACATAAGAAATGATAAGCAAGATGAATTCATAGAGGCCTGGAGAGACTTACATGAACTGATATGAAGTGAAGTGAGCAGAACCAGGAGATCATTGTACACAGCAACAACAAAATTCTATGATGATCAACATCAACAATACTGGATGAGGACATATTCTGATGGAAGTAGTTATCTTCAACATAAAGAACATCCAACTCATTTCCAGTTGATCAATGATGGACAGAAACAACTACAACCAGAGAAGGAACACTGGGAATTGAATGTAAACTGTTAGCACTACTGTCTATCTACCCAGGTTACTTATACCTTCGGAATCCAATACTTAACGTGCAATAAGAAAATTGGATTTACACACATATATTGTATCTAGGTTATACTGTAACACATGTAAAATGTATGGGATTGCCTGTCATCTAGGGGAGGGAGTAGAGGGAGGAGGGGGATAATTTGGAAAAATGAATACAAGGGATAATATTATAAAAACATTACTCATGCATATATACTGTTAAAAAATATAATTATAAAAATTAATTAAAAAAAAAAAACTTTTCAAGGATCAGCTGAAATCTCACTTTCTGGAAGACATTTTCCCCCCAGCTTTCCTTACTCTTAGTGATAGATGTTAAATATATATATATATATATATTATATGTCCTGTTTTTCACTTGCTTTCCAGATTGTATATATGCATGCATTTAACATTCTATCTCTCCTGTATTAGAATCTGAACTCCTTGAGAGTAGGGACAACTTTTTGTTTTGTTTTGTTTTTCTTATTCTTCTACTTGCATCCCATGTCTTAACTTTATTTCTTGACATAAAATACTAGCTTTTTTAATGTTTTAAAATGTATTCTACACTTCAACTAAACAAGCAATCCTCAATATTTAGACTATTTTCTCTCTTTACCTCTAACTTTTGGAATCTTTTATCCCTAGAGTTCTGCTCAAGTTCCCCTATCTTCAAGAAGCATTTTCTCATTCTTTGAGTTGTTAGTAATACCTTTCCCACACTATTACTTTGAATTTATCTTGCATATATCTTGTACTTAGATTTATGTGACCATGTTTACCAGGAGAATGTAAGTACCTTGAGGGCAAGAGGGCAGGGCCTATCTCACTTTTCATTTGTATTCAAACACTTAGCACTTATTAAATGATTATTATATGCTGGTTGTTTTGCTTAAGCCTTCTAGAGAGAAGAATGTCTAATCATTAAAATCTATCATAATTTTCAAAAACACTCAGTTAAGAAAAAATTTTTAAGTATCTGTTTCATGCCAGATACCCTATAAACACTAAAGATGCAAAGCAAGTGAAAAACACAATTCTTCTGTTCAAAGAGTTCCTGATTTAATAAGCACTGAATGATTCAATGCTCTAGTGTTTAGTTAAGGGTAGCTATGAAAAAAATCAGAGTTCCTTGACTTATAAATCTAGTCACAAACATAAAGGTACCAAAACATGTTTCACTTTAAGAATTTTAATAACTGTATTTGATAAAATCCAACATCAATTCCTACTAAAAACGCTTGAGAGTATAGGAATGAATGGACTATTCCTTAAAATAATAAGGAGCATATATTTAAAACCTTCAGTAAACATCATATGTAATGGTGATAAACTAGAACCTTTCCCTGTAAGATCAGGAGTGAAACAAGGTTGCCCACTATCACCATTACTATTCAATATAGTACTAGAAACTCTAGCCTTGGCAATAAGAGCCGAGAAAGAGATCCAAGGAATTAGAGTAGGAAATGAAGAAATCAAATTGTCACTTTTCGCAGATGACATGATGGTATACTTAGAGAACCCCAAAGACTCTGCTAAAAAGCTATTAGAAATAATTCAGAATTTTAGCAAAGTCGCAGGATACAAAATAAATCCACATAAATCCTCAGCATTTTTATACATTACCAACACAATCCAACAGCAAGAGATACAAAGAGAAATTCCATTCAAAATAACAGTCGATAGTATAAAATATTTGGGAATATATCTACCAAAGGAGAGTCAGGAATTATATGAGCAAAATTACAAAACACTTGCCACAAAAATAAAGTCAGATTTAAATAATTGGAAAGACATTCAGTGTTCTTGGATAGGCCGAGCGAATATAATAAAGATGACAATACTCCCCAAACTAATCTATTTATTTAGTGCTATACCAATCAGACTCCCAAGAAACTATTTTAATGACCTAGAAAAAATAACAACAAAATTCATATGGAAGAATAAAAGGTCGAGAATTGCAAGGGAACTAATGAAAAAAAAGTCAGAGGAAGGTGGTCTAAGTGTACCTGATTTAAAGCTATATTATAAAGAAACAGTCACCAAAACCATTGGGTATTGGCTAAGAAATAGACTCGTTGATCAGTGGCATAGGTTAGGTTCACAGGGCAAGATAGTGAATAAAAATAGCAATCTAATCTTTGACAAACCCAAAGATACCAAATTTTGGGATAAGAATTCATTATTTGACAAAAACTGCTGGGAAAACTGGAAATTAGTATGGCAGAAACTAGGAATGGACCCACATTTAACACCACATACTAAGATTAGATCAAAATTGGAGGAACATGGGATGGTTTACCTCTCAGACTTGTGGAGGAGGAAGGAGTTTGTGTCCAAGGGAGAACTAGAGACCATTATTGATCACAAAATAGAACATTTTGATTACACCAAATTAAAAAGTTTCTGCACAAACAAAACTAATGCAAACAAGATTAGAAGGGAAGTAACAAATTGGGAAAAAATTTTTACAGTTAAAGGTTCTGATAAAGGCCTCATCTCCAAAATATACAGAGAATTGACTTTAATTTATAAGAAATCAAGCCATTCTCCAATTGATAAATGGTCAAAGGATATGAACAGACAATTTTCAGATGATGAAATTAAAACTATTTCCACTCATATGAAAGAGTGTTCCAAATCACTATTGATCAGAGAAATGCAAATTAAGACAACTCTGAGGTATCATTACACACCTGTCAGATTGGCTAAGATGACAGGAACAAATAACGATGAATGTTGGAGGGGCTGTGGGAAAACTGGGACACTGATGCATTGTTGGTGGAGTTGTGAAAGAATCCAACCATTCTGGAGAGCAATCTGGAATTATGCCCAAAAAGTTATCGAAATGTGCATACCCTTTGACCCAGCCATACTACTACTGGGCTTATACCCCAAGGAACTACTAAAGAAGGGAAAGGGACCTGTATGTGCCAAAATGTTTGTGGCAGCCCTTTTCATAGTGGCTAGAAGCTGGAAGATGAATGGATGTCCATCAATTGGAGAATGGTTGGGTAAACTATGGTATATGAATGTTATGGAATATTATTGTTCTATAAGAAATGACCAACAGGAGAAATACAGAGAGGCTTGGAGAGACTTACATCAACTGATGCTGAGTGAAACGAGCAGAAGCAGAAGATCATTATACACTTCAACAATGATACTGTACGAGGGATGTATGCTGATGGAAGTGGATTTCTTCAACATAGAGAAGAGCTAATCCAATTCCAATTGATTAATGATGGACAGAACCAGCTACATCCAGAAAAGGAACATTGGGAAATGAATGTAAACTGTTATTTTTACCTTCTGAATCCAATTCTTCCTGTGCAACAAAAAATTCGGTTCTACACACATATATTGTATCTAGAATATACTGTAATATATTTAACATATATAAGACTGCTTGCCATCTGGGGGAGGGGGTTGGGGGAGGAAGGGAAAAAATCTGAATAGAAGTAAGTGCAAGGGATAATGTTGTAAAAAATTACCCATGCATATGTACTGTCAAAAAATGTTATAATTATAAAATAAAATAAAAATTAAAAAAAAAAAAAAGAAAGTTATCTCTTCCTGAGATAAGGGATTAAAAAAAAAAGAATTTTAATAACTGAAAATCTAAATACAAATCATGGATAAATTAATTTTGCATATAAAATGATTCATTACAAAAGTTGGATTCAATTACATAGTGATCCCCTCTTATTCTTTTTACTATGATTTCATTATCAAAACCAATTTACATACTGTTCCATAAAAACAATTTTATCACTCTTAATAGAGTATATTGTCAGAAATAGACTTTATTTATGAGTCTTGGCCAGTACATTGTATTTGTTCATATATCTGCAGATCAGTTTGATTGCAAGTTTTTGAGGGCCAGGACTATATTTATTATTTACAATTTGCTTGATACATATTTCCTGAGAGTGCTTGGCAATCATATATTCAGATTAAATGGGTCCTAGATAGGGTTCCTGGAAGATTACTACCTCCTTGGGTATGGAATAATCTCTTGGGGCTTGGGAGCGGTCAAGAGAAATCCTCCTTGCTCAGGTAAATTTGAGGTATGCATATTTTGATTTTAATATGTAAAATTCACACTTATCCACATTGGCATAAGCATGGTTCAAAATGTTTAATTGGATGTAATGATAATTACATTAGTAATTGTCTTTAAAGACCAAAATAAGATATTAGAAAAATGAGCATATATGTATATGTATATTTATGTGTATATGAATACATATAGTATATGTATATACATACATATGTGTATGTGGATATAAACAGGCAATCAATAATATATTAATTTAGGTATTAGATTAATATCCTTATTAAGTGATTAAGCAAACAATGCCATTTGCCATGATATACAACTACTTTAGCTTTATGATAAGAATATGCTGAAAACACTATTTAAAGCTACTATGCTATAGCAATTGTGACACTAAGAAAGGATTCAGCTGGGATATGATAAGGGCTGCTTATCTGTAGTCAGCTTAAAAAGTAAATACCTTTGCTGTCACAAATGCATTCTTAATCATTTACTTTTATTTGTGAAATTAATTAAACAAGTAAGCTTACATGTTGACATTATTAGGTTTTTGACCCCTTTTCTTTAATGAAGCATGCTTTTCCTTTCTGAAGTAAAAATTCCCTTTGCCATGGCATATAAAGAGAAAAACAAAACAAAACAAAACAAAACAAACTTAAAATATCTAAAAGTTTGATTGATGATATTCAGTTTCCCAGAAATGTTATCTTTCTTTCAGCAGAATGTTTAGCATTCAGATCAGGGAATTTTACACATCATATAAAACTTGTTCTGTCATAACCGAAAGCTGGCAGACTTTTTCCCCCTACAATAAGAAATATAGGCTGTGCACAGTTTAAATTTCTGCAGACATTAAAGAGGGAATAAAAATAAGTTTAGTTGTTAGAGAAAAATATACTTCTTAGAAGCATTTATGATTCTATTGACGCTAGGGGAAAGAAAGCATTTGCCATGACAGATATCTTATAACTATTTGCACAGGAACTAAAGAGTCAATTTGCAAGTTGGTCTGAACCCAAACAGATATATTGTACATTTCCTCATAATGGTTTCTGATGATAAATCCATTGGGAAGAACCTAAATATAACAAATTTGAGAAGAATGTTCAATGTATTATATTTTATGAATTGTAGGGGTTTGTTTTTATTTTTTACTTGTGAATACGTTTCTGTTTTTTATGGAATAAAATAATTTTGTAGTTGGTCTAACTGAATCTCAGAAAATTGGATGCAGTGAAGAATATCTATTCCCATTTGGTATATCAGTGACCATGCTTGTCCCAAAAAAAACAGAACAGAAGCCCCAAGCAGAAATTTGATTAACTGACATATAATTCTCTAGAAAAATTTGCCCAATTTTGACACTATTTAATTTTAAGAGTATGCTTATGAATATTCTGAGAGCTGGATGGAAAAAGGTCAGTGAACATTTGAAGCAAAAATAATTTTTTATGTTTATGGAAAACAAATAAACCAAGTGATAAATTTTCAATAGCAAGTAGATCATAATTCACTTATCTTTTCATTATTAAGGTAATATTCAAGAATAATAAACCCCCCAATTTTAAAGAAAAAGAAAATCAAACAAATTTGTAAACTGAAAAAAACTTTCAATTTTATTTTTCAGATTCAGATTTTCATCGTTTTTATGAAAATTGTTTTTAGAGGTAACATAATTCCTCATAGCAATCTTTCCATCAGCCTCATTATTAGGAATTTTAGTTTTAATTGCCTTACTTAGCCACTAGATGGAAGTAGTAGCCCTTGTAATTTTTGTTAATGTCCCTATTCATATGTGTGTATGTGTGAGTTTGTGTGTGTGCGCATGTGCATGTGTACTGATCTATTCAACTAAAGAAACACTGAAATTGGTCAAGATGCAATTTCCCAAATGTATGTACAGAAAGGTAAAAATTGAGTAATTCATGCCATGGAAAATTACTGTTGTTAGGAAATGTCCATGCCACAGAAATGGCTAGTTAAAATATATCAACAGAAACCATACAATATTGTGACAGGTTTAGGAGGTATGGACAAAGCAATCTCAGAAACTCTGTTAAATCAAACTAAGAAAAAACATACTGATTTGTTTTCTGTCAGAAGGAGCTGAAAAAAGAAAACTTCTATCTACTTTCAACTCATAGGATATTTAATTATAAAAAGGAAACAAGCATTTTGATGAGTTTGTGATATATCTATATGTAAATATACACACACAATACATGGACATGTGTGTCTATATATAGGTATGTTTGAATATATGCAATGCTTTAACTATACATATGGATTTATTAGCCATTCATTTAATCCTTAACCATTACAAAGTTGTGGATTGTGTCTATATTGGCATTTTACTTATGACTTTAATAGTTCTCTTCTTTTCTGTTTTATAATCCATAAATTCCTTCAATGGATAACTCTGGGACCATCTCTTCTAGAAATTAATTCTCAAAAGCTCTAAAGGAAAATTCTTTTCTCCTTTCTCAACTTACTCACAGAACTTGCTATAAGTTTCTCCTTTGTGCTTATCACACTCTGCATTATAGCATTCTGATTTGTGTGTGGATTGATAATTTCTCAAGGAAAGGATCTTTCTTATATGACATGTTTGTATCCCCAATACCCAATGCAATGCCATGCCCATCATTGGAGCTTAATTATTGCAAACTGAATTGAAATTTTCTTCAAAAAGCATACACACACAAAGAGGTAGACAAGGAAGGATATTTGAAGAGTTAATATTAGTTATTAGTATACATAAATTACAAATAACAATTCTTACTATATTTAACATTAATTGATTGAAATATTATTGTGGTACAAATTAGTCAGATGATTAACTATATTCTTTGCTTTCACACTATGTAAGCTCTCTCTGAAAAAAAAATAAAATAAGATTAAACAGAAAATGGATAAATCTAAAGACTTAAACTTGGGTTAAAATTTAAAATAATAAATAAACAGTATAGGTGTGTCTGGATAACTGGATTTCTGAAAAAGATACTGAGACTTTAATGCACTAGATGTTCAATATGATTTAATCAAGTATACAATAAAGCAATCAATTAACAATATGAATATGCTGAATTAAGAGAATCAAGTATTCAGAAGTAAGTTGATTATTGTCAATGTATTTTCTATTGAAGTCAAATAACATTAATTATTTTGTGACTACATGAAAACCTTCAATTCTCAATTGCCAGATCTTCAGGATTATATTGATGAATTTGAAAGCCTCCAGCAACCAAAGTGGTGAATTGCCTCAAACTGATGCCATGTAAAGACAAGTTGAATCAATTAAAGAAAATCATTCTAGAGAAGAGAAACATAGAGGCACCTCTATGTTTTGTCATCAAATAAGTGGATATTTGTCATGCAGATGAAAAATTATATGTTTTCTTGACTTCATAGAGGCAAACTTCATAGAGGAAAACCAAGGACAGAAAATGTCAAAGGGTAAATTAATCTTGAAAAAAGGAGGGAAATTTCCTAACAAGCAGAGCTGGATAAAGTAGAATGGTTTGGTTGCCTGGATTTGTGATGAATTTTTCTAATTTTAGTACTCAATCAAAGCTTGGATAACAACTTGTCATGTATATTTTCAAATAAAAATATACATGCTCACATTATACATATACATTTGAACACACATATTAATACATATATACATGCACATAAACACATATATACATATACACATATATGTGTTCATGTTTCTGTGTCTATATCATTTTTTAAAGAAAAAATACATATTGGGCAAAAACATATATATATATATGTATATATATATATTAGAAAATAAGAATTAGCAGGGATAAAATATTCTATATTTATTTTCTCATTTTTCCTTCTACCTCTCTTATTTGCCTTTTAAAATGTTTTATGAACACTTTCAAACATATTTTGAGCTTGAGAACAATTTATCATTCTTTGAGATTTCCTGTGTGGATATTTTGTCCTCATCTGAGTTGGTGTTTTGGTCTTCTCTGTGATCAAGTAGCTGCAATTTGGAGGACACTATCTTGGCTGTTGGGTTGCCAATAAAATAGAAGATAGTGTTCCTTCCCACATGTTGGCTAGTGCCAGGACCTAACCCAGGCTAGCCAGTTCTGAGTGCTCTTAATTGTTCTTCTTGTATTTCATTCTAGTGTATTAAAATATCAGTATCTTTTTCAGAAATAGTTATCCAGGCATGCCTCTCCTCTTTGTTTATTATTTTAACTTTTAACCCAAGCTTAAGTCTTTAGATTTATTCCTTTTCTGTTTCATCTTACTTTATTTTTTTCATGAAGAGGGCTTACATAGTGTAAAAGAAAAGAGAATAGTTAATCATCTGACTAATTTGTACCACAAAAATATTTCAATCAATTTATGCTAAATAGTAGGAATTGTTATTTGTGATTTATGTATACTAATAACTAACATTAACTCATCAAATATCCTTCCTTGTCTACCACGTTGTGTGTGTATATTTTTTTAAGAAAATTTCAATTCAATTTGCAATAATTAAACTCCAATGATGGGCATAGCATTGCACTGGGCATTAGGGATACAAACATGTCATATAAGAAAGATCCTTCCCTTGAGAAATTACCAATCCACACACAAATTAGAGTGCTATAATGCAGAGTGTGATAAGCACAAAAGAGAAACTTAATAGGAAGTTTTGTGAGCAAGTTGAGAAAGGAAAGAAAATTTTCCTTTACAGTTTCTGAGAATTAATTTCTAGAAGAGATAGTACCAGACTTGTTGATTGAAGGAAGTTATAGATTTTAAAACACAAAAGAAGAGTAAGTAAAATGCCAATATAGACACAATCCACACCTTTGTGATGGCTAATTAATATCTACAGCTATAAATCTATATGTGTAGTTATAGCTTTGCATATACTCATACATACCTAATCACAGACACACGTGTATGTATTGTGTGCATATGTACATATAGATACATCACAAACTCATTTTTATAATTAAGTACCCTATCAGTTGAAAGTGGATAGAAGTTTTTTTTTTTTTTTTCAGCTCCTTCTGACAGAAAACAAATCAGTATGTTTTTTCTTAGTTTGATTTACCAGAATTTCTGAGATTGCTTTGTCCGTATCTCCTAAACCTGTCACAATATTATATGGTTTCTGCTGATATATTTTAAAAAGCCACTTCTGTGGCATGAACATTTCCTAACAACAGTAATTTTCCATGGCATGAATTACTCAATTTTTACCTTTCTGTACATATATTTGGGAAATTGCATCTTGACCAATTTCAAAACACAATTTTTAAGGCTACAGAAAGAGCTTCATTTTCTTTTCTTTCTTCTTTTTTTTTGTCTGTTCCTTTCTGGTGTCTTGTATTGATACTTAAAATTTTAAGAACCAAACAGAAAGCTCTAATCAAAACAAAACAACAATTCACAACTGAAATTTAAGCTTTTCTAGCTCAGCAACCAGTCATGGGCATAACTTTGGTATAAAAATTCCTCATTTTCTATCAAGAGCAAAGAATATATAAACAGGCTCCAAGAGTTGGCAGCTGAGTGTTTGTTAAAGGAACTGGAATAGGGTAGTTAAAAAAAAAAAAAAAAACTTTAGGAAAAGTTTACATTTTAATAACTAAACTAAATCTAGAAATCATGGCAACTGGTCACTAATTTCATGACTCTGAACAAATCGCATAACTTTACTTAGCTTCAATATTTTCATTTTTAAAATAGGAATAAATATAGCAACTAGTTTATTCTATTATGCACATTTGATGTTTTCCCTCTTTCTATCTTTCTATCTGTGACCCATCAGCAAATTGACTGATAATTAGTATTTACCCAGAACCTATGAAGTTCTTCCATTAAGGGGTATGGAAATATTGATCAGAATTAGTTTTCATACTGATGAGATCACAGATCCTTAAAATATTGAAATATGTAAACAAGATTATATAAAATAAGGTCTTATATGAAAAATAAAAGAGTTCTCAAGGTTCATTTAATTCTCTTTTAAATATTCTCAGTTTATAGATAAGGAATCTAAGACTTATAGTTGTCAAATGAGTGGGCAAAGTTCACATAAAAAGAGATTGGGATTTGAACACAAGTGAATACTCATTTATTTGCACACAAACATGTACACTTATATCCATGAGTCTATATATTATAAAAATTTGGGTAAATTATTTTTGCTTTATGTATTGTTTATTTTCTGTTAATTGTTTAGTCATTTATCTATATTTTGAAAGAGAAGAAAAGGACTGTGCACCTTACCAATAAATGTTAAACAACATTGTTAAATGTTAAACAATAGCAACTATATTCTAATTTGAATTATATGCCCTAAAAGTTTACCTGTGTTTATGATTCATATATGTGTATATGTGTATGCACACATGTATGTATATGTGTATATCCACAAGCATATGCACTTGTATATTGTATATCTGATGTGTGCACATGTATATATAACTATATGCACATACATATATACCCATATTCATGATAATATTATGTGAATATATGTATACTTTTTAGAAAAAAATCCTGTATTCATTGTAAAACAAATAGTAATTTAGAGAAAAGGACTACCTATGTGATACAAATAAAAATGATAATTTTAAATTATCTGCATATTTCTAATACAAAAGTATTTGAAATTATACAGGAGTGATACTTAGATAATACTGTCTTTATATGGTATTTGGAACTTTTTGTTTTATACCATATACAGTTTTGTGAATTATGTTAAAATCTTTAAAAAATTATCTATTTATGATAATGGACCTGGTGAATTGATTATTTTTGCCTTAATACAGGAAAGATGGAATTGTTGTTACTGCAGAGTGGTTGTGTCCACCCAGCTGAGAGATTTCCTGTTATTAATGAAAATGTCAGCAAGCAAAGAGGTGCCCTCTCTATACAAAAACATATCACTGGAGGTGAAACCTCAACTGTTTTAGTTAAATTTGTAATTATGTCTAAGCATTCAGAGACAAGAGCATAAGTGAAGCAAGGGCAAACACATCATTACCACTTGTGACCTATCCCAGCACCAAGAAAGAGAAGAACTAATTAAGGATCCAAGATATCATTGTCATAATGAGTTGTTCACAGCTCAGAGGAATAAAACAGAAAAGACAGGCATGAGGGGTAGGAAGGAACTCTTTTTGAACTTTTTCAGAAACCCAAAGGACAATATGGAATTGTCTTTTTAAAATGAATTAGCGGTATTGGCTCATATTTTTTTAAAAAATGATTCTCTTCCAAAGATCTTTTATTTTTAAAACTATGACATTTTAAACGTATCATGTGTGTGATTTTGTGTAATTACTGAAAGATTATTATATTTTGTATGTATATGCACACACATAAATATATATGTGGCTGCTAATGTTTGAATTTTACCCTGTTTACACACACACATACACACACACCCACATACACACACATACACACCAAATCAAATCAGTGATAGTATAAGTTCAAGTTCAGTTAAGCAACTTAAAAATGTTTTTGTTTGAAATTTTTAAATAATAAAAAAGAAATTTTGCTAGATTCAGTTATTAATTTGAGAGGGATAATTTTTAAAAAATTCATTATGACAATGCATATTTTGGCAAATCATCAAATGTTATGAAACAGAGGCTGAATTTTTGACTGTAAAGATTTAAAAAGTGATGCAGAAATGATGGGAATGTTAATTATGTGTATGTAAATTTAAAAATGAGTTTTGTATGTGTGTGTGTGTATATATATATATATATATATATATATATATGTATAGGAGATCTGGATGTTAAACATTTGCCAGAGTATCTCTGACAATGACAAATGGAATACCAGCATACTCATACTTGCACCCATATTGTTTCTTCATTTCACAAAAAAAAAAAAAAAAAAAAAAAAAGTATTTTTGTTTTGTTTTGTTTTTGTTTTTTGTTTGTTTGTTTTTGCACTGTAGCTTCTCCTATATCCACCTCATATGTAGGAATTCTTAATCTATCAGGAAAATTTTGATAAAGAAAAAAATTGATTTTGGTTTCCAAATATTGGATTTACTGAAAATTATTATAGAATTTGACTTTGGAAGAAATTATTTCCCCTTCCATTATTATCCATTCTATTCTTGTGAGTATTTAATTTTGCTAAGAGTTATTTGAATAGGTAAATCTCAAGGAGGAAATAACATTTGCAAAAACAAAAAGTAATATTGTTCATGGGTCATGCTATACATTCTTGGCATTACTCATAATCTAACATCCAAATATATCTTTAAGAAGCCAAAAATAGAAAGCCAAACTCAGTTCTTATATTTTAAATCATATTGTTAAATCATTTTCTTGGAGCATCCTGTTAATGAATCTATATAATTAATTAATCATTTGAAAATTCTGTTAGGTGTAGAATGTAACTACAACACATTTGGTATGTATTATCTAGGCATTAAGGAAAAAAAAAAGAACAACTAGTTAAATGATAAAATTGTAATTTTAGGACATCAAGGCAATTAACAGATCGGGTTAATCTCCAATTTCCTATCTTGAACTTTGGGTAAATATAGTAATATGTCTGGGTAAATATAGTAATGTGTCTCATGTAATTTTTTTCACTTATATTGTTAACTGCTTCTATCATAAAGCAAAAAGTAACTTTAACTTTAAAAGTAACTGTTTTGATTACAATAAGTCTCAATTAGTTCAAGGTCAATAAAGATATTTATTGTCCATTTGTTCAGTGTCAAAAAGTTATTTTTGTATGATACTATTTAATCTAAAACAAATTACAGAAGAGGATCTGATTTTAAAACTGTGCAATCTGAGTAAAATAGTGACAATAGTGATGCCCTTTATTCTTTTACATAGTTGATTATTTTCTATTCTTTAGGTGTAAATAAATGGCATATATATATATATATATATATATATATATATATATATGTATATATATCTCAATTGAATATAAGAGTATTGTATTGAAGTTTTAAGAAACATATCTATTTCTGTAACTATATTAGGGTTGGAATTCAAAAACATTTCTTAAATGAAACTATTGAAATTCCAATAATATCTTACATTATTGTTTTAAATATTAATGCATGACTTTATCCTTTTTTAACTATGAAAAGAAACAAATCAACAAGAAAACCCCAAAGATGTATCAGATTATTATTCCCTTCTGACACTTTTCTCATATTGTATCCAGCAGTGAGAACACTGAATAAACATAATTCACCATGTTTAAGACATTTGCAGCCTTTTGTGAGTTAGAATGCAATCTGCTGCTAATCATGTAAGTCCTAGAAATAGTCTTTGGAGAAAATCCTGTTTTCCTTCAAAATAGATAATTAGCTACAATGTGATTTATAGTTTTAATTGTTTAATCTAAGAAATAACTTGCTTCATATTTAAATTATGAAAAATAAGTCACATTGAAAATATTGTCTGACAATATGGAAATTCTAAATCAATACTAACCCACTTAAATTTATGACTTTGTCATTCCTATCAAATATATATATATATATATATATATATATATATATATATATATATATATATATATACATATATATATATATATATGTTGTTTATGTGCAGTGTGGAATTTTACTGCATAATAATCATTCTTTATAGTAGAGCTAGTAATAAAAATTTTAAAATGTCTTTTTAAATAATAAAATTTTTAAATTTAAACAAGGAAGGCAAAAAAGTGAGCTAATGGCTGCTTTGGAGCACAATTTTTTTCTAATAAGGAGGAGGGTTGCTGAGTTGGTCCTCAGAATGATAAAGTCAATGGGCTTAATTTACAATGGTATAAAACTTTAAAATCCCTTGATCTAAGATTGCAGAGAGTTGACAAGACTGTAGGAGCTCTTCTTGCTTTTTCATTACAATCAACACTAGTTCAAGCCTTTAAATGGATTTTGGAGTGACAGAACCCACAAATATTTGGAGTGTAACAAATTTCTAGCAAAAGATATCTTGGAACAATTTCAGTAAAGGCCTGTCTCAATTGGGCAGATGGGGAATGTGGGCTAACTCGGGCATATTATAGAAAGTCCAGGGCAGAGAAGCCCCACATAGGGAATGTAGTGTGAGGTTCTTAGTCAAAATAGAGCAGTGCTGGCTACTATTTCTTGGTTCAGAAGGTCAATGGATCAACCTAGTAGCTCTGAGACCTCCAGAATAACTAAAGAAGGCAAATAGTGAACAGTTAAATCCGATCATAACAGGTAGGACTTGGCCAGGCCCATCCAGTGCAGGGGAAATCTTGCAGTGCCACTGGCCTCAAAGCAGTGAGAAACTCCTTTCATCCTCTAGAGAAACTTGGGACAATCTCTCCTGTGTTCTAGGAACAGACTTCAAAATTTTAAAATGAGCAAAAAAGCAAAGAACATTGACCATAGGTAGCTATTATGGAATAGGGAAGCACAGAATTCAAATTCTGAGGACACTAAAGGCAAATACATGCAGATGAAATGTCAAAGGTGGATATGAACTGGCCTCCAACTGAAAATGCTCTTTTAAAAGAATTCAAAAAGGATCTTAAAAGAAAATTAGAAGGGAAAAAAAGAGAAAGAAGAAAAATAGAGAGCTCTACAGAAGAATTTAGAAAAAGAAACATAGAAATTGACTGAAGAATATAACCACTTAAAATGCATTTGGTAAAATGAAAAAAATATATAATATACATTATCCCCTATATATATGCATATATGTACTGAAGAAAACCATTTCTTAAAAATAAATTTAGCAAAATGGGAAAAGAAAAAAAATAAATCATTGAAAAATAGAATTGGTGAAATGGAAAAGAGAGCAACTCTTAAAAAAAGAAGTTTACTGAAATGAGTGATCCATCCAACAACAAAATAACTCCTTTAAATGCACAATAAGACAAATTTAAAAAGGAGTTTAAAAAAGCTAACCAAAGAAAATAATTCACTAAAAATTAGAATTGGATAAGTGGAGTAAATGACTCAATGAGACATTAAGAAGCAATGAAACAAAACCCCAAAAGTGGGGAGGAAAGTAGGAAAAAATGTAAAACACTTCATCACTTCATTGGAAAGACAACTGCCTTGGAAAATCCATCCAGGAGAGACAATCTAAAGATAATTGGACTATGTGCAAACAACAATTTAAAAAGAGCCTGAAAAACATATTTCAAGAAATCATCAAGGAAAATTGTCTTGATATCCAAGAATCAGAGGGTAAAAACAAACAAACAAACAAACAAACAAACAAAACCAAAAACAAAAACAACAACAACAACAAAAATCATTGAAAGAATCCAATGAACACATCTTGAAAGAGACATCTGTAATATTCTGGGTTTGCTTTCTGTAGGGCCTCCAAATGGGCCTTGGTTTTTAGCAGAATAATCACCACAAGAATAGTCAGGGTCCAAAGTCTTTATTGTCTCCTTTAGCCTCCCAATCTGGGTCAGCAGTCTCAGCCAGTCATCCAGTCAGTCCTCTACACATCTCAACGTCATGTCCTGCTTTCTAGAGCCCCTAAGTTTGAGTGACAGAACATATTGTTGCTTTCTAGAGCCCCCACTCAGGGTGGATTAAAATATAGTGTCCAGACTAGCTCTGGAGGATTTAGGGACCAGCTCGAATCCTTGGTCTTCTCTTCTATGGCTGTTTGTCCCCAATTTATATAGCTATAACAGTTCATTCATATTAAATCAATTCATCATATTGAGTATAAGCCATCATTATATCACTAGGTAACCATTATTTGTTGTAAGATTAAATCAATCATACAGAACTAGAGAACTATTAATCACCATGCTAAACTAGATAACCATTGTCTTATCAATTCCACTGAGTTAACACCTTGTAAGAATCCTTGATTCAAGGATATTTCTCCAGAGTTCTATCCCATTACAACATCAAAATATTCTAGGAATATTGAATTATCAGATCAAGGAGAAAATACTAAAAGTTGCCAGAAATAAACAATTCACATATCAAGGAACCACAATCAGAATTACTCAGAATTTAGTAACTTCCACTTTAAAAGATCAAAGAACCTGCAATATGATATTCTGGAAACCTATGTTTTTAAAGGTTAAAATGTTTACATTCCTATATGGGAAGATGATATATGTAACACTTAAAAACTATATATTTGATAGGGGCAATCTGAGAGTGGATAGGTATAATGTGATTTTGTGATGATATAAAAAAAATATTTATGAAAAAGTGATTGTTCTAGAAGAAGAGGAAAAGAGAGGTAATGGGGTAAATTGTATCACATGAACAGGTAAAAAAATTCCATTATAATTGAGGGAAAGAAGGTAGGGGGATAAGCATTTTTAAGGCTTAATCTCATTGGATTTGGCTCAAAGAAGGAATTATTTTACCTGTTTTGTTTGATATACAAACTTATGTCACCCTATAGGGAAGTAGAAGGGGAAAAGAGAAAAGAAACAAGGAGGTTAATAAAAGGGAGAACAGAAGTAGAAAAGAAACGGTATTAGAAAGGGAGAGGGACTATAAAAGGGGAGGGCTGTTTCAGGGAGATGATGGTCAGAAGCAAAAGGCTGATGAGAAGGAAATGGGGGAAAAGAGAGAAAAAATATATATAATTTGGGGAAAATAGGATGGCAGAAATAGAGAGTTAGTAATTTTAACTGAATGTGAATGGGATGATCTCTCGCATAAAATACAGGGGATAGAATGAATTAAATGCCAGAATCCTAAAATACACAGTTAACAAGAAATGCATTTGAAGCAGAAAGATACAGATAGATAAAAGGTAAAAGATTAGAGCAGAATGTATTATGCTTTAGCATAATTAAGAAGGGCTAAAAAAAAGAAAGAAAATAAAGACCAATCACCCTAATATATATTAATGCAAATATTTTATATAAAATATTAACAAAGAGATTACAGAAACTTATCAGCAGGATAATATACTATGACCAAAATGGAATTTATGCCAGGAATGCAGGACTGGTTCAATATCAGAAAAAAACTAATAGCATTATTGATAATATCAATAACGAAATTAACGTAAATCATATGATTGTATGAATAGATGCCAAAAAAGCATTTGACACAATTTCAACATCCATTACTGTTAAACTCACTAGAAAGCAGAGGTTTCCATAAGATGATAAGTAGCATCTACCCAAAGCCATAAATAACCAACAAATGTAATGGGGATAAATTAAAATGTTCCCTCCTAAGATTGGGGGTGAAATAAAATTGCCCATTAACACCACTAATGTTCAATATTGTATTACAAATATTAGCTTTAACCATGAAAGAAGAAAGAAATTAAAGGAATTGGGGTGGATAATGAGGAAACAAAATTATTATCAGCAAATAATATGATGGTATACTCAGAAAATTCTAGAGTATCAACTAAAAATTATTAGAAATAATTAATCACTTTAGCAAAGTTTCAGGATACAAAACAAACCCATAGAAATAATCAGCATTTCTATATGTTACCAAGATCAGCAACAAGAGACACAAGGATAAATCCCATTTAAAATATTTATAGATCATACAAAATATTTGGGAATCTACCTGCCAAGACAAAGCATGGAACTTTACACAAACACACACACACACACACACACACACACACATTTACATATATATATATATATATATATATATATATATATATATATATATATATATATATAAAGAGAGAGAGAGAGAGAGAGAGAGAGAGAGAGAGAGAGAGAGAAACACTTTCCCTACAAATAAAGTTAGGTCTAAACAATTGGAAGAATGTCAAATCCTTATGGGCAGGCTCAGCTAATATAATAATAACAATGATAATTGTACCTAAATTAATCTACTTATTTAGTGCCATATCAATCAACCTGCATTACATTTTTTGGCTACAAAAATAATAACAAAATACATCTGGAAGAATAAAAAGTCAAAAATTTCAAGGGAATTAATGAAAAAAATGCACAGGAAAGTGGTCCAGCTGTTCCAGACCTAAAATTATAATATAAAGTGTCAGTCATCAGAACCATTTGCTACTAGCTAAGAAATAGAGTAATTGATCAGTGGAATAAATGAAGTTCATCAAACACAATGGTCAATGACTATTAGATAATCTACTGTTTGATAAACCTTAAGATTCTAGATTTGGGGGATAAGAAGTCAATATTTGACAAAAAATGTTGGGTAAATTGGAAAATAGTGTAGCAGAAACTAGGCATTGATCAACACTGAACACACAATAGCAAGATAAGGTTGAAATGGGTTTATGATTTAGACATAGAAGGCGACAATATTAGCAAATTAGGATAAGGCATAATGTACTTCTTAGATTTGTGAAGAATAAAGGAATTTATGGTCAAAGAAGATTTTTAGATAACATTATGAAATGCAAAATGGATTATTTTCAATATGTTAAATTAAAAAGGGTTTGTGCAAACAAAATCAATTCAGCCAAGATTGGAAGAGAAGCAGCAAACTGGGATATTTTATTATTATTATTATTATTATTATTATTATTATTATTATTATTATTATTATTATTTTACATCTGAGGGTTCTGATAGAGGCCTAATTTGTAAATATACAGAGAACTGATTCAAATGTTTAACTATACAAGCCATTACCCCATTGATAAATAATTATATAGTATGACCAAACAGTTTTCACATAAAGAAATTAAAACCATTTCTAATCATATGAAAAAAAATCTCTAAATCATTATGGATTAGAGTAATGCAAATTATGACACTTCTGAGGTAGCACATCATACCTCTCAGGTTGGCTATTACAGAAAAAGAAAATGATAAATGTTAAAGGAGGTGCAGAAAATCTGGGACACTAATACATTGTTGGTGGAGTTGTGAATTGATTCAATCATTCTGGAAAGCAACTTGCAGGGGCTTTGCAGAGGGGAATGTTGAATGCATACCCTTTGATCAATGATTTAAAATATCAATATCCTGAGTATGTATTCTAAATAGATGAAAAAGGGTAAGTGACCCCACATGTGCAAAAAATGTTTGTGGCATTTTATAGTGGTAAGAATTGGAGACTGAGTGGATGTCGATCAGTTGAAGAAAGACTGAATAAGTTCTAATATATGAATGCTGTGGAACATTATTTTTCTATAAGAAATGAAAAAATAATCACACAAAAGTGGCCTAACTGTGCCAGATGTAAAAGTATTAAAGCCTTATTCATCAGAACCTTTTGATACTGGCTAAGAAATAGAGTAATTAATCAGTGAAATAAGCTAGGTTCACAAGCAGCTGATTTCAGAAAGGCCTGGAGATATTTACATAACCTGAGGCTAAGTGAAGTGAGTAGAAACAAGAGAACATTGTGCACATTAACAACAGTATTTTATGATTATCAGCTGTGATGGCTTTGTCTCTTTTCAAGAAGGAGGTGATTCCCAGCCAATTCTAATAGACTTGTGATGGAAAGAGTCATCTACACTGAAAAACATGACTCCCCAACCTGAATGTGGATGCCAACATAGCATTTTTAACTATTTTTGTTATTTGGTTGATTGGTTTTTCTTTATTATTTTGCCCTTTTGATCTGATTTTTATTGAGCAGCATGATAAATATGGAGATATGTTTAGAAATATTGCACATGTATCACTTATATTGGATTGTTTGCTGTGTGGAGGAGGGAGATGGAGAGGGCAGGAGAAAAAATTGCAACACAAGATTTTTCAGAGTTTAATATTAACAATTATCTTTGCATGCATTTAAAAAATGAAAAAAGCTATTATTTTGACAATAACTCCTTGATTGTTAATTGTCTAAAACATTAAGATATGATCCAAAAGAAAAAAGTGGGGATTTTAGATTCCAATAAGGTTCAAGAACTAAAATATATCAATTTTCATTCATTTTATATGTTGTACTCTGTTCAGGAAAGCACAGATTTTTATAACCTATTATACAAATCATAGGATCACAACATAATATCATTAAATTAACCATAAATCATTTTACATAGGCAGCCTAGCTCAGAATATAGAATAGTCAAAGTAATACTGATGATCAAGAAAATTAGCCATTCCCTTAAGGCTTAAATGAATTGGATTATATTATATTGCATTATACAAGTATTAGGGAAAGTAATATGATATTGTTCATACTTCCTCTTAACCTGATAGAAAGCCAATTGCTATCTGACAACTATGTTAATCTATTCTTTTAGCCTACTGTACTTGTTCAGACCAGAAATTACTTAACCTTTTATATATTCTGAAATTATTTATATCTACATATGCACACCAACCTATACACATAGGTATATATGTACATAAATAAAAACATATGCATGTACACATATACAAATATTCCAAAAGTTATCTTAAACTTTATTTTTATCTTTAGGATGGGAATTTTATTTTTGTTGAATTGAAATCAATTTAATTTTTCTCAAATGTAAATTCATTGTTAAACATTCTTACATAGATTATTTACTAATAATTTATTGAATTGCACCAGTAGAGGGAAATAGCAGTTTGTCAACATGGCTGATGATTAAAAGGAAAGCAACATGTAGTCATGGGCTGATCTCCAGAAGTGAAAATTCTACAAACCATTAGACTTAGCAATTGCGATACCTTTGGAGTAATTCTGGAAATGCCCACATAATGTAAAAATCTAATGGAATTTTTTTTCTGTTTATTTATTTTTTTTTATTATATATATATATATATATATATATATATATATATATATTTTATAATATTATCCCTTGTATTCATTTTTCCAATTTACCCCCCCTCCCTCTATTCCCTCCCCCCGACGACAGGCAATACCATACATTTTACATGTGTTACAATATAGTCTAGGTACACTACATGTGTGCGAATATCACTTTCTTGTTGCACAATAAACATTAGAATCCGAAGGTACATGCTACCTGGGCAGACAGATATTAGTGCTAACAATTTACATTCCCCTCCCAGTGTTTCTTCTCTGGGTGTAGCTATCTCTGTCCATCATTGATCAACTGGAAGTGAGTTGGATCTTCTTTATGTTGAAGATTTCCACTTCCATCAGAATACATCCTCATACAGTATTGTTGTTGAAGTGTACAGTGATCTTCTGGTTCTGCTCATTTCACTCAGCATCAGTTGATTTAAGTCTCTCTAGGCCTCTCTATATTCCTCCTGCTGGTCATTTCTTACCGAGCAATAATATTCCATAACCTTCATATACCACAATTTACCCAACCATTCTCCAACTGATGGACATCCATTCATCCTCCAGTTTCTAGCTACAACAAAAAGAGCTGCCACAAACATTTTGGCACATATATGTCTCTTTCCGCTCTTTAGTATTTCTTTGGGATATAATCCCAGTAGTAGCGCTGCTGGGTCAAAGGGTATGCACAGTTTGATAACTTTTTGGGCATAATTCCAGATTGCTCTCCAGAATGGCTGGATTCTTTCACAACTCCACCAGCAATGTATTAGTGTCCCAGTTTCCCCACATCCCCTCCAACATTTGTCATTATTTGTTCCTGTCATCTTAGCCAATCTGATAGGTGTGGTATCTCAGAGTGGTCTTAATTTGCATTTCTCTGATCAGTAGTGATTTGGAACACTCTTTCATGTGAGTGGATATAGTTTCAATTTCTTCCTCTGAGAATTGTCTGTTCATATCCTTTGACCATTTATCAATTGGAGAATGGTTCGGTTTCTTATAAATTAGGGTCAGTTCTCTATATATTTTGGAAATGAGACCTTTGTCAGAACCTTTGTTTTTAAAAATATTTTCCCAATTTGTTACTTCCCTTCTAATCTTGTTTGCATTAGTATTATTTGTACAGAAACTTTTTAGTTTGATGTAATCAAAATCTTCTATTTTGTGATCAATAATGATCTCTAGTTCTCCTCTGGTCATAAATTCCTTCCTCCTCCACAAGTCTGAGAGGTAGATTATCCTCTGTTCCTCTAATCCATTTATTATCTCCCTCTTTATGCCTAAATCATGGACCCATTTTGATCTTATCTTGGTATATGGTGTTAAGTGTGGATCCATATCTAATTTCTGCCATACTAATTTCCAGTTTTCCCAACAGTTTTTTCCGAATAATGAATTTTTATCCCTAATGTTGGA
Organism: Sminthopsis crassicaudata; assembly: GCF_048593235.1. Lineage (NCBI taxonomy): Eukaryota > Metazoa > Chordata > Mammalia > Dasyuromorphia > Dasyuridae > Sminthopsis > Sminthopsis crassicaudata. Next base: position 102,932,578 of record NC_133619.1, read on the forward strand.
ATCTTTGGGTTTGTCAAAGATTAGATTGCTATAGATGTACCCTTTTTTGTCCTTTGTATCTAATCTGTTCCACTGATCTTTCTGTTTATTTTTTAAATAAATCTCTGGTCAAAACTTACATAGACAAAAAGTGCACTGCTCTCCCTTATCCTTTTGCTTTTCATCTTTCAGAGAAACAGAGTCTTTTCTAGTGAATCCTGTATTCTTAGCATGTCCATTAAGCTTCAGCTTCAGTATGTGTCCTTCCAATAAATAATCTGAATTAATTTTCTTAAGTATTGACTGATTTGATCTCCTTTCTGGCCAAGAGATTCTCAAAAGTCTTCTTAAGGACAACTATTCAAAAGTGTTGATTTTGCAGCACTCAGTTTTGTTGTTGGTGGTGGTGTTTTTTTCGTTTGTTTGTTTGTTTGTTTTGTTTTGGTTTTTTTTGAGTTCAACTTTTATGTATTCATGTATTATTTCTGGAAAACCATAAAATTGAGTATATGGAATTTTGTCAGAGAACTATTCCCTTTTATAGTTATCTGTATAATATATCTATCTGATCACTATGTAGCTAGTATGAATACTCACACACACACACACACACACACACACACACACATATAAATGAGACAGAGAGAGAGAGAGAGAGAGAGACAGAGAGAGAGAGAGAGAGAGAGAGAGAGAGAGACAGAGAGAGAGAGAGAGAGAGAGAGACAGAGAGAGAGAGAGAGAGAGAGAGAGAGAGAGAGAGAGAAAATGAATGTAGGACATGGTTGCTAGAAAAGTTTATGATATATATTTTCACTTTTTAATATTAATTTATTTTAAAATAAATATAAATGAGTAAAAAAAGCAAATTAGAAAAAGAAAGAGAAAAAGAAACAAAGCAAAACAAAACATTGTCCTTTAAAATATATAAGAATAAATTTCCATTTCAAGAAATCATATATATTAATAGAAGATAGTATACTCATGAGTGTATATCTTTTTTGCTGCCTTGTATGTTATTCTTTTGTTTTTTCCTGTGTACTTTTTGCTTCATTTCATTTTTATCCTTTTGTCTCTCCTACCTATGTTAAGCAGACAACAATTAAGCATGGATATATTTACATATATACATATATCTAGCTATCTAGAAATAGTTATGCCTATACACAGACCCATATACATACATATATCTATGTAACACAAGCATATACCTAAATGCATATGTATACACATATACAGACACAAATATATATATATATATGTAAACATGCATCTAAAATTAATATATCTGACATAATGTAGAGTTCTCATTTTATCAAATCTTTTAAGTTACAGTTTGTCTGAGATCAGTGATTATTAGTCCCAATTTTTTCTAATAAATAAAGATAATTTTATTCCTGATCCTTGTGTTTGTGTATGCTTTTTATTTTCTATCACTGCTGTCTTCTGCTTTTTTTTCTACTCCTTACCATGTGTTGCTATCACCAAAACTTCCCTCCTTCCCTATAGATCCCTTTCCCATTAATCTACATCTTATGACTCTCTCATTAATCTAAACAACCTTACCCCAAATTGTTCTATCACCCCTTGTTTCTTTGTAGTTTTTAGAGAGTGCTAAACCCTTCTTCATATATCTATATCTATCCATAGCTATTTCTATATTGCATAATTCCCTATTTAATTCATTCCCAATGTATCTTTTCATCATTACCAATTTTCCTCCACCATTTTATATTTCTATCATTTCTTCCTCTGTACTTCATTCATATAGCATAATTACTATTTTTACCTTTACATAGACCTTCTTGCTGTTTAGTATTAAATAATACTCAGCTCTGTTCCAATCTTTCTTTTAAACTACCTAATTATTTATGTCAGTTTTAGACATATGGTTTAAATTTTGTCATTATTAAGTCCCTTGATATTAGTTTCTATTGTTGGCTCCTATTTGTTAAATATTGTATGGAGTTCAAGTTTGGTTGAGACAAAAACCTTAGTATATGCAAGACAGTTTAATGTTCTTTTCTTCAAAGTTATGGTTAATTTTGCTGGATATAATATTTTTGGCCACAGTCCTGGGTCTTTGGATAGTTGATATATGCTATATCAGACTTGAGGCTATTTATGGTTGTAGTTAACAAACTATAAAATTCTAATTGTCCCTTAACCATATTAAAATGTTTAAGTTTTTGTTCTCATTTTTCTCATTGATCTGGATGTTTTGAAATTTAGCAGTAATATTTCTATGTGTTTTCTTGTAAGATCTCTTTAAGGTGGTAATTTTTGGTAGTTCTACTGTCTCCTTTTGTTTTATCATTTCAGGACAATTTTTTTTTCTTTGATTCGTTCATGTATTATTGTATCAAGGTTCTTTTTTGCCATAGCTTTCAGGTAGTCCAATTATTCTTATGCTTTATCTACACCATCTGTTCCTCAGATCTGTTATTTTTCTGTTCTTCTAATTCTATTTCTCCTTCCATTAAATGCTTTTGTTATTTCTTGGTCTTTTATAGTTTCATGGGCTTCCCTTTTCCCATTTCTAATTTTCAAAGAATTATTTTGTTCTTTAAGATTCTGGATCTCCTTTTCTAGTTGGTTTACTTTCTTTTCATAATCTTCTTTTTTTTTTTTCCAATGGTTCTTATTTTTTCTAGCTTTTCCTCAATCACTCTCATTTGATTTTTAAAGTTTTTGAGTACTTCTATAATTCCTTTATGGGCAGGTGGACATTTACATTTATTCTTTGGAATAAAAGGCTTTTTTAACTTTAATTTTCTCCCCTGAAGATGAACTCCTCTCTTCTCTACTCCCATTTTAAGCTTCTATGATTGGGTTATTTCTTCTTTGTTCTTTTTTATGAGAATTATTGCTGTAAGACTCCTAATTTGGGGTAGGAAGATGGTGTCTCTAGAATCACTTCAGTTCTTCCCTCTGACCAGGAATACCAAACTAACACTACATTTTGCAAGTTCACAAAGACAGTAGTGTCCGTGACTCACTTTTTGTACTCACAAGCTTTGCTTGTTTCATCTCATTTATGTCTCCATTTCAGCACTACAACTCAGCCTAACATTCCTTATCAGGAAAGGTTCTCTCAGTTGACTAGAAGGTAAAAGTTCCCATGGTTGTTGCTGAGGCTTCCTCCAAACCCATTTAGCTCCGTGGCTCCCTGCTTGCTGTTTCTTTATAAATAGCCTTCAAATACTTGAAGGCAGCTATCTCTTCCATTGCTTAAATAACCTCCAATTCCTTAATAGAAAAACTGATATTCAAACATTTTAGAGTTTGCTATGTTGAAGAATATTGTATATTTTTTCTAATCTTAAAGTTGTAGCCACCCAGGGCAATCCATGAGTTGTCAGATTTTTGTCTCAAGATAGGGAAAATTTCCTAATGATTTGAACTGTATCCAAAAATGAAACCTAATGATTTAGGAGAGATAGTAGATTTCTCATTTCTCATCAGTAAAGATAGCTAGGATATCTCTATCTCTATCTCTATCTCTATCTATCTATCTATCTATCTATATGTATATATATGTATATATAGATATAGATATAGATATATAGATATATATAAATGAAGTGAAACATAGTCATGTTTAAAATTTACCAGATCTCCCTTTGCAGGGCAACTGTGGTTTTCTGAATTTATCTGTACTATTTCTTAGCTTCAAATATATATATACACATATATACACATATATACATATACACACATGTATCACCCAAAACACTGTATTGGCTAGGTGTAAATTATATATACTTTAACACTAGGTATCCAATCAATAAAGTGTTTTCTAAACTAATTATAATTCCATATTCTTCTTAACTGCCTCATACATGTCTTATATTAGCATTCCATTAGATATAGCAGAAATTTGTCAGAATGAAAGAAAAATAATTTTTAGAAATGTTAAGAGAAATCATGAAATTCAGCAAACTACATCACTTTAAAACCCCTATTATTTCAGCTACTGGATTGATACTTTATTGTTATAGTCATGACAGTATTAATATTTTGCATTAACTACTTTAACTTCAAAAATTCTGTATTTGCTACACATCTATTTCTATCCATAAGCAGAAGCTGTAGAAAAAAATTCTTAATGATAAAAGGGGGGCACCATGAATTATTTAAAGTGAATCACCTTTTATAACCCCCCTCAATTTTTCATAAACTGTATCCTATTCTATTTGATATTTTATCTAGAGTCTTAATGCAGAATAAGTCATGGAAATCTTTAAAAATCCTAAAAACCTTTTAAGGTACATGGTTCCTGTATTCTGTGTAACTCTTTGAAAGGTTGTATTGATATTCTGTAATTATTTTTGCTTCAGTCTTCAAAAAAGATGCTAGGGGCTTTGAAACTTCAGGTAATTAATACAAAGTTCCAGAAGCTTTGAACTTTGCAAAAACATCTGTTTTGAAAGATAAAATTTTGTCTTCCCTTTCTGACATGTCAGAATGTCTGATTAAAGTAACATGTATGTTTATATTTCTAACGCCCATGTTCTTACCTTCTCATTAAAAGCTTTTTGATGTGCTGTACTCAAATTATTAGATTGTTTATTATATTACTTTTCAGGTCATCACCCATGGAATGTTATGCAGGCTCATTTTTTTAAAGGTTAGCAACTTTTCCGTGGAATGCCTATCCAATTCTGAACAAAGCTCCCTTGATTAAAGTTAATTTTTACATAGTTCTCATCTTTTCACATTCACTGAATTTTCCATATAATATCACTTATCCCATTGCTGCTCCAATGGGATATCTTTTTTTTAATTAATTTTATAATTATAACATTTTTTGACAGTACATATGCATAGGTGATTTTTTACATAATCCTTGTACTCCTTTCTTTTCCGAATTTTTCCCCTTCTTCCCTCCACCTTCTCCCCTAGATGGCAGACATTCCCATACATATTAAATATGTTATAGTATATCCTAGGTATAATATATATGTGCAGAACCGAATTTTGTTGTTGTTGTTGTTGTTGTTGTTGCAAAGGAAGCTCCAATGGGATATTTTGATCAGTGTTAAATATCATACATTGGCATATTATTTATTTTACAATGATTTTTCACAACAATTCTTCCAACAATATAATTCAATGGTCTTTAAAGTCTCTGTCAACTATTTTCATCATATTTTTCTGTGTCCTCATTAAGAACTATGAATTTCTTTTTTTTATTGAAAACAAAGTCACTTTATTATAAAAATTTTTGACAGTATATATTCATGAGTAATTTTTTTTTATAACATTATCCCTTGCAATCATTTTTTCCAAATTATCCCATCCCTCTCTCTACTCCCTCCCCTAGATGACCAGCAATCCCATACATTTTACATGTGTTACAGTGTAACCTAGATACAATATATGTGTGTAAATACCATTTTCTTGTTGCACATTATGTATTAGATTCCGAAGGTATAAGTAAACTGGGTAGGTAGACAGTAGTACTAACAATTTACATTCACTTCCCAGTGTTCTTTCTCTGGGTGTAGTTGTTTCTGTCCATCATTGATCAACTGGAAGTAAGTTGGATCTTCCTTATGTTGAAGATATCCACTTCCATCAGAATACATCTTCATACAGCATTGAAGTGTACAGCGATCTTCTGGTTCTATTCATTTCACTCAGCATCAGTTGATGTAAGTCTTTCCATACTTCTCTGAATTCCTCCTGCTGGTCATTTCTTACAGAGCAGTAATATTCCATTACCTTCATATACCATAATTTACCCAACCATTCTCCAATTGATGGACATCCATTCAACTTCCAGTTTCTAGCCACTACAAAAAGAGCTGCCACAAATATTTTGGAACATACAGGTCCCTTTCCCCTCTTTAGTATTCTTTGCGATATAAGCCCAATAGCAGCAATGCTGGATCAAAGGATATGCACAGTTTGATAACTTTTTGGGCATAGTTCCAAATTTCTCTCCAGAATGGTTGGATTCTTTCACAACTCCACTAACAATGTATTAGTGTCCCAGTTTTCCCACATCCCCTCCAACATTCATCATTATTTGTTCCTGTCATCTTAGTCAATCTGACAGGTATGTAGTGGTATCTCAGAGTTGTCTTAATTTGCATTTCTCTGATCAGTAGTGATTTGGAACACTCTTTCATATGAATGGATATAATTCCAATTTCATCGTCTGAGAATTGTCTGAAGAACTATGAATTTCTAATGCATGTTGAGGTTCCTCAATGATTTGAAAAATAACTAGCCAGTGGTTTTCTTTTTTTATTTATCTTGTTTCTCCAATGTTCACATTATTATGACTTCCTTAATCTCACATTTATTTTATGTCCCCCAGGTCTAAATTTAATTTCCAATCCATTTCAGTCACATTCTTGGACAGTCACATCCCTGAAATGACCATATATCTCACTTTCCTCCATAGTAAGATTAGAGGAATGATTTATTCTTATGTACTGAGTTCTTCCTTTCTATCTTCTTTTCTTTTTGATACCAAAGGTAATAGTCTGTGGAACTCTGTTTCTTCCTTCAACTGATTTTTTGAGTTTCAATTTTTAAAAAGCCATGTGACTGAAGTTGAACTTGTTAAAGGCTAGATGTCTTCTAAATACTGGGAAATGAATGTAAACTCAATTCATAAAACCACATAAGTCATTCCACCAATTGAAAAATGTTCAAAAGATCTGAATAGATAATTTTCAGATGAAGAAATTAAAGCCATTTCTAATCATATAAAAATGTTCCAAATAAGTATTGAGTAGAGAAATGCAAATTAAGACACCTCATATCTATCAGATTGGATATAGTGACAGAAAAAGATAATGATAAATGTTGAAGGTGATGTGGGAAAACAGGACACTAATACATTGCTGGTGGAGTAATGAAGTGATTCAACTATTCTGGAGAGCAATTTGGAACACTGAGAAAAAGGCTATGAAAATGCCTACTCTTTGACCCAGCAGTGCCATTATTGGGTTTGTATCCCAAGGAAATCATAAAGAAGGGAAAAAGACCCACAGGTGCAAAAATGTTTGTAGCAGTTCTTTTTGTGGTGACAAAGAATAAGAAAATGAATGGATGCCTATCAATTGAGAGTTGTGTGAATGAGTTATGGAATATAAATATAATGGTATGCTATTTTTCTATAAGAAATTATGAGCAGGTTAGCTTCAGAAAAGCCTGGGAAGATTTACATGAATTGCTGGTGAGTGAAGCAAGCAGCATCAGGGAAGCATTGCACAAATCCACAGCAACATTATGTGTTGATCAACTATGATAGACTTAACTCTTCCCAAAAATGCAGTTATCCAAGGTAATTCAGATAAACTTTGGATGGAAAAATGAGAGAAATTTGGAGACTGAATGTTGATCAATGGATACTATTTCTATCTTTTTAGCTTCATTTTTGTCTTCTCATGGCTTGTTTCTCCCAACATGACTCATATGGAAATATATTAAAAAACAAACAAAAATAAATATACACAATATAACCTAATATAAGCTTTTTTTGCTAGCATTGGGAGAAAAGAAGTAAGGGAGAGAGAGATAAAAATGTGTCATTCAAAATATTAAGAAATGAAAATTGAAAATCATCTTTACATGTAATTGTAAAAATAATTACCTACTAAAATAAAATAAATGTAAACTTATATTATACTTAATACAGGACCATAACATTTTCTTTTCTCACTTACTTCTTAATTTGTCTTTTTTGTTTTGTGTGTGTGTGTGTGTATGTGTGTGTGTGTAAAATGATGGCAACTGGGATGGGAAAATTAAATTGATCAAATACATATATATATATATATATATATATATATATATATATATATATATATATATATATCTTAATTATGAATGTAATACATATATATATATATATATATGTATTACATTCATAATTAAGAACAGCTTCACTTCCTAAACTTTTTTTTTAATTTTTTTCCCCCTGAGGCTGGGGTTAAGTGACTTGCCCAGGGTCACACAGCTAGGAAGTGTTAAGTGTCTGAGACCAGATTTGAGCTGGGGTCCTCCTGAATTCAAGGCTGGTGCTCTATCCACTGGGCAACCTAGCTGCCCCTTCACTTCCTAATCTTGAACTATAAATCTTACTTATCTGATCTCAAACTCTCTTATCTCCATGTATATTATCCCCAACTGTTATAGAACACAAATATTATTGAAATGACATTTAATTTTTGATATCATTCATATTATCCGTCTATCATAAAATTCATTTGTATGATCCCAAATCATTTATTCATAGAAGAGTTCAGTAAGATTTCACTAATACTTATTTTTGGTAGATACATCTCCTTTCCCACCTTTTTAATGAAATATTATTTGATCAACAATACAGGATATGGGGACTTATGTAATTTCAAGAAATCAAGAAATTTGGGACACATGAACTGAGATATAATTTCATGAAAGTAGAACTTTATATGTTCATAAGATGCTAGAAAACTATGACACTATGGTTACTGATTTAAAAAAATGTATCGAGGGAGGCAAAGATACAGAAGACAGATCTTAGATAAAACTAGCATAACTCATATCTGGGAAAGCTTTGTCATATATTAGTATAATACACTCCAGACCTATGTACCCATAGCCATTCTCTTAATTAAATTTCAAGTCTCACAATTTCAAGTTTATATCATACATTTCAAGTTGAATGTCCTAAGAAAATCTTAAACTTAAAAAGTCCCAAACTGTACTCAACAGGTTTGCAACTAAACTTTTTTTTTTTTTTTCCATTTCCAAATTTCCTCTATTTCTGTGGAAGTTAACTCTATCTTTTCAGTATGATAATCTTGGGATTAAACTGCATACATATTTTTTCTGCACTCAACATATTCTACTAGTTAATAAATTTTGCTGTTCCTAGTTTTACAATATGTCTAACTTTATCAAGCATCTTCTTTACAGTCACATAGATAGCATCTTCAAACCTAATTAACTCATGGCATGCTTATACTACTGCAAGAGCCTTCTAAATATTTTCCCATGCTCAAACCTCTCTCTTCTCTAGGATATCTTTCAACTTGTTTCCAAAATAATTTTTCAAATCTATAAAACTGACATTGTAATTCCCATATACAATTGACTTCAATAGCTTCTCATTGCCTGTAAGATAAAATATTAACTCTTCTTTTAACTCTTTAACCTGGCGCTCTTCACCCTAGCTTCCTAATCTGGGTGGCCAAGCCAAGATAGGTAGCCAAAAGAGGTAAGGATTTTAGTAGTGAACACGTGGGTCTTCTGACCAAGTGTTCACTCAGGAACCAACAAGTCAGGGCATCAGTCAGGGCATAATGTGAGTAGGTATAATAAAGGCTTTTAAGATTATACATGGCTGTTACCGGTTATTAAGCTATAGATTCAAGAGATTGTGGCCAGAGACCTTTGAAGGCCTCAGAGGTCACGAGCCAGGTAGAGTTCACACTGCTAAGCACAGTGGTCAAAGGTACTCTGGTGGGTCTAGGACAGATTAGTAATTGTAACTGCCAGGAGAGCATGTTACAAATCAAAGCATTGCACATTTGATCCTAGAGATCACAGTGAATGACTGGAAATAATCCTTTGCCATTCATTTTTTTTTCTTTTTTCTAATTTTTCATTTTTTCCCCCCTGAGTTAATTGGGGTTAAGTAACTTGCCCAGGGTCACACAGCTAGGAAGTGTTAAGTGTCTGAGACCAAATCTGAACTCAGGTCCTCCTGAATTCAGGGTGGGTGCTCTATCCACTGCCAATTAGCTGCCCCTTGCCATACATTTTCAGAAGGAACCAATGACATCACAAGGTAATATCATGACTTATTACTGAATTGGATTTAAGCAAAGCAGAGTTGCATACAATTATCAATTTCATCTGCTCTTCCAGTGACATTGAAATCTGGTGTCAAGTTAAAGTAATCTTAAGATGATAGGCAATGGCCAGTAATGCAAATCCTCAGACCAGAGTAACTACTTCTTGTTCAACACACTAGACAGGAGTTTATTGAATAGGTGAATAGTAAAAGAAAACATGATTAGACTTCACTTTAGTAAACTACTCTGACAATTGAGTGGAGGACAGACTGGATTGGGAAGAAACTTGAAATTAGGAATTCAACCAAAATGTTATTACAAAAGTCCATGGAGAAAATGAGAACATAAAGGAAAGTGATAATGACCATAAGTAATGGAAACAAAGAGATTTTGAAGCTAGAAAAAATAAGACATGACAAGAATGTGAATATGTGAAGTGAATTCAACAAAGAATTTGAGAATAACAATGAGGTTATATTAGAGTCTAGATAATTGGGTGGATAATGTCCCTTGATAATAACAAGAAATTTTTGGAGACCAATGAATTCTCAATGAGACCAAGCAAATAGGGAATGAAACATTAAAAAAAAAAAAAAAAAAAAAAAAAGTGAGAGAAAGGTAGATGAACAAATAGTATCTGGCAGTCAAAGAAGACTCAAAGAGATTTTAGGGTATTATTGAAGGAGACTGAATATAGGAATTAATTTAAAATTAGGAAAAAATAGGGATTAAAAAAGAAAAAAAAATATATATATATATATACACATATCCTTTGACCATTTATCAATTGGAGAATGGTTTGATTTCTTATAAATTTGGGTCAGTTCTCTATATATTTTGGTACTGAGGCCTTTATCAGAACCTTTAAGTGTAAAAATATTTTCCCAATTTGTTACTACCCTTCTAATCTTGTTTACATTAGTATTGTTTATCAAACTTTTTAGTTTGATATAATCAAAATCTTCTATTTTGTGATCAATAATGATCTCTAGTTCTCCTCTGGTCATAAATTCCTTCCTCCTCCACAGGTCTGAGAGGTAGACTGTCCTCTCTTCCTCTAATCTATTTATGATTTCATTCTTGATGCCTAAATCATGGACCCATTTTGAATTATCTTGGTATGTGGTGTTAAGTGTGGATCTAATTTCTGCCATACTAATTTCCAGGTTTCCCAACAGTTTTTTTTCAAGTAATGAATTTTTATCCCTAATGTTGGTATCTTTGGGTTTATCAAATACTAGATTGCTATATTTGTACCCTTTTTTGTCCTTTGTACTTAATCTGTTCCACTGATGGACCAGTCTATTTCTTAGCTAATACCAAATGGTTTTGGTGACTACTGCTATATAATATAGATTTAAATCAGGTATACCTAGACCACCTTCATCTGACTTTTTTTTTTCATTAATTCCCTTGAAATTCTCAACCTTTGGGGATGGAGCCAAGATGGCGGAGAAGATACACGCTATCCTGTAAGATCCTTTCTTCCCTCACTACCAGTTAGATAAAATCAGCCTCAAAAATAGTGCTGGACTGATAGAAACCACAAGGACTGGAAGCATGACTTACCAGCTGAAGAGAATCTGGAGTTTCAACGGAAAGGGTCAGTCCCCAGGGGAGGAAAGAAGAAAGAGGCCAGCGCAGATGGTTGGGTGGTGGCACACTGCGCCGATCGTGCTGGGGAGGGCTCTGGGATCAGAGAAGCCACTGAGATAAAGGAATCTGGCACAGGCTGTTAGCTCTTCTCTGCTTATAAAACAGCAATTCAGAAGAGAAATTAAGCCACTTTGGAATATAAACTAGTTACTGGAGCTTCCCCAACCCAGAAGTGACTCAGCAGATCACAGCACTGTGGGTGTGGCCAACTTAGGCTGTCCAGGGATTTCACCTGGGAGTACTTAAGAGATTGAAAAGTGGGCTGTAACTCATAGTGCCTTGCTCTGCTGGAGGCTGTGGAACCCAGCCCCAGAGGTCCCAGAAAGGGGTAACCTTTGAACTAGGGAACCTGGTTTCAGGGCAGACACTTCCAGTTTGAGCATAGGGGCTTTTCATGTCACCTGCTGCTGACATCCACGCCCCACTGGGACACATAGGCTGGGCTTTGTGTCGCCTGTACTGTTCAGTCTCAAACCTCAGGGAAGTCGCTAGGACACATAGTGCTGCACTCAAAGCACTGCTGTGTTAATCAGCTCTGAGGCACTTCCAAGGAGGGGGTGGGGAATTCTCTCTCAGAGCTCTCTCTTAGCTCAGTCACAGGAGCCACTGCATCCATCCAGTCTGGGAGGAAGCTGCTAAGAAATAAATAAATAATTTCCTACCCCAGGGACAGACCCCAAAAGATTTTTTAAGTATGAGTAAAAAGCCAAGAAAAATTAGATACCTTCTACACAGAGAAAGAGCGGGTATCCAACCCCGAGGAAGTTAACAGCAGAGAGTCAGCAGATAACAACCTAAAGGGGAACGATTCCTGCCCCCCATCACATAACTCTCTCCTAGAAGAGACTATGAAAAAATTAAGAGAGTTTGAAGAAAAATGGGGAAAGGAAAGAGAAGCTATGATAGAGAATAACAACATTCTGAAATTGGAGTTGGAAAAAATACAGAATTCACAGAAGATTCAGGGAAACAAAATTTGTGAATTAGAAAAGGTTTAAAAATCACAGGAAAGTAGGATTTCTGAATTGAAAAAGATAAAAAAGTCTCAAGAAAATAGGATTTCTGAATTGGAAAAGACAAAAAAGTCTCAAGAAAATAGGATTTCTGAATTGGAAAAAGAAAATAATTCTCAAAAAAAATAGGGAAATGGAAAAAAATTCAATAGAGCAAAATAATTCATTTAAAAACAAAATTGGGTATTTACAAAAAGAACAGAAAACTGTGAATGAAGAAAATAACTCCTTAAAATTAAGAATGGAACAAATAGAAATGAATGATTCATTGAGAACCCAAGAATAAGTCAAACAAAACAAAAACAAAAAAAAAAAAATGAAAAGCTGGATAATAATGTCAAATACTTACTGGGAAAATCTATAGACCTGGAAAATAGATCTAGGAGAGATAATCTGCGGATCATTGGACTTCCCGAAAACTATGACCAAAAAAAGATTAAATTAGATTAAATTTTAAAGGAAATGATCAAAGAGAACTGTCCAGAGATAATAGAAACAGAAGGGAAAGTAGATGTTGAAAGAATTCATCGAACTCCTTCTGAAATAGACGCTAAAAAAAGAACACCACGGAATATTGTGGCTAAGCTGCAGAATTACCACACAAAGGAGAAAATCTTGCAAGCAGCTAGAAAAAAACAATTTAAATACCAAGGTGTCACAATAAGGGTCACACAAGATATGGCTGCCTCCACATTAAAAGATAGAAGGGCCTGGAATCTGATATTCCGTAAGGCAAAAGATCAAGGATTACAACCAAGAATGAACTACCCAGCTAAGTTTAGCATATTTTTCCATGGAAGAAGATGGTCATTCAATGAAATAGAGGAATTCCATATGTTTCTAAGAAAAAAACCACACTTAAACAAAAAATTGGATCTATATTCACAAGACTGAAAAGAAACAGAAAAAGGTACACAGAACCCTTGAGAACTGTATCTCTGTTGTGGGTATATAGAAAGTACACATGGATAATTTGATTTTACTGATATAAAAGAAAAAAAGGGGAGGTGTAGTAAAGGGAAGGGGGTAGTATCAGAAAAAGGGAAAGGAGTGATAAAAAGAGGGAAACTACATCCCAGGAAGAGGCATAGATAATACAACATATCTGAGGGAATTTAGAGAGGGGAAGAAACATTGTGTGAATGTTACTCTCATCAGAAGAGGCTCAAAGAGTAAATAATTGACATATTTGTTTTTCAGAGAATTCTCTCTCACCTCATTAAAAGGGGGGAGAGGAAAAGGGAAAAGGAAAAGGCGAATAAGGGAAGGGACATGGAGGGAGGGGGGAGGGATACTAAAAAAAAAAGGGAGGCCTGCGCATCACAAGTGGGGTCTATAAATTAAATATTGGGGAAGAGGTTCAGGGGGGTCAAGGGAAAAAGCATAATCTGGGGATAATATGATGGCAGGAAATACAGAATTAGTAACTTTAACTGTAAATGTGAATGGGATGAACACTCCCATCAAAAGTAGGGAGATACAAAGTTAGATGCTAGACCACTTGGTGCATATATGTTTAGTATTGATATGACTTCATTATTTATGCTACCTTTCAACAGGATATACTTTCCTTCCTTATCTCTTTTAATTAGATAAACTTCTGCTTGTGCTTGATCTGAGATAAGGATAGCTACCCCTGCTCTTTTGGCTTTACCTGAAGCATAATAGAATCTGCTCCAACCTTTTACCTTTACTCTGTATGTATCTCCCTGCTTTAAGTGTGTTTCCTGTAAACAATATATTGTAGGGTTCTAATTTTCGATCCAGTCTGCTATCCGTCTCCTTTTGATGGGAGTGTTCATCCCATTCACATTTACAGTTAAAATTACTAATTCTGTATTTCCTGCCATCATATTATCCCCAGATTATGCTTTTTCCCTTGACCTCCCTGAACCTCAGTTTTCTCCAAAAGTCTATCAACCCTAGTTTTTCTAATGTTCTATTTACCTTTTTAATTTCTTTCTTATTTATTTTGTGGTTTGATTTGTCTAATTCTGAGAGTGCAAGGTTGAGATCTCCCACTATTATAGTTTTGCTGTCTATTTCTTCTTGCAACTCTCTTAATTTTTCATTTAGGAAGTTAGATGCTATGCCACTTGGTGCATATATGTTTTGTATTGATATGGCTTCATAGTCTATGCTACCTTTTACCAGGATATAGTTTCCTTCCTTATCTCTTTTAATTAGATCAATTTCTGCTTTTGCTTGATCTGAGATAAGGATACCAACCCCTGCTTTTTTGGCTTTACCTGAAGCATAATGGATTCTGCTCCAACCTTTTACCTTTACTCTGTATGTATCTCCCTACTTTATGTGTGTTTCCTGTAAACAACATATTGTAGGGTTCTAATTTTTGATCCAGTCTGCTATCCGTCTCCTTTTCATGGGAGTGTTCATCCCATTCACATTTACAGTTAAAATTACTAATTCTGTATTTCCTGCTATCATATTATCCCCACATTATGCTTTTTTTCCCCTTGACCCTCCCTGAACCTCTTCCCCAATATTTAATTTATAGACCCCACTTGTGACGCACATTCCTCCCTTTTTAGTGTCCCTTCCCCCTCCTTTTAAGTCCCTTCCCATTTCTTGTACCCTTTCCTTATTCCTGTTTTCCTTTTCCCTTTTCCTCTCCCCCCTTTTAATGAGGTGATAGAAGATTCTCTGAAAAACAAATATGTCAATTATTTACTCTTTGAGCCTACGCTGATAAGAGTAAGCTTCATACAATATTTGTCCCCCTCTCTAAATTCCCTCAGATGTGGTAGATTTTCTATGCCTCTTCCTGGGATGTAGTTTCCCTCTTTTTATCTCTCCTTCCCCTTTTTCTGATACTATCCCCTTTCCCTTTACTACTTCCCTTTTTCTTAATATTATATCAGTAAAATTAAATTATCCATGTGGACTTTCTGTATATCCACAACAGAGATACAATTTTCAAAAGTTCTTTTTACCTTTTTCTGCTTCTCTTCAATCTTGTGCATTTATATCAAATTTTTTAAGTCTGTTTTTTTTTTTTCTTTTTCTTACAAACAAATGGAATTTCTCTGTTTCATAAAATGACAATCTTCTTTCATGGAAGAAAATGCTAAACTTAGCTGGGTAGTTTATTCTTGGCTGTATTCCAAGTTCTTTTGCCTTTTGGAATATCAGATTCCAGTTCCTTTGATCCTTTAATGTGGAGGCAGCCAGATCTTGCCTGACCCTTGTTGTGGCTCCTTGATATTTCAATTGTTTTTTCCTCACTGCTTGCAATATTTTTTCCTTAGTATGGTAGTTCTGCAGCTTAGCCACAATGTTTCATGGAGTTCTTTTTTTTTTAGCATCTTTTTCAGAAGGTGTTCGATGAATTCTTTCAACACCTATTTTCCCTTCTGTTTCTATTATTTCTGGACAGTTCTCTTTGATGATTTCCTGTAAAATAGAATCTAGGCTCTTTTTTTGATCATAGTTTTCCAGAAGTCCAATTATCCTCAGATTATTTCTCCTAGATCTATTTACCAGGTCTATAGATTTTCCCAAGAAATTTTTGACATTCTCCAGCTTTTCATTTTTTTTATTTGTTTGACTGATTCTTGGTTTCTCAATGAATCATTAATTTCTATTTGTTCATTCCTGATTTTTAATTCCACATTTTTAGTTCTCTTTGTATATGTCCAATTGAGTTTTTAAATGATTTATTTTGCTCTGTTGAATTTTTTTCCATTTCACTAATTTTTTAGTGAGTTATTTTCTTTTTCCAATTCAGAAATCCTACTTTCTTGAGACATTTTTTATCTTTTCCAATTCAGAAATGCTCCTTTCCTGTGATTTTTTAACCTTTTCTAATTTACAAATTTTATTTCCCTGCACCTCCTGTGAATTCTTTATTTTTTCCAAATCAAATTTCAGGACATTGTTATTCTCTATCATAGCTTCTCTTTCCTTTTCCCATTTTTCTTGAAACTCTCTTAACTTTTTAATAGTCTCTTCTAAGAGAGAGTTATGTTATGGGGTGCTTGTATCATTCCCCTTTAGTGTGTTATCTGCATACTCTCTGTTCTTAGCTTCTTCAGGGGGTTGGATACCTGCTCTTTCTCTATGTAGAAAGTGTCAATCATTCTCTTCAGCTTCTTACTCATTGGTAAAAATCTGCTGGGGTTTGCCCTTGGGGTAAGATGTTTTATTTATTTATTTACCAGCTTCCTCCCAGACTGGGGGGGGAGGTAAGAATGCAACAACCCTGTGCCTGAGGTAAGAGAGGGCTCTAGGAGAGAGTTCCCCTCCCCACTCCCAGGAAATGTCTCAGAGGTGGTTAGCACTGCTGTACTGTGAGGAGTTCCCAGTAAAAGACCTCGCTGTGTGGCCTAAATTTAAGGCTGCCCTGAGGTTTAAGGCTGAACAGTGAAAGCATCACAAACCCCAGCCAATGCCTCCTGTGGGGCCATGGATGTCAGCAGCTGATGTGAAAAGTCCCTGCACTCAAACCAGAGGTGTCTATCCATAAACCACAGTCCCTACTACAAAGGTTCCGCTTCTCTGGGAGTTCTGCTTCTCTGGGAATTCCGCTGCTGGTAGAATTCGACTGCTGAGCCCTGCACTATATGGATTAGAGGCTGCCTAGGGCTGTGTTACCGCTGTTCAGGCTCTCAACTACCCCAAGGAGTAGCCCTGTGCAGCAGAAGGCATCTGTACAGTCTGTGAAGCCTGAGGAGATCTATTAAGTCACTTCCAGATTGGGGTGGATTTAGGATCTGGCTTTATATTTTAAAATGGCTTGATTTCTCTTCTGAACTGCTGTTTTATAAGCAGAGAAGAGCTTACAGCCTGTGTTAGATTCCTCTATCTCAGTGGCTTCTCTGATCCCAGAGCTCTCCCAGCCTGATTGGCACAGTGTGCCAGCACCCAGTCCAACTCTGTCTGTGCTGGCCTCTTCCCCCCCCCCCCCTTGGAACTGACATTTTCTGTTGAAATTACAGATTCTCTTCAGCTGGTAAGTTGTGCTTCTAATCCTTGTGATTTTTATCAGTCCAGCATTATTTTTGAGGCTGATTGAACTAATTGGTAATGCAGGAAGAAGGGAGCTTACAAATTCGCCTGTATCTTCTCCACCATCTTGGCTCTGCCCTCTCTCTTTCAATTCCTATTGATTTTCCTTCTTTGAATTATTTTTACTTACACTGTAAATAGTATTCTTTTTCAATAACATGTAAAGTTAGTTATCAAATTTCATTTTTTATACTATTTTGAGTTCTGTTTTATTCCTATCTTTTGTCACCTCCCATCCTCCCCAAGCAAAATTATATAGGCTATACATGTGTAATCATTTAAATATATATTTCCACTATAGTCAAGTGGTGTAGATAAGAGTGTTAGAATGCTCAGTCTATCAATGAAATCAAAACATCATACTTTA
Source organism: Sminthopsis crassicaudata (assembly GCF_048593235.1). NCBI lineage: Eukaryota > Metazoa > Chordata > Mammalia > Dasyuromorphia > Dasyuridae > Sminthopsis > Sminthopsis crassicaudata. The sequence continues at coordinate 102,950,421 of NC_133619.1, forward strand.
ACATGGAATTGAGTAGCTGCACTTAATAATATTAAGATCACTTGGAATAATGAGATAAATGTTCATTTCTATCAAACAGTAGAATGTAGGAATCCCTGGCCTGGCCTGTACATATCACCTAAGTTTGAGTAGTCTCCATAATGCAGATGGAATTTCCAAAGAAAAGTCATATGATGTGGATTAGCATCTTGTTCTATGAAATTCAGGAGGAACAGAAAATGCAAAGTAGAGTTGGAAATGAACCATTTTGTGCTTTGGAGTTTTGCAAGAGTGAATGAATACTTTTTTTTAATAAACAAGAGCTCATTAAGAATGAGCTAAATATTGATAAGATAAAGGTGAACCCTCTTTCAAATAGAAAGAATCTTTTGCAGCTGTTTGCATTCCTTCATAATAAAATGTCTATGTATTGTATTGTATATATGGGTTCAGAAATCACAGATTTTAAATACTCTATGCCCAATTATATTGGGCATATACTCTATGCCCAAGGTTTCTGCCAGAAGAAAGACAGTAGAGACACACTAAAAGTAAACTAGAACAAAAAGTGCTTAGAAACAAATGTAAGTTTTCTCTTTCTGTCTCTTTTTTAAAGGCCATAATAAGAAAAATGTTATGTAAAATGATGAATATCATAGAGGAGTACAATGACAGTCATGATTCACTCTGTTCTATAATGTAGAAGTAGGAGAATGTAAAGGGCTGAAACTGAATAGGTACACCTAACACTAAAGGGTAATTACCAATTGGACAATACTCTATAAGCATATGTTTGGAAAATGGCCCTTTCCACTATTCTGTGCTGGCTCCATTTTTTGGTGTATACAAATAATTGTAGGAGGGATTAAGGGGTGGAGTAAGACAAGCCAGTCACTTTGAGGGAGAATGAGGAGAGGGGAGGTTGTGGAGAGCGTGTGGCAGTCTTTTCTATCACCTTTACTTCTCCCCCTAAAGACCAAGGACTTTTGCTTATCCTGACTCTGACTGATTCTAAGGCATCCAGGGTGCTAACCTGGACTTCACAGGAGAAGATTCAATTGAATTATATTACCAAAGGAATAAATATGAAAGAGAAATTCACTTTTTTTTTAACACAATACATAATCAAGTTGTGAATATTTTATAAGATTACAACAAAGCAAGCATGGTAGCAATCCAAAAAAGGAATGATAATAAAGTGAAGAAAGGTACTTTCTATTATATAAAGCCATTTAGCCAGAATGAAATAATTAATACCTAAAAATAGTTTTAAAAAAAAACACTTAAACATATAAAGGATCTTGTATTCATTGTTAAGAGTAGAAAAAAACAGAAATTAATGTAATTGAATTTCTTCACATAATTTCCAGGTTCTTGTTGGCAAGTCCCAATCAAGTTGAGAAGCAGTGAATAAAAAATAAGCTGAAAGTGGACATTAGAATCACATAATTCTGATTTAAACTTGCCTTTGCCACAATAAAAGAAACCATTTTTAAGATATGGGTGATGGCCTGACCAGCGAAGAATAAGTTACCTCCCAATTCAACATTTTTCCAGGGTTTCATGATGTTTCATTTGGACAAACCTGTACACAAAGCAAAGATCTGTGAATATTATGAAAGTAGTAAGCACTATGGTCCACAGTAGCTGAAGGCAAATTGATGATTCATTAGCATATAGAAATGGAGTCTCTGAATATGGACTGAATTTAGATGCAATTGCAAAACTGTAAAGACAAAGGTAAAGGGTTATTTACAAAAAGTTGAAGAGTTCATAAATTTAATAAGGCAACCAACATTTGCTCCTTTAGATAAAGATTTCTTGAGTTTTTTGGTCATTTGCATTTGCATTATAAATATTTAGGATTATCTCACAAAACATGTGGACTCTTTCTAAGAATGCTCTAAATATATAAAATAAAATACATAAGATTATAAATGAAATAAAATATATCTAAATGTATTGTATATGCCTTATATACATATACATGTAATATATTAAACATTGCATAATTATGATATATGTATATTTTTTCAGATATGTCAATTGTGTCTGACTGTTAATGATTCAATTGGAGTTTTCTTGGCAAAGATACTGGGTTTATTGCCATAATTCTTCCAGCTCATTTTAGATGAAGAACTAAGGCAAACAAGTCTAAGTGACTTACCTCAGGTCATACAGGTAGTAAGTATCTGAGTATGGATTTGGATTCAGCTTTTTTCCTTACTCTAGATCTGATATTCTATTCACTGTGCCACCTAGACCCCATTGGTGTTTATAGACAATAGAGAGATAGAAAGATAGCTAGATACTTAGAAGTTCACAGATCTTAAGTAAAGAAGTCTAGTTTTAAATACTTTAAATTGCTGTCAAGTCTAGAACATCTGGTCATTGTCAAGTATGCTAACTCTTTCAGATAGAATCCTAAAGTGGAACATGCTGTGAGAATGGCTTGTTTAGTCTCGTGCATAAGAAGTCAACTCAAGGACACACACACACACACACACACACACACACACACACACACACACATCACGAGATGTATATAAATATATACATCTTTTTACTTCACGAGAGTATATAAATATATCAATAAGAAGGTTTCTAAAGAGAAAATCTTCTTTGTATCTGTAATAAAATCCTTATTTAGAGACTCTGCTACATCATGATAAGATCATGTTCTAAGTGTCTAAATAGCATAGGAGAGGTGATGAGTGTCCTAATTAGAGTATTAATAAGAATCATTGTGACATAGGATGTAGAGTTGATTTTTAAATCAGGAATACGGGATAGATGAAACTGGGTAAATTAAATTAGCCTCTCAGTATTTTAGTCACTTCTTTAAGATTATACTAATTGTTGAGAAGTTGATGATCTATATTTGTGAAGTGAATTTGTTAATTTGGGAACTTCCTATGTGAAATTATAGATATACCTTAGCTCTATCCCGCTTGTGGAAATTAAGAAACCCAGGAAACACCATTTTCATGGAGCCAAGGAGGATATTTGTAAAACATGAGTATGAATTTGTTGTTAAATGCTTCAGAGAGCATGATTGAAATGGCATAGAAGTGATTGGCAATTAGAACATCATTGATGAACACATACATGACAATTATATTAAAATGGTAATGGTAATGAAAGACAAACATATGGCTCCTTTCCTAAAGGAGGGCACCAGAAAGATATAGATCAGTACATGAATATAAAACATTTCTGTCTATCTCTGTCTCTGTCTCTGTCTCTGTCTCTCTATCTCTCTGTCTCTTTCTCTCTCTCTCTCTCTCTCTCTCTCTCTCTCTCTCTCTATATATATATATATATATATATAGTGTGTGTGTATGTATGTATGTGTAAATATATATATATATATATATATATATATATATATATATATATATATATATATATATATATATATATATATATATACACATATATGTAGTATATGTATATCAGGCAGCTATGGAACTAAGTGGATAGAATGCTGAGCCTTGAGTCAGGAAGAGTCACTGTCTTGATTCTAAATCAGGCCTTGACATTTACCAGCTGTTTAAGTTTAGGCAAGTCACTTAACCTGTTTTGCCTCCATTTTCTTATGTGTAAAACTATCTGGAGAAGGAAATGGCAAATCACTCCAGTACCTTTGCCAAGAAAACTCCAAATGGGTTATGGAGAGTCACACATAACCAAGTAACTATGTATACAGATAAGTAGATAGATAGATAGATAGATAGATAGATAGATAGATAGATTTATATCTATATCTAGAGGTAGATATGTGAATATTTATATTGTTTCTGTGTTTTCTGTGTACGTATGTGTTCTGAAACATTAAATGAAACAAATAATTCTGGAAATGTCATTCAATTTTAATTCACATTTAATCAATACTTTAATTATCTATTTAATTTTAAAATTCAAGCATTGGGTACATTTAATGTATTTATTGCAAAATTGTTCTATTTGAGTCTTCTAAATCTTTTAATTTTCAGGTTATATCCTATTTGAGTAGTTAATTGTCTAAAATAAATTTCTTTTTATGTAAATGTACATAAACTAAAAGAACCTTGCAATGAGGTTAAATACGGAATATATTTTGAATGTTAATTGAAATCCTATGATACCATAATAGTGTTTCCTCAGAGACAAAAATTCAACATAATAGTTATTGTGTCTTTTAGTTCATTAGTCACTTAGTTCATTTAGTCCATCATTTTGGCTGGATTGCATTTATGATCAGCACTTAATATCATTTTTAAGCCCAAAGAAATATGCTGACATTTCTGTTGCTAAAAGGGGGTATTTCTGTCCTTTGAGTAACTGAAAATATCTTATATGTCTCTTTAGATTCATCTATCTTCATTTAAAATTGAAATTCATTAAAGTGTTTAAATACCAAGAGAAATCTTAAGATAGTGGGTTTGGTTAGAAAGTGATTCCTCCTAATAACCAAGCTTTGTGACCTTGATCAAGTCATGACTCTTTGCTACTTCTCATTTTCCTCACCTGTCAAATGAGAGAACTGAAAAAAGATGATGTATAACTATTTTTGGACCTCTTATTAACAGTCTGATGATGGGAAAGTTAATTAATCTTACTTATATTAAATTTTGTCATGTAAAATGAAGAGGAATATATGATATTCACAGAATCATTTTAAGTAAAGTTAAAAACACTTAAAATTCTATAAGTTTTTATTATATCTCTATCTGATATACAAGTTGTTATTTGGGCTTTCAGAGGTCAAGAGGACCAAAATGGCATCACTATGTTACAAATTACAATAAATGATCAGACTAATATGAGGTCAGAATACTCTGCACAGGTTGGAACATTTGGGGTAGACTCTGTCTTTGTAAATCTTACATTTCTTTTGAGCTAATTCAATTCTGCTTTGCTCATAGAGCAAATGTTCATAGAGCCCATAGAGTACTTTCTCTGATGAGTTCATGCTGTGCTGGGTGGTCCTATGTCAGTGTCTCTCATGTTATACAATTGATTCTAAAGTTTTTAAGAGAGTCCTTGAGAATATCCTTGTATTACTTTTTTTCTATCCACCTTGTGAATGCTTGCCATGTGTGAGTTCTCCATGAAATATTCTTTTTGACAAGTGTTCATTTGAAGCATCTTATGAAGATTCTGAAGATCACCTAGCAGGAAAAGATACCAGACACTGAGATTACAATTCAAAAGAATTAACAGCAAGTGACACACAATAATACACTTTTTCTTTTAGTTTTTTAAAACTATATTTTTGATTCAATAAAAATATCTCTACATTCCTATAATACCCTACCAACAATAAATATATTTATAAATTAACTCAAAAAATTATAAAAGCAAGTTAAAATAAGTTTAAATAAGTCACAGATTCATAAAGATTTGTCACAAGTCTTTTATTTTACATAAAAGAAAACCTAGACTTAGAGAGATGAACTGTGACTTAGGTCACATAAATAATAAGTAGCACAGCTTAGATTTTGACCCAAATGTTCTGAGTCTTCATATATGTCAAGCATCTCCCCATTACTCTTCTCAGTTATCAAGCTATCTTTTATATTTTTTATTTCTCAGAATTGCAAGTTTTCAATGCAAAATGCTGCTACACTATCTATGTATTATAGGCTCTTCACTAAGTCATTGAATTTCATTTATTGAATTATTATACCATCTGTCCCTTTATGGGAATTTAGTTTATCTCTTATTTGAAAATAAATTGTGTTGGAGATGAAGAAAACAAATGCATTGGGGTGTTTGAGCAAAGGAGCACTGACACTAGGAAGGGTAAATACATATAGAATGAAAAGGATCACAGTGTTGAAGATATACTTTACATTTTATCTATATAAATGTTTGGCTCCAATAAACAAGATTCTGCAAAGTATTGCTGTGACTTCTTTAACTACTATTCCAAGGGTGCTCCTGATAAAGAGGCAAAAATAAAGAAAGATTAAATTACAAAATTTTGTCTACAGAAGACCAAAATAATTGTAACTCTAAAATGCTGAGTTTCCATTGAGTGGTTTGTAGACACTGATTTCACTTGCATATGTGTGTTTGTTTAACTTCTAAATCCCTTGCTTTCCACACTGAATTAAAGCATTTTATGAATATACATAAATAGAGATGCAACAAACAATTAGAAACTTCTTAGCACTGTTGGTGTTCTTTTCCCTCTATTTGTGACACTTTTCACAACAAATGTCAACCCTAAATGAGATGACTTCAGTCCTTCTAGCATATTCAAATAGTGTTGGAAATAGTGGCAGATGGAAAGCCCACTTTTGACATGAAGATAGAACAGCTGAGGGGAGTTTTCAAGACATCGGGTTGCTTTGGTGTTTTCATACAGTGCAGGGAACTGGATGGGGCAGCAACACATTTGATTCAGCTCCAGAAAAAGCAAACTTCACACAAGGGGGAGTGTAAAATGGATCAGAACCAATAACACCTGCCAAGTATTAAAAGCCTGCTCTAGCATGCCAGTCACAAGACCAGGAAAAGAAAGACATATTCCACAGGGTTATACAGACTTACTGCAGAGCAATTTGGACTCAGATTACTTTTCTTTCTCTCTCATATGATTATAACTGGACAGAAAGTGTTTAAATATATTAAAAGGAGATCAGACAAGTAGATCAATTCCAGCTTGTCTTTTTTTAAATATCTAATTTGAGAAATAAAATCTTTTCTACTTCCTGCTATTCCATTTAAGATTATAGATAATAATTATGCATGTGTTTTTATGTAGTCTCAGTATTGTCCATTGCACTTCATGAGTGGGATAGGGTGCCAAATTGCTGATCCTTGTTTCTTCCCTGTGAGAAAATTAGAGTTCAGAATATAGAAGATAATTATGGTGTGTTGACCTTTTTATTTTTTACATAGGGTAAACACAGATAAGAATTGTGAGAAGATTCTGACAGAAGAGGATAGGAGTGCACTTGTCAAGAAGACTAACATAGGAGAGATGATACAAGGAATTTTAAAAAGGAATAGAAATGGAGGTGGTAGTCTGTCATAAACCTCATTTGTCTAATTTGTAATTTTATACAAGTCATGTTGGAACATGTGCCCAAAGCTGACATTGCCCACCTGCCCTTTCCTATATTTGAATAAGGGATCTCTAGTATGTGGTCCCATCCAAATTTGTTTCTCCAAAGAACATGCCATCTGTTTTGGCAGGAAGATTGCTTGACTGCCCTATGAATTTTCCAGGATCTTTCTTATATCTGTGACTTTGCTCATGCTGGCCCCCTCACCAGGAATATCCTATTTTATAACTATTAAAATCCTGTCCTTTTGTAAAGGCCTATCTTATGTCCTTCCTTGACCTTTCTAGCCATTTTTGTGAGCCTTAACATAGTAACAATAGGAAGAAAATTACCAAGAGGAATAATTTTAATAGCATAATCTCAATTTACAGTATACAAGGGGGTGTAGGCTACAAAAACATAAGTGCAAGTCTGTGGAATAAAAGATAGGAATATCTTATTCCTAAAACAATTATGGTAGTTGTGAAGCTGAAATATTAGAAAAGCTAGCTTTGGTGATATCACTGATTGGATTAGTTAACTGGTTAATGTGATTTAAACTATTCCTAAGAGTCAAAAAAAAAAAAAAAAAAGTACAGCATAATTTTGTAAGCTAATTCTACTTTTCAATTATCGTAATTACTCAATGTAGACAGTAGAAAATGAACTAGGTCTCCATATTCTTGAACCATAATGAAGAGATAGCAAAACAGATTAAGATTACTGATGACTAACTTCATAGGATGGAAGCAAAATGACAGATTAAAAGCAGGAAGCTGTTCAAACACTCCCAATTTCCCTCAAAAACCACATGAAACCAAACCTCTGAACAAAGTCTGACAGAATGTAATTTCTTTATAGCTTAATATAGACTGGAAAAAAAGTAAGAATGATCAGTCTCACTAGAGTTGAAAGAATGTTTAACCCAGCTCAGAATCTGGACAAAAACCAAAAGAAAAACAAACAAACAAAGAAATAAAAACAAAAACAGTGAGAGAGTCTTAAATCACAGCAAATTAGCAGCTAAGTCTCTAGGTCCTAGCTCAGTATAAGAGCAAATCAGTAGGGCAGCTGCCAGTCCTAGCTCATAAGGCAAACTAAGAAACCAGACTTTCCTGAAAACAGCAGGCAAAGCTACCCGCAGCAAACACAAGGGCTTTGTGTGCTCAAAATTGAGGTTTAGAGATGCCCAAGAAGCTTCTGACAGTGCCCTCTTTATCCCAAGAGCAGAGCTCAATCATAAAAGTAAAAAAGGAGGAATTATCAAAAGAAAAGGAAAGAAAATGAGCAATAAACAGAAAAGAATCTTCAGTATAGAAAGCTACTCTGGGGAAAGGACAGAATATTCAGATGAGGACAGACTGTCCACAAAGGAAATCTCAAAGAGTGATATGAATTTGTCTCAGGCACAAAGAAGCATCTTGGAAGTAATCATGAAGGACTATAAAAGGCAAGAGACAAAAGAAAACATGAGAAAGGATAAGAGAGGTATGCCTGAGAGAATCAACAGCTTGGAATTGGATGGGAAAAAACTGACTGAAGACAACAACTTATTAAAAGAACAAAAAACAAACAAACAAACAAAAAAAAAAAAGATCAAATGCAAAAAAAAAAAAATCCATTGAACAAAATATCACATTCAAAAGTAGAATTAACCAAATGAAAAAAAGAAAATCATACATTAACTGATTGAATTGAAGAATTAAATTGAATAAAATCATACATTTAAAAATTAGAACAGAGCAAATGGAAGGTAATGATTCTGTGAGGCATCAAAATGAATCAATTTTTTTTTTAAATGAAAAAAAATGGAAGAAAATATAAAATAACTCATTGTAAAAAGAGAAGACTTGGAAAATAAAGACAGAAGAGACCATTTCTAAATTATTGGCCAATTCAAAGGCCATGACAAAACACACACACACACACACACACACACACACACACACACACACACACCTGGATAGCATTCTTCAAGAGATCATTAAGGAAAACTGATTTGCTGTGCTAGAAATGGAGGGGGGAATAGTCCCTGAAAGAATAGATCGATCACATTCAGAAAGAAATTCCACAAGGAAAATTCCAAGGAACATTGTTACAAAACTCCAGAATTACAACTTCCAGGAAAAAAAAAAAAAAAAAAAAATATATATATATATATATATATATATATATATATATTGCAAGCTAACAGAGAAAAACATTCAATTATTAAGGAACAACAATCAGAAATTTTCAGGATCTGGTCCCTTCTACAAAAAAAAAAAAAAAAAAAAAAAAGAATCAGAGGGCCTAGAATGCCATATTCCAGAAGGCAAAGGACCTGAGGTTACCAGTAAGAATTAACTATCCACTGAAAACAAGCATCATCTTTCAGGGGAGCCTAACCAAATCACCAGCATCAAAAATGAAAAGAGTTAACTCACTACCAATAAAAAATAAATCAAAACAATACTTAGGAGTATATTGCCCAACTGGATGGCATCAAGTATGACAATCTAACCAAAATGTATCCCAGATTAACAGAAGAAGAAATAAATTATTAAAAGATTCCCATTAATGAACTCCCTAAGAAAAAAATCTCCAGGGCCAGATGGATTCACAAGTGAATTCTACCAAACTCTGAAAGAACAACTAATTCCAATATTAAGTAAACTATTTGGAAAAATAAGTAAAGAAAGAGTACTGCCAAATTCCTTCTATGATACAAATATGGTACTGATAACGAAACAAAAAGAGCCAAAATGGGGAATGAAAATTACAGATCAATCTCCATAATAAATATTGATGCAAAAGTTTTAAGCAAAATATTAACAAGAATACAGCTATTTATCAGCAGGATAATATGCTATGACCAAGTGGGATTTATAACAGGAAGGTATGGCTGGTTCAATATCAACAAAACTATTACCATAATTGGCCATATTAATAAGAAAGCCAACAAAAATCAAATGACATTCTTGATAGATGTAGAAAAAGCTTTTGACAAAATAGAACTCCCATTCCTATTAAAACACTTGAGAACATAGGGTTAAAGTGAGTTTTCCTTAAAATAATAAGCAACATCTATCTAAAACTAACAGAAAGCATTATTTGTAAAAAAGCAGAATACATACCCCCAAAAATCGGGGTGAAACAAGGATGCTTATTATAACCATTATTATTCCACATTGTTCTAGAAATGTTGGCTTTAGCAATAAGAAAAAAAAAGAAGTTAAGGAATTAGAATAGGCAATGAGATAAAATTATCATTCTTTATAGATGATATGATGATATACTTAGTGAATCCTAAAAAATCATCCAAAAACCTATTTGAAAAAATTCACAGCTTTACCAAAGTTGTGGGACATAAAATAAATGCATAGAATTCACCAACATTTCTATACATTATTTGTAAGGCCCATCAGCAAGATTTAGAAAGAGCAATTTTATTTAAAATTACAATAGACAAAATTAAATACATGAGGGTCTATCTGCCAAAACAAACTAAAGAACTATATGAACACAATTTCAAAACATTTCTCACACAACATCAGATATAAACAATTAAAAAATATCAAATTTTCATGGCTAGGCTGAACTAATATAATAAAAATTACAATTGTGCCTAAATCGATCTACTTATTCAGTGCCATATCAATTGTGACAAAAATATTTTATAGAACTAGAAAAAATGATAAAAAAATTCATAGGAAAGAAAAAAAGGTCAAGAATATTAAGGAAATTAATGAAAAAAAAAAATACAAAGGATGATGCATTAGCAGTACCAAACCTAAAACTATATTACAAAGCAGAAATCATCAAGACCATTCAGTACTAGCTAAGAAACAGAGTGGTGGATTAGTATACACATTTCACAATAATCAAAGCCTAAAGTAATTTAGTATTTGACAAAACCCCAAACTCTAGTTTCTGGAATAAGAAGTAACTGTTTGACAAAAATTGCTGGGAAAAGTGGAAAATAATGTGTCAGAAATTTGGCATAGACCTATAATCTCACATCCCAAACTAAAATAAGGTCAAAATGAAAACACATCATTTGGGCATAAAATATGATACCATAAACAAATTAAAAGAAAAATAAATAATTTGCCTATCAGATCTTTGGAAAAGGGAGGAATTTATGACTAAAAAAGAATTTGAGAACATTATAAAAAAAAGAACAAACAACAAGCATTATTGTCATTAAAGTTTTCATGATGGCACATGAATTACTGTCTTCCCACATACAAGTGTGAATTTTTTTGTTTGTTTGTTTGTTTGTTTTTTTTTTGTGGTTCTTATTGTTTAACTGAAGTTATCATATATTATTCATATATCCTTTATCCTCTTGAAAACTAAAAGAAAAAATAAAATAAATTTAGATGAGAAACCATCATAAAATGAGAAATGACAGAATCATCAACTTCTGAATAAAACTCAGAAAATTCACACATATTTTTCATCTTTACATATCAAATTTACAAAAAAAAACTATCTATATTCTAGGGCAGGGCACAATTTTTCCAATTGTTGTTTATTTTTGATGAAGAAATTTTTACATGATCCTGGGCATATAGGCATATAAAATACATATACAAGTCAAACACTGACAATAAATCATTTTTTAGTGACCCTCACTTTCTTTTATAAAACCACATATGCGGTTACAAACTATAGTTTAAGAACCTGAGTTTTAGAGCATAACAAGCTTATGATTCATTCCAATATTTAATTTAAAAAATATGAAATTCCCTAAATTATATTTTTGATATAGCAATTAACTAACTAATGTACTACTTGAGTGAACAATGTTTACATGATATAACTAAATGTCAAGGACATCAGAAGGAACAAAGGAAAATAAACATAAAAAATAGTATTACTAGATCTCAAATTATAATTGGAATCAGAAATGCTGTTAGCTTCTAGTGAAAACAGAAAAGTTGGTCTGTGGAACAGGCTAATTAAATAAAAACAAGATGTGTTTGACTATAGTATCTAATGTTCAATAAAACTATTTGACAAGAACTTCTGGGGAAACCATAAACCAGATTTATAGAAATTAAGTTTAGATCAAAATCTTTACATAATACATAACAATACATTCTGAATGTATTCCTGACTTAAACATAAGGAATCACATCTTAATGATAAAGTGAGGGAACAATGCTAGTAGGAACATTGCAAAACGAAGGAAAAATATTTAAGATATTTTCATCAACGAGTTGGAGCTAATTATTAAATATATAAGAAAAACAAAGTTACAAGTAGTTTGTTTCATGAATAAAAACAATGTAAGTAGAATAATAATTTTAAAATTATTTTCAATACACATTTCATGAATCATTCTAGGAGAGAAAAATTAGGGCAAAAGGAAAAAAAAACAGTGGAGAAAAAAAAACAAACATTAAAAGAAGTGAATACAGCATGTTTTGATTTATATTAAGTTTCTATAGTTCCTTTTCTGGATACAGAAGGCATTTTTCTATCCAAAGTCTATTGGGTTCACTGAACCACTAAGAATTATAGTTGATCATTTTACATTCTTGCTTTATTGTGTACAACATATTCCTAGTTTTGCTTGTTTTGCTCAGCATCAATTCAGGTAACTCTTTCCAGACCTTTTCTGAAATCAGCTTGCTCATCATTTTATAGAACAATAAAATTCCATGACCTTCAAAAACCACAAATTGTTTGGCCATTCCTCAATTGATGGGCACCTACTCATTTTCCAATTATTTTCTACCACAAGAAGAGCTACTCAAAACATTTTTGCACATTTGAGTCTTTTCCCTCCTTTATGATTGCAAAACTTGAATATATTTCAAACTCATCATACTGACACAGATAACAAGCATTAACATATGGCCAATATTTGAGGGGATTTGGGAAAACAAACAGAGTAATATTCAGGATGTGTTATTTTAATTATCCTCAACAAACATTGAAATATACCTGACCAATGAATGTATGCAGTTAAAAGAAAGGAGAGAGACAGGGAGCCAAGATGGCGGAGAAGAAACACACGACTCTATGAACGTCCTTACTCCCTAACAACCAATTAGATAAATCAGCCTCAGAAATTGCGTTGGACTGATAGATAACACAAGGACTGGAAGCACGACTTACAAGCTGAAGAGAGTCTGGAGTTTCAACAGAAAAGGTCAGTTCCCAGGGGAGGAAGAAGAGAGGCCAGCACAGAAGGCTGGGTGCTAGCATACTGCGCTGATTGCGCTGGGAAGGGCTCTGGGATCAGAGAAGCCACTGAGATAAAGGAATCTGGCACAGGCTGTTAGCTCTTCTCTGCTTATAATATAGCAGTTCAAAGGAGAAAGCTAAACTATTCTAAAAATTCAAAGATAGATTAGAACTTCGTGGATCCTAGGGGTGACTCAGCAGATCTCAGCACTGGGGGGGTGAGGCCTCTAGCTCCCACCTGAGAATAGTTAAAAGATTGAGAAGTGGGCAGATACGGCCCAAGGCAACAAACACTTCCCAGCTCAGCTGGAGGGTGTGGAACAGCTCCTGAAGTCCCAGAGAAGTGGAACCTTTGAACTAGGGACCACGGTTTCTGGCAGACACTTCCAGTTTGAGCACAGGGGCTTTTCACGTCACCTGCTACTGACATCCATGCCCCCCGGGACGCATAGGCCGGCCTTTGTGTCGCCTTTACTGTCCAATCTAAAACCTCAGGGAAACCGCTAGAACACAGCGCCCTAAAGGCACAGCAGTGCTAGTCACCTCTGAGGCACTTCCAGGGAGGGGGTGGGGAACTCTCTCCCAGAGCTCTCTCTTAGCTCAGGCAGGAGCTGCTGCATCCATCCTGTTTGGGAGGAAGCTGGTAAAGAAGTAAATAAATAATTTCCTACCCCAGGGACAGACCCCAAAAGATTTTTCAAGTATGAACAAGAAGCCTAGAAAAACCATAGATTCATTCTACACAGAGAAGGAGCGGGTATACAACCCCGAGGAAGTTAACAGCAGAGAGTCAGCAGATAACAACCTAAAGGGGAACGATTCCTGCTCCCCATCACATAACTCTCTCCTAGAAGAGCCTATTAAAAAGTTAAGAGAGTTGGAAGAAAAATGGGGAAAGGAAAGGGAAGCTATGATAGAGAATAACAACGTCTTGAAATTGGAGTTGGAAAAAATAAAGAATTCACAGAAGATGCAGGGAAACAAAATTTGTGAATTAGAAAAGGTTAAAAAATCACAGGAAAGTAGGATTTCTGAATTGAAAAAGATAAAAAAGTCTCAAGAAAATAGAATTTCTGAATTGTAAAAAGAAAATAATTCTAAAAAAAATTAGGGAAATGGAAAAAAAATTCAATTCAGCAAAATAATTCATTTAAAAACAAAATTGGGCATTTACAAAAAGAACTAAAAACTGTGAAAGAAGAAAATAACTCCTTAAAAGTCAGGATGGAACAAATAGAAATGAATGATTCACAGAGAACCCAAGAATCAATCAAACAAAACAAAAAACAATTAGAAGCTGGAGAACAACGTCAAATACTTACTGGGAAAATCTATAGACCTGGAAAATAGATCTAGGAGATATAATCTGCGGATCATTGGACTTCCCAAAACTATGACCAAAAAAGAGCCTAGATTCTATTTTACAGGAAATTATCAAACAGAACTGTCCAGAGATAATAGAAACAGAAGGGAAAGTAGATGTGGAAAGAATTCATCAAACTCCTTCTGAAATAGACCCTAAAAAAAGAACACCACGGAATATTGTGGCTAAGCTGCAGAATTACCACACAAAGGAGAAAATCCTGCAAGCAGCTAGAAAAAAACAATTTAAATACCAAGGTGCCACAATAAGGGTCACTCAAGATCTGGCTGCCTCCACATTAAAAGATAGAAGGGCCTGGAACCTGATATTCTGAAAGGCAAAAGATCAAGGACTGCAACCAAGAATGAACTGCCCAGCTAAGTTTAGCATCTTTTTCCATGGAAGAAGATGGTCATTCAATGAAATAGAGGAATTCTATATGATTCTAAGAAAAAAACCAGACTTAAACAAAAAATTTGATCTACATCCACAAGACTGAAGAGAAACAGAAAAAGGTACACAGAACCCTTGAGAAATATAACTCTGTTGTGGGTATATAAAAAGTACTCATGGATAATTTGATATTACTGATATAAAAGAAAAAAAGGGGGGTATAGTAAAGGGAAGGAGTTCGTCTTAGAAAAAGGGGAAGGAATGATAAAAAGAGGGAAACTACATCCCAGGAAGAGGCATAGAAAATACACCATATCTGAGGAAACTTAGTGAGGGGGAGAATCATTGTGTTAATCTTACTCTCATCAGGAGAGGCTCAAAGAGTAAATAATTAACATATTTGTTTTTCAGAGAATTTTCTCTCACCTCATTAAAAGGGGGGAGAGGAAAAGGGAAAAGGAAAAGGAGAATAAGTGAAGGGACTTGGAGGGAGGGGGGAGGGATACTAAAAAAAATGGAGGGCTGCGCGTCACAAGGGGGGTCTGTAAATTAAATATCGGGGAGGGGGATCAGGGGGATCAAGGGAAAAAGAATAATCTGGGGATAATATGATGGCAGGAAATACAGAATTAGTAATTTTAACTGTAAATGTGAATGGGATGAACGCTCTCATCAAACGGAGACGGACAGCAGATTTGATCAAAAATCAGAACCCTACAATAGGTTGTCTGCAGGAAACACACTTAACGCAGGGAGATACATACAGAGTAAAGGTAAAAGGTTGGAACAGAGCCTATTATGCTTCAGGTAAAGCCAAAAAAGCAGGGGTAGCTATCCTTATCTCAGATCAAGCAAAAGCAGAAGTTGATCTAGTTAAAAAAGATAAGGAATGAAACTATATCCTGCTGAAAGGTAACATAAATAATGAAGCCATATCAATACTAAACATATATGCACCAAGTGGTCTAGCATCTAACTTTCTAAAGGAAAAGTTAAGAGAATTGCAAGAAGAAATAGACAGTAAAACTATAATAGTGGGAAATCTCAACCTTGCACTCTCAGATTTAGACAAATCAAACCACAAAACAAATAAGAAAGAAATTAAAAAAATAAATAGAACATTAGAAAAACTAGGTATGATAGACCTTTGGAGAAAACTGAATGGCAATAGAAAGGAATATACTTTCTTCTCAGCAGTTCATGGATCCTATACAAAAATTGACCATATATTAGGACATAAAGATCTCAAAATTAAATGTAGGAAGGCAGAAATAATAAATGCCTTCTTCTCAGATCACAATGCAATAAAAGCTACATTCAGTAAAAAGTTAGGGGTAAATAGACCAAAAAGTAATTGGAAAATAAACAATCTCATCTTAAAGAATGACTGGGTGAAAGAGCAAATTATAGAAACAATTAACAATTTCACCCAAGATAATGACAATGATGAGACATCATACCAAAATCTTTGGGATGCAGCTAAAGCAGTAATAAGGGGAAATTTTATATCTTTAGATGCTTATTTGAAGAAAATAGAGAAAGAGAAAATTAACAAATTGGGCCTGCAACTTAAAAATCTAGAAAAAAACCAAATTAAAACCCCCAACCAAAAATTAAACTTGAAATGCAAAAATTAAAAGGAGAAATCAATAATATTGAAAGTAAAAAAAAACTATTGAATTAATAAATAAAACCAAGAGTTGGTTTTATGAAAAAGCCAATAAAATAGATAAACTTTGGTAAATCTGATCAGAAAAAAGAAAGAGGAAAATCAAATTGTTAGTCTTACATATGAAAAGGGGGATCTTTCCACCAATGAAGAGGAAATTAGAGAAATAATAAGGAGTTACTTTGCCCAACTTTATGCCAATAAATTTGATAACTTAAGTGAAATGGATGACTTCCTCCAAAAATATAATAGGCTCCCTAGATTAACAGAGAAGGAGAAAAAATTGCTTAAATAGTCCAATTTCAGAAAAAGAAATAGAACAAGCTATTAATCAACTCCCCAGGAAAAAATCCCCAGGACCAGATGGATTCACATGTGAATTCTACCAAACATTTAAAGAACAATTAGCCCCAATGTTATATAAACTATTTGAAAAAATAGGGGATGAAGGAGTCCTACCAAACTCCTTTTATGACACAGACATGGTACTGATACCTAAACCAGGTAGATCGAAAACTGAGAAAGAAAATTATAGACCAATTTCCTTAATGAATATTGATGTTAAAATCTTAAATAAGATATTAGCAAAAAGACTTCAGAAAATCATCTCCAAGATAATACACTATGACCAAGTAGGATTTATTCCAGGAATGCAGGGCTGGTTTAATATTAGGAAAACTATTAATATAATTGACCATATTAATAATCAAATTAATAAGAACCATATGATCATCTCAATAGATGCAGAAAAAGCATTTGACAAAATCCAACATGCATTACTACTAAAAACTCTTGAGAGTATAGGAATAAATGGACTATTCCTTAGAATAATCAGGAGCATATATTTAAGACCTTCAGTAAGCATAATATGCAATAGAAATAAACTACAACCTTTCCCAGTAAGATCAGGAGTGAAACAAGTTTGCCCACTATCACAATTACTATTCAATATAGTACTAGAAACGCTAGCCTCGGCAATAAGAGCCGAAAAAGAGATTCAAGGAATTAGAGTAGGAAATGAGGAAATCAAACTATCACTTTTTGCAGATGACATGATAGTATACTTAGAGAACCCCAAAGACTCTGCTAAAAAGGTATTAGAAATAATTCAAAATTTCAGCAAAGTGGCAGGATACAAAATAAATCCACATAAATCCTCAGCATTTTTATATATCACTAACAAAATGCAACAGCAAGAGATACAAAGAGAAATTCCATTCCAAACAAATGTTGAGTGTATAAAGTATTTGGGAATCCATCTACCAAAGAATAGTCAGGATTTATATGAGAAAAATTACAAAACACTTGCCACAAAAATAAAGTCAGATTTAAATAATTGAAAAGACATTCAGTGCTCTTGGATAGGCCGAGCGAATATAATAAAGATGACAATACTCCCCAAACTAATCTATTTATTTAGTGCTATACCAATCAGACTCCCAAGAAACTATTTCAATGACCTAGAAAAAATAACAACAAAATTCATATGGAAGAATAAAAGGTCGAGAATTGCAAGGGAACTAATGAAAAAAAAAACTCAGAGGAAGGTGGTCTAAGTGTACCTGATCTAAAGCTATATTATATAGCAGCAGTCACCAAAACCATTTGGTATTGGCTAAGAAATAGACCAGTTGATCAGTGGAACAGATTAGATACAAAGGACAAAAAAGGGTACATCTATAGCAATCTAATCTTTAACAAACCCAAAGATACCAACATTAGGGATAAAAATTCATTATTTGGAAAAATACTGTTGGGAAAACTGGAAATTAATATGGCAGAAATTAGATATGGATCCACACTTAGCACCATATACCAAGATAAGATCAAAATGGGTCCATGATTTAGGCATAAAGAGGGAGATAATAAATAGATTAGAGGAACAGAGAATAGTCTACCTCTCAGACTTGTGGAGGAGGAAGGAATTTATGACCAGAGGAGAACTAGAGATCATTATTGATCACAAAATAGAAGATTTTGATTACATCAAACTAAAAAGTTTCTGTACAAACAATACTAATGCAAACAAGATTAGAAGGGAAGTAACAAATTGGGAAAATATTTTTAAAAGCAAAGGTTCTGACAAAGGTCTCATTTCCAAAATATATAGAGAACTGACCCTAATTTATAAGAAACCAAACCATTCTCCAATTGATAAATGGTCAAAGGATATGAACAGACAGTTCTCAGATAAAGAAATTGAAACTATATCCGCTCATATGAAAGAGTGTTCCAAATCACTACTGATCAGAGAAATGCAAATTAAGACAACTCTGAGATACCACTACACACCTGTCAGATTGGCTAAGATGACAGGAACAAATAATCATGAATGTTGGAGGGGATGTGGGAAAACTGGGACACTGATACATTGTTGGTGGAGTTGTGAAAGAATCCAGCCATTCTGGAGAGCAATTTGGAACTATGCCCAAAAATTATCAAACTGTGCATACCCTTTGACCCAGCAGTACTACTACTGGGCTTATATCCCAAAGAAATACTAAAGAGCGGAAAGGGACCTGTATGTGCCAAAATGTTTGTGGCAGCTCTTTTTGTTGTAGCTAGAAACTGGAATATGAATGGATGTCCATCAGTTGGCGAATGGTTGGGTAACTTATGGTATATGAAGGTTATGGAATATTATTGCTCTGTAAGAAATGACCAGCAGGAGGAATACAGAGAGGCTTGGAGAGACTTACATCAATTGATGCTGAGTTCAAGGAGCAGAACCAGAAGATCTCTGTACACTGCAACAACAATATTGTATGAGGATGTATTCTGATGGAAGTGGAAACCTTCAACATAAAGAAGAGCCAACTCACTTCCAATTGATCAATGATGGACTGAGGTAGCTACACCCAGAGAAGAGACACTGGGAAGTGAATGTAAAATGTTAGCATTGTTATCTGTCTGCCCAGGTTACTTATACCTTCGGAATCTAATGCTTATTGTGCAACAAGAAAATGGTATTTACACACATGTATCTTGTATGGGATTGCCTGTCATCGGGGGGAGGGAGTGCAAGGAGGGGGGGAATAATTTGGAAAAATGAATTTAAAAAAAAAAAGAAAGAAAGCAGAAATAGGAGAATGATTTACATATTCAGTAAGATAAAAAAAAAACCAAAAAACTGAAATATAACAGACATCTAGTCAATTTGGGGGCCATTTTTAAATTCAGAGAACTAACAGTAAAAATCATTCTAAAAAAAAATTAGTGGCAACTTCTTGGTTCAGTGGATAGAATGCAGAGCTTTAAGTCAAAAATATCTGATTACAAATGTACTTGCTACTTTGTGATCTAAAACAAGTCAATTAACTGCTGTCCATTTCAGTTTTCTCAGCTACAAAATGAGGTGCAACAACATGTACCTAGCAAGACTTCTGTAAGTTTTAAAAGAGACATTTGTAAATATTTTAGCATACTGTCTGGCATATGGTATGTTCAATATAAATGCTTATCTTCTTCTCCATTCTTACCCCATCTCTCAGTTGTTTTTATGGCATTTTGTAGATCTTATGTGATATTTAAAGAAAAACAGGGAGAAAAACGTCATAGAATTAGGATCTGAAAAATGGAAAACACAACTTTTAGAGGAAGCTCTTCCCCTGTTGAGCTTGCTGATACAGTAATTAGTTAATCCTGTGATTTCCTTTGTATAAGCAATGTCCTAGTTGAGATCACTGCTTCTGGCAACGCCAGTCAGCATGGTCTTTGCAATGAAAAGTTGGATGAACCTTGGAAGAATGGAGTGGTTACATAACTTCCTTGAGACACACAGAGATGATATGTTAGAGTCTGACCTTGAAGCTCTATGTACTTCATTATTATGTAAAATACTGAAAGGATTATAGGAAAACATTAGAGGATGGAAAAATATTATAGGAAAGTTGCTAAGTTTGTTTTTTTTTCAATTTCCATGAAAACCATAGGAATTAGATCTAGATTTATATTGGTATAAGTATGATATTATTACCTCCCCTTAATATAACAATATTTATCCAGCAATGATATTATTTAATTTAGTTCTCCCAAACCTCTGTGTAGTAGGTATCAGTCTTAATTTCCATATTGCAAATAAGGAATCTGATGCTAAATGAGATTATTCAATTGACTAGGCTAGCACAGCTAATAGCTAAAAAGCAGATTTTTAAGTAGAGTCTTTGTGATTCATCATTCTTTTTGTACTATACTAAACTACATATGTTTCTTTATGATTTTTACTTGATAACCCTCACCCCTGTCTTTTCAACTTGTCTATAGAATAACCCAAACTTGTTTCTCACACTGATAAGTATAATTTGGAAAATTTGTCTATACTCATATCACCTAGAATTCATTTTATTAGCCTTCAGTTCTGAGTCTCTTAATTAGATTCTGGGATAAATACTCCTTTTTCATGTTCACTTCCCTTCTGATTCCCCATAGTTCCTTTCTTATGAGTTTCAAATATGCAAAGAATGCATATTTAATTCAGGATGAGAAACTCTTGAATGGAAACAAAAGTTTTTGCCTGTTTCCTGATTAAAGGAAAAATGGTGTCTTATTTGTCCTCCCCAAATGTCTTCCATTTTCAACTTATCTACTCTAATTGATACCTTGTCCACCTATCTTATGGAAACTTTTCCTCTTTTATGTTATCTGCTGTATCTATTCTTGTTCTTTTGAAAATTATATTATAGTCATTGTCTGGTTTTCCCCTGGTTCCGAATCAACCATCCCTATTGAAACACAAAGCCATCATCTATGGTCCTTTCTATTATGGTTGTGTGTGGGGAGAGAAAAAGGGTATTTTGATGTGGAATCAAGGATGCTTAAGCCTCCCTGATACCTATTGAAAGCCTCCCTGATACCTATTGACTGATCCCTCATATACCACAGTTCAACACAGTGTTCCTTTCTAGACTATTTTTTAATTGTTTAAATCATTATTATGCCTGGGGTTCCTATAATAAGTTCCCGTCATTCAAGACTTTTGTATATAATTATTGATGGTTCTATGATAACAATCACTGATAAAACTCAATTAACTCTAGCCACCTTTCCTTAATTTTTCTTTTCTCCTGCTTCACCTCTGAGCTTAACTTGTGAGTATTACATTGTTAATTCAGCTAATACTTCTGAGGAGTGACTGTCTAAACTTGAAATTTTACCATAGGTAAGTATACTAAATTTCCCTCACCCCAAAATTCACAATAGCTCTAAATTCCTACCTCACTGATGAGAAAATTGGTCATATAAACCAAGGATTTACTTTTTTCACAATAAGTAAATAGTACATGATGATATTTTCTCACATGATCTTTACAGTATCCTTTGAAATGTTTTCTTCATTGTTCAAATGAAAAGATTGATCCTCAGAATAGTTCAGTAATCTATCTATCAAACTTCAGTAATTTTATTCCAAGTACAGAGTTCCTGTTATGTTGTATATCTCAAGAAAAATTATGCTTGTGACTAATTATTCAAAATAATTTGGCAAAAAATGAAACCCACTGCTCTGGATAGACTTTAAACAATACTGGAAGAAAACATTATGTATAGTCCTTTAAAATATTTTAAATGTTTGCAGTTATTTTGGTTACACTTAAACCCCAAAGACTGCAACATATTGGAGGGATAATTTTATTATTTTAATCTTAGTAAAATCACCTTTCAGGTTATCAGTAGAAATTTGTGCTCCTTTGTATTCTTGCCATTAAACAATCACCATATTTTAAAAGTATTTTGATATGGCAGACACTTTGCTACATATTAAAGACATAAAAGCATAACTATATTGATCCAAGATGAATTCTAATCTTTGCTCTTTCCACAGTAACTTTCCTTATTCCCATAGGTTCCTTTCACCTTTGCTTGCTCATTTAAATATATAGACAGATAGTACATTAATTTAGATAAAGATAGATGGATAGAGAGACAGAAAGACAGATAGATACGGATAGGTATGACAAATTGTTAGTGTAATTTCCTATCTGTGGGATATGAGGGATAAGTACTCTGTTATCCTTCAGTTCTCCCCCTCTCTCTGGAAATCTAAAAGCAAGCATTCCTCCTTCCAGAAAGTGTCCATAGCCTGCAATGTCCCTGCCCCACTGTTTCTGCACTCAGCAACATGTGCTAGTTACTTCTTGCTAGTTACCACTTCTCTCTACATAATTAGGGCTGATCTTTCTAATCAGCAGAAGTTCCTTCAGTCTTTCTTGATTAGGACTCTGGATTTCTCATATTGTCAGCAAAGTGAAAATTCCTGTGACTGGGGCTAAGGCTACTTCCCAATAATAATGTTTCAGAAAAACTAGCCTGGAGGTGTTTATACTTAAGTGGGGTCAAACCTTTGACCTGGTATCTTTCTTTAAATATTCTTGGATTGCCCCAGTAGGATCACTGTTTTGTTCCAACTACTGTTTGTTGTTACTGTTCTACATTTGCTCTAAGGCACTATTTTGTCTTTTTTGTGGGGGAAATCTGGAGATTCTAACATTTTATGATCAACTTCATCATTTCCCCAGAATCATCTGTTCTTTAATTCTTATTTTAAATATATCTTATTGTTTTCAATGAAAATCTTTCTCCTCCAGGAAAACAAGATTAACATTGTACTTTTTTTTTTTAAATTAAAGCTTTCAAAACATATACATGAATAATTTTTCAATACTCACCTTTGCAAAACCTTGTTTTGTGTTGCAGATTTTCTCCCTTTCTCCCCAACCCCTCTCTAGATGACAAGTAATCCAATGCATAACATTGTACACCTTAATGTTTATGTTTCATATAGATATGTATTCTAATACTTCATAAATCTAAAAGCAAATACACTCAATTCTAAACTTTATCTCCTAAATTTCCACTAGTTGATATAATTCAAAGTTGTGAATGTTAAGATTACAATGGATCTGAAAAACTTTTATTCAGAGGAAATTGAGATTAGAAAGATGTCTTCCTTTTGGCAATTTCTCCAGGGATAACTCTTTGAAACAAAAAAGGAAATAGTTTGATAAATTAATATATCAACACAGTTTAATGAAGGTAAAGTGACAATGTTTAGAATAAATTTAATGTGGGAATTCCACTGTATCCCATAAAGCATTTATTCTATTGATTAGTTAATGACCTTACCTTTACTGCCTATTTCTAGGAGTATATAATAGTCAACATAATAAGATTGCTTTCTTCATCATTTGTACTAACCTTCAGTATTGCTTCCCCTACTGTGATTAAGATACTTGGGAAAAAGATTATCAGAATGACGATTTTCTAAAGAATCTTCCAATTCTTCAGTTGACCTCCTAATAAGATCTTAATAAGATATTGTATATCTTGTATATTTAACGGATTATGTTGAAGTTAAAATTAGCTTTGATTACTTTGGCTGGACTACCCCAACTTTTTGTTCAATGAAAATTGCTAAAGTTTCTTTCCACATACCTACTCCCATAATATTAAGCATATTTTTTTTTTCAAATCCTTTAAATGGAACTTATGTAAAATAACCCAAAAACTTTTTGTTCATCAATTATTTTTTTTTCAAGAACATATGACCTTTAAAAAAGAAAGAAACAATATTCCAATGGAAAACTTTGGTCTAGGTTGTCAAGGAAGATATAACAAGAATAACCTTTATTCTCTCTCTCTCTCTCTCTTTCTCTCTCTCTCTCTCTCTTTCTCTCTCTCTCTCTCTCTCTCTCTCTCTCTCTCTCTCTCTCTCTCTCTCTCTCTCTCCCCATGATTTTAGGTTGTCTAATAATATTTTAAATTATCTCTTCTCAATATATTTTTCCAGACCAGTTATTTATCCAGTGAGAAGTTTCACATTGTCTTCTATTTTTATCAACATTATATTTTTGTTTTATTGTTTCATGATTTCTCATAAATTCATTAGCTCAATTCTAATTTTTAAGAAATACATTCTTCAGTGTGCTTGTGTTCCTCCTATTATATTTGGCCAATCATATGACTAAAGGAGTTGTTTTTTTCAATGGATTTTTTGATGGGAGGTGCTGATAGCCAACTCTACTTTTTTTTTTTTTTCTGAATACTGTATATACTTTATTTAGAATTTTTTTTCCACAGTATATATGCATGAGTAATTTTTTAATAATATTATCCCTTGTATTCATTTTTTCCAAATTATCCCCCCTCCCTCTACTCCCTCTCCCCGATGACAGGCAATCCCATACATTTTACATATGTTACAGTATAACCTAGATACAATATATATGTGTAAATACCATTTTCTTGTTGCACATTAAGTATTAGATTCCTGAAGGTATAAGTAACCTGGGTAGATAGACAGTAGCGCTAACAATTTACATTCACTTCCCAGTGTTCCTTCTCTGGGTGTAGTTATTTCTGTCCATCAATGATCAACTGGAAGTGCCAACTCTACTCTTTAGGGAGTTTTTTTTTTTTTTTTTTTCCTTCATTGAATCTTTTTAAGGAATTGTTCTGTTCATTGACTTTTTTTTTATTTACCCTTTCATCCACTCTGATTTTTTAAAGATGTTACTGTCTTCAGTATTTTTTATTGCTTCTCCAATATGAAACTTATGATTTTTTTTCTTCAGGATTTTCTAGCATAACCTTCATTTTTCTTCCCAAATTTCCCTCTACTTCTTTTATGAATTTCCAAAATTTTTCTTGAAGCTTCTATGACCTGAGATCAAGTCATATTTTTCTTGGAGACTTTGGATATAGGAGTTTAGACTTTATTAATCTTCCTTGTCACTGTAGTAACTTTCTAGGACCAGATTATTTTCCTGTTGCTTGATCATTTTTACAAACTATTATTTGACTTTTTGCTCTTTGCTTTCAAGGTGGAGGGTGAACTCTTTCAAACATCAAGGGTTTTGTGCAATTGTTTCATGGACAGTTCAAAGGTTCTGCAAATTATCAGTTCTTTCAAAGTGATATGATCTAAGGAAAAGTGTGTTTACTAATTTCCTGGATTATGAGCTGCTCTATGGGTGACCAAAAGAATTCTTTTCTACCCTGGAACTATGAGTAAAGTCCCTGATGCACTGTGGCAGGAAACACTTGTGTTCGACATACGATTTTCCTGAAACTGCTATCAAGGACTGTGATCCACATTCAAGTACTAGAAAAACAACAGATTCCTGCCTCAGTGGTAGTAAAGAGACACCTGTAATCTTCTGACCAGTTGTTCAACTTTTTTATGATCTATCAGTTGACAGTTCCAAAAACTGACCCTGTTGCTGATTAAGTAACTCCTGAGACCTGCATCTGGTTTTCTGGGGCCAAAGCTGTGCTGGAATGGCTTGTGCTGTCCTATGCTGTACCTTTATACTTTCACACAGTTGCTATTGATGTTGTTGTTTTAATTTTATTAAAGCTTTTTATTTACAAAATATATGCATGGGTAAGTAGTCAACACTGATCCTTGCAAAATGTTCTATTCCAAATTTTTTCCCTCCTTTCCCCCATCTCTTCTCCTAGATGCAGGTAACCCAATACATGTTATGTTAAATATGTTAAAATATATTTTAAAGCCAATATATGTATTCATATTTATATAGTTATCTTGTTACACTAGAAAAAATAGGATCAAGAAAGAGAAAAAAACTTTAGAAAGAAAACAAAATGCAAACAAATATCAACAGAAAGAGTGAAAATATCATGTTAAAGCTCAAACTCAGTTCCCATAGTCCTCTCTCTGGGTATATATATATAGCCCTCTTTATCATTAAAAAATTGGAACTAGTTGGAATCATCTCATTGTTGAAGAGAGAGTCCATCAGAATTGATCATCATATAGTATTGTTGTTGAATTCCTGGTTCTGCTCATTTCACTTAGCATCACCTCATGTAAGTATCTCCAGGCCTCTCTGAAATCATCTTGTGGTCATTTCTTACAGAACAATTATATTCCATAACATTCATATACCATAATTTATTTAGCCATTCTCCAATTGATGGATTTCCATTCAGTTTCCAGTTTCCTGCCATTACAAAGAGGGCTATCAAAAATTTTTTTGCACGTGTGTGTCCCATTCCCTCCTTGATGATCACTTGCTGAGAAAAAGGGTATGCACAGTTTGATTTGAGCATAGTTCCAAATTTGTCTCCAGAATGTTTGGATCAGTTCACAATTCCACTAACAATGTATCACTGTCCCAGTTTTCCTACATTCCCTCCAAAATTCATCATTATCTTTTCCTGTCATCTTAATCAATCTGAGAGGTGTGTAGTAGAATCACAGAGTTGTCTTAATTTGCATTTCTCTGATTAATAGTGATTGGGAACAACTTTTCAGATGACTAGAAATAGTTTCAATTCACCTGAAAGTTGTTCATTTTCTTTGATCATTTATCAATTGGAGAATTGTTTGAATTCTTATAAATTTGAGTTAATTCTCCATGTGTTTTAGAAATAGGGCCTTTATCAGAACCTTTGAATGTAAAAAATGTTTCCCCAGTTTATTGCTTCCCTTCTAATCTTTCCTGTATTAGTTTTCTTGGTACAAATTTTTTTTAAACCTAATACCTTCAAAATTATATATTTTGTGATCAATAATGACCTCGAGTTCTTCTTTGGTCACAAATTCCTTCCTCCTCCACAGTTCTGAAAGGTAAACTACTCTATGTTCTTCTAATTTGTTTATTATATCATCCTTTATTTGTAGATCATAAATTCCTTTCAGTCTTATCTTGATACACAGTGTTGAGTGTGGGTCAATGACTCATTTCTGCCATAGTAATTTCCAATTTTCCCAGGAATTTTTGTCAAATAGTGAATTCTTATCCCAAAAGTTGAGGTCTTTGAGTTTGTCAAATACTAGATTGCTAGAGTCATTGATTATTTTATTCTCTGAACCTAACTTATTTCACTGATCAACTATTGTTTCTTAGTCAGGAACAAATGGTTTTTATAACTACTGCTTTATAATATAGTTTTAGATCTGGTACAACTAGGCTACCTTCATTAGTTTTTGTTTTTGTTTTTATTTTCCATTAATTCCCTTACAATTAATAATCTTTTGGTCTTCCAGATTAATCCCATTGTTATTTTTTTCAGGTAAGTAAAATAGTTTCATGGGAGTTTCATTAGTATAGCACTAAATAAATATATTAGCTACTATTTTCATCATTATTATATTTCCTCAATCTAAGAGCACTTGATATTTTTCCAATTGTTTAGATCTGACTTTATTTGTGTGGAACATGTTTTGTAGTTTTACTCATGTATTTCCTGACTTTCCTTGGCAGATAGATTCCCAAATATTTTATACTATCAAAAGTTATTTTATATGGTATTTCTCTTTGTATCTCTTGCTGTTGGATTTTGTTGGTGAAGCATAAAAATGTTGATGATTCATGTGGATTTATTCTGAATCCTGCAACTTTTCTAAAGTTGTGAATTATTTTTAATATTTTTTAGTTGATTCTCTAGAGGCTTTTAAGTATGCCATCATATCATTTGCCAAGAGTGATAATTTGGTTTCCTTTATCTCTAGGAATTATCTATAATTTCTTTAATCTCTTTTTCATCTCTTATTGCCAAAGCTAGTATTTCTAACACAATGTTAAATATTAATGGTAATACTGGGCAACCTGATTTTACCCCATCTTATTGGAAATCATTCCAATTTATCTCCATTACATATAATGCTTGCTGATGGTTTCAAATAGATGCTACTGACTATTTTAAAGAAAAATCCATTTAATCCTATATTTCTAGTATTTTTAATAGTCATGGATGTTGGATTTTGTCAAATTATGAGATAATGATATGATTTTTGTAGTTTGGTTATTGATATAATCAATTATGCTAATAGTCTTCCTGATAGTGAACTAGCCCTGAATTCCTGGCATACATCTTACTTGGTCATGATGTATTATTCTGGGTATGATTTTCTGTAGTCTCTTTGCTGTTATTTGTTTTAAGATTTTTTCATCAATATTCATTAGTGAGATTGTTCTACAATTTTCTTTTTTTGGTTTTATCCTGCCTAGTTTAGGGATCAGTACCATATCTTTGTCATAAAAGGAATTTGGTAGGAGACCTTGGTTCCCTATTTTTTCAAATAGTTATAATATTGAAATTAATTGTCCTTTAAATGTTTGGTGGAATTCACATGTAAATCCATCTAGTTATGGGTATTTTTCCTTAAGGAGTTGATTAATACGTTGTTGCATTTCTTGTTTTAAAATGGGACTATTTAAGTAATTTCTTCCCTCTTCTGTTAATTTGGGCAGTCTATATTTTTGAAGGTATTTCTCCATTTCACTTTAGGTTATCAAATTTATTGGCATAAAATTGGAAAAGTAACTCCCAATTATTGCTCTAATTTCCATTTCATTGGTGGAAAATTCTCCCTTTTAATTTTTTAGACTAATAATTACATTTTTATCTTTCCTTTCTCTAATCAAATTAACTAAAGGTTTATCTATTTTGTTGTTTTTTACATAAAACTAACTTTTAATTTTATTTTTAATTTAATAGATTTTTATTTTCAATTTTATTAATCTCTCCTTTTACTTTTAGAATGTCATGCTTGGCATTTGGTTGGGAGTTTTTAATTTCTTTTTCCTAGATTTTTTAGTTGCAAGTCCAATTCACTGATTTTTTTTTCTATTTTATGCAAGTATGCATCTAGAGATATAAAATTTCCCCTTATTACCTCTCTTTGGCTGCATCCCACAATTTTTGGTATATTGTCACATTATTGTCATTATCTTGGATAAAATTATTGTGTCTATGATTTGCTGTTTCACCAATTCTTTTTTTTTTTTTTTTTTTTTTTTTTACCAATTGGTGCATGTATGTTTAGTATTGATATTGCTTCGTTATCTATGGTACCCTTTAGTATGATATAGTTATCTTCCTTCTCTCTTTTAATTAGTTATATATTTGCTTTTACTTGATCTGAGATCAGAATAGCTACCCCTGTTTTTTTTTTTTTTCTTCACCTGAAGCATAATAGATTCTGCTCCAGCCCTTTGCCTTTACTCTGTATGTATCACTGTTCTTTAAATGTGTTTCTTGTAAAGAACACATTATAGGATTTTGGCTTTTAATCCAGTTTGCTATCTGCTTCTGTTTCATGGGAGAGTTCATCTTCTTCACTTTCAGAATTAAAATGACTAATTCTGTATGTCCTGCCATCTGGTTTACCCTTAAATTATGCTTTTTCCCTTTGCTTAACCCTTCTCATCCTCCTTAGTACTTTTTTTTTTTTTTTTTAATGACCACATCCCTCAAACAGTCCTTGCCCTTTAGAGCCCCTTCCCCCATGCTGTTTTTTTTTGTTTGTTTGTTTTACTATTTTCCCCTAATTCTTCTGTTTTCCCTTCTATTGGTCTTTCTCTTTCTTTTCCCCCTTTCCCTCCTACTTCTAACTTGAGGTAAATTTCTCTGTGAAACCAAATATGTTTGCTATTCTCTCTTGAGCCAAATGTAATGAGAGTAAGATTCACATAATGCTCAACCCCTCTCTTCTTTCCCACATAATGCTCATTTTAGCTGGATTGCTTATTCTTGGCTGTAATCCAAGTTCCTTTGCATTTTTACAAAATCAGATTCCAGGCCCTTCAATCCTTTAAGGTAGAAGATGCTAGGTCCTGGGTAATCCTAATTGTGGCTCCTCGGTATTTAAACTTTCTTTCTGACTGCCTGCAATTCTTTTCCTTGGAACTATAGTTCTGAAATTTAACCATGATTGTCTTTTTAATTTAATTGTGGAATTTCTTTCAGGAGGAGATTGGTGAATTCATCTGATTCCTATTTTCTTCTGATTCTAAAATATCAAAGCAGTTTTCTTTTGTGATTTCCTGTAAATTGATATTGATATTCTTTTTTTTTTTTTTCATCATGGCTTTCAGGAAGTTTAATAATTCTTAAATTGTCTCCCTAGATCCATTTTACAATTCAGTTATTTTTCCTAGGAGATATTTAATATGTTCTTCTATTTAAAAAATTTTTTTTTGTTTGACTGATTCTTGAAATCTTGTTGAGTCATTCACTTCCATTTGTTCAATTATAAGTTTTAGTGTATTATTTTCTTCAGTTACCTTTTTTTAGTTCCTTTTGCAATTGCCCAATTGAATTTTTTTGTTCATTGTATTCTTTTTCCATTTCACAAATTTTTTTTTTCAGTGAATTGGTGTCTTTTTCATATCTCTTTTGTAGGACATTATATGCTTTTTCCATTTCTTCTTGCAATGGTCTCATTTCATTTCCCCACTTTTCTTCTCTTTTTAAAAATCCTTTATACAATCTTCCAAGAAGGTCTTATGAAATGGGAACCAGCTCATGTCTCCCTTTGGGATTTCATCTGGAATTGCTTTGCTTTTAGGAACCTCAGGATTTGAGGTCTGTTCTTTTCTCTCTCCATAAAAGCTATCTATGGTGAAAGCTCCTTTTTGTTTTTATCTGTTTTTTAATGTTTGAGGCCTCAGTATAGAAAATGATGGCTTGATAGGGTTAAAATATATGGAAAAACTTAGGCTTCTGAAGAATGATGTCTATCTTCAGAAAAATAGAGGATAAGCAATCACAGTAAGACTTAGATAAATGTATATGAATATATATGTATGTACATATGTATATGGTTAAAGTTACATATTTATATGTATGTATATATATATATATATATATAAAGATATAGATAGATAAATATGTAAATTGTAAATTGTACATGATATATACTATGCTAAATAGTAGCCTAAAGATAAGAGGAAGAGGAAGCAAAAGGAAGGAAAAGAATAAAGTAAGACAGAAAATATATAAGGAAGCAAAGAAATGATGGATATCTCTGAATACAATGTATAATATTTATTTTGTAGGCTTTCTTAAAATGGAAATGTATTGTTTTATATTTTGAATCCTAATGTACTTTGCTGCTGTGCACATAGCAGTGTTTGTTTGTTTGTTTTCATTTTTTTCCCTTTATTTTGTATTTGTTTTAAATAAATACATTTGAAAATAAGATTTTTAAAAAGTATATACAGGTATCTTATAAAATTATTTTCTGATGTTTAATAATAATTCAAGCTCATATTGGTTTTTTTATTGTTCACTTGTTTTCATTTTTTTCAGACTCTTCACAATCCTCTCTGGGGGTTTCTTGGCAAAGTCCAGCTCACCTGGAGCTAAATGACCAGCTCAGGGAAACAAAACAAGTAAATGCCTAAGAAGGAATTTGAACTCAAGTCTTCTAGACTCCAGGATCAGTTTTTTTTTTTTTTTTTTTTTTTTTTTTTTTAATTCATTGTATCACCTAGCTGCCCAGTCAAGTCCATCCTTGTCTCTCTAAGACAATTTTGCCGAACACATAGACAAGGGGAGCGCCCAAATGCTAAAACTCCTTGAAGGACAAATTCTCCTTGAATCCTGCCACTATGGGGACTCCACTCAAGAACAAGCAGCTTCATTCTGTTGTCTGTGTAAGGCTGGTTGAGGTCAGAGCTGGAGATATTAATCCCATTGAATTGGTGAAACACCCTATTCAATTGAAGATTTTCTATTCAATTCCAACTCCACCCATCAGCTTTATCAGGAGGGGGAGCAGACATTGGCTTGTAGCCAAAGACTTCCTTATAAAAACAGCAGTTTTAAACTCATTTCCTTGCAGAGGTCCTAACATGCCATGCCATTCCATGCCATGCTATGCCAAGGAAACCTCTGCCTGCTGGACTATTATCTTTCAGCACTAACCTCTCTTTATCTCCATCACCTATTTCCCTAATGAAACTGTATGCCTCTCTGATAGGACTCCACTATTTCATTTCCCTGCAGGGACTTTGCCACTAAGAAATTCAGCCTTTCTATTCATGCATAGCAAAGGCTGACTTCCCAATGCCTATAATAAACTTCTTTTTATCTATATTGCTTTTTCATGTTTGTAAATTCCTTTAAGAAAAATCTCTTCACCACCAATGGGGGGGATTCCCAAAACTCCTTACCCATTTGCCAAATCCCAAGGGGGTGTAGGGGAGCCAAACCTCTTCATTTGGTTCCCTGAATCCAGAACCTGACACTAGACATCATCATTTAACTCTGTAACTGCCAGGAACTCTAATCTCATAATTTGGTCCCCTGACAATCCTAAATCTAGATTTCATTGTATTTTGGTTTCCTGATCAGGAACCCTAAACCTAAATCTCATCAACCTGAATAAAAGAAGTATCTTCTATTATATTTAGAACTTTCTCCTCTTTCTTACCTATTCCTTTCTTCTCCCCAACCAGCAAAATATCTGTATATGTATGCATGAACAATTATACATAGACATATCTGTGTATGTGTATGTGTATATATATATATATATATATATATATATATATATATATATATATATATATATATATATATATATATATATATATATATATATATATATATATATATATATATATATATATATATATATATATATATATATATATATGTATAAAATCATATAAATTTAGTTCAATGTTGAATTTGTGAATATTCTGGTTTTGTTTGTTTATTTGTTTGGTTTTCTTCCATGGTAAGAGTTGATTCTGGAGACTGCTAATCTGTGATTTTTTTTTTTTTTTCATATGGCAGCTGTGTCAATACAAATTCTATGTAAACCAACAATTACCTTGGAGGGAAGTAATGAGCTAAGGGAAGCAAAGAAAAAAAAAAAGTATTAGAATCAGTTTTATAACCAGAAAATGTTATATTGATAAATATATAGATACAATATTATCTTTCCCTCTTCTCCCATAATAAGGCTAGCTGCATCTCTCCATGTACTCAGATCCTACTATTGTTTAGTTGCATAAACCAAAATCATTATGATTTTTATTGGCCATCAATAGGTCTTAGGCAAAGTCTGGTTTTGTCATTGTTTGGAACCTGATTGACTCAGGTTGAATTTAAATAGCAGTCATTTCAGCTTTGACCACATCTCCTGAGGGTCTTTTCCTTCCTTCCACACTCATTCATTCACTTTTTTTTTTTAATATTCATTTAAATTTTTGTTTGGACTAGGTAAAAGAGGAGATTCTTTATCTCAATTGCTTCTTAGTCCTAATCACTGAATGGGTGCATTCTCAGTCAAACAGACCTGTTGAAGACTTTAGCTTAAAAAGTACAAGATTTCTTATCATCTTGGGCTATCTCTAGCCACCTTGATATATATCTTGCCCCTGGACCCAGATGGTTCTGGTGGGGAAAGTGAGGCATAGGACCTTGCCCAGCTCTCCCTCACTGATTTCCAATTCACTTTCATGCCATAGCATCACCTCCCTGCTATTCTGGTACTATTCCAGAATGAAAGACAAAACAACAATAACCTCTCACTCATACTTCTATTAGCATTTCATTTCTATTTGATCAACTAACATTCAAACATTGGTCAAGTTTATGAAACCACTGTGGAAGTTTTAAGCCATATTTTAATTAGAAGACAGACACAAAAGGCCTGAATTTTTACAAGAAAGCAATATTTTCAAGAAGTTAAACTGATTTATCTTTGAAAAAGAGTCTATGATACTCTTTCAGTTAGTCTGTTAAAAAAAAAAAAAAAAAAAAAACCTGTGATCTCATTGATGCTGATACTGCTTCTAGTGGTAAAGTTAATTATAGAAAGAAGTATTCTCATACAGAGTATTCTTGTCTAGCCCATTACTGGGGCATCATTCAGCATGATATTCTGGTAGCTTGCTACTGCATCTCTTGGAATTAAAGATCAAATGATATGTGGCCAAATAAGATAATGTTTCTTGAAGCTTTGAAAACTTAAAGCAGATATGAAAATGTGAGCTAATGTATGTACAATTAGCATACATTTTTTTTCTTCTTTAGTTTGTTAATCTTTAATTTTGCTTTTGATGGGTCATATTTTTTTCTATGCATATCTTTCTCTAATAATATCTTTTATTCAGAGGCAGCAGGTGGCAGAGAGGATAGAGTGCTGTGTCTAACACCAACATCATCCTCAGATACTCACTAGTTGTGTCATCTTGAGAAAGTTAATAAACTATCTGCCTCAGTTTCTTCAACTGCAAAATAAGAATAATATTATTGCCTATTTTATAAGATTATTGTGAAGATCAAACGATAGCATATTTATAAGATATTTAGCACAATGTCTGATTTATAATAAGTACTGTATAAATGCTTATGTCTTTCCCTTAATGTCTCATATTTCTCATAATTAAAATCCCATACCTTATCTTTATACCTCTACAGAGGCATATGCCCTAAATACATTTCTTGTTCACCTTTCGTCAGTAAATCCTTATTAAAAACATTCTTTATTTAACCAAATGCATATAATCCCTCATAAAATTAATATAATTTGTCCATGTTATATTTAACAAATTTAATGTTAATTTTTGTCCCTACTTCTGTATTTTTTGTATCCTTCCATTAAAAAGGCTTTAAATGGGTTATTGGTACTATTTTCTATTTATATCTAATTGACCTATATCCCCTTCCTTTTCCTTGTAGAAGCCCTTCCTCCTGAACAACATACTGATTTGATTTTTTTCAATTTATCTTTATTATTAAAGCCACATATGAATTTGGTGCACCTACTGCACAAATATTCAAACATAACATTCACGAGTCATAGATAGAAGCTGCAAAAAAGTTACTTTATTGTTTCCTTTACTTTGTTTATTTCCTCCAAGGCAAAGGTGGGTCTACATTCAATTTGTGTTGACATAGCTACCATTCTAGTTATCTTGGTAATTTATGATATAGGGAAAAAGTATTCTCCCTTCAATCTCACTGCAGAGAGAAGCAGTCCCACTCTTCAAGTGTGTTCTCAGTGGTAAAGTCCCATCAGGAGCCACTGAAGGTTGTATTTGTTTCTATTTGTCCTCCAAAGGAAATCATTGCTAGTTCCTAGAGTATTTAAAATCAAGTATTAGAAAAACTGCAAACAAAAGATGGAAAGATGAATGTTGGAATGATATTCCTTTCTATGAAACTGAAATAATATAATGCAGTTTCCAAACATGAGAGACTCTAATATTATTTTAGGATCTTGAATTAATTTTTGATATTAATTTTTACCTTGTAAATCATGTAATCTTGGAAAATTTACTTACTTTTAACAATATCTGACATTTAAGATTCATGTGCTCTACTCATGTAATTTAATCTGATCCTTACAAAAAATTCTCAGAAAGCAGTTCTGAAAAATTAAATATCCTTATGTTGCATGTGAGGAAACTGAGTTTTAGAAAGATTAAGTGACACATCCAATATGAAAACTATTTTAAAGGCCAAAGTCAGGCCTCTACTGATTTTAAATCCATCATTTCCCTCTCACATGAGCAAAGTGTTTTGTAGTTGTGTAGTCATTTTTAGTAGTGCTTGACTATTTTGTAAGATTTTCCTTGCCAGAAAATAGTGGACTTTTCTTCTCCAGCTCTTCCATCTTGACAGATGGAAAAACTGAGGGAAAAAAATGTTAAATGACTTGTCCAGGGTCACATAGCTAGTAAGTGTCTGAAATCTGGATTTGAACTCAGAAAAATGAGTCTTCCTGATTCCAG
The DNA here is from genome assembly GCF_048593235.1 of Sminthopsis crassicaudata. NCBI lineage: Eukaryota > Metazoa > Chordata > Mammalia > Dasyuromorphia > Dasyuridae > Sminthopsis > Sminthopsis crassicaudata. The sequence continues at coordinate 102,986,541 of NC_133619.1, forward strand.
ATCGATCCACTGAGCCACGTAGCTAATGAATAAAACATTTGATTTGTCTTACATGTTAAGTTACTTTTCTTACATGATAAGTCTTACATGATAAGTTATTATTCTTAGATTTTGGTACAGTCAATATTTCATTGGCTCAATGAATTAGTATAACTTACAGCACCTATTCCTCTTTCTATTAGGAGAAAAAAATGTTTTGCACCAGAAATTCACAAAATTAATGTAACTGCAGTTAAAATATCACATTTAAAAGGGGAGAGGTGAACAACCCTTTAAGGAAACTTTTTTTTTTTTTTTTTTTTCAGCTGGCAATCACCCCTTGCTTAGGGTCATAGTTTTAGAGATAGTACAGTCTTCTTTTTTAGAGATAAGCATCAGAGGCTCCAAAAAAGTTTATTCTCTTGCCCAAGCTTATCATTTGTAAACTGGAATTTGAAACTTAATCAATTGATACCTTATTAAACTCTTACCAATCTGCCTTCTACATTGCTAGAGAACTTGCTGGAGCATAGAGTTCTTTGTTCTCACTCACACAGTCAACATGTATCATAGGCAAGATTTGAACTCAGATGTTCTTGAATATTATAAGGTATCATTATAAAAGTAATAATTTATGTAAAATACTTTAGAAGTCATAAAACAGAATGGAAATGCTAGATTTCTTTACTCTTCTTTACGTGTGTGTGTGTGTGTGTGTTGATTCAATAAACATTTATCGATCACCTGCTATATGCCAGGGAATGTGGTTAAGTGCTGGGGATATAAATAAGAAAAAGACAATCCTTTCCTCAAGATACAAATGTGGAAGGAAAATAATACACAAATGAAAGTTGAAAAGGAGGAGAGGAAAAGAAGAGATATCTAGGACCAGGGCATGATATTTTGCAGAGTCATCTCCTCATATGCTGATGGAAAGAAAAGAAATACCCCCAAATTTCTCAAAGTTCAGAGCTGTCTAAAGAAGGAAAGCATTACTAGGAGCTCTCCACCATAGTCCTTCAATCAGAGAACATAAACAACTGAGGGAGCTGAAAAGTTGAGTATAAAAAAACTGGGTCACTTTGCATTTCTATAACATTCCAAATGATTAGTTTATCCTGGAGAAGGCAAGACATTCTGTGGAGATGAAACCAAGCTAAGTAACTAAGGGGAAATAAATTTATCTAAACTATATATATATATATATATATATATATATATATATATTTGCATGTTTATATATGTGTATATAGAGACACACATACACACACACACACACCTTGTGCCACAAAATTTTAGTGCAATTTAATTCAGGTTTGAATAGCTTTAAAAGGTCAAAAAGAGGAGTTTGTTTCAAATTTTGTAGTTCTGAAAATCTATATACCAATATTCAAATAATATTTATTAAAATATGTTCTTCTTTGAAAATCTTTGAACTTAAGTAAATTTGCCACTACTGAATTTTGGAATATCCTGAATATTTCATCTATCTCTTTCTTTATTATCTATCAAGAAAAAGCCAGATAAACATATTACATTTTATATTCATAAATGAATATGCAAATAGATGGATAAATAGCCCCTTATATCCCTACTATTAATGATTATAAGAATACATTACATTTGCATAACTTTATACAGTTTCTTTAGTAGTTTATATTTTTCATGTCATTTTGTCTTTTTTAAAATAGCCAAAGGGCAAAAATCATATAATGCAACTATTATTATTACTGTTTAACAGCTGACAAAACAATATATTAAGTGACTTCCATGAAATTACAAGGCTTTTGATTGGTAAAATTAATTCAAGCATATCATTTCATATGTAGGACATTTCTTGGCATACAACCAAATGTTTTACTTAAAACTTTAATTCCTCTGGCTCTACCTTATAAGATGAAAAAAAAAAAAGTCTATTGCATAAGAGAATTGCAGTCAGCCTTTTGACATAGTTTGAATGAGAAATGTTATTTCAGAAGTTTGCAATGAATTGTCTCTAGTAAAAGAACAACTAATTTCCTTTTTCACAGTTCCTTCTAGCTGTGCAACTAAAAATTGCCTTGTGTAAATTAATATGAGACTTTTGTTGGGAAAGGCACAGCTTGAGGTTGTGGAAACCCTCTAACACTTATGTCTTATCAGCAATATGCTTTTCTGTTTTGTGATCACAAGTTTTCCCTCTGTCTCATTTCTAGTGAAAAGTCCTGCTGTTTTCTCTACACACACAGCAAGTGTTATGTCCCTCTGGGCTCCAATGCTGAAAATACTGACACACACTGGGTTTTGTTCCCTTGATGGTGATTTGGATTGAAATGATTTTTTTGGATTTTCTCCAACCTTTGCCAATATGTGTTTGAGCTTTTTAGCATAACACTATAATTAACAACTATTCTTTTAAAACTGAGTAATGTGAAGAAAGAAAATATATTTTGAAAATCTCCAATCATGAGACTTTGTTAGAGTTTTAATGAAATGAAGATTTGAGTGTCAGAGTTTCATTATTAAGTGACCTGTGCTAGTTTCATTAAATCACAGGCTGGAATTTTAATGAAACAATGGTTTCCTTGCAAGAAAGGTATTTAAATATTCTACTTAAAATGATGATAGCAAAGTTTTCAATATAAAATGAATATTCAATTTATTGTCCAAATATGAACTCATTAGTCTTTCTATACCTATAGTCCACCAAAGAGAAAAATTCTTCAAACTCTTGTTTTCCATGTTTTTAATGGGACCATTTCCATGTTAGAAAAAAAAATTATATATATATATGTTCTCCAATTCTTTTAGGGTTTATACCTTATGATTCAGATATCTCACTTTCACAGTAGCCTACATTTTGTTGTTGAATGTTCAATTGTTTCAATTATGTACAACTCCTACTGGGTTTTTTGGCAAAGATACTGAAGTGGTTTTGCCAGTTCTTTCAGCAATTTATTTTATAGATGAAGAAACTGTTGCAAGCATGGTTACATGATTTTCTCAGAGTCACACAGCTAATAAATTTCTGGAGACCAGAATTGAACTCAGGTCCCACTTTGCCATGCAAATGCCCTGATTACATTTATATCTCCCTATAAGGCTTACAAAGAACTTTACATATTTCATCTAAATTAATTTTCTGAACATAGACAGTATATGCATTATTATTGTCATTTTACAGGCAAGGAAACTGCTGCTTGGAAATATCTAGCATTATATGAATAATTACTTTGCAAAATCTGAAATGTAACCCACATCTGACATCATACGCAAAAAGTTCTCTTTATTCTCCCATTTCATCTCATATCTTCTTCCAATGACTTCTAAATGACTCTACAATAAAAAGAAATACCAGTGTTGGTGTTTTAAGACTTTTACAGAATTACTAATGTTTTCCTCTCTTTCTCTCTTTCTGTCTGTCTGTCTCTCTCTCTGCACACACACACATACACACAGGCACACACACTCATATGCACATATTCTAATTGAGGAGATGACAAGTAAATACATACACATATAAATAAATATATACAACCATGTACATATTTATGTGAGTACAGACATATATGGACACAGAGAAAGCAGATTAATAGAAGTTAATTATAGAGTATGAAAATGGTCCATTGACAAAATCAATAAAAACTTTTCGTAGAAGGTGATGACTGAACTTTATGTGGGAGGAAGAGAGGGATTATCTGATGCAGAAGTAAGAAGGAAATGCAATCTCGGTTTGGGATACATCCACTACAGTTGTCTAGAAACAAGAGTTGGAGTGCCCTTTGTGAGGAACAAAGAAAAAGCCAGTTTGACTTTATCATAGAAAGGGTATATAATGTGCATTTGTACGTGCAAGAAAAAAAAAAAAAAAAAAAAAAAGCTGATTGCCAGGCTCTTAATATATTGATTTTGATTTTATTAATGACCATCAAAACTTCAAGTGGTGTTGGAGTAAAGGGAAAGTAAAAGAGAATACAATATCTGAGATGTTTTGTGAACATAGTTATTGGTGAAAGAGGAATGTCTCCAACTCTACTGGTAATGGGCATATGTAGAATTTAAAAGATATTTTATACCACAAATAACATAAAAATTTATATCATGGGAACCCAAACAATAGTAGAAGGAATTCATAATAAAACCTTCAAAATTCCGAGGTTTAGAACCAACGGAGAAAATAACTGAAATAAAGTAACAAAATGTAAATAAGTTCCCAAAAAATAGCCAGGTGTATCATGTAGCAATTACAAAATCTAGAAGGAAATAATAGAAAGGGAACTTTGCTCAAAGTAACTGCAAATGTATAAAATATTTGATAGTAAAAGTAAAAAAGATATATGAAAAATAGAAATCAATCAAAAATTTTGTAAGGATTTTTAAATGTCAGATATTTAGGACTGTACACAGGCATAGAAATCCAGATGACTAAAGAACATGAACTTCATCTACTCTGCCAAATGTTCCCTTTTAGGTAGAAAAATTGAGTTCTCAGAGTTCTGTGGCTTGAAAGATCTAATGGCTGTCTTTAGCTAGCTCTAATTAAAGTCACATCAAAAAAGCTAGAGAAGTGCCTAAGAATGTTAAACTCCTTCCAAAATCCTCCAATTCCACCCACCCTTTTTGTTTCCATTGCTATTGCTGCTTGTGAATGCCTCAATTCAAACTCTTTAGTTAAGATATAAAATGCATGTGTAAAGGATAGCAAGAAGGCTAGTTTGGCCAAGTCACAGAAAGAAGGGAATTAATATATGTTGGAAAGGTAGACTGGAGCTACTTTTGGGAAAGACCTTAAAAGACAAAAAGAGGAGCTTAGAGGAGTGGAGTCAAGATAGTAATTGAAGTGAGCATTTTTGCTACTCTTTCTTAATACCCCCTCTAAAATACTTAAAAAATATAGCAAATTGAATTGTGAGCAGAATAAACAACACAATGTCATAATAAATCATTTCTTTTTCCTAGCTAGAGTGCTTAGGAGGAGAAAAAAAAAAAAAAAAAAAAGGATCTGCAGACACTTGAATGGGAATTTGCCTGTAACACAGTGTGTGGGAAGTAATTTATTGTCTGTGAACCTTGGAGCCAGGTATATAGCATCATGAGCACTCAAGGCCCCCAAAAGTAAGAAGGTTGAATACATAGTTTGAAAAGATTGTGAGGGTTCCCTTTGCTAATTCTGTACACAGGATCAGGCACCACTTGGTATCTCTGTTAACCTATTAATTAGGTCCTCACGTTTTCAGAGTGAAGAGGTATGGTAACAGTTGTGATAAAATGACATACATGGGTAAGAACCATAGTGAAGACCAGCAGAATGATGATCAGACCACACCCGTGATCATACTATTTTAAAAACACTAAAGATTTATAAGAGTATCAATATCCGACCATTTGGGAGTTAAGGTATAGTATTTTCTATGGTGGTTAATCAGACAAATATGAGATCAGAAGGCTTCATAGGTTGGACACAAATTGTCTAGGTGAATATTTGAAACTGAAATTTCTTTTTTTCATAATTTTTGTTATACCTTTTTATTTATAAGATATAAGCATGGGTAATTTTTCAGCATTGACAATTGCCAAACCTTTTATTCCAACTTTTCTTCCCCTTTCCCCCACCCCTTCCCCCAGATGGCAGGTTGACCAATACATGTTAAATATGTTAAAGTATAAGTTAAATACAATATATGTATACATGTTCATACAGTTATTTTGCTGTGCAAAAAGAATCGGACTTTGAAATAGTATATAATTAGCCTGTGAAGGAAATAAAAAATGCAGGCAGACAAAAATAGAGGGATTGGGAATTCTATGTAGTGGTTCATATGAAAGTGGTTACACCTTTCACTGGGTATAGCTGGTTCAATTCATTACTGCTCTATTGGAAATGATTTGGTTCATCTCATTGTTGAAGATGGCCATGTCCATCTGAATTGATCATCACATAGTATTGTTGTTGAAGTGTATAATGATCCCCTGGTCCTGTTCATTTCACTCAGCATTAGTTCAGTTCATGTAAGTCTCTCCAGGCCTTTCTGAAATCATCCTATTGGTCATTTCTTACAGCACAATAATATTACATAATATTCATATACCACAATTTATTCAGACATTCTCCAATTGATGGGCATCCACTAAGTTTCCAGTTTCTGGCCACTACAAAGAGGGCTGCCACAAACATTCTTGCACATATAGGTCCTTTACCCTTCTTTAAAATCTCTTTGGGATATAAGCCCAGTAGCAATACTGCTGGATCAAAGGGTATGCGCAGTTTGATAACTTTTTGAGCATAGTTCCAAATTGTTCTCCAGAATGGCTGAATGCATTCACAATTCCACCAACAATGTATCAGTGCCCCAGTTATCCCACATCCCCTCCAACATTCTGCATTATCTTTCCCTGTCAATCTAGCCAACCTGACAAGTGTGTAGTGGTATCTCAGAGTTGTCTTAATGTGCATTTATCTGATTAATAATGACTTGGAGCATCTTTTCATATGGCTAGAAATAGAAACGGAGATTTCTTTAAAATTTTGCAGCTCATATTTCTTTGGAGCTACTGAAATTCTTTATTTTTCATAAAGAAATAGATCATAATACTTGCCTCAATGTAGTCAGGCTTGTGTCATTGTCTCTAAAGTCTGATAAATGATGCCCAAGTTTTTCAGAGGAACCTTGAGAGAATAATTGTATCATTATTTCTGATGCTTGTGCACTTACCTTATGTGAATTCTATCTTAAAAAATCTTTTAGGCATTCAAACAATGTGACTAACCCATTGGAGCTTATCTCTCTACAGCAGAGGTCAAATGTTTCACAGTTCAGCTTGAGAAAGAAACACAGCGTCCAATACATTACCTTGCCAGATGATCTTCAGAATCTTCCTAAGGCAATTAAAATAGAATCAATTTAGCTTCCTGCCATGGTATTGGCGTACTGTCTGGTTTTCACAGGCTAAAAACAATGACGTTGGTAAAATAACTCTGTCATTTTTGATAAGAATAAATCTTCCTTTGAAGCCTCTCATACACAGGTAACTTTGGCAATGCATTCTTAATTTCATCATCTATGTGATCATCCCTAGAAAGCATACTGCCAATGTAAGGAAACTTATTCACAGCTTTCAAATGTCTCCATTTTCTTTAAAGGATGGTTCCACATATGGTTGATATAATTTTGGCTAAAAGAGAACCTCTGATTTCTTGGTGTTTATTGTTAGGACAAAATTAGCACAAGCAGCAGGGAATTGATACATACTTTGTCACATTTCAGCCTCAGAAGCTGCATTGTGTATACAATTGCCTATGAACAAGAAGAAATGAACCAACTTTCCCCTCACTTTATTCTTGGTTTTTAGTCTTTACAAGTTAATTTGCCATCAGTGTGGTAGTTAACTTTGATGCTAATTTTATCCTCATTGAAGTTGCCTGACAACAATGCTGGAAAGATTAAGCTAAAAAGCATAGGAGCAAACACACAACCCTGCTTCAGTCCATTAATGACAGAGCATGAGAACATTGCCCATTACACAGAACCTGTACCTACATGCCATCATGAAACTGATCAACAATACTTGTGAAATTCTCCAGGCCACCAAATTTGTCCATAATTTCCCCTCTCCTTCATAACTGACTAACAAAGTCACTGGTTAGATTGATATATGTAGACCTCTGTTCTACTTTTGACAATTCTCCTGGAGTTGTTGAACAATAAACTCCCTATTAATTGTTCCTCAGCCTTTTCTGAAGTTACACTTACTTTTGGATAGATGACTACTTTCCAGGTGAAGGGTTGCATTCTATTAAGGACTTTGGCAAGAATCTTGTTGTCAATAACAAAAAGAGAGATGGAAAGAGAATGAGATGGAGAGAGAGAGAGAGAGAGACAGAGAGAGAGAGAGAGAGAGAGAGAGAGAGAGAGAGAGAGAGAGAGAGAGAGAGAGAGAGATACTTCTGTGATTTTCACAGAACAAACTGTTTCTCTTTCCTTTATAGAGATAGACAATGAAGGCATCCTTGAAATTTTGGAAGAAAACCTTGTCTTGCCATATAACCCAGAAAATTTTAATCAGCTTTTCTATGATCTGGACTCCCTGCCTTCTAAATCGCAGTTGGAATAGAATCATTACCAGGAACTTTGCAACACGATAAGCCTAATTCAAAACCTTTTCAGTTGGAATTTTGACTAAAGAGGGATGGACTTTACCTGAAGTATATGATTAGTGGCTTCAGCATTAACTTATGATAGTCTGCTGAGAACATTATGAAAGTGTTAAGCCCATCTCTCCAGGATCATGTTCTTTTTATTAATAAATATGGCTCTATCATCACTGAATAGTTGAGATATATCATAGATCCTTGGCCAATAAATAGCCTTCAGGGCATCATAGAAAAAATCTGGATTGTTAATATTAATGTTAAACTGAATTTTTGAACCAAGAAATCATGAACCAAGAGTTAAATGCTGCTTTCTTAGAGACAAATGAACTATCTTACTGGTAATCACTTGTGTGTCTGTGTGTGTGTGTGTGTGTGTGTGTGTGTGTGTGTGTGTGTGTGTGAGACTGATGTTTGTAAGTGTTTCAACCCAGATGAGTAAATGTGAAGTTGTAAACCAAATATCTACAAGATGCCCATTCATTTACTATTTCATAGTCACAAGTTAGCTAGCTTTGTTCCCCAAGTTACCGGTGAAATATTCATCCTTGAAAAAATATTCTATATGATGAAATTAAGTCTTTTAGTATTCTTATTGGTTTAGGGTCCCTAGTTTTGTTGAAAGTGAATTGGAACTTGGATCTTGAAAAGGTTGTCTACGATGAGTACAGGAAGGACTCTGTTTCCCATAACAGCTTTATCACTTTTACATTCTATTTTTTTTCTTTTTGTTTTTTCTTACACTTATTAAACACCAATGTTTCCTGAAAGGGTGCATCCATTAAGTGTTTTTGTATTTAGGTAAATGGAAAGCATTAATGGTTAAGGTCATAAGATGTACACTTCTTCAGTAATAATTCACCACTGTCCATTCCTCCCAAGGACTCCTGTTATATCTGATAATATGTACTTTATTTGACATTAATGACACCTAGGAATATAAACTTATCCTCTTTCAGCATATTGATGATGATGTAGATCACCAGTTCTTCATATATTTTTTTCTTTGGCTTCGTTAGGGTTTATTTTTGTGGAAACATAAACATAGTAGCATGACACGTTTCTAAGTGGCAATGGAATTTTTATGAGTCTATCATTTACTTCTTTTGATAGATATTAAAAAAAAAAATTGTTGAGCAGATTAGTTCTGTTTGCAAAACCCACACCAGTCTCAGTTCATCCCATCACTGCAGCTGTTATAGAAAGATGTGAATGCAGTTCAAATGCTGCTAAATTGACATATATTTGCCAGTCTTGTTCTACTCAGTGCTGCTACTTGGATGTGATAGTGAAGAGTTATCTCTTTTGTCTTTGGTCTACTGGATTTCATATTGTCTGTGAGTATGTGCACAAATTTTATGTTCTAATAGTGAGTGGAGTCATCTTCCCAAAAAGTTTTTGTATTTTCCGTGTGTGTGTGTGTGTGTGTGTGTGTGTGTGTGTGTGTGTGTGTGTGTGTGTGTGTGTGTTTCAATCACAGGTTAAGATCTTCATGGCCAGGGTTGGTTGAAGCAGATAATTTTTGGAGCACTTTTTCTAGTCCTTTCCTCCTGCTAAGAGACTATCAGTGCAGTCCTTTAAAATTTTTGCTGAGACTTCCAGTTGATCAATGATGGACAGAAACAACTACACCCAGAGAAGGAACACTGGAAAGTGAATGTAAATTGTTAGCACTACTGTCTATCTACCCAGGTTACTTACACCTTCGGAATCTAATACTTAATGTGCAACATGAAAATGGGATTTACCACATTATGTATACATGCATACATATACACATGCATATATAGACACACCTAGAAAATATGTATATGTATGTGTACATGCATGTGTATATATACACATATAAATATGGACATACAAATGTATAGATGTGTACATATATGCATCTATTGTGTATGCATCTATTATATATGAATTATTTATTTGTTTGTCTATTTTTTTGTATATTTATCTATCTATAAAGATCACACAACAAAGGAAAAAAAAAAAGAAAATGGGATTTACACACATATATTGTATCTAGGTTATATTGTAACACATGTAAAATGTATGGGATTGCCTGTCATCTAGGGGAGGGAGTAGATGGAGAGAGGGGATAATTTGGAAAAATGAATACAAGGGATAATGTTATTTAAAAAAATTACTCATGCATATATACTGTCAAAAAATTTTAAAAAATAATAAAAAAAATTTGCTGAGTGATTCAAGGGACTGATCCTTCAGTCCACTGAGAAGAAAACCTATAATATGGACTGTCTGTATACAGATTGTGACTGTAGTTACTAGTGTATTTGCACCTGCTCCTTCATCACTTGCCTTGTTCCCAGACAAATTTGAAATAGGTAAAAATGGTATGCCTTATATTTTATGCCTTGTGCATAAAGATGTAAGTGAGTCAGAATTTTAGGAAGTAGTCCATCTGCTTCACTCTATCTTCCAGAGTCATCAAAATTAAGTGGGAAGACAAAATTAAGATAACTGGCAATGACTCAAGATGTGGTATATGTTCTTAACATCTCCAATGTCTTTCCAAGATCTGCTTCTGTGCCTTCATTGCCATTGTGACAAATTATTCTTATCTGCCCATTACATCTGAAGAAGTTTTCATATGTTTGAGGTAGATACTCTCAAATTGCTGAAAGGTTTGAGATCCCTCAGCTACCCTTAATCTGGTTTGGGCCATCTGTGAAAATTAATTGCCAAGGTGTGAACAATGCACATGATAATCTGCAAGATTAATTTTTATACCCTTCTAGAGTGTGTGTGTGTGTTTTTCTTTTGAATCAATTCATATGAGAGTAAAGTTCAAACATTCCCTGCCCCCTCCATTTCCCCAACAATAGGAAATAATAAAACAAAAACAAAATCCTTTAATCACCCCTTTTATCTGAGGTTGTTTGCCTTAATCTTCTTTTTCCTTCCTCCTCCCAGTGCATTCCTATTTCCTAACCTTCCCCCCCTTTTTTTTTTTAGATTATCCCAAGTATAATAAAATCATGCCTAAACTATCTAAGTAGATTGTTAACAGTCCTAAGGGTGATGAAGTTCTGAGATATTCCCTGTATTATCTTAACATATCATAATGTATAAACATTTTAATCTCATTAAGTCTCTTTTCATTCTCACTTGTAATGTTGGGACTAGCTCTCTGAAGGATCTTGGGACCAGCCTTGTTCTTAGTGGAGGAGTGAAGTAGGCAGGAGAGCCACAAGGAGTATGGTCAAAGATGGAAAGTCTCCATTTCCAGTCCTCTCAGCCCTTAAATATCTCAGTATGATTCCATCATTACAGCACACTAAGTACTAAATATATGTGAACTAGAGAATGATCATCTCATCAATCACACTGAGTTAACACCCTGCTATAAGTATCTTTGTTTCAAGTATACTTTTCTTAGAAGTCTTCAATATCTGTGGTCCTCTACACTCACTCACATTTACTTTTTCTTGCTTTTCTTTAATCTTTTGTGGGGATATCAAATATTCTATTCAGCTGTGTTCTTTGGGAAAGCTTGAAAATTTGAACAAAAATAAACACCACAAACCTAAATCTATAGACCATGATTATTGATCTACAAATCAGTCAAAAAGATTACAGAAATATATAACAAAGATCATTACACTATGATTGGGATGGATTTTTACCAGAAATCAAAAGGCTCTTTAAATATTAGGAAAATTATAAACATAAAAAATATCAGTGATAGAAAGTTCTAAAATCATGTTATGATGTAGAAGCAGAAAAATATTTGACAAAATATAACTTATCAATATTAACTTCATCCATTGGATCAATTTGATCTCAAAGTTCAAGTTTAAAACCTTGAGTTTTTATCATACTAATACAGATTAATTTTTAAATTGTTGATTAGAAAAGATGCTATTATAATTGGAGGAAGAATATAAAATATGAAGAAACTATTATGAGGGTCAAATAAGTGGCACATTGAGTAAGGGCCTATTTCTGGAGTCAGAAAAGCCTTAATTTAAATGCAGTCTTGGACACTTATTAGCTATTTGATCCTTAGCAAGCTAATTAATTGTTTGTCTCAGGTTCCTTATCTTTAAAAATGAGTTGAAGAAGGAAATGGCAATCACTCCAGTATCTCTGCCAAGATAACCCCAATTGGGGTGACAAAGAGAGAGACCCAAATGAAAAAGAAAAAAAGTAACCTATTTATTTTTCTGTGAAAGATAGAGATTGATGTGTGTTTTATTAAATGATTAAGATCTCTTAATGTAATATTCTATTTAATTTGGAAATAAAATTTAAGGCTTTTTAGGGAAAATGATTATGAATACAAGTATACAATGAACTATATTAATTTTATGCTATCTCTATAAAATACATATACAAAAAAAATAAACAAAAACCAAATGATGCCTTATTAAATTGTTCTTGGCCCTATTATATTGTTAACACATTTAACAATGTTATGTTGTTCACATACTTTGAATAGAGAACATTTTCAAAGTGGACCATAATTAGAATAGAGTTTTAAGTAACTGAAGCCTATTTTGATTCTTTATTTATTTATTAATTTATGACTACAGAATTTAACCAAAATTGTGGATATTATTAATACAAGAGTATAAAAGTTCCTAACAATCATTGTTTCCTTCACTAGTTCTCCCTTTGCTTTAATTTTTTTCCCTTTATGTATTGAGGCATCATGGTCATAATTATTAGTTATTTATGGGATTATTAAGCATTGCAATGTAGTTTTTATTAACTATTTCTATTTTTCCTTTTGTTTCTTCTCCTGGGATCTTTATCTTCACTTTTTAAAAAATTCATTTGAGGACAAAACAAATTCTATTTCAATCTTTCATTTATAACTTCTGTAGGAATATTAATGTTCCAAATATAGCTATGATCAATTCTGATGGATATGGTTCTTTTCAACAATGCAGTGATTCAACCCAAATTCAATAGATTTTGGAGATTTGGGGAGAACTACTTGCATCCAGAAAGAGGAATATGGGGATTAAATATTCATATTTTAAAGTATTTTCACCTTTCTTTGTTTTTATTTGCTTGCTTTTTGCTTTCTTTCCCATTTTTTTTCTTTTTGATATGATTTTTCTGTGCAGAAGGATAATTCTGAAAATATATATAGAAGAACTGCACATGTTTAACATATATTGAATTACTTGCTATCTAGGGTAGTGGGTGGGAAGAAGGGAGGGAGAAAAAATTTGGAACACAGGGTTTTACAAGGTGAATGTTGAAAACTATATATACATATATTTTGAAAATAAAAAGCTATTATTTAAAAATGTTCCATGTATAAAGCATTTCACTATTAACATATGCTATATTTTTTTCACTTGAAAAATTATTATGAATAACATAAAACAATTACTAGCATTCACTGTTTTGTTTTGTTTTGTTTTTTGAGAGGACAGACTTGGATCCCACCCTAGATTAGACTCTTTATGGGACAAAACATAAAAAATCTTAAATTTTTCCCTCCTTTCTATAAAAATTTATTTCTTAATTTAAATTTACTTATCAAAGAGAGATATAAACTCAAAGAAGTTCATATTTCTTCCTTATTTGTGAAGAAAATCAGAACTAAATTTAGCTCTCAACTGTAGCAGCCAATATACTGATTTCTCAATCTTTTTTTTTTTTTTTTTTTTTTTTTTTTTTTTAATGGATTTTGTTCTGGTTTCGTTTTATTGTCCTATTTAGTACTTCCATGATCTGTGCTTTGCTTTTCTTAATTAGTATTTATTCACTTAACAAAAATAAAATCCTCTTCTTCATTCAATTTAAAGGCACTTATTAGGAATATATACTGTGGAAAATATTCTTCTCTTATGTTAAGTAGATTGTCTTTGAGGTTTATAGACTGAAAAAATAATTGCATGGTTGGTTGTATGTTTGTCGTTTTTCATTCTTGAAGAGTACTGAAATGACATCACTATGTTAGAGTTAAATTCAAGTATGTCTGACTCTTGCTGATCAAATGAATACAAGCTCAGAATACTCTATCATAGTTTGGGCACAAATTGTCCATATGAACATATAATGTGGATTCTCTAACTTTGCTCATTCACATTTCTTTAGAAATACTTTATTTTCTAATCTTTTCTCAAATTATATCATAAATGTTTTTGTTTGTTTTGTTTTGTTTTTTGACATTCAAATTTTGTTCAAATCAAATATAATCTTTGAGAATCTAGAAATATTTCTATTTCACAAAGGGAAAAAAGAAAAATATTTTAATGGAGGATCTTAATCTTTATTCTATTACATGTGTCAATAAGCAATGAACCTATCAGGAGGGTTATGTGAAAACCAGGCTTAATACAAGAGAAATGAATATGTATGTTGAACCCCTAAAGTTCACAGTCCTTACATAAATTTGTATATTTATGTAATCTGCTCTCCCAAAAGGGAGGCGCAAGAACATGGTAAAAGACAGATTCTTTTTTCCTGGAGACCTCTATATTATGAAGATAACTTGAGTCATTTATCTGCACAAACATTTTCTAGTTGACATAGAAGCCAAGAGGAGAAGCTAAAAGTAGAATTCCATGCAGAGGCATAGTCAAGGAAAATGGTGAGGAACAGCTAAGTATCCAGTATCACTGCATTATAGATTACATCAAGGGAAATAACATTTTAAAAGATTAGAAAGATAGATGGAGACTAGGTAATGAAAGTCTTTCAAAGTCAGAGAATTTTATATTTGATCTTGGACATAACAGGTATCCACATGAAAAAAAAAAAAAAAAAAAGGTGACAGCTGAGAATAATAGTGGATGAAACCTATTAGAGCAAGAAAAAAATTTGAGGTATAGAGATTATCCAGAAAATTATAACAATAGTCCAAGCATGACAGGCTGCACCTTAGTGATAACAAGAAAAGAAGAAAGTATAAGTGAGATATATTGTAAAGGTGAAACAATAGCACTGATAATTTTATTGAATATAAGGTTTAAGAATGAGATGTCAAAGATTACAAGTTTTGGTTTTAAAAGTGTGTGTTAATGAAGAAAATGGTATTTTTGGAAACAATAAGAAATTTAGAAAGTGAAAATAGGGAGTCAAAGTAAGTCCTATTTTGATACATTGACTTCAAGATGCCTCTGGGTCATCAATTTTAGATGTCTAATAAACATGTTTTGATATAAGACGAAGTTGGAGAGAGATTAGGTCTGCATGAATAGATATGAGTCATCTACATCGAGATGGTAATTGAAACTGTGATTATTATTGAAAGAATCAAGTAAAATAGCATAGAGGGAGAAGAAAAGTAGACATACTGGTGGATCCTTAAGATTAATAGATTTAATATTGATGAAGGTAGAGGAAAGGCGATAGAGAAGTAACAGTTATATAAGTAGATAAAGTAGCAAGGAGCAACAATGTAATAAAAAACCTTGAGAAAAGAGAGTAATAAGATGGAAAGATTGAGAAAATAAAAAAGTGTCCCAAAGAAGGAGGACTTACAAAACATTATTAAATTTGGCAATTAAGATAACATTAATTATTTTGTAGAGAATGGTTTAGTTTAAAATGTCAAAACCTGAAGTCATACGGAAAAGAGTTCAGATAGTCTTCTCTAGGAGTTTAACTAGCAAAGGGAAGAGAGATAAGGGATAAAAATGGATGGACAAATCAAGTTTGTTGTTTTTTGCTTGTTTGTTTTTGTTTTTGTAGAATGGAAAGAAATGATTAGTTGGTTGATTAGAAATCAGTAGTAAATAGACGAAGAGATATTGAAAACAAAACAGGAATGATAGAAAAAGCAACCTGGATAATACTTGCATGGTTCAGGATAAAATGAATCACTTGTGTATTCCTTGGAATTGGCAAAGTCTAGCTCTTCATATGAAATCAGTGATGAAGGATTTAGTGGCAGAAAGCATTTGACTGATTTGAGATTATGAAAAGTGGGAGAAGAGGGAACTTAATTACAGAGGTGTAAAATACTTTTTTTTTTTTTTTTTTTTTTTTTTTTTTTTTTTGGAATCAATGAGGGCCTAGTTAAGATTATATAAAGATTATATATAATAAAAACTTATAATTGACTCAATCATCATATTTTTGTTACTTCCTCTGGCTTCAGCAATACATGAACAGGAAGGAAGGCAGTAAATAGTGGAAGAAATCCCAAGACTGGGATTTTTGGTAGAGAAATGTCTTTGAGAGGATAAAGACACAAGGGATTGAAGAGGGCAGGGTAAAGTTGAACTGATTCATCAAGTGGTCAAGATGGGGAAGTAAAGAGAATGATGAAGGTATAGATATGATATTCTGTAAAAAAAAAATAAGTTGTGGAAGAGATTGAATGTCAAGGTGAGCATGAAATACCACATTTGAAGTGTAAAGGTAGAGAAAGAAGCATAATGACTATAGATTATAATTGGTTCAAAAAAAATTCTTGTGGGATACTTGTGAGTTGTGATAAGATTAAAGATATACCTGTTTGTGTATAGCTATGGTGGGGTGGAAGAATAAGTCAGAGGAAATGAAAAAAACCTAAGAATCTGATAATTAAAATATTTGAATGATTTTCAAGTAATATATTGCAATCTACTAATATGAGGACAGAATTTGGGGAAGAAATAAAGACTAAACCAGGCATTAGCTACATTGAGGAAGGAGGAAAGAACCCTAGAGATTTTTAAATAGCTATTTTTTTTCTTATTATTTCTCTAATTTCCTCTTCATTGGTAGAAAGATCCCTCTTTTCATTTTAAGACTAACAATTTGATTTTCCTCTTTTCTTTTTCTGATAAGATTTATCAAAGGTTTATCTATTTTATTGGCTTTTTCATAAAACCAACTCTTAGTTTTATTTATTAGTTCAGTAGTTTTTTTTTTTTTTTGTTTGTTTTGTTTTTTGTTTTTACTTTCAATATTATTGATTTCTCCTTTTAATTTTAGAATTTCAAGTTTAGTTTTTGGTTGGGGTTTTTAATTTGGTCTTTTTCTAGCTTTTTAAGTTGCAGGCCCAATTCATTAATCTTCACTTTCTCTATTTTCTTCATGTATGCCTCTAAAGATATAAAATTTCCCCTTATTACAACTTTAGCTGCATCCCACAAATTTTGGTATTATGTCTCATCGTGCTCTTGGGTGAAATTATTAATTGTTTACATAATTTGCTGTTTCACCCAATTATTTTTTAAGATGAGATTATTTAGTTTCCAATTACTTTTTATTCTATTTACCCCTAACTTCTTGTTGAATGTAGTTTTCATTGCATTGTGGTCTGAAAAGAAGGCATTTACTATTTCTGCCTTCCTGCATTTTATTTTGAGATCTTTATGTCTCAATATATGGTCAATTTTTGTATAGGTTCCATGAACTGCTGAGAAGAAAGTATACTCCTTTCTATCACCATTCAGTTTTCTCTAAAGATCTATCATACCTAGTTTTTTCTAATGTTCTATTTACCTCTTTAATTTCTTATTTGTTTTGTGGTTTGATTTATCTAATTCTGAGAGTTCAAGGTTGAGATCTCCCACTGTTAAAGTTTTGCTGCCTATTTCTTCTTGGAACTCTCTTAACTTTTCCTTTAGGAAATTAGATGCTATACCACTTGGTACATATATATTTAGTATTGATATGGCTTCATTGTCTATGCTACCTTTTAGCAGGATATAGTTTCCTTCCTTATCTCTTTTAATTAGATCAATTTCTGCTTTTGCTTGATCTGAGATAAGGATGGCTACCCCTGTTTTTTTTAGCTTTACCTGAAGCATAATAGATTCTGCTCTAACCTTTTACCTTTACTCTGTATGTATCTCCCTACTTTATGTGTGTTTCCTGTAAACAACATATTGTAGGGTTCTGACTTTTGATCCAGTCTGCTATCTTCCTCCACTTAATGGGAGAGTTCATCCCATTCACATTTACAGTTAAAATTACAAATTCTGTATTTCCTTCCATCTTATTATCACCTGATTATTTTTTCCCCTTGTCCCCCCTGAACTCCTTCCCCAGTATCGAATTTATGGACCCCACTTGTGATGCATAGCTCTCCCTTTTTAGTATCCCCCTCCCCTTTTTTTAAGTCCTTCCCCTTTCTTGTACCCTTCCCTTGTTCCTCTTTTCCTTTTCCCTTTTCCTTTCCCCCCTTTTAGTGAGCTAAGAGAGAATTCTCTGAAAAACAAATATGTCAATTATTTACTCTTTGAGCCTACTCTGATGAGAGCAAGCTTCAAACAATATTTCTCTCCCTCTCTAAATTCCCTCAAATGTGGTAGATTTTCTATGCCTCTTCCTGAGATGTAGTTTCCCTCTTTTTATCTCTCCTTTCCCACTTTCTGATACTATCCCCTGTTAGGATTACTAAGTGAGAACTCAGGTTGTCTGGATGGTGACAAGGTGAGAATTCAGGTTTTCTGGACAATTACAAGGTGAGAACTCAGGTTGACTTGATAGAGGGGGCAAGCTCATTGGCTGGGGTGGTTCTTCCCAGAAGCCCTTGCATTATCCCACGCCCATTCTCTGGGAGGATAAAAAGAGACAGCACTGGGCGCAGAGAGCAGATCGGCCTGAAGAAGGATAAGAGCTGGAGGAGATTCAGAGCCAGGATTCAAGAGGAAGACTCTGAATTGCATCAGGCTTGACGGGGCTCTCTGCAGGAAGGGAAGTCACTTCTTTGGACAAGAGTTAACAGCAACTGCCTGGAGACAACGGTTCGTTACAGGAAGAAGAATCTGTTGGAGAGATTTGAGTAGACACAGCAGATCTCTTCCCAGAGAGCGATCCAGCAGCTTCTGGAGACGACAGCACGCAACAATTGGCGCCCAACGTGGGGCAAGGACTTTTGCTTATCCTGACAAGAAGAGCTAGACCAGACCTTCGCAATTTGGCGCCCGAACAGGGACAGACACAGTCCTGATTCCAGTGGAAAAGCTTCAGATCTAGATCTCAGTCTCTCTGACCCAGAACCGTGAGTAACGAGGAAACTTTGTTAAAGATTAAGTGAGCGTGCTAATAGATAAATAAGGAACTTAACTTGTTAAGGGCTAAACCAGGAATCTCTTATAGCTGAAATGGGGCAGATGTTAGCTAAATTCAATCCCTGGACCTCATCCGACTCAACTCCAGCCCCAGAAGCAACCTCAGCTCCACCCCCATTCAGGAGTGGTACTATAGAGAGTATAATCAAGATAATTGAGGAGCAGAGTTTACTTGTAACCTGGGTACAGATTGCTAAACTCTTGGCTGCATTAAGACGCACATCCCCTTGGTTCTTAGAGGAAGAAAAGATAGATGTAGATAAATGGAAGCTAGTGGGATATGAAATGAAAGAATTTCAAGCAAAAAATGGGCCTCGTTCAATTTCTGCAGAAGTATTTTATATCTACAACATAGTTCAATTAGCCTTAAACTATCAAGCAAGTTGTAGGAGAAGGAAAAGTTCTAAAAATGAACAGAGGAGGAAGTGTGAGGAAAAAAGGAAAGATCAAGATCTTTCCCTAGAGCAAGAGGATTTAAATGAGGAATTATGGTATGATTCTCTTGAAGAAGCTTCAACCCTGCCTAGAGAACAGATTATTGACAGGCCCACATCAACCCCACCTTCAGAGATGGAGGAAGAAAGAGGGGAAGAGGCAGAAAAACAAACAGAATTGCCTGTGAAGAAGCCTAAGCCTATGACAAGATTAGAAAAAGCATTGGTTAAAGCTAAGAGAGAAGGACAGGATATAAGTGATTTTATACATGCATATCCTGTGATTGAAAATACTGACTCTGTAGGTAAAAAAAGGAAAAGATATGCACCTTTAGATTTGAATACAATTAAGGATTTGAAAAAAGGTTGTACCCTTTATGGGGCTACATCAGCTTATGTCAAAATGTTACTAGATGGTTTGTCTTATGAAGTCCTAACCCCGAATGATTGGAAATCCATAGCAAGGACATGTCTGGAACCTGGAGAAAATTTATTATGGCTTGCGGAATTTCATGAATTATGTAAAATTCAAGTCAGATGCAATTTGGAAATAGGAGTTAACACACAATTCACTTTTGAGCACTTAGCTGGTGAAGGTCAGTATGGAGAGAATTCGGAACAGATTAATTATACCATGACAATATATGAACAAATTGCTAAGGCTGCAATAAAAGCTTGGGGTGTCCTTCCTGGACAGAAAGATCGTGGAGAGGCTTTCACTAAAATACAGCAAGGTCCCAATGAACCTTTTGCAGATTTTGTGGGACGTTTGCAAACTGCTGTCAAAAGAACTATTGGAGAAAATTCAGCTACAGAAATAATGACCAGACATCTGGCTAAGGAAAATGCCAATGAGATTTGCAAAAGAATTATATGGGGATTAGACAAAGATGCTCCTTTAGAGGAGATCATAAGACGTTGTGCTACAGTGGGAACAAATGCTTTTTACACCCGGACAATGATGAATGTGGAAAGACAGGGTCCCTCCTGGCAAGGGCCTTCTAGAGAAACTCGGAGATGTTTTCAATGTGGAAAAATTGGGCATCTAAGAGCTCAGTGTAGATATGGAGATACAGTGAGAAGACAGGGTGAGAGAAGACCTAAAACTCCATGTCCAAAATGTCACAAGGGCCTCCACTGGGCCTCCGAATGTAGATTGACACAGGGAAATGACAGGTGGGGCCCAGCTTCAGCCCCCCAAGTGGGGCATGATGGCAGCCGAGGTTACATCCAGAGAATTTTAAGACACGATCAATCAGCCAAAAGGCAATCAGATGGAAGAAAGGGATTGAAATTAGGAAAAATAGAGTTGTGTGCAGTAGAGACTACCGAGATACTCCCTGGAGAAGTGAAATCTGTTCCTGTTGAGCCTATGGATCCTTTGCCTCCAGGCACAGTAGGCTTGACCATTTCACCTTCTGAGAGTGCCTACAAAACAGTGTCCATCCATACACTGATGTGGGAGACTGGAGAATGTGTATCTAATATCCCAGTCACTAACACAGGCAGACAACGTGTGATTTATCAACCAGGAGAAGTAGTAGCATCAGGCTTATTGTTACGGACCCCTAATAAGCAACCTAGTGATAGTCGCCTAGATTTTGACTCCAATGAACAAAATCCAGGAATATATTGGACAGCAGCTGTGACAGCTGACCGACCTATGCTTACTATTTATATAAACGGAATACCATTTGAAGGATTGGTAGACACGGGTGCAGATCGTACAGTTATTAGAGGTGCCAATTGGCCCGGTCACTGGCCAAAGATTAAAGCAGACACCTATATGTCTGGGGTGGGAGGATCAATAGCAGCAGAAGTTAGTGCTAGGCCTTTGAGATGGGTATTTGAAGGAGAAACAGGAGCTTTTACTCCTTTTGTGGTTGAAAAAATCCCCATCAATCTGTGGGGAAGAGACATTTTACAGCAGATAGGATTACAAATAAGCACTTCGGCTTTTTAGGCAGGGCTGCTGTTGAAGGCCTACCTGCACTTTCACCAGTTCCTATTCAGTGGAAGACTGATTCACCAGTGTGGGTAGAACAGTGGCCCTTAAGAAGTGATAAAATTCAGGCCTTATTAGACATAGTGCAAGAACAACTTGACCAAGGACACTTGCGGCCTTCTCTAAGTCCTTGGAATTCCCCAGTATTTGTGGTGAAAAAGAAATCTGGAAAATGGAGGATGATAACTGATCTAAGAAGAGTAAATGAACAGATGGAAACTATGGGAACTCTTCAGCCTGGACTTCCATCTCCTACTCAGTTGCCAAGAGAATGGCCTCTATGGGTTATAGACATTAAGGATTGTTTCTATTCTATTCCTCTAGATAAGGAGGATATGAAAAGATTTGCTTTTTCAGTGCCTAGTGTTAATTTGGCTGAGCCTTATAAAAGATATGAATGGACAGTTTTGCCACAGGGAATGAAAAACAGCCCTACTATGTGCCAAATGTATGTTGCAGCTGCTCTTGCTCCAGTAAGAAAAGCCTTTCCAAAAGTAATATTGTTACATTATATGGATGATATTTTGGGATGTGCACCTGAGGAACAAATGTTAGAGGCATGTCTACAAAGGACCATGGAAACATTAAAGTACTACAAACTGCATATAGCTACAGAAAAAATTCAAAGACATGCTCCTTTTCAATATTTAGGATATGAAGTATATCCTAAGACACTCACAGTACAAAAGCTTTCTTTAAGAACAGAGAAGTTGAACACCTTAAATGACTTTCAAAAATTAATAGGAGATATCCAATGGATGCGTCCAGTGTTAGGCTTAACTACCAATCAACTACAACCTCTCTATGACATTTTAAGGGGAGACAGTGCTTTAAATTCACCACGCCAGCTTACAAAAGAAGCACAAAAGGCTTTGAGAGAAGTTGAACTGGCTTTATCCAATGTGGTTGAAAGAGTCACTCAAAAACCCTTGGAAATATCAGTTTTTGCTACAAAAGAGGCACCCACAGCAGTCCTTCATCAAGGAGACAGAGTGATTGAGTGGGTGAACCTCCCAGCACAACCAGAACAAAGCCTTACACCTTACCCAGTGCTTGTGGCTAGGATTTTATTAAAGGCTATTAAGAGAGTAACACAATTATCTGGGATAAGTCCTGAAAAAATATACACATTCTATACTAACGCACAGATTAATGTATGCTGTGAGACCATCCTAGAATGGCAAATTTTATTCACCACAGCTCCAAATTTTGCACATGGGTCTGCATTAAAGATAACCAGGCTACTACATAATTGGCGATGGATTTTTGAAGAAAAGGTTTCTAAGGTTCCTCTTAAAGGACCAACAATCTTTACAGATGCCTCCAAAGAAAATATTTGTGCTGTATACTCTCATGATTTAACCATAAAGAGAGTAATCAGGACTCCTTTTCAATCCACTCAACAGAATGAATTATTTGCTATCATGCTAGCTCTCACTTATTACCCAGGAGACGTAAATATAATTACTGATTCAGCCTATTCAGTAGGTGTAGTACAAAGAATTGCCACAGCCCAAATAAAATTTGCAGCCTCCAATATTTATCAGCTCTTTAAGGAACTTCAAGAGCAAGTGAGAAAACATCCAGGCAAGATTTATATCTTGCATGTCCACTCACATAGTGGACTTCCAGGTCCCATTTTTGATGGAAATTCAAAGGCAGATAGCCTTCTAACCATGTTAGCCAGTAGTCCTTTATTTCAGGAAGCACAAGAATCTCATTCTAAATATCATCAGGCTGCTCGAGCTTTACGTTTACAATTTGGAATCACAAGAGAGGAAGCTAGGAGCATAGTAAAAAGCTGTACAGCTTGTCTTCCTTTCCATGCTCCTACACTCCCTCCAGGGAAGAATCCTCGTGGTTTGAGACCCAATGAAATCTGGCAAATGGATGTGACCCATTATAAATCTTTTGGTCGTCTATCTTTTATTCATGTCGTGGTAGACACCTTTTCAGGATTCACATTTGCAATGCCAGCAGCAAAAGAGACAGCCCGAGTGGTCACTGAATTCCTTATACAAGCTTTTGCAATTATGGGTGTGCCACAAGCAATAAAAACAGACAATGGACCTGCATATACGTCCAAACATTTTACACACTTTTGTGCACAGTATAAGATTTTACATACCACGGGCATACCCTTTAATCCTCAAGGGCAGGCAATAGTAGAGAGAAGAAACAGAGATATTAAGACACTCCTCCAAAAACAAAAGAAAGGGGGAGCCACAGGTAACCCTAGAGAACTTCTAAATTTAGTTCTCTATACCATTAATTTTCTAATTTTTGACAAAGATGCACTGGCTCCAGCAGACAGGTTTTATAACCCACCAGAAGGGCAGTGTCCAGTGCGAGCAGCTCCACTGTCCTTAGATAATCGCCAGGTGATGTGGAGAGATCCAGAAAGTGGTGAATGGAAGGGACCAGATAGGTTAACTGCCTGGGGGAGAGGGTTTGCTTGTATTTCTTCAGCAGGAGAAGGAATCAGATGGGTGCCAACGAGTCATATTCGCCTTGTCCACCAGAGAGAGACAGAAAAAGAGAAAGACCTCAAAATAAAGGAGAAGATCTAAGAAACATCTGACACTGAAAGATCATGGATAATAAGAAGACTGTTAAAGAACTTTAAAACCAGCAGGAATCATTGGACTTCCTCACACAAGATGAGACTAATGGACAATGGATTTATGGACATTTATAAATTTTCAATTTATGATTATGTTATATACTTCTAGCATGTGTTATGTTACTATGTTACTATGTGCTTATGTAATTTATGTAATTATCTGTAATACTTCCCATATTGATGGATTTATGTTTCAAGGTCATTTATGTAATTATCTGTAATACTTCCCATATTGATGGATTTATGTTTCAAGGTCATTTATGTAATTATCTGTAATACTTCCCATATTGATGGATTTATGTTTCAAGGTCATGACTGTCCTATGTTCTAAATCAAAAGAAAGGGGGAGATGTTAGGATTACTAAGTGAGAACTCAGGTTGTCTGGATGGTGACAAGGTGAGAATTCAGGTTTTCTGGACAATTACAAGGTGAGAACTCAGGTTGACTTGATAGAGGGGGCAAGCTCATTGGCTGGGGTGGTTCTTCCCAGAAGCCCTTGCATTATCCCACGCCCATTCTCTGGGAGGATAAAAAGAGACAGCACTGGGCGCAGAGAGCAGATCGGCCTGAAGAAGGATAAGAGCTGGAGGAGATTCAGAGCCAGGATTCAAGAGGAAGACTCTGAATTGCATCAGGCTTGACGGGGCTCTCTGCAGGAAGGGAAGTCACTTCTTTGGACAAGAGTTAACAGCAACTGCCTGGAGACAACGGTTCGTTACAGGAAGAAGAATCTGTTGGAGAGATTTGAGTAGACACAGCAGATCTCTTCCCAGAGAGCGATCCAGCAGCTTCTGGAGATGACAGCACGCAACAATTGGCGCCCAACGTGGGGCAAGGACTTTTGCTTATCCTGACAAGAAGAGCTAGACCAGACCTTCGCAATCCCCTTTCCCTTACTACTTCCCTTTTTTATGTTATATCAGTAAAATCAAATCATACAAGTGGACTTTCTGTATATCCACAACAGAAATACAGTAATCAAGAGTTCTTTTTGCCTTTTTCTGCTTCTCTTGAGTTGTGTGAATGTAGATCAAATTTTTTTAAGTCTGGATTTTTTCTTAGAAACAAATGGAATTCCTCTGTTTCATTAAATGTCCATCTTCTTCCATGGAAGAAAATGTTAAATTTAGCTGGGTAGTTTATTCTTGGCTGTATTCCAAGTTCTTTTGCCTTTCGGAATATCAGATTCCAGGCCCTTCGATCCTTTAATGTGGAGGCAGCCAGATCTTGAAAGACCCTTATTGTGGGACCTTTATATTTGAAATGTTTTATCCTAGCTGCTTGCAATATTTTTTTCCTTAGACTGGTAGTTCTGTAGCTTAGCCACAATGTTCCGTGGAGTTCTTTTTTTAGCATCTTTTTCAGAAGGTATTCGATGAATTCTTTCAATGCCTATTTTCCCTTTTGTTTCTATTATCTCTGGACAGTTCTCTTTGATAATTTTCTGTAAAATAGAATCTAGGTTCTTTTTTTCATTATGATTTTCAGGAAGTCCAATGATCCACAGATTATCTTTCCTAGATCTATTTTCCAGGTCTATAGATTTTCCCAGTAAATATTTGACATTATTCTCCAGCTTATCATTTTTTTTTTTTTTGTTTGTTTGTTTTGTTTGGTTGATTCTTGGTTTCTCAATGAATCACTTCATTTCTATTTGTTCATTCCTGATTTGTAATGAGTTATTTTCTTCATTCACATTTTTTTAGTTCTTTTTGTATATGTCCAATTGAGTTTTTAAATGAATTGTTTTGTTCTGTGGATTTTTTTTTCCATTTCACTATTTTTTTTTTAAGTGAGTTATTTTCTTTTCCCCCAATTCACATATCCTACTTTCTTTGGAATTTTTTATCTTTTCCAATTCAGAAATCCTACTTTCCTGTGGGTTTTTAACCTTTTATAATTCACAAATTTTGTTTCCCTGCACTTCCTGTGAATTCTTTATTTTTTCCAACTCACATTTCAGGATGTTGTTACTCTGTAGCATAGCTTCTCTTTCCTATCCCCATTTTTCTTCAAACTCTCTTAACTTTTTTAATAGTCTCTTTTAGGAGAGAGTTATGTGACGGGGGGCAGATATCATTGCCCTTTAGGGTGATATCTGGATTCTGTCTGCTGTTAGCTTCCTTGGGGTTGGATACCTGCTCTTTCTCTGTATAGAAGGTGTCAATTGGTCCCTTCAGTTTCTTACTCATTGTTAAAACTCGGTGGAGTCAGCACTTTGGGTAGGAAATTTACCAGCTTCCTCTAAGATAGGTTGGAAAGGAGCAAAATTGTGACTGGGCTATGAGAGAGCTCTGGGAGAGATTTCCCCACCACCCCCAGGAAATGACTCAGAGATGGTTAGCACAGCTGCATTGTGAGGAATGCCCAGTGAAGGAGCCCAGCTAGCCTGTGACTGCCCTGAGGCTAGTGGCTGAACAGTGAAAGTGTCACAACCTGCCATAGCCCCCCTTGAGGCCATGGATATTAGCTGATACATGAAAAGTGCCTGCACTTGAACTTGAAATCTCTGCCCTGGAAGCACAGTCGTTTCTGGGGTGGGGGGGTTCCACTTCTGGGGAAGTTTTGCTGCTTTGGAAGTTCCACTGATTCAGACTGAGCCCCACACTATGTGGATTAGAGGCTGACCCAGGCTGTGTACCCTGCTGTTCAGGTTCTTAACTGTCCCAAGGAAAAGCCCTGGACAGCAGAAGGCAGCTGCAAAGTTGTGCTGTGATTGGTGTTAGGTCACTTCCAGATTGGGGTAGTTATAAGATCTGGTCTTTTTTTTTTTTTTTTTTTTTTTTAAGTGGCTTAGATTTCTTTTCTGCTCTGCTGTTTTACAAGCAGAGTAGAGCTATCAGCCTATGCCAGATTTCTTTATCTCAGTAGCTTCTCTGATCCCAGAGTTCTCCCCAGCCCATTTGGCACAATGTGCTAGCCCCTAGTCCAACCCTATCTGTGCTGGTCTTTTTTTTCCTCCCCTAGGAACTGATCTTTTCTGATGAAATTCATGATTCTCTTTGGCTGGTAAGTTGTGCTTCTAATCCTTGTGAATTTTATCAGTCCAGCGTTATTTTTGAGGCTGATTTAAATAATTAGTTTTGAGGATAGAAGGGAGCTTAGAAATGCGCGTGTATCTTCTCTGCCATCTTGGCTCTGCCCCCATAAGACACCTATTCCCAATGATACAATGATTGAAAACAACTTTGAAGGACACCTGATGAAAAAAGTTGTCCTTACCCAGAGAATGAGCTATTTTCTAAAATAGATTGAAATATATTTATTTTACTTTCTTTTTCTTTTTTTCTTTTTTTAATTATAGCTTTTTATTGACAAAACATATGCATGGGTAATTTTTCAACATTGACCCTTGCAAAAACTTCTGTTACAACTTTTCCTCTTTCCCTCCAGCCCCTCCACTAGATGGCAGGTAGTCCCATACGTGTTAAATATGTTAAAGCATATGTTAAATACAATATATGTATATATATTTATACAACTGTCTTGCTACACACACACATACACACACACACACACACACAAAAAAAAAAAAAAAAAAACAAACAAACAAACAAACAAACAAACAAACAAACAAAAACAGATTTAGAAAAAAAGGTAAAAGTAACCTGGGAAGAAAAACAAAAATGCAAGAAAACAATAACAGAAAGAGTATAAATGCTATGTTGTGGTCTACACTCATTTCCCAGTGATTTTTTTTTTTTTTTTTTTGCTGGGTGTAGCTGGTTATGTTCATTACTGATCATTTGGAACTGATTTGGATCCTCTCATTACTGAAGATAGCCATTTCCATTAAAATTGATCCTCATATAATTGACATGGGCCAAACCCCCAAACTCTGAAATAAGGATTCTTACAAGATGTTAAGCCCCGAGAATTGATGAGATAATAGTAATCTAGTTTAGCATTGCCCTTAATAGTTTTCTAAGTTAAGTAGGATTGATTTAATCTTACAACAAATAATGGTTTCCTAGTGATATAATGATTGGTTTATACTCAGGGTAGAGCATATAAGCTTGAACTCTCAGCCAGAGTGAGGGCAGAGAAGACAAAGGACTACCAGCAGGAGCTCAAGCTCTTGCAGCCAAGGCAAGAGATTCATCTTGTATTGGGTCAGGCTCCTAGCCGCAGACCCTACTACTGCATTTCTTCACTGAGACCAAGGCTGGTCTGAAAGGCTCTCCAAAAATCTGTCCAGAGACAGGAAGGAGATAATAAAGAATTTGGACTTTAACACCTGGCTATTATTGTAGTGATTACTGAAACAAAGGCTGCTTCAAAGACCTCCAGAAAACACATTGAGAACACTAAATTTTGGCACTCCAACATTACATATAATGATCTCCTGGTTTTTTCTCATTTAAGTTGACATCAGTTCATTTAATTCTCTTCAAGCCTCTCTATATTCATCCGGCTGATAATTGCTTATAGAACAATAATATTCCATAACATTCATATACCACAATTTACTGAGCCATTCTCCAATTGATAAGGTATCCATTCAATTTCCAGTTTCTAATCTCTATGAAAAGGGCTTCCACAAACATTTTTGCACATACAGGTCCCTTTCCCTTCTTTGATATGTCTTTTGGGATATATAAGGATATAAATAATATATATTTGCTGAACCAAAGGATATGCATTGTTTGACAACTTTTTGAGCATAGTTCCAAAATGCTCTCCAGAATGGTTGAATCAATTCACAACTCTACCAACAATGCATCAATGTCCCAGTTTCCCCACATCCCCTCCAACATTTCACTATCTTTTCCTATCATAGCCAATCTGAGAGGTGTATAGTGGTATTTCAGAGTAGTCTTAATTTTCATTTCTCTGATCAATAATATTTCATATTTCTTCCCATTTTTCATATGGGTACAAATAGTTTCAATTTCATCATCTGAAAATTATCTGTTTATATCCTTTGACAATTTATCAATGGAAAATGGCTTGACTTCTTATAAATTTGAGTTAGTTCTCTATATATTTTGGAAATGAGGCCTTTATCAGAATCTTTAACCATAAAGATGTTTTCCCAGTTTATTCATTCTCTTCTAATCTTGTCAGCATAATTTTATTTGTAGAAAAGTTTTTTAACTTAATATAATCAAAATTTTCTACTTCATGATTGATAATGATCTCTAGTTCTTCTTTGGTCAAAAATTCCTTCCTCTACCACAGGTCTGAGGTAAACAATCCTATATTCTTCTAATTTATATATAATCTCATTCTTTATGGCAAGATCATGAACCCATTCTAACCTTATCTTGGTGTATAGTGTTAAGTGTGGGTCAATGCCTAGTTTCTGCAATAATAATTTCTAATGTTCCCAGCAGTTTTTTGTCGAATAGTGCATTCTTATCCCAAAAGTTGGGGTCAATAGATTGCTATAATTATTGACTGTTGTTTCCTGTGAACCTAACATATTCCAATGATCAAATAGTCTATTTCTTAACCAATACGAAATAGTTTTAGAGAACACTGTTTTATAATAGAATTTTAGATCAGGTACAGCTAGGCCACCTTCATTTGATTTTTTTTTTTTTCATTAGTTCTTCCTTTTGTTCTTCCATATTAATTTTGTTATTATTTTTTCTAGGTCATTAAAATAGTTTCTTGGGAGTCTGATTGGTATATTGCACAATAAATAGATTAGTTTAGGTAGTATTTTCATTTTTATTATATTCTCTCGACCTATCCAACAGCATTTAATATTTTTCCAGTTGTTTAGGTCTGACTTTATTTTTGTAGAAAGTGTTTTGTAGTTTTGTTCATATAGTTCCTGACTTTCCCTTGGCATAGATTCCTAAATATTTTATGCTATTGACAGTTATTTTAAATGGGATTTCTCTTTGTATCTTGCTGTTGGATTTTGTTAGTGTTGCATAAAAATTCTGAGGATTTATGTGGATTTATTCTGTATCCTGCAACCTTGCTAAATTTGTGGATTATTTCTATAGCTTTTTTAGTAGAATCTCTGGGGTTCTCTAGGTGTACTTTCATATCATCTACACAGCGTGATGATTTGGTTTCCTCATTACCTTTTCTAATTCCTTTAATCAATTTTTCATCTCTTATTGCCAAACTAGCATTTCAAACACAAATTGAATAGTAATGGTCGTAGTGGGCAACCTTGTTTCACTCCTGATCTTATTGGGAATGGTTCCAGTTTATCACAATTACTTAGGATGCTTACTGAAGGTTTTAAATACATGCTACCGACTATTTTAAGGTAAAATCAATTTATTCCTATACTCTCTAGTGTTTTTTTTAACAGGAATGGGTGTTGGATTTTATTAAATTCTTTTTCTGCATCTATTGAGATGATTGTATGGTTCTTATTAATTTGGTTGTTGATATACTCAATTATGTTAATTGTTTTCCTAATATTGAACCAGCCCTGCATTGCTGGTATACATTCTACTTGGTCATAGTGTATTATCCTGGGGATAATTTTCTGTAATCTTTCTGCTAAAAATTTATTTAAGATGTTTCCATTAATGTTCATTAGGGAGATTGGTTGATAATTTAATTTTTCTGTTTTCTTCCTACCTGTTTTAGGTATCAGTAATATATCTGTGTCATAAAAGGAATTTTGTAGGCTCCTTCAGTCCCTATTTTTTGCAAATAGTTTATATAACATTGGAATTAATTGTTCTTTAAATGTTTGGTAGAATTCACATGAAAATCTATCTGGTCCTGGGGATTTTTTTCTTAGGGAGTTGATTAATAGCTTGCTCTATTTCTTTTTTCTAAAATAGGAGTTTTTAACCAATTTACTTCTTCCTCTGTGAGTCTGGGGAACCAATATTTTTGAAGGCATTCATCCATTTCATTTAAGTTATCAAATTTATTGACATAAAATTGGGCAAAGAAATTCCTAATTATTGCTCTATTTTCCTCTTCATTAGTGGTACGTTCTCTCTTTTCATTTTTAAGACTAACAATTTGGTTTTCCTTTGTTCTTTTTCTAATCAAATTTACCAAGGATTTATCTATCAATTTTGTTAGCTTTTCACAGAACCAACTCTTAGTTTTATTTATTAATTCAATAGTTTTTTTGTTTTTGTTTTTGTTTTTACTTTCAAATTTATTAATCTCTCCTTTTATTTTTAGAATTTAAAATATCATTTTTGCTTGGCGGTTTTAATTTGCTCTTTTTTTTAGCTTTTTTAGTTGTGAATCTAGTTCATTGATATTCTCTTTCTCTATTTTATGCAAGTAGGCCTCTAGAGATATAAAATTTCTCTTTATTACCATTTTGGCTGCATCCCATACATTTTAGTTTGTCATCTCTTGATTGTCATTCTCTTGGGTGAAATGATTAATTGTGTCTATGATTTGATTTTTCACACAGTCATTCTTTAGGATGATATTATTTGGTTTCCAATTACTTTTTAGTCCATTTTCCTCTATTTTTTTTTAATTGAATGTAATTTTTATTGCATTGTGATCTGAAAAGGTAGCATTTACTATTTCTGCCTTTCTCTATTTGAATATTGCATCTAGGATATACTATAACATATTTAACATGCAAAAGACTGATTGACATCTAGGGGAGGGGATGGAGGAAGGGAAGAGAAAAATCGGAACAGAAGTGAGTGCAAGAACTAATATTGTAACCCAAGCCTATGTTCTGTCAATAAAAAAGTTATAATAATAAAAAATAACTTATTTACTTTTTCTGTATCACAAATTCTATTTTTCTTGGAGTTGTCTTCTTTTTCCAGTTTATAAAATTTTTCTTTTAATGAATTATATCATTTTTCCATATCACTATGTCTATTTTGTGTACCTTTTTTCCAGACTCTCTTGAAAGGCTTTAATTTCCTTTCCCCATTTTTCCTCTAGCTCACTTTTAAGATCCTTTCTAAATTCTTCTAGGAGTGCTTTGCATAATGGGGACCAGGTTATTTCACCCCTTGGAGTTTCATCTGGAGACAATCTGCTTTTAGTCTCCTCAGGGCTTGAAATCTGTTCTTCTCTTTCAGTATAAATGCTGTCAATTGTTAGAGTCCTGTTTACTTTTTTACTCATTTTTTAAAAAGTTAAGATCTGTCTTTAGGGTGGGAGAAGTTTTCCAAGCAATGGTAGCTGTGCTGGGTCAATGCTGATTCACTCCTGGTGCTGGTTCTGCCATGTGGAGCTGTTAGCAATGCCCCTGGGGCTCTGTGCTGTCTGCCATCATGTTTGTGATCAGAGTCTGCTCAGGCACAGTGAGACTAAACTGCTCTCAGATTCTGAGCTTTCTGAGCTGGTGTTTGAGGTCAGTTGGCTGGACCTCCCTATCTTTCTCCCACATCCAATTAAAGCAGAGCTTCTCTGTCTAGCAAACTCTCTGCCCTGCAGAAGTCACACTGCCACACTGAGACTGTTCTGTTCTGGGATCCTGCTCTGTGTACACTGGTTTTTGTGGTCAGCAGTTTGTGTTTCACTGCCTCTTTCCTGTTTCTTATTGAAGCAGATCTTTTCTGGTCTATTTCCTCCTGCAAATTCTCTGCCCCGGTACACTGAGCTATCTCTGAGGACTTTTGCGCTCAGCTGCTTACACTGGCTGCCCTCCTCCCATTTCTAGTTGAAACAGACCTTTTTTGATGATCTTTGAAATTATCTTCTGTTGAAAATTTGTTGCACTGCCAATATTTGTGGGTTCTGCCTGTCCAGAGCTAATTCAGAGACTGGATTTTGTAATTATTAGGAGGGTTATAAAGAAGGTCAGAGAGAAATGGTTGTTTTCTCCACCATCTTGAATCAGTACTTTAT
This sequence comes from Sminthopsis crassicaudata, assembly GCF_048593235.1. NCBI lineage: Eukaryota > Metazoa > Chordata > Mammalia > Dasyuromorphia > Dasyuridae > Sminthopsis > Sminthopsis crassicaudata. The sequence continues at coordinate 103,019,468 of NC_133619.1, forward strand.
TTTTCTTGATAGATTTTTGTCTTCTCTTTCACAACATGACAATTATAAAAACATTTTTGCAGGATTAAATATAGAATTATATAATTAATTGAATTATACAGACTTATATAATTAATTGAATTATGTAGAATTATATATAATTGTTTGCATTCTCAATACATTGGGGGAAAGGGAAGAGAAAAAGGAACAGAATCAGGAACTCAAAGTTTTAAAAATGAATGTCAAATATTATTTTTACATGTAACTGCAAAAATTAAAATATGAAATAAATTTAAAAAGAAAAGAAAAGAAACTGAAGACAACCAATATAGAATGGAAACAAACACCTTTTGAACTCAAAACTATCATAAAAGATCCGAGGAAGTTTCTTCCCCTCTCTCTATTCTTTTAATGATACCACAAATTGAGAATTTTATCCTCTGGGCCCATATAAGAAAGAATACAACCCAGCATGCTCAATAAAAAGAAAAATGAGAAGAACCACTTAAATTAGACTTTGAAGAGAACTTAGGAATTTAAAGAGAAGAAATGACGGAGGGAGGGTATTGCAATCAGAAAATTTTGCAAGTGTGGAGGCAGGAGAGTCAATAAAAGTAGAGTGTGTAAAGGAAAATAATACTCCCTATATCTGGAAAGTTAGGTAGATATTTTTAGATTATGATTAAAAGTGACAAGCATAGGAAAGGTGTGTCTCAATATCCCTCAATATATTTTGTATTGAAGTATTAATATTGATAACCTTTGAATCAATGTATTTTCTGGGGTTTGAATTTTTTTTTTTTGCTTTAGCCTAAAACCTTATTATTTATAAAACTCATCAACTTATCTTAAATATTTCTCATGTCCAAAGAATCAAAGAATTATTCAGACTCTGATCTCAAATATCTAAGAAGTTGGGAAAGCTCAGTAGTGGGTCAGGCAATAATCATTTATTATGTGCCAACTAAATGCCAGGCATTGTGTGGATTGTCATTTCCTTTCATTTTTCCTTTTAATTGGTGAAAAGAAGAACCAAGTTAGCATAGTGAAAGCCTGGGTTTCCATCTTTCTAAAGATGAAAATCTCCTAAGTCAGTCAATTCTATCTTAGGAAACTCAAATTGTTGGGAAAATGTTCCCTAATATCAAACCTAATTTAACTACTTTGAAACTTCCACCTATTAATACTACCTATAGCAATTGATGCTAAACAGAATAGTCTAGTATCTTTTCTATTCTACATCTGATTTGCCATAGCTATCAGATCACAGTTTTTGTTAGTCACTTAATTAAATCTTTTCCTGGGTTACTGTAGCAGCTGTTTGTGTCTCTCATAAAGAAATATCCAGGAAACATTTGGATCAATGTCTCTCTTCTTGAAATTCTTAAGATTAACTCCACACTTTCCACACATTGAAGCTCCTTACATTAATAACACATATTCTACATTCAATTGTAATTTTCAGAAAGCTTTGTAAATGAACACATACACATTTTCCTACACAGATAAGTTTAGACTTTGAAGAAGGAATTATGGGGAAGTTTCCAAGTCTTTATTTATCACCTACTAAATGCCAAGCATTATGCTAAATGCTGAAGACAAAACATTAAAAACAAAACAAAACAAAACAAAACAAAACATAGTCCCTCCTCTTTAGGAATTTGCAGATGAGTGGGAGAGACAATACAAAAGCAATTATATGTGTTTGTGTGTCTATGTATAAACACACATATACATGCATGTATATGTGTGCATATAAATATACAGAGATGTGCACGTGTATAAATGCATGTATATGTATATATATGCATACATATATATAATATATGTGTATATATGTATACATATATATATAATATATATGTATATGTATATATATAATATATATATATATATTATGTTTAGTGTACCAAGAGATCAAAAAGGGGAAAAATAACTAGAATTTACTATGTGCATGTACCATACCACGATTGTGTATTTTTCTTTTCTTTTTACACATATTACCTCATTTGATCCTTCTGCAACACATAAATACATGTAAATTAAATTAGTTCAAACACCAGGCAGATATTAGAATCCTTACTAGGTGCTAAGTCAGTACTTAACAATTCTCTAATTCAGAGTTTGTAACATGCCCTCCTAGCAGTTACTATTACCAGTCTGTCCTAGGCCCAACAGTGTATGTTTGACCACTGACCTTTGCAGTGTGAACTCTACCCGGCTTGCCTTCTTTGAGGCCTTCAAAGGTCTCTGGCCACAATTTCTTGAATCTATAGTTTAATAACCAATAGCAAGCTCAAGAACAGCCATGTGCAATCTTAAAAGCCTTTATTATACCTACTCATATAATGCTCTGACTTAATGCCTTGACTTGTTAACTCCCTAGTGAATACCTGATCTGAAGACCAGTGTGTTCACTACCAAACTCCTTACCTCTCTTGGCTATCCATCAGCTTGACTTGGCTACCCCAGGATAGGGAGCCAAGTTAAAGAGAACGACTGGCTGCAAGCAGTGGGCTTATAAAGGGCTTGTGAGGTCACACACAGAGCCAACCAGCAAGAGAGCCTTCACGCATTATGAAGCTATCTCAATATGGCCAGGATCCCACCCACAGGACAGTCCTATATCCACAGAGGTTACTTCTGGGGTACTCAATCTCCTGTTGTGCTGTGGCCACCCAATTAAAGGATCCTTATAATTCCCTTCTGTTGTTTTGTGGGAACCGCTCATCTCATCAAGCTAAACTTTTAGCACCAGCTATAGTTCACTTTATCCATGAGATGACAGAGTGTTTTTCCCAAGGAGGTACAAAGCAGCAGATCAGTAAACAGAAGTATGACAATGAGAACTAGGCTCAACAGTGGCCAAGTTTTCAACCCATTCATTAAAGTCATACTCAAGGAGATAATAAGCCAAAGAGGTTGGATGCCAATAAGTTAGGATGTCAACACTGAGAAGGGAAGTCAACAAGGTAAATTACAATTCTAGTTAACATTTAAATATCAGTGAGGTAGGTTGTCACAATTCTAGTTACATTTATCACAATTCTATTGCACTTATCTCAATTCTAGATGAATTCTAGTTTCACAAATAAAGGTGCACATAAGCAAAATCATGTCCAGTAACATTGTCTCAATAACAATGGCAGGTGGGTATGTTGGTGTTTCACCCACTAATTTAAAAGCATAGTCCTTCAGTAGAAAGCATAGGGCAAAGCCTCTCCCCAGGCCACCATATAGCAAGTAGCCATGGAAGAAGCAAGCAGGCCCATTGTCCATTTACAGGCTTTATATTGCATATCACCCAAAACAGTCCATTTCAGACACTGGAACTGTGTTTGCTGTCTCTGGTATCATGATCAAGAGGGACATTGCTGCCATCAGTGATTGAAGGGCTGCTGACATCTGGCTAGTCCCTCTGAGCTGTTGTCTGGTCCTTCTCTTGCATCCCCAGGTCACAAATGCCTCTGGTGGGGATCAACTCTTTTGCTGTTGAATCTGCACATAGAATGAAAAGAATGTACCCGTGGCCCCAAACCTTGGCCCAGCTTAGGCCTTTCCAAATGCCATCCAGGCCTTTCCACATCACTGGAAACAAAGTTGTTGTCAAAAAGACAAAAAAAGTTAGGCAAAAATCAGTCAGTCTGTCACTTAACTGCACTTTCTGTGCATGCCAGAAGTGCTTTGCTAAGGTAAAATGCAAAGAATTTAAAAGAGTAAAACTGAAATAATTTAAAATGTAAAACCAAAATACTTTAAAACTGTAAAATCAAAATAACTTAAAACTGTAAAATCAAAAGTGTTTAAAAATGTAAAATCAAAATTTAAAAATTGTAAGCAATCACATATATGTATTGCCACACCTTGTTCATATCTCAAAATTCCCTTCTCTTGTTTAGAAGAGAACATCTTGGGGATATAGTCTGTCCAGTAATGACTTGGCTGGTAGGAATATAAGAAATGCCAATGGAATGGACAAAATCAAATTCAAAGCAAAAACATCTAAAAGCAAAATATTTATAAGCCAATCCATAACCTGTCTTAAATGCATGTGATTCCTACAATGGAAAAATTGTTGATCACATGACTAATTGCTTCTCCAGATTGGAATGAAGCCATGATATTCATTGGTCTTAAAACATTACATTTCAAACCATAAGGCTTTTGTCCTATAGGGAGCATAGGAGAGGGAAAATAAAGATAAGCTATGTAGCCTTTTGCCATGCTCCTAGCTTCTTCTTTAGTTATCACAATTTGCAAATATAAGATGCTAGCAGCCTGATTATAAAAGATATGATTTGAAGGTCCACTCTGAAAATAAACATGTCGGGTATAATATTTATCTGAGCACTTTCTCACTCACTCTTGAAGTTTTTTAAAGAGCTGATATCTTTTCAGTGGTCTGCCACTCATACAGTTAATGAAAATATATTATGTATTAATATATAAAAAGCTTCAGTCCATGATATCCCTGAATTCTTTTGCCGAAAATCAAAGTTTGAATTTCTGATACTGAATTATATATATAAAAAATATAAAAGCTTCAGTCCATGATATCCCTGAATTCTTTTGCTGAAAATCAAAGTTTGAATTTCTGATACTGAATTATACTTCATGAGTGTGAATCAATATATCTGATGTTACTTCTCCTCCTGGGTCAAAGATCACACATTGTCTTTTTATTCAAGTGATTAAAACAGCAATTTTCCAAACCATTCTAAATATAAACACTGTTTTATAAGTACTTGTAGGGTGTTGGGAAATCAAGCCCACCTGTGGAAGTGGAAAATCCATGAGGTAAGAAAAGAGGAGTTCCAACTCTCCAAAGACTATCCTAGAGGTTTTATAAGTATAAAACTCCACTCTCTCTAACTGCAAGGTCTTATGCTTGTAAAGTTTCTTAGAAATTAACTGAACTGTATTTTTAAATTTTTTCTGAATATTATAATCAGTACACCACAATTCCTTTTTGCCTTGGGCCATGAAGCCTACTCTTGTCTTTTGAAATGAAGACACAGCAGTTTTGAATGGATTAATGGGCAGTGCTGATGATATTATCGCCCTTCCTTTTCCTCCTCCTTCTTCTCCCTTGGCCTACAAAGGTGGGACTGAGGGGAGAGGGTCAGGAATTGGAAAATTCCCCAAAAGCTGACTTAAAATCCAAACTGAGCTTTTTGCATAGAAAGAACTAAACCTCTTCTCAATGGAAGAGTAATCAATAAATTCCTTAAAATAATAATGCACATGGTAAACCAACAAAATATTAAGAAGAATTTTTACAGCTGAAGTCCATGTGGTTTGTTTATTTCCCTCCTTACCTTCAGCCACTGTTTTGAACTCTTCCTGTTCTAACTATAGTAACTAAGCTTTTTCTTCTTTCTCTATCTCAACCTGTAATTTAACCTTCAATTCAAGTAACTCTTTTTAAATTGTTTGTCATTTTATTTTTAACTCAACTTCTAGTTGTCGCATTTTATACTCTATACTGTCATACATACACATTAGCTGTAGGTTGCTCCGTCTCTGAGCTATATTTAATGGGTGTGGGGGTAGCCTTCTTGAAGCTTGATTACAAGCTTCCTACTGTTCTTCAGCAGTGATCTTTGTTAAAAGATCTTCCATCTGGCTCTTTAACCTATTTATATAAGCATTATGTTCAGGTGTATCCTTGAGCCTGATCCTGGGGTTACCTGGATCCATATTGCCTCTCTGCCTTCCTTCCTAGGTGGCATTTCTAAGGACTTCAGTGGAAATAGGGTGCCGGCCCCACTTTGGGCGCCAAAATGCTGGAACTCTTGTCTTCCCAGAAATCAGCCAGAGTCAGGATCACTAAACATCTTTATTCTTGATCTTTTACGGTCAAGGTCAGGGGATTAAATCTAGCAATCTCCATATACACCTTCCTCCCTCCAATGCCATGAGAGAGACAGCAAGAGCGTCTCAATTTCCTCTTCCTCCTCCTACTTCTCCCACACATGTCACTTTGTCCCACCAATCAAGTCAGTACAGAATAGCTGGGGAGGGTCAACCTTGAAACAAGTTAATAGGGAACTGTCCGATTGGCAATTAGTCTCACATGCTCTATTATCCAAGTGCATTTGCTCAATTCTAGCCCTTTACACCTTTAAAGAAGCTAGCTCATTGGTTCTGTAAGGAATACCCACAAGCCCATTCTCTGGGAGGATTTAAGGAGCCAGGATTCAGGAAGAAGAGCATTCGAGATTCTACTGTGGTGCTGACTGGGGACACTTGGATAAGAGCAGATTCACAAGAACTAAAGGAAAATCCTGCTCATGTCGATTCACAACTAGGATTGACTTCTGGGAAACCCACAATCCCACACTTGGAGGAAAAGTCTGATTCATTGCCATGTCTACCTTTGCTCTGGCTGGAGGCTCCAGAAGCCTCCCAAGAAACATGCTCCCAGAGAAAAGGATTTACAGAAAAGAAACCTCCTCCCAGAGAAGGATTATAATTGAGAGACAACAGAATATTACAGGCAGAAATAATTATTTGATTTTAAAATTTTCAGAGTATATCATAATAATTTTAAAATCAAATCTATTTATCTATTGATTTTAGTATTTGCAAAAGCATTATTTGTTGTTCTATGTATTTTGAAGTAAAACATGGAATATATGTAAAGGTTTTCTCTGCTGAGTGAGAAAATAATGCTATCATATTAACATGAGAACATATTTTTTACTTTCTAGAATTATTTAAAAAAGGTTTTATAGATTTGTATAAGTTAAAGACTTTCCTAATTTACTTTAATTGTTGCATAAAATGAGGTGATCCAGAATAATAACTAATCATGATTAATCAGGCAAGAAACATGTTTCACTTTTCTTTCCTCTTACTGTTATCAATGTCACTATCAGCTCTCTGCACATGGAAACTATTATTGCAGCTGTCACAGAATTAAATGAAATCTATGCAACAACATCTGGCTCTGAGAAGAAAAATATGAATAATTCCATCAGCCTTTCTTAACTCTTCCTGCTTCAATCTAATAATGATGTAATGGAGAATATCAGCATGAGGTAGACTTAGTGATTAACCTAGGGCAGCTGAAAAATAGGTCTAGTGAGGTGAGCAAAGGCACTTGGATCAGCTCAATCAATTATCTTTTCCCCTCCAAGACTCTTAAATTTCACAATAACCTTATGATGGATAAGGTTAAGTTATATGTGAACCCACTTAGAAGGTCAAGGCTTTCATGATGTACTACAAGTAACAAATGCTTATTTTAATTCATTTTTTAATAAAAAAATGGCACATTAGGTATCCAAATGCAAGTCTCTGTTTTACTCTTGATTAAGAAAATAATCTCTCAGTTTTTTTGATGTAGTAGAAAGAGTTCTAGATTTGTCATCAGAGAACCTGGCTTTAAAATGCTAGCTTTGCCATTTACTATATGCATGGTATAGTAAATAGAGAACCACATTTAAGGACAGAAGATTTAGATTTGAGCTCATTCTACTTCCATTTAGATCTTGATGATATATATAAATTAGAATGATCACTACTCTTTGACAATGTTCTACCATTGCCCTTTTCTATATCTTTCTGAGCAATGCACCTATCTCTATCACATCATACTTAGCATATATTATCTGAATGTATTTACTAATTCACATGCTTTTCCTCTTTTGAGAAAAAATTCAGGTGTCTGTTCTGTTCCATGCCCTCTGAATCATTCAGTTTATTTCTTATATTCCTAAAATATAATCTCAAAAGTAATTTGTCCTAAATATATAAAAAATTTGAGCAAATATTTAACCTTTGCAATCATATTTTAAGTTTCTTTGTTTTTTCCTAAAAAGTTAAAGTATTATTTAGAAGGACCAGCCATATCAATTACAATAATTAAAAAAAATATCTTAAACAATTGCATCATAATTTTCTTGTTTCTCTTATATTACCATTTGCAATCTATCTGCAAATAATTTCCCGCCCATATTATTATTTAGTCTGAAATAAAAAATTTTCATCCTATTATCCCTAATATGTGCAAATATACTGAATGAGTTGCCTAAAATTGGTCCTTCTTCTTATTCTTTCATCCTTACTCTTCCAGTTTTGTAATGTGAATGGGCAAAAGTGCTTAATTAGAATGTATCATGTGTCCAAAAATACACTAGTTGTATACTTATCATTAAGTATTTTTTCTAAATTTATATGTTTTCTCTTTTTTCTATGATAGTTAGTAAATTATAATACTTAACTCTTTTCAAAGTTTTTTTTTTTTTTTTTTTTTTTTTTTCAAACCTACTATCTTAAAAGCTCCAGGAGGGCCAATATTCCCTTTTCACAAATCTCTTATGTTGTCATAGTCACTAGTATAGTTTTGGGGACATGCTACATTCTTATTAAGCATTTATTAATTGATTTTCCTCATTCACAGAAGATGGTCAGGTAAAGATGTGATGAAATGTACATTGCTTCCCGTGAAAATGCATGCTCCTTAGGGAATAGGAAGTGAACAAAAACTACTTTTTGCTCTTGATGAGTGGAGAAGCAAGACAGAATAGTTGTTTTAGGAAAATAGTTTGACACTAACTCATAGCAAAGATTAGAGATGAAAGAGATTGGTAACCAGAATGATACTTAAAAAGGGATTTCAGTAACGTAAGCATAAAATTATAAGAGGTGAAGAATCACTCAAACAAAAAAGAATGAAAAAAATGGAAGAAAATGTAAAATATCTCATTGGAAAAATAGACAACTTGGAAAATATATCCAGAAGAGATGGCTTAAAATGTTTTGTTCTATGTGAAGGTCATGACCAAAAAAAATAGACTGGATAACAATCTTCAAGAGATCATCATGGAAAACTGTCCTGTTATTTTAGAAAAAAAGAGGGGGAAATAGTCACTGAAAAGAATCCAATGATCACCTTCAGAAAGATATTCCACAAGGAAAATCCTAAGTAACATTGCTGAAAAAAGCCAGAACTAAAATCTCAATAAAAAAAATAATGCAAGCAGCTAGAGAAAAGAAATTCAAATATTGATAAGTAATACTCACGATTATCCAGGATCTGGTAGCATCTGCAATAAAAGATTGGAGGGTCCAGAATACCATTTTGCAGAAGACAAAGCACCTAGGATTACAAGCAAGAATGAACTACAGAGAGAGAGTGAGCATGATGTTTCAGGGGAATGTATTGATAATTTGTGTTGATTTACATTAGTGTCCTTCTTTTTTTTTTTTCTTGGATGCAAATGAAATTTTCTGTTCAAGTCTATTGGGATTGCTTTGGATCATTGAAACACTGAGAAGAATCAAGTCTTTCATAACTGATCATTGCACATTCTTACTGTTATTGTGCTCAATATATTCCTGGTTCTGCTTGTGTCATACCATCAATTCCTATAAACCTTTCCAAGCCTTTTAAAAATCAGCTAGTTCATCATTTTTATAGAAAAATAATATTCCATTACTTTCATATATGACAACTTGTTCAGTCATTTCCCAAATGATGGACATCTGTTGATTTTCCAGTTGTTTGCTACCACAAAAATTGCTGTTACAATAATTTTAGCACATATAGGTTCTATCCCCTCCTTTGTGATTTCCATGGAATACAGATCCATTAATGGCACTGCTGAGTCAAAGGGTATGCAAAATGTTATAGTACTCTGGACATAGTTCATAATTGCTCTCGAGAATAGTTGGATTGCTTTCATAACTTCACCAAGAATGCATTAGTGTCCTAGTTTTCCCACATCCCTCCAAAATTTATCATAATATTTTCCTGTTATCTTAGTCAACTTGAGAAGTGTGAGGTGGTATCTCAGAGATGTTTTAGTTTACATTTCTCTAATCAAAAGTGATTTAGAGCATTATTACATATAAGTATAAATGTCTATTTTCATCATCTGAACATTTTCTGTTCATATACTTGTACCATTTATCAATTGTGGAATGACTTGTATTCTTAGAAATCTGACACAGTTCTTTTTATATTTTAGAAATGAGACCTTTATGAGAAAGACTGACTATAAAGATTTTCCTCAGCTTTGTACTTCTTTTTTATTTTTATTTCTGTTAGTTTTGTTTTGGGGAAAACTTTTTAAATTAATGTAATCAAAGTTGTTCATTTTGCCTTTCATAATGTTTTCTAATTATTCTTTGGCCATACATTTCTCTCTTCTTCATAGATTTGACAGGTAAATTATCTCTTGTTTTCCTAATTTGCTTATGGTATCATCCTTTATGCCCAAATCATGTACCGATGAAATATTATTTAGGTATGAGGTGTGAGATATAGGTCTATGCCAACTTTCTGACATATTATTTTTCAGTTTTCCCAGCTATTTTTATTTAAAAAAATATTTTTATAAATTAGTGAATTTTTATTTCAGAAAATAGAGTTTGGGGTTTTATCAAATACTAGATTACTATAGGTCTTGATAACTGTCTCATATGGATCTAATTTATTTCACTGATCTACCACACTATTTCTTACCTAGTACCAAATTGTTTTGATTATTGTTGTTTTACAATATAGTTTTAAGTTTGATATTGCTAAAATACCATTTATTGTATTTTTTTCATTAATGCCCTTTATATCCTTGACCTTTTGTTCTTCCAGATGAATGTGCTATTATTCTTTCTATTTCTATAAAACAATTTTTGGCAGTTTGATTGGTGTGGCACTGATCAAGTAGTTTAACTAAGGCAGATTTGTCATTTGTATGATATTATTATTAATTATTATTAATGGATAGGCTGAAATAATATTTTTAATAAGAAAAGCTCCTTTAACCTTGTCCTTTCTAGTGGTTTAATAAGAATGGGTGTTGTATTTTGTCAAAACCTTCCCGACTCTATCATATGATTTCTGTTGGTTTTATTATTGCTATTCATTTTCATTAATATAGATATTGATATTGATATAGTCAATCATGATAACAGTATTGTACCCGCACTGCATTCCTGGTATAAATATCATTTAATTACAGTGTATTAACCTACTGATAAGTTTTGGTAATCTCTTTGCTAATATTTTATTTAAAATGTTTATATCAATAATCATTAGGGAGATTGGCCTATATTTTTTTTTTTCTCTGTTTCAGCTCTTCATGGTGTAGGTGTTAGTAGCATATTTATGTCATAGAAGGAATTTTGCAATAATTCTTCTCTACCTATTTTTCCATATAATTTACATAGCACTGAATTTATTATTGTTTAAATGTTTGGTAGAATTCACTTGTGAATCCATGTGGCCCTGGATATTTTTTCTTAAGGAGTTCATTTATGGCTTATTCAATTTATTTTTCTAAAATGGGACTTTTTTTCCCCCCACTGAGACAATTGGGGTAAAGTGACTCGCCCAAGGTCACATAGCTAGGAAGCGTTAAGTTTCTAAATTTGAACTAAGGTCCTCCTGACTTCAAGGCTAGTGCTCTATCTATTGTGCCATTTAGCTGCCCCTAAAATGTGACTATTTAATTAATTTTCTCTTCTGGTAATTTGGGCAATTTATATTGTAATAGCTATTCATAGATTTATGGTTAGATTGTCAGATTTGCTACCAGACAGTAAGGCAAAATAGCTCCTCATTATTCTTTAATTTCTTTTTCATTGGTGCTACTGACCCTCTTATTTTTTTAATATTGGTCATTTTTTTTCCTTTTATTTCTTGTAATTAAATTAACAAAAGGATTTCTATTTTATTTTTTTTTCATAAAACTGTTTTATTTATTAGTTCAATAATTTGCTTAGTTTCAATTTTATTAATCTCTCCTTTGAATTTCAGAATTTCAAATTTGATGTTTAATTGGGGAATTTTAATTTGCTCCTTTTCTAGCTTTTTTATTTGCATGCCCAAGTCATTAATCTATTCCTTCTCAATTTTACTCATGTAGCTATTTAGGGATATAAAATTTCACCTAGAACTGCTTTGGCTGTATTCCATAGGTTTTGTTATGTTATCTCATTCTCATTATTGTCATTCTCTTGAATGAAGCTATGGATTGTTTCTGTGATTTGTAGTTTCACCCACTCATTCTTTAGAATTAGATTATATAATTTGCAATTAGATTTTAGTCTCTCTTTCCCTGACCCCTTATTGATTTATTTATTTATTTTTTTTAATGCATTGTGGTCTGAAAGTGAAGCTTTTACTACCTTTCTCCATTTGAGTTTTTGTATAGATGCTATGTACTGATGAGAAAAAGATATATTGTTTTCTGTCTGTATTCACTTTTTTCCAGAGATCTATCAAATGTATGTTTTCCAGGATTTTTTTTAACCTCCCTAGTTTCTTTCTTTATTTGTGGTTAGATTTGTTTGATTCTAATAGAAGTTTGAGGTCCTCCACTATTATAGTTTGCTACCTATTTGGTCTTGTAGCTGGCTAGAAATCTCATCTAAAAATTTGATTAGACTATCACTAGGCCCATATCTATTTAACATTGTTACTGATTGTTTATCATGTTAATCATTGTTTACAGTAACCTTTATCTATATACACTTTCCTTCTTTATCTCTTTGAATTAGATCTTATTTTATTTTTTGCTTTATCTGAGATCAAAATTGCTACCCTAGATATTTTTTTTAACTTCAGCTGAAGCATAATAAATTCTGTTCTAGACTTACCTTAACTCTTTATGTGACTCTCTGTCACATATGTTTCTTGTATACCGCATATAATAGGATTCTGTTTTTTTAATCCACTCTGTTTGCTTCAGTTTTTTCCTCTTTTTTCTTTCCCTTTATATACTTTTGTTCTCTTTCTTATCTATCCTTAATGCTGTTTTTTTTTTAAATTCACTCCACCCACTCCCTTATCTCCTATCACCCCTCCACCTTCTCTTAGTAGTCATTTTTAACCTTCTCCACCCACTATTTTATCTTTTATCACATCTTCCTCCCTTCTCTTACATTTTTCCCTAGTGTTTCTATTCTCCTTTCTGTACTTTCCCTATCTTTTCTCTTTCTCTTTCTCTTCATATTTCTTTATAGGTTTAGATAAATTTCTATTCCCGAACTAAAAGATTAAATTATTCTTTCTTCAAGCCAAAACTGATGAGATCAAGCTTCAGACAATGCTCATCCCCCTTTCTGCTTTCTCTTGATTGCAAAAGGCATTTTATACCTCTTCATATGAACTGATTGTCCCATTGTATTTCCCCTTTCCTCTTTTTCCAATATAGACAATTAGTTACCCCCCTTTAATATTATCATATCAGGGATCATTCACAACCACATCCTCACAACCACATCTATATAAATATATATCTTTTCCCTCTTTAGCTTTTTATGATTCTCTTGCATAATGTGTCTGTAGATTAAATTTTCTGTTAAGTTTTGTTTTTTTTCAATAGAAATAATTGAAAGCCTCTCACTTCATTGAAGCTCCTCTGAAAGATGATGTTTTAATTCTCACTGGATAGCTAATTCTTCTTTTTTTTAATGTATGATTTTCTTCAGTCATCTTTTGTATCTGTCTTTCATTTCATTTCATTGCTTTGTTCAGACATTTTTTTTCCTTCCTTTTCCAAACTGCTGTCTCTCTTATATGTACCTCTCTTTTTTTGTTTGTTTTTTTTTCTTATTTTTCATCTGTTTCTCTTATTTGCCTTTTGAAGTCTTTTATGAACATTTCCAAAAAGCCTCGTTGGGTTTGAGATCAATATATATATCACTCTTTGAAGTTTCTTCTGTGGAAATTCTGTCCTTGTCTGAGTTTGTGTTTTGGTTTGCCTTATCACCATAACAGCTTTCTATCATTAAGGTTATTTTCTGTTTCTTTCCCATTTTCTTTCCTTCTGGTATTACCCCTTTATTTTACTTTTAAGGTGGAGCTTTGTTTCTGGGGTAAAGGGGGTACTGTCCCAAGCTTTTTGTACAGCTCTGAGCCTTGGCTTTGAGCACAGGTGTCTAACTGAATCTTCCCTTGAAAGATTGATTCTTGTGTACTTGTGTTTGTAGTGGCTTTGCCTGCTTTGTTTAAGTTTTCCAGAGTTTGCCTTCTGAAATGGGACTTGAAGCTTCTCCACTGACTTCCTCCTCTTCTGAGTCAGGATTGAGGGTCTCAGTTGCTGATTTGGTGATGAAGACTCTCTCTCTCACTGGCCTTTCCAGAATCTAGCTGACCTAAGCTGAACACCCTTTGATGGATAGAATATACCATCTGCCTTCAGAAAAAAAAGAACTATAGTAATTGAAGGAAATTAACACATTCTATGTTCACTTCTTTTTTTCTGTTCCCCCCCTCCCCTTGGTTTTTCCATTTTGTTCTGATTTTTCATTCCCAACATGATTCATAAAGCAAGGGCATTAAAATAAGTTAATTAATTTTAAAAAGTGATAAGGACTTGCCCTATGTTGGTTGATGACATTTGTATCATTAAAAAGAGAGATCACAGAAGACCTAACTTAAGACATAACTGAATACACATAACATATAGAAATGAAATTAAAAAGATGTAACAGCTTTCTCTTTTGAATCAATCCAACCTTTAAATAAGCAACCATTATCATTTAGGCAATTACTACATGCAAGGTGTATAATTACAAGGTGGAAAAAAGTCTCTAGCTTTAGAAGAAACATTATATAAGTAAAACAAAAAGCATATATCAGGAAAACATTTTTCCTGGGGAGAAGATAAATAACAATTGATTGTGGGAATGGAAAAGGGAAGCCTTCCTAGAGTCTTTTAAAATTAGGAGTAGAAGAAGCATAATAAAGGTGACCACTTAAATATATAGTATAGTTGATAAGAAGCCTAGTATGAATTTCAATTTAGCAGGAATATATCACTGTTAAGAGGTCAAATTTCAAGATATTTATTTAGAATTAGACTTCACAATGGTTTGAATAATAATGATAAAATATATAGCATTAATATAACTCATTTAAGTTTGAAAATTACTTTATTAATGTTAATGCATTTTATCTTCACAGCTTCCCTTTGAGATATGTTATTACTATATATTTTTTAATAGATGAGAAACTAACAATAGCTTCAGTGACTTATCCAGGGTCACAGGGTCACACAGTTGGAAACTGCTGAGGTAGAAATTGAAATGCTTTCAGATTTAATACTATAACATGTATTTCCCTTCGTATTAAAACAAATAAACAAACAAACAAACAAAAAAAACAGCTTTTCTATTGATAGATTTTGTTCTAACTAGACTAGTCTTTCCTCTGACTAAGCTCATTAAGAACTGAGGATATTTGACTTCATGGACTCTTTTTATTCCTCATATTTAACTACAGCTGAACTACTAATTTTTTAACTGCTCATTAGACACTGTTGTCATATGAAGGCTACATGAAGGTAATTTTACCAGGTTTAACACTACCACATATAAGCTTGTATGAATAAAAGCAATTTAAATTCTGATATTGTTGACTATAAATAATTAAGATATACTTGTGCTACATATATTTACAACCTGAATTTTAAAAATATAGATATAGATATAATAAATAAACATAGATGTGTATATGTACTGCAATATAGGTTATGAAGACCGGCCTGAAACATGGTCCTTGGGAGTTGCATTTTAATGTGCATCTTTTGCAATTGTCTGTGACAGACAAGGTAAAACAATGATACCCTACTTGCTATCATGGAATTCTGCTTCTGGTTTCTAGTATCCTAGAAATTTGCTTAGCCTGATGTGCAATTATTGTCCAGTCTTTAATCTGATTTTTTATAGTTGTCCACTTGATTCCTTCAGGATATTGTAGTAATTAAAAGAAATTATTTTCATTATTTTATTATCATAAAAGTTAACCATAAAATGTGTTGTAATTACTTGCAAAATATTGTAGGGTCTGGAAGAGCATTGTAAGAAAAGGAAAGAAAGGAGAAAGAAACAGAGGTAGAGAGACACAGAGAGAGCTTACTTGCCTTCTTGGTTAGTTTTCTGGCATCAGCCAAACACATTTTCTCAAAATTGAGGAGGGGAAATATGTCACACACTTTATAGGTGAAAATATTCTTTTTTATGGTCTCAATTCCTCATGTTCAAGTTAAAATTTCATGTATTCTTGGAACATTCCAGGTTTTTATTGCCCAAAGTGAGCTGCAGAATCAGAATCATCCTGAAATAAGAATACAAGGTCACATCCCCTATCTCAAACTACAGTTATAACCATGCAGCAAACAAATCTTCTCATCCTGTAGGAGTGCAAACAAATAGGGTGCTCACAATTTTCCTCACAAAACTTAACAGAAAGTGGATCAACCACCTGAAGCTCATTCACTCAGTCAGCCGAAGTTATTGCCACCGGGAATCTAAGCTGGAACCGATTCGGAGTTCAGAAAAAGCTAGTTCTGAAGGAATTTTTCAGCAGTGAAACTTATTAATAAAGCATAACACTAGAGATTTGTTAATAAAAATTTCAAATGCACAAACTTTCACTATTAAAACTATGGGTTGAAGAGAAAATGGGCAACTTTTAGGATTTAAAAAAAAAATGAACTCTATTAGAACATTAATAACAATATTCTATACCATTAGGAGCTGAGTAAGAAATTGTAGTTGCCTTTCTGTTCCTAATTAATAGATTATCTCTTTTTCCAACTCAATTTTATTCTTTGCTAATGGAGGTATTTTTTCATGAACAATGTCTCACAGTTTTCCAGGAGATCTACAGACATTTTCCTCTCTGTCAAAAATAAATGTTTTTAGAAAACAAAGAGTCCTGTCTAACAAAAACACTACCCTAATTCTGGGACAATGATTTGATCACATTAAATTGTTCCCTCTTATGAGTAGATCAAAGATAATACAAAGTCACAGAATTTTCAAGTCAGAAGGGAGTTTCCTGGTAATATATCTTACAGCAGAAAGAACCACTAGCAATTACCCCTAAAACTTACAAGTGGACATTCAGGTTTTCCCTCAATAGTCCCATTTAGGCAGAAGCCACCATGTCCCAAGGCAATTTCTCAATTTTTAGGAAGTTTGTGTTCATTTGTTTGATTGCTTCCTTGTTTTCCTTGGCATACAGTTAAATATGCCTTCTTGTCACTTTCACCTTTGGCTCCTGGTTTTGCCTTCTGGACTTAATCATATCAAGATAAATCTTTATTCCACATGAAAGCTTTTCAAGTATTTGGTGATAGATATCTTTCCACTTTAGGGTTTTCTTTACTCCAGGCCAAAAATTTCTAGCTATTTTACTTTTTCTCATGTGGAAGAGACTTGAGGCTCTTCAACATTCTGGTAGTCTTCCTCAGAAATGTTTTATAGTTTTGGATTTTCTTCATGAAATGTGGCACCCACATCTGAATAAAATATTTTACCTGTAATTTAATCAACATTGAATAGAAAAGGTCTATGACCCCCTTTTTCCTGAAAGCTCTTTTGCCTTATTGCAACCCAAGAAGAAATTTGATTATTATTATTATTTTTTTTGGTGCCATAGTTATATGGCATTAACCCCTACTGAGAATACAGTGATATCAAATACACTAGATATCCACCCCCCAACCCCCCAGGAAAGTACTAACTATGCCATTCTGCTATTGAATTTGCAAAGCTGTTCTTCAAATTCAAGTATAGTAGATTATGTGACGTATAACATTAGACAAGACTATAAAAATGATTTAGTTTGGACCCTAATTATAGACGGTTTTAATTACCAAGATGAAGAGTTTGTATTTTATTCTAGAGGTAATAAGAAGCTTCTGAACATTTGAGAACAAGAGAAAATGATATTTACTCCTTTGTTCACACAAACTTAAACTCTGTAAAAACAACAATAGTTTCACAACAATGTCTCAAAGTAGAAACCTTGAATTTCCATGAGTTACACAGTTTGAGAAATTCTGCATTATGAGAGAGAATTCATTTGTAGTACCACAACTAGATGACAAAATTTCAGTTTCAGAAATGAATTGTTTTATTTATAGTCCCAGAACAAACTATGAAAAAAGAATCAAACAGAGGTTCAAGCCCCAACTGTACTTGGGAAAACTACATATTGCAGGAAGTGCAATAGAGAATAGGTCTCATGTGTAATGGTGGCTAGTATATCTAACTGTTATGCATTATTTAGTTTTACCAAGAGGATTTATTTAGTAGAGTAAAGAAACACAAGTATTCTGTTCCACTTGATATAATCAATTCTCAGAGCAGGGCATCCACTTAAGGGCAGATTCAGTAGAAAGGAATGTGTATATATTTTCATGTGGTTTGAAGAAAAACAAATGAATGACTAAAAGTTTGTAAAATAAAATATATGTCAAGGTTGGGAAGATGTTTATGGCTTAATAATTACTACAGGAAAATAAAGAGAAATAATGGCTTTCAAGTAAATACATGAAATGGGCTAAAAATGCTTTAAGAGAGATTAGTCAGTTATGCTCATTACCAATGAAGTTAGGAGAAATAACCTAAAGAATCATTTGGTCTAAGAAAGAATAATCTTTATCTTTTCTACTTATATGAAGAATTTTATTTTCATATGGATTTCTTGTCTTAGGAAAAGTGGAAAAATCAGGAAAGCAAAACCCTTTATTCAACTTCATCTTTTGGCCATTGGAAATGAGGAGCACTATTACATAAGAGTGCTGGCATTGGAACTTATCAGATAAAAAAAAAAAAAAACAAGGTAAAAATTATTTTTCTCAAATAAATTCTCTGGGTGACCATGGGCAAAGCACTTGATCTCTCAGTGTCACAACTGATCATCTAAATCATAGGTTCTAAATTATTTATCTGAACTAGTGAAGAGTACTTCTGTACAGATAAAAATTGCAGTTATAAACTCCTTATCTTGCCCTCCTGCCCCCACCAAAGAAAAATTGGAAAAACAAAGTTTGAGCTAATCAATACAACCATACACAACTCTTTTGGTCATCAAAATAATTTTTGAGAGAACTCATTCTGGTTTATTGAGGAGCAATGCAGCTTTGTCAAGAGTTTTGAAATATGTGTGAAAAAAGAAATCACTATTGTGTTCCCCTTGAGACATTTCAAAGATCTTCCTCTTATAATACAAAATAGTTTTTCACCTCAGTTGGATGGAGGACTTAATCCTGTCAAGTACCATAAAAAGCTTTCTAGTATGGTTCCATGACTAAAACTACAAAAATTAAGTATTGTACATCCAATGAACTTGTGATTTTGGTTATGAGCCTCTGCTAAAGGGTTCATATGACCAGATAATCCTGGTTAATCTCTTAAATGCTTGATAGGATGACCCCTTGAACAAGAATAAAGTAGGATTAAATTACTATGTACTACAATGCATTAGTGGACACAATTTCTATTAATAGTCAAATTGTAAACTTTAACAGTTTTGAACCTAAACATTGGCTCTTCTAAGTCAAATTGTCACCTGATATTTATTTATCCTCTAGATTATCTTTAAAATAATCTTTACTTGTGTTTTTGTAAAAGTCTGAAGGAAGATCTGAATCTGGGCAATTATCTTCATAAAGCAAACCAATAGTTGAATTAAATATCTCAGCTGTGTAAATATCTCACACATCCAACAGTAGAGCAAAGGCTTTAATTTATTTATTTTCTTACTTACATGATTAAATAATAAAATAATGTACATGTCTGGCAATTAATTTATAAAGGCATATTATAATGTATATACAAATATCTATTTCCAAAGGGATATTTCAGGTAAACATACCTAAGATATCATGAATTTCTTAGTTGCTAATATCAGTGCCTATGAATCATACAGATAAAGATGAGATATGGTAAGATATAGTTTATTACCTGTATATAGAATAATAAACAGCCATTTTTGTGATAATATTTTTTTCTTTTATTAATAAATTCACACTAGAACTAGCTAATATATTAAGCTCTTTATCATTTGAAATTTAATAAATATAATATGTTTGATTAGCAGGTATTTTTATAACTAGGAAAATTCATCCCATGTTTATTTCTTCTTGAATTGTATTTTTGTCATTATATAGAAATAAAATTAATAGTAATATTTTTATTTTTTACTTTACTAGATGTGGACCTTGAAGAAATTTCAAAGCATAACTAGACTAACTAATATCTCATTTTATGAAGGAGGAGACTGAGTCCAAAAGATGGTAAGGGATTTTTGCAGGGCCATCTATATGCTGTCAGTTAATCAAAAACCACTTACTGTGTTCATGCCATATGTGTTCGTCTCCAACCAGAGCTGTTTTTATTGAATCAAGTTTGTTATATTTCATTTGAATGATTTACCTATACTTTACAAACATGCTACCTAAAACATTTCCCATCAAATCAAGTTATGTGTTTTCAGGTAAATTAACATATCTAATGACTTGGGAAGTTTGTAGTTATATATTTCTAATTTTGTTTACTATGAGAACAAGATAGTGTAATCTCATTTCACTGTATCTCAGTTTCTTCATTTTAGAAGTCATAAATATAATACAATTTGCCCAGAGGGTATTTTATAGACTTACTA
The DNA here is from genome assembly GCF_048593235.1 of Sminthopsis crassicaudata. Classification (NCBI taxonomy): domain Eukaryota; kingdom Metazoa; phylum Chordata; class Mammalia; order Dasyuromorphia; family Dasyuridae; genus Sminthopsis; species Sminthopsis crassicaudata. Next base: position 103,039,860 of record NC_133619.1, read on the forward strand.
GTTTATATCCATAATTTATACTTATCATTTTGACATTAACATACATGATATTATATTTTAAGATTTTTTTTTCTTAACTTTCAAACACTCTCCAAATATAATAGATATTCATCATGCAAACATAATAAACAGTAAGTACTTTCTGTACAATAGCTATTTACTTTCTTCTAAGTTTACTATCATTTTAGGTTTCTAATATATTGGAGGAAACTCATGAAGATCTGAGTTGAAACATTGACTTTGACATTTATTTTCTGCTACATTGTTATCCATTTTACTTTGTAAAACCGCAATTAATTGGTATGTTCAGGTGTGTGTGTGTATGTGTGTGTGTGTGTGTGTGTGTGTGTGTGTGTGTGTTCATTTGCATGGAATAAACTAATACCTTTAGTCAAAGCTCATATATATTTTGAGAGATTCAAATGACATGTATACAAAATGTTTTGAAAATTTAAAGTGCTATGTGAAAATATATTATTATTGCTTTCATTTATTGTTTTTATTATTTTCTTATTCTTATTTTTTTTATTTTTTATTATAGCTTTTTTATTGACAAAAAATATGCATGGGAATTTTTCAATATTGACCCTTGCAAAATTTTCTGTTCCAACTTTTCCCTTCCTTTCCGCCACCCCCTCTCCTAGATGGCAAGTAGTCCAATACATTTTAAATATGTTAAAGTATATGTTAAATATAATATGTGTATATACATTTATACAATTATTTTGCTGCATAAGAAAAATCAGATTTAGAAAGAAAATAAAAATAACCTGAGAAGGAAAATAAAAATGCTAGTGGACAAAAACAGGGAGTGGAAATGCTATGTTGTGGTCCACACTCATTTCCCATAGTACTCTCTCTGGGGTGTAGATGGCTCTCTTCATCACTGAACAATTGGAACTGGTTTGAATCACCTCATTGTTGAAGAGAGCCACCTCCTCAGAATTGATCATTTAGTATTCTTGTTGCTGGGTATAATGATCTCCTACTTCTCCTCATTTCATTCAGCATCAGTTCATGTAAGTCTCTCCAGGACTCCCTGAATTCATCCTGCTGATTCTTACAGAATGATAATATTCCACAAATTCTCATCTTTTTCAATGCAATTTAAAGAGGAAGAGTCCTGGGGCAAGATGCTATTCTACTATTATATATTTATAATAATAATACTAATACTACTACTAATAATAATAATATTTATTATTATTATTATTATTATTATTATTATTATTATTATATATTACAGGACTGGAACTCTGGACAAGTATACTTGAAACAAGGTGTTAACTCAGTGGAATTGATGAGATGATGGTTCTCTAGTTCATATATGTAATTAGTACTTAACATGGTGATGTGGATTGCAAGGGGGCGGAGCCAAGATGGCGGAGAAGATACACGCTATCCTGTAAGCTCCTTTCTTCCCTCACTACTGACTAGATAAAATCAGCCTCAGAAATAGCGCTGGACTGATAGAATCCACAAGGACTGGAAGCACGACTTACCAGCTGAAGAGAATCTGGAGTTTCAACAGGAAAGGTCAGCTCCCAGGGGAGGAAGAAGAAAGGCCAGCACAGACGGCTGGGTGATGGCAGGCTGAGCCGATCACGCTGGGGAGGGCTCTGGGATCAGAGAATCCACTGAGATAGAGGAATCTGGCACAGGCTGTTAGCTCTTCTCTGCTTATAATACAGCAGTTCAGAGGAGTAATCAAGCCACTTTAAAAATTTAAAACCAGATTAGATCTTCCCGGATCCTGGGGGTGACTCAGCAGATCTTGGCACTGTGGGTGTGGCCAACATAGGCAATCCAGGCTTTCACTTGGGGGTAGTTAAGAGATTGAAAAGTGGGGGGGGAGGTAACTCATAGTTCCTTGCTCGGCTGGAGGCTGTGGAACTCAGCCCTGGGAAGTCCCAGAGAAGCAGAACCTTTGAACTAGGGCCCGCGGTTTCTGGGAGACACTTCCAGTTTGAGCATAGGGGCTTTTCACGTCACCTGCTGCTCACATGCATGCCCCACCTGGACACATAGGCTGGGCTTTGTGTCGCCTTTACTGTTCAGTCTCAAACCTCAGGGAAGCCGCTACAACACAACACCCTCAAAGCACAGCAGAGCTGATCACCTGTGAGGCACTTCCAGGGAGGGGGTGGGGAACTCTCTCCCAGAGCTCTCTCTTAGCTCAGTCACAGGAGCCACTGCATCCATCCAGTCTGGGAGGAAGCTGGTAAATAAATAAATAAATAATTTCCTGTTAGGATTACTAGGTGAGAACTCAGGTTGTCTGGACAATTACAAGGTGAGAACTCAGGTTGACTTGACAGTTCTCTGGCTCAGACCTGTAAAGGGAGTTTACACCTTAGGAATCCTAGAAGGAGCAAGCTCATTGGTTGAAGTGGTTCTTCCCAGAAGCCCTTGCATTATCCCACGCCCATTCTCTGGGAGGAGAAAAGAGGACACCACTCCAGAGATAGGAGAGGTCTCTGCATTACATCAGGCCTGACGGGGCTCTCTGCAGGAAGGGAAGTCACTTCTCTGGACAAGAGTTAACAGCAACTGCTTGGAGACAACGGTTCACTACAAGAAGAAGAATCTGTCTGAGAGATTTGAGTAGACACAGCAGATCTCTTCCCAGAGAGCGATCCGGCAGCTTCTGGAGACGACAGCTCGCTACACTCATGTATGCCCATCACTACGAAAAAACACAAAAGTACAAGGCTTAGGTCTTGTCCTCAAGGAGGTTAGAATATATATATATATATATATATATATATATATATATATATATATATATATATATATATATATATATATATATATATATATATATATATATATATATATACACTTACATACAGTCCCTTTTCTTCCAGTTCTTCCTTCTTTACACTTTTTCTCCACAGATTTCTTATAGCAGTCTAATTAAGATCCATTATAACTCTGCATGCATTTGTCTATATGCATGTGTATATTGGATTTGGGATGAGTATGAGTGGGATGAGTGAGGAATTTATTTCTATGATTCTCCATTTTTTGTGAAATACCAATTATTTAAGTTGACATTAAGACCTTCCACAATCCTGCCCCCAAAATCGTTTTTCCCTTTCTAGTTAACCAGCACTTATTAAGTGTCTACTGTGTGTCAAGTACTATATTGAGAACTGGGGATGAACGGAAAGTCAAAAACAAAACAAAACAAAACAAAAACAACCTTTGCCAGGAAGGAGCACTTCTTCAAATATGGGAGACACTATGAAAATGACTTAGAAGAAATAAGATCTACATAGAATAAATTGGGGGTACTTGTTCTCAGAATTTAACAAGTACTTACTTTTTTCCTCACATTTGTCTAGGTGCCACTCTCTCTGCTTAGAATGCACACCTACCTTATCTTCCATTTTTAGAATCTTTACCTCCTTCTGCCCATATATGAAGTTTTCCCTTATTTCCTTTCTTGAAAATTTCATTCTCTTCCTTCACAAATTCCCCTATATTACTAGGTCACTAAATATGTTCTTCATCTTTAATACTCCAACTTTTGATTTGGCTATATTTATGTAAATGCTATAATCCAATTGATAGTATAGTAATGTCCTTGAGGGCAGCAATATGTAGGTCTAACACAGATAACATTTAGCACAGAGCCTTCAATATAGTAGTAATTTAATTTTTTAAAATGTGCTATGATTATAAACTGTATTAGTATTTTCACATAGAAGAAATAACAAATTCTTGAAAATTGAAATAATACCTTAACAGCAGGTCTAGCTTATAGGTAGGCAGCCAAATGGTATTATTTCCATTTTAAAGATTAAGAAATTAATCTTGATAAAATTAAGATGGATTTAACCCATACTTCAGGAAGTAATCTTGAGAAAGTTTTAGAATAAATGAAGTATTCAAGGAAAATCACCATCTATATTATGAGCGTTTGACAATTCAGGGCTGCTCATCCAACCTTTGCTTTCCACCTCTCACCCAACTATCACCCAATTGATTCCAAGAAGCTGTTTCATGCTCAGTAGCTACATATCAGTAAACTAGTCTGGAAAGATAGGCTAAACCAAGTTGAAGGTAACCAATATGTCTTAAATCTATCAGTGATTAAGGGGATGTTTACCCCAATCAGGTGTAAACTTTCCCTGGAAAAATCAGCAGATGAGAACATTTGTTCCAATGAATTGTTTAGAGCTTGTCAGATTTCAAAGAGGCCAAAGTCATCTTGCATCCTTAGCCATGATCAGATATCTCTCCTTTTGTTCTGTTATTGGACTTTGGTGACTCTGGAAGAGAGAGTGAACCAAAAGATGTTATGCAACTGCTTCACTGAAACATAATCCATCTATGAATCAAGACTTTACCCTGTGATCTTATTGCTCCACTTTGAAAAGGAAGGATAAACAAAATAACAGAAAAGCTTAATATTTATTTCTTTCCTCTCTCAATTATTACCATTAAATCACCTTGATTTGGTACATATGCCTTTTTTTTTTTTTTTGCCTTTGACCATTCATATCATTGCTAATGCCAACAAAGTTAAACAAACTTTCCTTGACAAGATCTTAACTAACATAGTGCTGCAGCTCTACAAGCTGTTACACAAAGATGATTTTAATGTAATTTTGAATGTTGTTTCAGAAATGCATAATTTGCTGAAGACACAGATGTTCATATCCAATTACTCTAAAGGATAATTCCTCTATATGAAATATTTCTTAAGAAAATTCCAAGTAGCAGTGTACTGGTAAATCAATTCCAAAGAACAAATGCCAAATTAGCTTCTTCTGACAAGTGTTCACAGTGCAAAGCTATTTCAGCACACTTGGGCAACACTTTAAATTAAGATTCCCAGATAGGTACTTAATTAAGATTTAACAAGACCTTCACTGCATGTTATTTAAAATATTTAATGAACAACATCAATTTTGTATATGACACATGTCATTATGTGACTCTTAATGCTATTGTAATAACCAGTTTCAACCACATTTGGAAATTAAGCTTCTAACTAACCTAGAAAGGAAGAAATGAGAGGAATCATATTATATAGTTAATGGCCAAACCCTTGTTTATGAGGTGACAAACAAATTTCTTTGGGGGGGAAGAAATAAAACAGTCATACAAATATTCAATCATATATTTAAAACTAGAAAAGACATTTGAGGCTATGTAATCCAAGATTCATATTTTACAGAATAATGACATGCAGAAAATTTAGATTCATGCAATTTCATACAGATAGTAAATTGATGGTACCTGGGAAGCATAGTGATGCATTTAAAATCAGGACTTTCTGAGTTCAGATTGAACTTCGGATACTTACCAGTTGTCATTTAAAGTCTGTTTGCCTCAGTTTGCTCAAGTATAAAATGGGTATAGTAACAGTATCTACTCATACTATTGTGAAAATTTAATGACATACTATGTGTACAGTATTTAACACAGTGTCTGGCACATGTTAAATGCTTTACAAATGCTTTTTTTTTTTTGTTTTTGTTTTTTGTTTTTTTCTCTCTCCTTTCCCCTAAATGTCTGGGAAAAGAATTAAAACCAGGCCTTCCTGACTCCAAGTTCCCATGCTCTATATTTTCCTAAGAATAAAACTTCACGCTTAGGAGTAAAGTTTGCTGAAATCTTTGCAGCAAAATTTCCACTCTGGCACAACAACAAAGAGTTTCTGGCCAAAGAGTAGGGAGGTAATATTGTCTAATGGAAAGAACCTAAACCAGGAGTTAAGAGATCTGAGAATTATTCACAATTCGGGCAATAACTAGTTGTATTAAAATTAAGCAAATTAATTTCTCTCTCTGAACCATTTTCTTCATCTTTAAAAAGAGGGAGCTGTATTAGATGTATCTCAAAGACCTTTTTTATTCATAGAGTGTAAGATTTTATTAATTGGGAAGTAATCAAGATAATCAGATTTTTTTTTCTTAGACTAGAAACATTTTTATGTTCATAAAAGCATATATATATCTTGGGATCATGGAATATTTGTATGACTCTTGCTTGATGTATAGCCACTAAGAACTTAGATTATATGTCATAATGAGCAATACTACATACACACATACATACACACATATATCTATACCAATCACACATACACACACATACATACATACACAGGTTTTTAGGAACTACTGATAGGGAGTACTTTTAAGGAGTACAGACAATATATTTTTCAGAATAGATTTGTAGATTCTCTCCAATAATAGAGATCCCAATCACATCTATTTCAATCTTCAATTCCATAATTTAAAACACTTTTATCATCATATTTTTTTCTTTTTTGATTTATCATGTTATTTTTAATATTCTTTTCCTTTATAATTATAAATTCCAAATTCTCTTTCCTTCCCCCCTGCTGTAATCCCCATAAAAGCAAGAAATATGCTATCAATTATACATGCAAAATCATGTAAAATATGTCCCCAGACGAACTATATTTCAAGAAAAAGAAAGAAAAATAAAGTGGAAAAAATAAAACTTCAATTTGCACTCAAGGTTTGTTAGTTCTTTCTCTGGAGGTGAATAATATATATATGTTTGTTTGTTTTTTTTGTTTTTTTTTTTTTTTAATCACGAGTCCTTTGGAATTGTCTTGGAATCAGAGTAGTCCAGTTCACTATCATCACCACATTATTGCTGCAGTTTTCTCAGTTTACTTTATATCACATCATTTAGGTCTTATCATGTTTACTTTTTTTCCTGAAATCACCTCCTCCTCATCTATTATAGAATCATAGCAGTCTATCATAGTCATAAGCCACAAATTGTTCAGCCATTGGCTAGTGATAACAGCTATTGTTAAAAAAAACAAAAATAAAAACCTGTAAAATAAACACAACACTTTATTTTGAAAAAGGAAAAAAACAGAAAATATCTGAAAATGTAAGGCTAACCTCATTCATAGAGTTCTTTTCTTTCCTAGGAAGTATGAAGAATCTCATCAATTGGTCCAAAAGACAAACAAATCTTTGTTTTTAAAATGCATGAAACTGTACCTTAGTGTTTGTACACACACACACACACACACACACACACACACACACACACACATATCACTGTGATTGCTTTATTTTATTTGCATTATAAATACTTGCACAAATATATTTACACAATACATATATGGTATTATATGACATATATGTACACTTATATGTGTGGACAGACACAATGCATGTATAAATGTGTGCATGTTTGTGTATGTATCTATGTGTATGCATATGCATTGCTAGATCCTGGCAATGCAAAGAGAAAGAATAATGCAATGCCTAGTATAGTTAACTAGTTTGCTAACCAAGTTGCCAGACAGAAAAAATCAGATATAAATATGCATGAATGTAGAAAAAAGACATGGATATTTGAGAGTGCAGTGTATGATTTGCAGGACAGAGGATAAGCTTGTGAAATAATTAGCACAATGATGGTATATACTAGATGTTTAATAAATGCTTCCTTCCTTCCTTCCTTCCTTCCAGCTTTATTAGGGGAATCTCACATTGTTAATGAAGTATCTTCAATGCTACCACAAAGTTTGCCTTTATTTGGGGCAAAGAAAACTTTTAGATTGCACATGAGGTGACATTACCTAAAGGAGTCACAAGTGGGGTAACCAAGATACAGAAAAATTCATAAACATTACCAAACTGTTTATAAATATATATTCTTATACATATTTCATATAAGGGACAGAGGCTAAATAAGTACAAACTGCATGAGATATACATACATATATACACACATATATATGCCTATAGAAACACATATTTACATATAGAGATTTATAATTCATAAATAAAATATTGAGGTATGGTAGAGAATGAGGGACATGGTTGACTTTTTCCTCAAATTCCTTTGTCATTTGTGCTACCCAGAGATATTTAAATTTGCTATTTTATTATTAAACATTTCTAGCAAATTTAATTTTGCCTCAATCACAATGAGACCAGGAATTAATTAGAAATGGATATAAATGTAATGTTAGGTAGAAAACACAATCTTTGCCTAAATATCAGGAATATTCCTAAATGGGGTCTCAGATCAATTGCAATCAAATTCATGTTTCATTTAAATAAACTCCTTAAAATCAAACAAAAAGGAACTATGCGGATCTTAGCTGCCACTGGATTAACCATTAGGATAATTATCGAAGTATGATTTTTGCAAAAACCTCTACAAATTATCCAGAAAGAACTTTAACTTCATTAGCATTAGATAATTTTTTCACTTAGTTTCTTAAAAAAACACAATCTAAGTAATAAATATTTTTGTATATACATCACAAGAAAAATCATAGTAATAACAAATTTAAATTCTATTTCATTAATCAGGTCTGTAATTGATTAAAGAATAAAGGAAAATAAATAAAAAAAGATGAATGAAAATTGAAAATATAATTTCCAATAAGTTCAATTTAAACTTACTGTTAATTATTTTTCAAAAATATTTCCAAAGTATAGGTTGAGGAAAAGACATATAAAGAGATACATTTTTTTTTCCATTTGAAGAAAATTTTAATCATTATTTTAAGATGATTTTCATATAACTGGTATGGTTCTAATCTAATCATTTAGATAACAGTAAATATTAAAAATCTAGTTTCTTCACATTATTTCATTGTATCATCACATTAACAATTCATGGATCATTAAAGGACATATGACAATATTCTCCTGATACTGAAACTAATAGTAGTCAAAACATTACTGATTTTTTTTTGTTATTGTTGTTGTTTAATCCCCCTGCAGAGCCCCCCCTTTTTTTTTTAACTCCTGAGCAAATTATCTTCTGAAAATGTCCTGACTTTCAAGAAGGCAAGTTCTAAGAGCTGGAGCCAACTTGAAATCATGCTTCTCTGGGGTTATAGAGCAAAGACTTAAGAGAATTACTGCACAGTTTCAAAATCACTTTTCTTCAGTTCAATGAAAACATCTACTTATTGTAATGGAAGTGACACCAGGCAATTTGCCAGAGAAATTTCACTATCACAGCTCTTTCAAATATTGGATTTGATGGTGCATATCCAAACAGAAGGTCAAGTTTGAGGTTTCAAAAACTGGATACAATTTTTTGCACTTCTAAAACATATTCTGTAGATAAACATACATTTAAGTTGCATTTAATTGTTTTTATTCTATATTTCTAATAGCTTAGCTACATTTCATATGTTAAAAAATATTTCCCAAATATTTATCTTCACATACTTCAACACATTTCCATGTACATGTTCAAAACACATAGTGTGCTTTTTTATTAAATTAAAAAAATCAATTTAAATAGTGCTAAGATTTGTGATTTTCTAAAGTCTTTTTCTGATTTTTCCTGGTAAATGAAAAATATACTTCAGACATAAACAGAAAATATTTGGAGAATGAATATAATAAAAGAACATATAGCATTTGAAAATTTGCCTGCCAAAAATCAGAGAAAGTTCTTTGAAGATTTCCTGAGTGCTTTTTTAAGGCTGCTCATCCAACTTTGTTATTCATGTATCTCTCACCTGTGGCTCCAATAAGTTGTAGCATGCTCAAGGAACACACCTATGTAATACCATCTTCACATACAAGTTAAACCAGATTGAGAGAAACTAAAAGGCCTCAAACCTGTTTGTGAGTTAAGAATCGTAAATCTACCCCAAGCATATGAATACTTTTCCCATGCGAATACGTTTCCCAGATTGACATAAAGATCTTCTGAGGTATAAAATGCTGTGATCCGCATATAAATGAAATATCCAAATTGACAAAATCACAAAAACATGAAACGTTGAAGTATTAGATTATCAAAATGGGACAATGTAATATTAATTAAAATTGAGAAAATACAAAAAAAATCCACATCTTTAACATAATCATATATCTAGATAAATTTAAGATGTGTACCAACTTAAAAACAAACAAACAAACAAAAACAAAAAAAACAGGACATTGGGAAGGAAAAGAAATATTTCCCACAATTTTTCTTATATAATTTATAGGTACTTTTTCATCGTAGTTCTTAAGAAATTTATAAGGCTGGCACTGGGTATTATGTATATTTCAGCTTTGTTTAGGCAACTAAAACAAGTCAGGCAACAAGAGAGTTGATCTAACCTTTATCAACCACTTTAGCAACCCAATAAGATCAATTTCTAAAAAAAACTAGATCAATTTCCACTTACTCAAAAACTATATTCACTGGAAATGTCAAGTGAATACTGACCTAGCTGATTTGTCAAAGGATGTAGATCATTTTTAAGTCTTACTGAGAAGCTTGATGGCCCAGCTACAATGATGATAATTACAGTCAAGCCTCTGTGAGGGGTTATTATCCTACAGGTAAGTGTTGATAAAATCATAGATTTACAGTTAAGAGGACTCTTAGATACTAACTAATTCAAGCTGAGGTATAGGGAACTACAGTGTCTTTCCATGGAATAGAGAGGTAGTTACATCAGAATTAAGATTTGAACCTCAATGACCTAGAAAAAATAACAACACAATTCATATGGAAAAACAAAAAGGGGATTAATGAAAAAAAAAATCAAATGAAGGTGGCCTAGCTATACCAGATCTAAAATTATATTACAAAGCAGCAATTACCAAAACCATTTGGTATTGGCTAAGAAATAGACCAGTTGATCAGTGGAATAGGTTAGGTCCAAAGGGCAAAATAATTAATAACTCTAACAACCTAGTGTTTGACAAACCCAAGGACTCCAGCTTTTGGGATAAGAACTCAATGTCTGACAAAAATTGCTGGGAAAATTGGAAATTAATATGGCAGAAACTAGGCATTGATCCATACTTAACACCGTACACTAAGGTCAGGTTAAAATGGGTTTATGACCTAGGAATAAAGAATGAGATTATAAATAAATTAGAGGAACATAGGATAGTTTACCTCTCAGACCTGTGGAAGAGGAATGAATTCATGACCAAAGAAGAACTAGAAATCATTATTAATCACAAAATAGAAAGCTTTGATTATATCAAATTGAAAAGTTTTTGTATAAACAAAATCAATGCAGATAAGATTAGAAGGGAAAAAATAAACTGGGAAAACATTTTTACAGCCAAAGGTTCTGATAAAGGCCTCATTTTCAAAATATATAGAGAATTGACTCTAATATATAAGAAATCAAGCCAATCTCCAATTTATGGTCAAAGGATATGAACAGACAATTCTCATATGAGGAAATTGAAACTATTTCTAGTCATGTGAAAAGATGCTACAAATCATTAATAATCAGAGCAATGCAAATTAAGACAACTCTGAGATACCACTACACACCTGTCAGATTGGCTAGAATGACAGGGAAAGGTAATGCACAATATTGGAAGGGTTGTGGGAAAACAGAGACACTGATACATTGTTGGTGGCACTGTGAATACATCCAGCCAATTCTGGAGAGCAATTTGGAACTACGCTCAAAAAGTTATCAAATTGTGCATATCCTTTGATCCAGCAGCCTTGCTACTGGGGTCGTATCCCAAAGAAATCTTAAAGAAGGGAAAGGGACCTGTATGTGCAAAAATATTTGTGGAAGCCCTCTTTGTGGTGGCCAGAAACTGGAAACTGAGTGGATGCCCATCAATTGGAGATTGGCTGAATAAATTGTGGTATATGAATGTTATGGAATATTATTGTTCTATAAGACATGACCAACAGGATGATTTCAGAAAGGCCTGGAGAGACTTACATGAACTGCTGCTGAGTGAAATGAGCAGGACCAGGAGATCATTATATACTTTAACAACAGTACTATATGATGATCAATTCTGATGGACGTGGCTCTCTCCAACAATGAGATGAACCAAATCAGTTCCAATAGAACAGTAATTAGCTGAACCAGCTACACTCAGTGAAAGAACTCTGGGAGATGACTATGAACTGCTACATAGAATTCCCAATCCCTCTAATTTTGTCCACCTGCATTTTGGATTTCCTTCACAGGCTAAATGTACACTATTTCAAAGTCCAATTCTTTTTTTCTGCAAAACAACTGTTTGGTCACGTATACATATATTGTATTTAATTTATACTCTAACATATTTGACATGTATTGGTCAACCTGCCATCTGGTGGGAGGGAGGGGGAAGAGGGGAAAAATTGGAACAAATGGTTTGGCAATTGTCAATGTTGTAAAATTATCCATGCAAATAAAAACTATTAAAAAAAAACCTCAGAATCAAAGTCTAATGAAAAACAGGTTTCAGTTATGTTATATACAGTACATTCTCAATCTGCTTTATACTAGATACTTTAAAAAATAGGTACTTAAGGGGCAGCTAGGTGACACAGTGGATAGAGCACCAGCCTTGAATCCAGGAGGACCCCAGTTCAAATCTGGTCTTAGACACTTAACACTTCCTAGCTGTGTGACACTGGGCAAGCCACTTAACCCCAGCCTCAAAATAAATAAATAAATAAATAAATAGGTACTTAATAAGAATTTAGTGGATTAATATAAAATTTCTGAAAATTTTTACTCAATTTGTGGATTCTTTTGAATTCTTATTTGTAAATTTCTTAAAAAGTATTTTTCACTATGTAACAATTTAAATGGAATAGTATATCATTCTCTATGGCACAAACAATGACTTTAACCTAATGAAGAACGCATAATATATCACAATCATTTTATTTTTATATGAATTTAAAGCTGATAAAATTGTGAGACTTGATTTAAAGATTATTATATGAAAAAAATAACTTAGAAGATGTTTTCCAATATGGCTATTTCCTTTTCTAATGAAACATAAATACTAAAATAAAATAACACTTCAACAGTGAATCTCTTTACAGAATTAAAGAATTCAGATATGAATGATGACAATCATATTTTCACTGTACTGATAATAAATGGATGTGCAATTTCATCAATGTTAGGGCTCTTTTTCCTACTGGATATCAAAAGTACATGCACTTTTCATTCTGTGGAATTTTTATTTACGTGCCTATCCCCTACACCAGAAACCATGTTGTTTACTTGAGGCTTTGCCATATTTCTTTGAATAAGACATAAGATGAATAACATACAGTGCAAATACTATCTTCCCTTTGTCTATCATTTCCCTCAATAACAAGCTTACTTATTTTCTAGTCTTGAAGAATGCAGTTTAGTTATTTTAACCTACAAATCATTAATTATGTGCTATTTGAAATCACCATGAGATTTTCATTATTCTTTGAGTTACTTACAACAATGATTTATTTTTTCTGTGATTGTGGTATTCCATGATTCAGAGTTATTTATCAAAACTAAGGAAAATATTTGATTTAAAGAAATATGCTAAATTTAAGTATGCACACTTAAAAGAAGAGAATATTTTCTTATACATGTTTCAATATTGGCCCAAATTATTTAATATCAGCACTCAATAGTGTGTTTGTTGGATGTTTCCATATAATAGAAAAAACATTTTATTTTACACATATGTATAAATAAGTATACATGTGCACATATGTGAGTATATAAATATATGAACATATATGCATGTATACATGCACATGCTTGTATAAATGTCTATTCATGCATATATGCGTATACACACATATATATGCATACACGTATGCATATGCATTCCAATGTTTGGCTGCTAGATGAAGCTATAGATAGAATGCTGAGCCTGGATTCAAGAATATTCATCTTCCAGAGTTTACCTCTTGCCTCAGACATTTATTAGCTGTGTACCCCTGGACATGTCTCTTAACCCTTTTTACCTCAGTTCTTCATTTGTAAATTGAATTGGAGAAGGAAATGGCAAACTTCTCCAGTATATTTTCGCCAATATCCTGAAATGATGTCATGAAGAGTTGGACATGATTGAAATGGCTGAATGTACACATATATTTATGATCTGGCAAGAAAATACACATATATACATGTTTATTTATAGATACAGATACATAGTTATATACCTATACATAGTATATATTTCACTATATTTATTTTATAGTGTGAGTTGCTGAGTTCACTTGGATTTCATGGAGGATGGTGAAAAGGCAGTGATGGCCCCCCCCAAAAAAGAGTTTATTTTACCAGTGATTAGACTGAGGGATCAGATCATTTAGGAAAAAAAAAAAAAGTACATTCATTAAAAAGGGCTTATCATGTTCATAAAGCCATGTCATGTTGTTTAAGTAATTACATTTAGCATCTCGAATTTACCTACTATAACACTATCTATAACTTTAGATTATTCACCTCACAAATATATGTATGTGTGTATGTGTGTGTGTGTGTGTATATACATATATATATTCATGACAGAGATGTATAAAATAGGAATAAGCTCATATGATACACAAAGACTCATGAACATATATGCTATGTGATATATACATACAGACACATACATGTACATAGATGTGTTTATATAAATACAATACACATGTAAGCATATACCATGTATGTTCAAATGAGGGCGTGCATGTTATGTATTGCTCATTTCTAGTTTATCAGGGTGTTTTTTGTTTATTTGCTTGCTTTAGTGTTTTGGTGATCCTGTTGAGAAATATTAAAGGGAAGAAAGAGAAGAATGACTATAGTCCTAGTGACAATAGCTAAAGAGGAGAGACCATTTTATATATAGTGGTTGAAATTGAAAATCTATTAGTAGCATAATGGCATAGAGTTTCCTGTGTGTGATATCTTCAGACTAAGTGGAATAGAAACATTTGGATTGCCTAGGAAAATACTAAACTTTGCATGACTGTGGTAATAACAATAGAAGTTTAACCATTTTGCTGAACTCCTTGTTTTATTCAAAAAGAGGTAGACAGACAGAGAGAGAGGAGGGAGGAAAAAAAAGAAGGGAGAGAGGTACATAGGGAAGGAGAAAAATGAATATACTAAAATGCATAAAGAACAGCTATGATTTACATAATATATTAGGCTAATTAAACCTACATAGTTAGTTTAGATACGTAAACATAACCTAAGGGTGGACAGCATGTTGAAACTCAGGCTAGTAATAATTGTCCTGGGCTATTAATTCTGAGACTAGCTGCAAGATCACATTAAGAATACAACAACAGATGGGAATTCCCTTGCAGAGACTATATAACCTTACTATACAATAAGATTTATTTACCTAATCATGTAAATATATAGTGGGTCAGAAAAGACAATCCTCTGGGAGTTCTGAACCATTAAAAAAGCATATGCAGTTTTCCCACGTTGAAAATGCAAGATAATTATTGTGGCTGAGTTCTTCAGAGGAAAAGTCAATTCCCCAGCTGAGTAGTTTAGAAGCAACCACATTCTCCAGGGGCCTGCACAACTTCTTGAAGAATTTCTCTTCTGTAGCTTTGACCCTAGCAAATATCATGTAGGGCCAGAGCAATTTTATTTTCCTACACTCTGTTATAGAATATAATAGTGGCAATCAAAATTGTTTAGGGACAATAATTATGCCAGGGTATTTTTTCCCCTTAAGTGTTTATTGGCTAAGTTTCTGTAATTCTAAAGCATATCAATATATGCCATCTATACCATAACACATGAATATGTATTCTATCACAGCTATTACAATGCTGCCTAAAAATCAGTTGCCTACTGCAATTAGGATCTGACTTTTGAAATACCTTGTGGAAGGCAATTTTAAATTCTGATTTTTAAAACTACCAAGAGAAAATGCCACATACGCATAACAAGGTAGCTAGATACCAAAGGTCAAATTTACAATTCACACATTGACACAGGGAGTTTAATTAAAAGATAATAAAAAATCTATCATTTATTGATGATTTTAGCAAGCACTAATGGATTTGACCTTAGGCTAGCCTAAGGCATCTTTACTGCTGCTTGGTTTAACAGACTATGACTGCTAAAAATCAGTTCACTATTGTATGTTTCACATCAGTATTGTTCCTCACTTTAGAACTAAAAGAAATAAGTGATCAAACTGTCTGGGTGTTGATCAGAATTAGTTAATGACCTGATCACCTCCTGTTAGTAGCACCTGAAATGTTATGTTAAGAGTATTAAAGTTCAAGTCTCTAAAAACAGCTGCATTCATGAATTCAGTACAAGGTGTAGAATTGATATAGAATTGATATTTACTGGATTTTTCTCCTGCAAGATTCAGGTTTTATTTAGTGTTTTTTAGTTGTCAAAAGTTTTTTTTTTTTTTAAGAATGTTAGAGATGTTAAAATAATACAAATTAAATTTTAAACATACTTTATATATATATACACATATATATGGATTCATATATGCATATACACTCAGATATATATTATATGAATGTATACATGTATATACAGATAACCAATTGTTAAACATTCATCAGCATTCTCCTATAAACCAATTATTACAATTTACCAGCCTATCTTTTATGCATTTATAATCTTATGACATTGTTCTTGTTTCTGCCCTTCTTTCTATACCTCATACAAGATTCTCTATCTTATGACTCCAAAGATTTCCATTGTTTTCTCTCCATGTTCATAATGTTTTCCTTCCCTATTCACCAATGACATAAATGTTTAATGTGATAGGACAGGATAGTTCCATGATTGTGTTATATATTATTCTGTGGTATGGCAGAAAATAAGAAGCAATCTGAGGATGGAAATGGCATGATAAATGTGGCAGAAATTGTAAAGCCTTAATGACAGCCTCATATAAATGGTTAAACAAGTCTAGAATTGTCCAGAATAAACTGGACAAATTTCAAAAGACTCAAAAGGCTGGAAATTCTTAGTCAGTCAACAATCATATAATGTGGGACTATACATCATAACTTTATTATCATTCAATTTCCATAGTGTAACTTTCTGTTCACAAATGTGTAGTGGTTAACATCTCTTTTTTGTTTGTATTATATAGTTCTTTATTTAGATAATATAGTTATCTCTCTAAATCTGGATTGTAATCCCTACTAGGCTTAGCCTTCATATCCTCTGTATGAAAGAGATATTTCCAAACTACTTCCTATGCCCAACACATCTTATGTCTGTATATGCCAATCTGTACATTGGTTCTTGCTGTGCCTTTGTCTGGAATATTGTCCCATTCTAATCTCTAGCTAATATCTCCCTTTAAGTATTTTTTCAAGACCTCTTTTCAAACTACTAACACAAAATAATCTCTTTTTCTCCTAAAAGCATAGTCCATATTGTCCTTACCACTTAATTGCCACAATATTATGAATGCCTTGCTACAAAATAAAATATTGCTTTGTCTTATCGAATTTTCTTGTGTGTATATGATGTCCATTTAATAATTTTCTGAGCAAGTTGAGGTAAAAATTTCTGAATTTCTTACCATACCTATTCCATTGATTAATTAGCCCCTTCCCTTCCCAATCCGACACCAAAACACAACTTGTGTTTCCTTGACATGCCTCCCAGTTGTGCTTTTGTACATACTGCTTGGCTGCTTTTATGAAAAAGTACCTATGTAGAAGCTGTATGGGGTTTAATATCAAGTCCAATTATGCAGCATGCCTGAAGGTCAAATCCTTCTTATCTCTTACATAAATAATGTCAGAAGCCTGAGCTGCTTCAGCTACCTCAGAAAGATTTAGACTTCAGAAAATATTTTTTCTTTTTCTTTATTTTTTCTTCTTTCCATTATATTTTCATTTTTTTCTCTGTCTCTATTTCTCCCCCCCCCCCCTTTTCCCTTTTGTTTTTCTTCTAGGCTTTTTTTTTTTTTTCAAAGTTTCCTCTTCAGAGAATCAGGCATATAAGATGTTTCTGACTTTTCCCATTCCCTTCATTTTTTTTCCCTTCCAATTTGGGTTGTTCTTGGCTGTAGCTTTTTCTCATTTTAACTTTCTCCTCTTCCTCGTTTCTACCTCTATGTCAGTAGCTAACAACATCTTTATCTTGAGTGTCATCAGTAGTCTCAGGCTTTGATCAAGCTACTTCTAAAATGTACTCAGTATCTCATTCTCTTCCTCAATATATTCACTCTTTTTGCTGCAGGAGACTAATCCTGTCTCTTTTTCTGTCCACTCTTGAAAAAAAAAAACAAATTAAAAGAAAAATATATCCTAGAGTCATATGATTTAAGATTAAATTATTTTTACACTCTTCTCTAGATGATTCTTAGTGATGGCAGCAAAAGCTTTTTTTCTAACCTAGGAATAGCCACCACGATCTATGTGTCTCCTTGTTAGGCAATGAGTATCCTATATTTTCACTATAACTATCTGGAAACCTTTATTCTATTATTAACTCCAATATGCATTTAATTAGAGTGGTTATATAAAGTGAAAAGAGACAAGGATACACCTTCTGATAGGCACACACATTTTTACCACACACCATATAGAAAAATGCTTGGCTATATATGTATGTGTGTGTGTGTGTGTGTGTATATTTCTTCATTAAATTAGCATATCTTCTGATAAATTTTAGAAATTGAGCGAACTTTAAGTTATTAATGCCTACTGAGGGACCTTTTTCTGTCAAATATTGTATTTGGAGAGAGAATAAATGAAATACAAAGTAATATAATTATTGCTGATTTAAGCACATATCATATTAGGATAAGGCTAAAAGAAAATATGATTTGGGAAAGTTAGAAGTTTAATAAATATCAAAACTATGACCTATTGCATTAATATATCAAGCTCTTACCAGAGAACTTAATATAATATTTTAGTATGTGTCTGTGTTTGTATGTGTATGTATGTGTGTGTGTGTGTGTGTGTATGTAAGTGTAAATCAAAACAGTTAAAATCTCCAGCAATAAAGTCTAAATTTTGCTAACCTCATTTCAATGTTTTCCGGTGAAGAAAAATGTCATAACACTCTAGTACATCTCTAGATTCTAAACTATGAATTCTCCTTTTCATCAAATATATCAGCAAAGGATCATGACCAATTAGATCACTGCTGTAGAAACACATAGATGAAGCAAATTTTATTATGAAAAGAAATTCAAAAACCATTAATAACATAAAGCAAATCAAAATGTTATCAAGCTACAAAAGATAGGAAAGATGAATTGGGTTGTATAGCAAAAGGTAGGGATGTTAATGACTTGGCGAAGATGCTTCACTGGGACTTGAAATGCTAGGAAAGTTAGGAAGCCCTTCAGCATATTAAGTGAATCTGCAATGGACAATTTTTTGGGAATAACAAAGGTTATGTCAAAGGATGATCAGGTTTAGTGGGATTAAAATCTCCATCGTTGTAAGGAACTATCAAATCATGAATCACATATACATTTGGGTATTGTGTATGATCAATATATGTAATGACTTTAGTTTTACGAGCAAATCTATTTTCAAATTTGACTTGTCATAAAAAGAATCTTTATTTGATTGCTGAGTGATTTTTCTTGTAAAAAATAGCACTGACAGTGTCATCAATTGTGTCAATATTGTTAGATTTCTTGTGTAGGAGTGAGAAATCTCAGTAGGGAAGTTATAGTCTCAATTAAAATTTTCAAAAAGAATCCCATTAATCAGTACAGTAGCATGTTGAGAATAGCATTTCCCAAAATGAATAGTTTTAACCTCTCTCTCTTCATAGCGACTGGGACAGAGAAACCAACAATGTGTAAAACCTTAGGGAAAATCTTAGGTTTGTGTTGAGTTCTAAAAACAAAACGGTAGTTTAAGGCCACCTTGAAGCACTGATTTGGAATTTTAACATTCATGTGGTATCATTCTGTAATAGAATGCATTGCTATGATATAAAACACTATCTCTAGCATTGGAGAACGTGGGTTCAAATTTCTCCTCTGATAGATATCTTAGTCACCTCTGATGGCAAATCACTTAAATTTCTCTGGTCTTCATTTCCCTTAACTCTAACTTCAAGGAATAATAACATTAGATGTCCTCTTAAGCCTTTTTTTTTTTTTTTTTTTTTTTTAGTTCTAGCTTAAAAATCGTATAGTCTAATGAGCTTATCAGCTAGACTTGTAGTGAAGTATCACCTGATTTTAAATCCAGTCTCTGACTTAAACTACTTATAAGACTTATGTCTTATAAGCAAATAATCTATTCTCATTGGACTTCATTTTCCTGATTTGTAAAAAGGGAATTGATGAAATGGTCTTCAAAGTTGTAATATACAAATCAATAATTCTGTTAATTTTTTCTTCCATAAATCAGCAATAATAATATCTATGGTACTTAATTCAATGAGTTGTTATAAGTATAATTTGGTAAAATATATAAAACATATGGTCTTTTTTATGTTGGAGTGCCCCTTAAATTCCAACTGACTTATTCACTCAATGATCTCCTGTGATAGGTTGACGTCATGACTAGATTCTGAAAGGGGGTCATGAAAGATTCAATTTTGTGACATTGTATAACAAAATCAAAAAAAATCTTAATTTGTCTAAGTCTATAAAAATCTATCCTAAGCTGGATACCGAGAATAACCTTTTTATGCCAATAAAATATTTTATAATAAAAATATTGCTAGAAGTAAATACCCACAAAAACTTTTAATCATTAATTCATAAGGATACATCTGCCACCTGAAATGGGATAATTTTTCCCCCAAAGAACATTCCTACCCTTCCTATACTGAACAAGATCTTCATTTTTTCAAAGCCAAATCTCTGAGAAATGCTTTATTTTAAAAATGAAAAAAATCCTAAATGTTTTGCTATATTGCTTAACTTTTGTTCTGCATAGTTGAGAACTTAATAAATACTAAGGGTTCTATCAATTGTGTCTAGAAAAACTCCTTATTTGGGAGTTTCCAGTATGTTTCAGGTATGACAGCATTTATATTTGTAGAGTTCCATGGGGAGGTTTCAATGGACCGATATTTTGTTGTTGTTGTTGTTATTTTGAAATCCCACCCATAATCATTTCTGCATCTTCCTAGACTATACAACTAACATCATTATTCAGAGACTCTAGTCAGCTTTTAAAGTGTCAGCATATATTTGACACAAGAAAAGAGTCATGTCCATTTGTGTTCAGAGCCATATAAGTGACTTTCCTGGTGATATGCATGAATGTATAATACTCTGTCTCAAGAAGACATTTAGAGATAAAGAAGAAAATCGAAAGTGAATCCATCTTTTAAAATATACAGTTACTTTCTATTTTTGATAATCCATATTTTTCTACCAGTTTCTACCAGGTAACTGAGATATCAATTATTTTTTAAAAAAATATCCCCAAAGTATCATTAGTTGAAATATGTTTGGAAATGTCTTCATAAACAAAATACAACAAAAACAAAAAGACTTTGCTTTTGATTTTCATTGTCTTTTTGTTGACTTCTTATTCTTATAACTGAAATAAAATATCAATATTATTGGAGGAGGATGGGATAGTCACTTAATTTGTAAGATTAATAAGCAAACTGAATTGAGTTTGTAAATGAGACCAGAGGGATTTGTCCATCAAAATCTGAATCTCTTGAGAACAGGCTCCTGCAGTTCTTGTAATAATGTAGTTCTTTAATTGGTCTGGATTCTTCTTTTTAATTGAGATGAATAACTTCCTTGTTATAACATATGTTAAATGAAGTTAGCAAAACCTGAAGAAAAAAAAATTAAGTTGTTAAAGATGTGAAAGCAAAAAAAAAAAGTAGTTTGAAAAGAAATCAGATTAAATTTATATTATTAAAATAAAATTAAAGTTTTTTTTTTATTTTTAAACATTTGTCATTTGATGATACTCCAACATTTAATACATTTAAAAGGAAACACAACGTTTTATCTGATATTATTTTATTTTAATATACATGAAATACATATTTGTTCTTTTATTGTAAATTTTCCTTTTTGTGATGTTTCAAAGAATCTTATGAATTTTCTATTATCTTATATAAATTAATTTAAAATAATTCATTATGTACTTATTTTATGGCAAATACTGTACTGTCTCTTTCTCTCTCTCTCTCTCTCTCTCTCTCTCTCTCTGGATGTATGTATATCAGTCCCTCAAAATTTTATAATATCTGTCTTTATATTTATAATTTACTTTTTTGATGCAATTTCTTATTTCCATGCATCATCAGAGAAATCAAAGGAATTTCAAGAAAAATATGTCAAATGCTTCAGAAAGTTTAAGATAAAGAAATGGATATTGAGCTTGATATGTTGGCAATTATTGAGGCTTTTTGAAGACTGCCCAGTAAAGAAGACATCCCCCGCCCCAGGCTGGGGTTAAGTGACTTGCCCAGGGTCAAACAGCTAGGAAGTGTTAAGTATCTGAGACCAGATTTGAACTCGGGTCCTCCTGAATTCAAGGCTGGTGCTCTATCCACTGAGCCACCTAACTGCCCCCTAAAGAAGACATTTAAAAGAGTGAAAGGAAATATTTAAGGGAGTAACAAAATTTTGGAAAGTGAAAAAATGATTTTAGGAAATGCATGGAGAGTGGGATATAAACATATTTGAACTCCAAATTTACAGTCAGTAGAATAGGAGAAAGTAAAGTTGAAACAGAGATTAGATGGAAAGAGTAAAATTTATGGAAGAAATGAGGAGATTTATTTTAGAAAGAAAAAAAATGGCCTCCAAATCCATAGAGACATTTAATGTAGTTAAAATACTACTGATTTGCAATTAGCATGCTTGTGTTTCAACCCAAATTGTGTACTTTTGTGTAGCCATGTGAACCATGGGGCAGTTTTCTTTTTAAAGCATTCTTTTCCTCATTTGCTTTTTGTATTTTCTTTTGCACCACTCTCAATACTTTTCCTAATTTTTCCTCTATTTCTTACCTGATTTTCAAAATCCCTTTTGAGTTATTCCATGGCTTGAGCCCAGTTCTTATTTTTATTGGAGGTTTTGAAGGTATGAGCTCTGACTTTGTAATCATCTTCTGATTCTGTGTTTTGATCTTCCTTGTCACCATAATAACTTTCAGTGGTCAAAAATTTTTCATTGTCTGCTATTTTCCTAATTTATTACTCAATTTATTACTCTTTGTTAAAGTACAGCTCTGTTTCTCGGGAGGAGGGTGCATTGTTCTAAGCTTCAGGATTTTGTACAACTGCTTTCAGAGATCTTTCTAGGAACCTGACCACAATCCCTCTTTTGTACCCTGGAGCTCTTAGAAGTGTCTCAGCCCCAATCACTAGATCTAGTGTGCTAAAACAACAGTGTTAAGTTGTGCTGACTCTGGGGTTGCTGGGCCTTGGGCCTGGGGAAGTGTGTGCTGGGACTACACACTGGACTCTTATCCCATTTTCACAAACTCTCTCCAATGACTTTCTGATCTCTCCCTGATGTCACCAAGTAAGAAGTCCATAAGTCTCCAGCACAGCTATTGATTCAGAGATACCTCCTAACTAATACTGTAGCCTGGATTAGGGCTATGACCAGGGCTGTATTGGTTCAGCCTGTGCTGAAATTGCATGCTGAGCTCCTGGTTCCACAGACCCTTTCTATTAAACTTCTAACTTGCCTTTGGCTGGAAAATGTTCTACTCTGTCTTTCTGGGTGTTCTGATGCTCTAAAATTTATTTAGAGTCATTATTTAAAGGAATTTGGAGCAGTTTAGGGGAGAAGTTGAGTGAATTCCAGCCTTTACTCTACCATCTTGGTTCTCAAATTTCTCATCCATAAAGCAGAAATAAAAATATTTGCAAATAATTTCACAAGATTGTTGAGAAATGCTTTACACACCCTAAAATACCAAATGTAGCCTATTATTAAGATAAATGAATAATTAGAAAACATGAGGTGAAGTCTAAATGATGGAACTTATATAGAATGGCAAAGATCTCAATAAAGTAGAAGGATGTTTTGCTGAGATTAAGGGGAATCAGAAATTCCCAGTCACATGAGTTTCAGTTATTTACATACTGTTCAACAGTTTTTTTTTTTTATGATTCTATTTTATATTTTTTAATAATTTTATACTTATCCTCTATTGACAACTTTTCTCTCACATGTGATTGAGGATTGCTATATTGCTATTCCCCAACTTATTAGGGAGTATTCTATATATGGATTAAAAAAAACAAAACAAAACAAAACATCAAGAAACATCTTTGGGATTTGGATAATTTTTGTTAATTACTTTCCCTTGATAGAGCCTGAAAAACTGTTTTCATCAACTTTCCTACCAAGTCAGTACAAATATCAAATTAGGATATTTTATCATCCTATTAGGAAGATAATGCATTTCATAAATTTTACAAAGTGCTGTACTGGATAGGTGGATTGCTAATACTTGATCCATTTAAGGACAATTATCAAATAAATGTTACCATAGAAAATGTTTGTCCAAATTCCCACTAGACCAACAATTTATTTTTTTTAATATCTGCATTGTATATTTCTATTCATATTTTTCTTGGAACTTCTATGTATAGCAGGTATCTTTAGAAATGATAAGTCCTACATTTTAAGATCCTATTTGCACGTTGTCTAAATAATTGTATAGTATGGTGAGAATTAGAAAGGATAATATTCCCTATTTCCCTCCGTAACAATATAATTCTGTATCATGTCATGGAAAGTTACCAGAACAGCAGACATAATCATTAAGGAAAGAAGGCAGAGAATTGAGGACACGACTGGCAATATACCTAAATTTTAAGCTCAATTTGACCAGACTAAGGAGATTGTCTGTCTGTCTGTTTGTCTGTCTCTTTCTCCCTCTGTCTCTATTTCTGTCTCTGTCTCTATCTCTCCCTCATTCCCTCTCTCTCCCCCCTCTCTCTCTTACTTTCTCAATGTTTCTCTCTCTGTCTCTTTCTGTTTCTCTCTAGCTCTATATCATTCTCTGTCTCCCATATAGAAAAGACACTAAATAAAGAACTTTCAAACTGGCTTAAATGGTATTCCTTTTTTCATCAATTAAGAGGCTTTAAAATTCTTATTAAAATAATAGTAGAATTATGTGAAATATTTTGTAACTATTTTTCATTTTCCTTAGTAAAGCTTTATTTAACAGTTCCCAACTCCAGTATCATTTTACTCTAAACTATCTCTCTCATTTAAATAAATAAATGTTGCTTTTCTGTACATTAATACTACATACAAAGTCTGATGAATCAGACCAATTAACCTCAAAGCAGACATGCTATAAAGAAAATCAACATTTCAGTTTATATCTTTAGGTTTTATTTTTATGTGCAGCAACATCTTTTGACGTTCCATGTTTATTTCCATCTAAATTCTAAAATGAATGAGAGGCTAATTATAATGAAGGTATACAGAAGTTAAAATTATGTTGTTTGAATTAGATAGTCAGATGAAATAATTCATAGATACAGGATTGATTTTCAATCTGTGCTTCATGATCTATTTTATATCAATGAGACAATCAATAAAGATTGGAATATTATAAAGCATTTTTCAACACTTAATTTAGGATTAAAATCATTACAGTGGCATGCATCTTCATAGTCCCAGGAAAATTTTGTAGTAGAAAAAAAAATAGTATATTACAATACATAATACTATCAAGGTGTTAGAATGGTTTTACAAGAAGTCAATCAAAATGACCTGTTCCTCTTCATTAAGGGAGTATTATATAAAACCAATATTCAATTAGACTATCAAAATGATCCAATCTAAAATATTTTTGCATGTATGCATGTATGCACTATGTATATATAGTAAGACCCTAAATTCACAGCTATAAAAAAATTGAAAGATCCATGTTTATTTTTTTTATTTATAATTGTTTCACAGTATATATGCATGAGTATTTTTTATAATATTATCTCTTGTATTCATTTTTCCAAATTATCCCCTCCCTCCATCTATTCCCTCCCCTTGAATACAGGCAATCCCATACATTTTATATATGTTACAATATAACCTAAATACAATATATGTGTGTAAATCCAATTTTCTTGTTGCATGTTAAGTATTAGATTCTGAAGGTGTAAGTAACCTGGGTAGATAGACAGTAGTGCTAACAATTTACATTCATTTCCCAGTGTTCCTTCTCTGGATGTAGTTATTTCTGTCCATCATTGATCAACTGGAAGTGAGTTGGATCTTCTTTATGTTGAAGATATCCACTTCCATCAGAATATATCTTCATAGAACATTGAAGTGTACAGCGATCTTCTGGTTCTATTCATTTCACTCAGCATCAGTTGATGTAAGTCTCTCCAAGCTTCTCTGTATTCCTCCTGCTGGTCATTTCTTACAGAACAATAATATTCCATAACCTTCATATACCATAATTTACCCAACCATTCTCCAATTGATGGACATCCATTCATCTTCCAGTTTCTAGCTACTACAAAAAGAGCTGCCATAAACATTTTGGCACATACAGGTCCTTTCCCCCTCCTCAATATTTCTTTGGGATATAAGCCCAATAGCAGTAATGCTGGATCAAAGGGTATGCACAGTTTGATAACTTTTTGGGAATAGTTCCAAATTGCTCTCCAGAATGGCTGAATTCTTTCACAACTCCACCAACAGTTTATTAGTGTCCCAGTTTTCCCACATCCCCTCCAACATTCATCATTATTTGTTCCTGTCATCTTAGCCAATTTGACATGTGTGTAGTGGTATCTCAGAGTTGTCTTAATTTGCATTTCTCTTATCAGTAGTGATTTGGAACACTCTTTCATATGAGTGGATATAGTTTCAATTTCATCATCTGAGAATTGTCTGTTCATATCCTTTGACCATTTATCAATTGGAGAATGGTTTGGTTTCCTATAAATCAGGGTCAGTTCTCTATATATTTTGGAAATGAGACCTTTGTCAGAACCTTTAACATTAAAAATATTTTCCCAATTTGTTACTTCCCTTCCAATCTTGTTTGCATTAGTATTGTTTGTACAGAAACTTTTAGTTTGTTGTAATCAAAAGAAAGATCCAAGTTTAAATACTACTTCAAGCACATGTGTTGCTGTGAGACCAGTCACTAAATCTCCTTAGAATCAGTTGAGTGTTTTTTTGGGTTTTTTTTTGGTTTTTGTTGCTTTTGTTATGTTTTGTTTTCCTTTAATCTTCTAAAATGAGCAGATTAGACTAGATCAGTTTTAAGATACCTTTGTATTTTAAATATTTAAAATCCTAGTATCTATGTTTCCTTTCTTCAATCTACTACCTACATATGTTTGACCCATATGTCACTAGTTTCCCCAAATTTTACTCGTTACTCATCTCCATTCTCATAGCTAAGGGTAAAAGGGTTTTACTTCTATATAATTATATTTATTAAATGTTTTGGTCAGCTAATTATCTTCAAATATAACAAAAAGGATATAGACTTAAGACAAATCTTCATTCTTATTAATATCTAGGAAGGAAAGGAGGGGAGAGACTGAGATCAAAGTAGTTACTAATGAGGGTTATGAAATGACTAATAATGATTATAATTGCTGAATATTTTTCAAATATACATATATATATATATATATATATATATATATATATATATATATATATATATATATATATATATGTATAATCTAAGCAGCCCTTCTACTATCAGGAAAATATGAAAAGAGCAAAATATTGTTGAAAGCAACAAGTCCTATTGATATTATAATTGTAGTGCTCTACTGCTAAATCCTTAACATTCATGAAGACATTTAGCCTTTGGAGTTGACATAGAATGCTTAAATTATAATAGTATTCATAAGCATAAAGTATCCCAAAAGATACATGAGGATAAATTATATCCATACCCCCCCAAAAAATGTAAACAGTTTTGTTTCAGCAAATGTCTTCTCACTTCTATGAATTTGTCACACTGGAATGTTCTTAAAATATTCTGATAATAGTAGCTTAGGGAGGGGATATTCTAGTGAGGCAGTTGTATCGATCCCCTCCTCCAAATATTAGGTGATTACATCATGTGTGCAATTGTTTGGATAACTGTCAAAAGGATCCACATGAAATTCTATATTGTTCTTCCACTCTTTAAAACTTATATAGGTAACACAGAGTTCAATTTGTTCATTTGTGATTGAACCTACTAGCACAATAGTATGTGTTATTTTCATGAGGCACTCTAATAATTTACAAATTATTAATAATTAACAAAAAAGTACCCTCATCAGGCTATTAGTTCTAATTAATGAAAATAAAATGAATATCATGATACTTAAACTAAATAACATTTTATTATAAATGATATTCATTTTAAAAAGCATTCAGTAACCTATGGAGTTATATAATAATAAGTTCAATGAACATTTTATTTATTTCTTCATAATAGGAAAATATCTTGGAGGATGAGGCACATGTCATTTTTAAATGAACTATATCTCTCAAACTGTCTTATAGAAGTCATTTACCATAACTGCCTGTAAGACCTCAATATTTTGAAAGACCAGATTCTTTGCAGTGCAACATTTTCATATGTTTCATGAGTTCTATTGGTAATTGTTGTCTGTAGGTCAAATTATAGTACTGAACCATTTTTTTGAAATTTTAAGGTTGTTCCTCCAAAGATAGAATTACGATTATCCCTGGGAATAAAAGTAAAGTTTCTTCAGCTTGGATCTGTCAGACTTTATGCCCTCCTTTCTTAATTTTGAGAAGACAGGATCAACTTACTAAAACTATGAGGAAAACATGTTTTGTTTGGTTTTGTTAGATTATTTTGCTGTTTTTTTGTTTGGATATATATTAGTTAGATTGAGCAGGTTCAAATATAAAGAGTTATCATAAGAGGATCTGGGTTTGAAGTCCACCTTTTGCCACTCAACATTTTTTTGATGTAACCACTTTGTGTCATGTTTTCTTTTTAAGATAGTAGTTAATTTTTATGGTACCTTTTTGAAAAATGTAATTTGCGGATTATGTCTTTTAATTAGATCTATTTCTTTTCTTTTGCTCTATCCAAAACCATGATTTACACCCTTGCCTTTTTTACTTTAGTTAAAGCATAAAATACTTCATTTCACCCCTTTATTTTCAGCTGGATAGAGCAAAAGAAAAGACTCAGGTATCACCTTATATGAATCTGAAATGTCAAATGCTGGAGGGGATGATGGGAAATAAATACACTAATAAATTGCTGGTGGAATATTGGAGTAGTTAAATCATTCTGGAGAAAAATTTGTAAATATTCCCAGAGGCCTAAAATCCTATTCATACCTAGACCTCTCTGTATCACTACTTGTTTTGTATAACAAAGTGATCAAAGAAAAAGGGAAAGGATAAGTATGTATAAAAATATTTATAGCAAAACGTCCTTGTGGTGGAAAAAATGGAAATTGAGTAATGCATTTGATAGAGTACTATTATTCTATGAGAAATTAAAGAAGGTGATTTTATTTTTTTTATTATAGCTTTTTATTTACAAGATATATGCATGGGTAATTTTTCAGCATTGATAATTACAAAACCTTTTGTTCCAATTTTTCCCCTCCTTCCCCTATCCTCTTCCCCAGATGGCAGATTGACCAATACATGTTAAATATATTAAATATAAGTTTAATACAATATATCTATACATGTACATACAGATATTTTGCTGTACAAATAGAGTACAATTCACCTGTGAAGGAAATAAAAAATGCAGGCAGACAAAAATAGTGGGATTGGGAATTCTATGTAGTGCTTTATAGTTATCTCCCAGAGTTCTTTCCCTGGGTGTAGCTGGTTCAATTCATTACTGCTCTATTGGAACTGATTTTGTTCATCACATTGTTGAAGAGGGTCACATCCATCAGAACTGATCATCATATACTATTGTTGTTGAAGTATATAATGATCTCCTGGTCCTGCTCATTTCACTCAGCATCAGTTCATGCAAGTCTCTCCAGGCCTTTCTGAAATTATCTTGCTAGTCATTTCTTACAGAACAATAATATCCCATAATATTCATATACCACAATTTATTCAGCCATTCTCCAATTGATGGGCATCCACTCAAAGTTTCCAGTTTCTGGCCACTACAAAGAGGGCTGCCAAAAACATTCTTGCACATACAGGTACCTTACCCTTCTTTAAAATCTCTTTGGGATAAGAAGGTGATTTTAAAAATAAAACAATAACAGGAAAAAGTTGAAACTTATATTAACTGATGCCAAGTGAAGATAAAATACCTGAGAGATCATTCTGCATTTTAACAGCCATGTTATAATGATGATTGGCTATAATAGAATTGGTTATTCTGATTAATAAAAAGATCCAAGGGAATTCCAAAGGACTCAAGATGAAAAAGTGCTATCTCCAAAGAGAGAATTAGTGAACTCTGGGTACAAGGGAAGTATAGCTTCTTTTATTTTTGTTGTTGTTGTTCTTTTGTGAAATAGCTAACATGAATATAGGTTTTGCATGTCTTCACATTTATAATTGATATCATTTTGCTTGTTTTCTAAAAGAGTAAGAATTGGGAAAGAGGGAGAGATTTAAAAACTCAAAAGTTATAAAGAAAATGTTTAAATAAAAAAGGGATTCAAAAAAGAAATGTGATTATGAAATGTATATATAAGAAAGTCTTATGAAATATGGGAAAATTGGATAGTGATGCTTATTGACTCTCTTATATAGTCAAATTTAATATGTTGGCTTATTTTGCTTTCTTTCTAAATAGAAAGTAGGTATGTATTTAAAATAATTGAAGATTTTCCCCTTTAACATTTATATCACATATATTAAATGAGAATTCATTTTTACTTTGATTTGAGTACCCATGAGGCATTTGTATTTGAACTGAGCAGTCTGCAGACCATAGAAAAATCTATTGAATTAACTTTTCTAAATAAAAAAAAAATCATAGGTTTTGAATGGCACTTTTTTTGTCATTCATCAGTAGACAGTCATCTCCAAATGGCTTGAGTCACTTTTAACCTGGCCTAGCCTTTATGAGAGACAATCATCATGGAAATAACGCCACTTTTTTTTTCTTCCTTTTGTTGAGTGGTTGGCCAGGGAATCTGAATATCAGTGATTCTAGCCAAACTTTTCAATGAATATTAAAGGAATAATGCATTATTCATCTTACTAATCCATTGAAGCAGATTCTAGAGAATCTTTATAATCATAGCTCCCCACCCTCCAAACTGAAACATGTCATGGACAGCTTTATGATATGTGACAGGCGCTCAAAATAAGAGCTGCAACAATAATGGCACAAGAGGAAGCTGGGAACCATGTGGATTTTATTTATTTAACATGTCTACAGATTTCAATAAGTTCAGTTTCCTTGGGGAAGGGGGAATGAGGGGTATGCAAAGCAAACTTGCTTCTTCTTACTGGCAACATATATTAAAACTTTCTTCTTATAACTTAAGGACTGCAATAGTATCTATCTATCTGGAAGAATATATATATATATATATATATATATATATATATAATAGAAAATATTTACACACACACACACACACACACACACACACACACATATATATATATATATATATACATATACACACATATATATATAATAGAAAATATTTACACACACACACACACACACACACACACACACACACACATATATATATATATATATATATATATATATATATATATATATATATATATATATATATATATATATATATACACATATATATTCACACATATAAATTCTATCTAAATTTCCAAGAGCCAAGTCATACTATATCACCCCTTAGGGTTGCAGCTGATTTTACTGTGGGACTGGAGTATTTTTCCTTCTGTCTGAAGATTTCATGGACTATGCCCCACTTTATCTTTATTTAGAGACCAATAATTAGCACTCTGTTTCCATTTAAATGATTTATTATCAAGTAGTTTTTACAAAGTGATATTTACTTAAGAAATATAAGAAGGGGGCAGCTAGGTGGCTCAGTGGATAGAGCACCAGCCTTGAATTCAGGAGGATCCCAGTTCAAATGTGGTCTCAGACACTTAACACTTCCTAGCTGTGTGACCTTGGGCAAGTAACTTAACCCTAGCCTCGGGGGGGGGGGGAAGAAGAAATTTAGGAAGAACACAGATACAAATAATTTATTCATTGATTGAGGAGGCAAACTGTCCTCTAAGATACCTTAGTCTTGGAGCCAAGTCATTTCTAAATTTACCTCAGGTCCTATATGGGCTAGTACCAAATATATGTGCTAATATACCATCAATGCCAAATGAGTTCTCAACTAACCTTCTATTTGCTTGCTATAAAGATCATACCAGTGCTTACCTAGTGGTTTAAACAGAGTAGGAACTTAGTAAAAAGTAGTTTATTGATTTTCTGATTGACTCCATGCTTCTTAGGGTATCAGTGCTAGATTATCTGAAAAATCTAGTTTGGAATGATGGTATGCTGAAGTGCTTTCCAGATTCTAGACTGCCACAATCAGAGGGAACCCTACAGACATGAAATTTAAAAAGTCATTGAAGGTTCAATTCCTCCACCATTCAATTATTTTGACTTTAGAAAACAAAACAAAACAAAAGAAAAGAAAACACACACAATCAAAGATAAAAGATTCTGGACCCATTTCATCAGGCCACATGGTTTCAGAGGAAACAAAGTCAAGACTGTCCCTCTTCTAGCAAGGTCTTTCTCCATATTCTGGGCAAAATGAGCACCCAATAAGACCGAGGGAAAAGAGGAATATGTGGCAAAAGCTGTCCATGGTCTGTTAAATGTCTCCACAATCCATGCAAGAAATTGCAAACAATGACAAAAATAAAACAGTCTCCACAGACTCTCTAAAATACTTTTCTGATATACTATCATGACTCCTTATGAATTAAGATACTCTACATTATGCTCCAAATGTAGGGATGCCACATGAGAAATTTCTGTTCTGTGACAGATCCCATTACACTTGCAAGTTAATATTTCCAGAGGGAAAGTTAAGTAAATTCACATCTTCATGGCTATAAAGTGGTATTTGTATATATTTAGTTTTTCAAAATAATACATATGCATTTTTTTCAGAGCTGATAGTTCTATGAAATTTTTCCTACAATTCAATTAATGCAAAATGCTTCCTTTAAAATGGCAATTGTTCAAATTGTATTAATGATTGGCAATAATATGAAACTAACACTGTTTACAGAATCATTGATATAAATAACAAATAGCTGTTTGAAAGCAGTGCTCTGCAAATTTGTCACTGACAGTTTTGATTAAAGACCTATTTTTGACCTAATTTCTGTGAAGTTTATATTCATTTATCATTTTAATTTACGTACATGGCTTAGGGAAAAACACAACAATCCTAATATTTAAATCAAGTTGGAGAAAAAGTTTGGCCTACATTACAAAAAGCAGTCATTTCTATAATCACCAAACTACTTGTTGCCATTAAAAAAATCATCTTTTTAACAAAAGTATTTTCCCAGTAATATTCTGTGTATGTGACTCATTGAACACCGTGATTTGAAAAGAATTGAAATTGGAGGTGATCTTGGTAGTTAACTCAAACGCTATGTGTAGTAAATACTCTTATGTTCCGTTATCCAGAATGACTTGCAGGAAAGACATGATATAAAATTTTTCTTCTAAATCTGAATCAGTGGAAAAGAAGAGATTGGAAATGCAAAAAAAAAATAATAATATGAAAGTAGTATTAAGCAAATTCTTCTTTTTTCCCCCCTCCTTCTCTCCCTTCCTTCTTTCTTTCCTTCTTTCTATCTTTATTATCTCCCTGCCTTCCCAGAAAAGATGGCTAATAAGTCTAATAACAATCAAAGATATAGAAGCATATAATATAGAAAATATTAAAAAGAACAAAAGAAAATATCTAAAATGTTAAGCTGCTCTTATATTAAGTTTTTATAGAAAGGCATGAACAAAAAGTGACAGAATAAGGTGGTTGTGATACACATCATTAGGACAGGAATAGGTACATTTAAGGTGATAATGAGTCCATCTAGCAAAATTTTTCTGTCTTTAGTTAGCATTGAAATGTTGTATTATATTTTGCTATGTATTATATGATAAATACTTGGATGTTTGATTATTGTTCTATTATCTGTTAAACATTGTTCTCTTTTTCTAACCCCACCACTTTGACATTTACAAAAGACTAGGGAATATTAATTAATTTGAGACCTTCGTATTTGAGCACATACTTATAGATAATAAAATCATTAGCACAGATCATAAACCTACTACTATAATATTGCTTTAAGGGATGTTGAATGTGAGGGAAAAAATATGTGTGTATAACTAGAAATGTTCCCAAATGTTCCTCTGCTGTAATATTTCTCTATTGCTTCTCTTTGACATTTAGCAACATGCCTGGTACATAGAGGTGGCTTATATATTAATTTTAAACACTGTCTCAGGAAATACTGGTATAAACTTTCAAGACCTCTGCTAAATTCACATGTATTGTATGTTAGGATGAAATAACATTGAAGCAAACGAATAAAATTATTATAACTAAATTTATTCCATGAATGTTTGTATATAAATTCTCAAAGTCTCAAAGTAGAAAAAAAAATCTGGGTTTACTTAAAATAAACTGTGAGTTTAAATTCTTTCTTCTATACTTATGTGATATATTAGATTTAATGAATCATTTAGTATCCCTGAATCTCTGTTTCCTGAATTCTATTTTTTAAAAATTTTATTTATAAATTTTTTGACAGTATATATGCATGAGTAATTTTTTTATAACATTATCCCTTGTATTCATTTTTCCAAATTATCCCCTCCCTCCCTCTTTTCCCTCCTCTAGATGACAGGCAATACCATATGTTTTACATGTGTTACAATATAACCTAGATACAATATATGTGTGTAAATCCCATTTTCTTGTTGCACATTAAGTATTAGATTCTGAATGTATAAGTAACCTGGGTAGATAGTAGTGCTAATAATTTACATTCACTTCCCAGTGTTCCTTCTCTGGGTGTAGTTGATTCTGTCCATCATTGATCAACTGGAAGTGAGTTGGATCTTCTTTATGTTGAGGATATCCACTTCCATCAGAATACATCTTCATACAGCATTGAAGTGTACAGCAATCTTCTGGTTCTATTCATTTTACTCAGCATCAGTTGATGTAAGTCCCTCCAA
Source organism: Sminthopsis crassicaudata (assembly GCF_048593235.1). NCBI lineage: Eukaryota > Metazoa > Chordata > Mammalia > Dasyuromorphia > Dasyuridae > Sminthopsis > Sminthopsis crassicaudata. The sequence goes on from NC_133619.1 coordinate 103,074,690, forward strand.
GACTCTCTGTGTTCCTCCTGCTGGTCATTTCTTACAGAAAAATAATATTCCATAACCTTCAAATACCATAATTTACCAAACCATTCTCCAATGGATGGACATCCATTCATTTTCCAGTTTCTAGCCACTACAAAAAGAGCTGCCACAAACTTTTTGGCACATACAAGTCCCTTTCCCCTCCTCAGTAATTCTTTGGGATATAAGCCCAATAGCAGCAATGCTGGATCAAAGGGTATGCATAATTTGATAACTTTTTGGGCATAATTCCAAATTGCTCTACAGAATGGTTGGATTCTTTCACAATTCCACCAATAATGTATTAGAGTCCCAGTTTTCCCACATCCCCTCCAACATTCATCATTATTTGTTCCTGTCATCTTAGCCAATCTGACAGGTGTGTAGTGGTATCTCAGAGTTGTCTAAATTTGCATTTCTCTGATCAGTAGTGATTTGGAACACTCTTTCATATAAGTGGATATAGTTTCAATTTCATCATCTGAGAATTGTCTGTTCATATCCTTTGACTATTTGTCAATTGGATAATGGTGTGATTTCTTATAAATTAGGGTCAGTTCTCTATATATTTTGGAAATGAGACCTTTATCAGAACCTTTAACTTTAAAAATATTTTCCCATTTTGTTACTTCTCTTCTAATCTTGTTTGCATTGGTATTGTTTGTACAGAAACTTTTTAGTTTGGTGTAATCAAAATCTTCTATTTTGTGATCAATAATGATCTCTAGTTCTCCTCTAGTCATAAATTCCTTCCTGCTCCACAGGTCTGAGAGGTAGACTATTCTCTGTTCCTCTAATCTATTTATTATCTCATACTTTATGACTAAATCATGGACCCATTTTGATCTTATCTTGGTATGTGGTGTTAAGTGTGGATCCATATCCAATTTCTGCCATATTAATTTCCAGTTTTCCCAACAGTTTTTCCCAAATAATGAATTTTTATCCCTAATGTTGGTAGCTTTGGGTTTGTCAAAGACTAGATTGCTATAGAAGTACCCTTTTTTGTCCATTGTACCTAATCTGTTCCACTGATCAACTGGTCTATTTCTTAGCCAATACCAAATGGTTTTGATGACTGCTGTTATATAATATAGCTTTAGATCAGGTACACCTAGACTACCTTCATCTGACTTTTTTTTCATTAGTTCCCTTGCAATTCTAGACCATTTATTCTTCCATATGAATTTTGTTGTTATTTTTTCTAGGTCCTTTTAATAGTTTCTTGGGAGTCTGATTGGTATAGCACTAAATAAATACATTAGTTTGGGGAGTATTGTCATCTTTATTATATTTGCTTTGGCCTATCCAAGAGCACTGAATGTCTTTCCAATTATTTAAATCTCCTGCCATCATATTATCCCCAGATTATGCTTTTTCCCTTGACCCCCCTGAACCCCTTCTCCAATATTTAACTTATAGACCCCACTTGTGACACGTAGCCCTCCTTTTTTTAGTATCCCTCCCCATTCCTTCCAAGTCCCTTCCCTTATTCCCCTTTTCCTTTTCAATTTTCCTCTCCCCCATTTTAATCAGTTGAGAGAGAATTCTCTGAAAAACAAATATGTCAATTATTTACTCTTTGAGCCTATTCTGATGAGAGTAAGATTCACACAATGTATCTCCCCTCTCTAAATTCCCTCAGATATGGTATATTTTCTATACCTCTTCCTGGGATGTTATTTCCCTCTTTTTATCACTCCTTCCCCTTTTTCTGATACTATCCCCTATCCTTTACTACTCCCCCTTTTTTATATCAGTAAAATCAAATTATCCATGCGGACTTTCTATATATCCACAAAAGAGATACAGTTCTCAAGAGTTCTGTTTACTTTTTTCTGTTTCTCTTCAGTCTTATGGATGTAGATCAAATTTTTTGTTTAAGTCTGTTTTTTTTTTTTCTTAGAAACAAATGGAATTCCTCTGTTTCATTAATGACCATCTTTTTTTATGGAAGGAAATGCTAAACTTAGCTGGGTAGTTTATTCTTGGTTGCAATCCTTGATCGTTTGCCTTTTGGAATATCAGGTTCCAGGCCCTTCTATCTTTTAATGTGGAGGCAGCCAGATCTTGAGTGACCCTTATTGTTACCCCTTGATATTTGAATTGCTTTTTCTAGCTGCTTGCAATATTTTTCCTTTGTGTGGTAATTCTGCAGCTTAGCCACAATATTCCATGGAGTTCTTTTTTTAGGGTCTTTTTCAGAAGGTGTTCAATGAATTCTTTCAATGCCTATTTTCCCTTCTGTTTCTATTATCTTTGGACAGTTATCTTTGATGATTTCCTGTAGAATAGAATCTAGGCTCTTTTTTTGGTCATAGTTTTTGGGAAGTCCAATGATCCTCGGATTATCTCTCCTAGATCTATTTTCCAGGTCTATAGATTTTCTCAGTAAGTATTAGATGTTATTCTCCAGCTTTTCATTTTTTTTTTTTTTTTGTTTTGTTTTATTTGACTGATTCTTGGGTTCTCAATGAATCATTCATTTCTATTTGTTCCATTCTGAATTTTAAGGAGTTATTTTCTTCATTCACATTTTTTAGTTCTTTTTGTATATGTCCAATTGAGTTTTTAAATGAATTATTTTTCTCTAATTATTTTTTGCCATTTCCCTAGTTTTTTTTAGAGTTATTTTATTTTTCCAATTCAGAAATCCTACTTTCTTGAGAATTTTTATCTTTTATAATTCAGAAATCCTATTTCCCTGTAATGTTTTAACCTTTTCTAATAAACAAATTTTGTTTCCCTGAATCTCCTGTGAATTCTTTACTTTTTTCCAACTCAAATTTTAGGACATTGTTATTCTCTATCATAGCTTCTCTTTTCTTTCCCCATTTTTCTTCAAACTCTCTTAACTTTTTATTAGTCTCTTCTAGGAGAGACTTATGTGATGGGGGTAGATATCATTCCCCTTTAGGCTGTTATCTGCTAACTCTCTGCTATTAGCTTCCTTGGGGTTGGATACTCACTCTTTCTCTGTGTAGAAGGATCAATAGTTCTCTTTAGCTTTTTACTCATGGTTAAAAAATCTTTTGGGGTCTGTCCTTTGGGTAAGAAGTTTATTTATTTATTTCTTTACCAGCTTCCTCCCAGACTGGATGGATGCAATGGCTCCTGTGCCTGAGCTAAGAGAGAGCTCTGGGAGAGAGTTCCCCTCCCCCTTCCTGGAAGTGCCTCAGAGGTGATTAGTACTCCTGTGCTGTGAGGGTTGCCCAGTGAAGGACCCCGCTGTGTGTCCTAGAGACTTCCCTGAGGTTTAAGACTGAACAGTAAAGACAACACAAAGCCCAGCCAATGCGTCCTGTGGGGCGCGGATGTCAGCAGCTGATGGGAAAAGCTCCTGTGCTCAAACTGGAAGTGTCTGCCCGGAAACTGTGGTCCCTATTTCAAAGGTTCTGCTTCTCTGGGACTTCTGCAGCTGAGTTCCACAGCCTCCAGCCAAGCCAGGCACTATGTGAATTAGATGTTGCCTTGAGCTGTGTCCCCGCTGTTCAAGCTCTTAACTACCCCAAGGTGAAGCCCCAGACAGCAGAAAGCGGCTGCACAGCCTTGCCGAGATCTGTTAGGTCACTTCTAGATTGGGGTGGTTCTAGTATCTGTCTTTATATTTTAAAGTGGCTTGATTTCTCTTCTGGACTGCTGTTTTATAAGCAGAGAAGAGCTAACAGCCTGTGCCATATTCCTCTATCTCAGTGGCTTCTCTGATCCCAGAGTTCTCCCAGCTTGAATGGAGCAGTGTGCTAGCACCTAACCGTCTGTGCTGGCCTCTCTTCTTCCTTCCCTGGGAACCGACCTTTTCTGTTGAAACTCCAGATTCTATTCAGCTGGTAAGTTGTGCTTCCAGTCCTTGTAGTTTCTATTAGTCCAGCATTATTATTGAAGCTGATTTAACTAATTGGTATTGAGGGAAGAAGGGAGTTACAAAATCGAGTGTATCTTCTCTGCCATCTTGGCTCCGCCCCATTGTTTCCTGAATTCTAAAAAGGAAAATAATGCAATAATATCCCATAGGACTAATTTTAGGAAAGTCCTTTGTGAACATTGAAATCCTATACAAATATGAGCAAAGTTGTAATTATTGTTAGCATAATATATATTATGAGTTAGAAGGACCCTCAAAGATCATCAGGTTTTATGCCTTATTTTATCCTTTTCAAAGAGTGATGAACACTCTTAATTTAAAAAACCTTATCTTTTTCTCCCTTACTTTCTGGGTGATGTAATTGAAAAAGTGCTGGGCTTCAATTTAGGAGGTTACACTTTTGAATGCTGCCTCAGATATGTGTAATCTGTATGTTGTTAGCTAAGTCACTTAATTCCCTTGTCTGTTTCATTGTTGGTAAAATGGAGATAGTAAAAGAACCTACTTTATCAGATTGTTTTGAGTATCTAATGAATTGAAATATGTAAATAACTTTGAAAACTGTAAATGGTATCCTATTATTTTCATTACTGTATTATCCTATAGAACTATACATTAAATCATTTTGAAAATTATCTTATTATGTTTTACATAGTTTTGCATTATTATTCTATTATTCTATATACTATTATTCTTCATAAATTTGAAAACCCTTGAGAAGTGAACATAGGTAAAAATAACCTAAAATATTTAGATTAAAAAAAAAACATCTATACAGTCTAGATAGAGATTTATTGATCAAGGTTATCTGGGTGTGACAGAAATTTGAACTAAGGTCTACTGACAATAAGTCCAGTAATCTTTGAATGAATTTCCCTTAGGCAAAATGTACAATCACAATTCTGTAAAAAAATCTATGCTGGGAGGCTTGAAAAAGCAAAGTAAAACTAAACCTGGAGACTCTTGACTTAGATCAATCGTCATGATTTCAGTTACAAATATTATGCATTCTCCTTGAGAATAAGCAACCATGCATAAAAACCCAACAATTCTTTTATCCCTGCATTAACAGAATATATTACTTTCTTTCATGGAACTCAATATGATTGATCATTTGAAAGTTGCTGGATATGGTTTGTGTAACACAATTAAGTGCTTGATTTTAAAAAGAGAAGAAAACAATGTGCATATAAATAATGATAATTAGCTAATAATATTTCATATTGTTTTGAAGATTCAAAGTTTTTGGATTATTACTTCATTTATATTTATGCTTTTTCTGTTTTAATATAGGTTTTCTTTACATGTTTAATTTTAGTTACATGCTTAAATTTTACAGTTTTTCATAATATAAATTTCTGACCTATTTTCAGTTACCATGACAAATATTTCTATTTTTTTAAAATGGTAACTGTGCTAAAACATTGTCCCTTATAGGATTATATGTTACAAGATTCTCTAATATGCATCTAGAAACTAAAAACATTCCCAGTTGTTTATTAAATTTATTACTTTCAAATTTTTAGGGTATATATTTTTTGTTTCAAAGAAATTGAATTATGTCATTAACATAACTGTGCCTCAAAGAAATTATTAATAATAAATGACATTATTTTTCATAAGTACATTTTCTTAAATTAACACATGAAATAAATTACACAAAAATAATCTGAAGTAAATTTTCTTAGAAATAATAAAGTTCTTAATTTTAGCTGCCTTTAAACAAAATAGTGTATCTCATTTAATTGTTTGACAACTTAATTCATTCTCCTCCTGTGATACAAAGATAAATAAGGCATAGTTATCTTCCTCCATGAATTTATAATGTAGTAAGTGTATGTACATGTACATACATACATATAACATGTACAAACATACATATAATTATAATTAGAATGTGGGAGTAACATAAGAAGCATGTAATGTTGTCATATCATATAAACGATCACAAAGTTAAATATGATGATAATTTTGTGAACAAACTTATCCAATTTTAATCCTACAATATTAGGAAAGGCATTTTAGAGATCAAAAAATAAAGCATGTAGCCAGTGAAGGAATTACCTCTAGCAAAGTGTTTGCTTCTCTCCAGTTATATGCATAGCTCACATTTTTCAAGATTTTTAAAAAATTGCATTTGAAAAGACCAAAGTCTTTCAGTATATTATGATGTTCTTCATCTTAATCATTTAATTTGAATTAATTTAAAATGATTAAGATTTTTTTTAAATCATCTCACATATCTTGGACAGTATATATTGCTTATTTACTTTTTGTTTTTTACCTGCTTCTTTCCAGTTCTAAGATCATCACTTCATAGATTTGGTAATGGAAGAAATGTTAGAAGCCACATAGTCCAACACAGTTATTTCACAGAAGGAAGGGGAAAATGAAACCAGCTCTGTAAAAGACTTCCTCAAAGTTGAACAAGACAAATCACAATCAAGATTTCAAAGCAGTTCCTTTGTGTTTATGAGTTTTCAGTGTACCACAGTACCTTTTATCATTGAACTTGAGAAAAATGAATTTACCATTCTTTTCTTCTGCCATTATCTAGAATTATATATTCTTTCCATGTAATGTGCCTAATAGTTTTAATATTATTATTATTCTTTTCTTTTCTCAAGAGCATATTTTTTTTTTTTATTTTTAATTGTCCATAGGTCATAGGTAGCAGTATGAGTCTTAATAAGGTTTTTATATTTCTTTATAATTCCCTATCACTCTTTTATATTTATTTATACTTTTCCATTTTTGTTTTATATTTTTTTAATATGAGTTCATTAGAGAGTTCTCAGTGAAGCTACATTTATAACTTGTATTTGTGCTGCTTTTATGACTTGTATTTAATGCATTTTTTGTATTCTACAGCTGATTAGGCTTAGAAAGGCCAGGACTGACAATATCTGTCTCACAGTTCAATCTCCAGATTAAAATGGATTAAATATTATTGGATTTATTGTATTTAACTTAATAGTTAAAGAAAGAAAGAAAAGACGGAAGGAATGAACGAATGAATGAAGGAAGGAAGGAAGGAAGGAAGGAAGGAAGGAAGGAAGGAAGAAAGAAAGAAAGAAAGAAAGAAAGAAAGAAAGAAAGAAAGAAAGAAAGAAAGAAAGAAAGAAAGAAAGAAAGAAAGAAAGAAAGAAAAAAGAAAAAAAGAAAAAAAGAAAAAAGAAAAAGGAAGGAAGAAAAAGGAAGGAAGGAAGGAGGAAGGAAGAAAAAGAAAAGAAAAGGAAAGGAAAGGAAAGGAAAGGAAAAGAAAGAAATGAAAAGAAAAGAAATGTCTGCTTAGCAAGAGTATGCAGAGTAGGGAAAATATTTTATGTTTTTTTTTCTTTTGAATTCTATTTCCCAAGATTAATCATGCAACTCTGAAGTGTTAAGTCCAGTTAACATATCTCATATCTTCTTTTTTCACAATCAAAAGTTCACATACCTTAGTCCCTGTGCCAATTCTTGTAGATAATTCCAGTATTCCACTAGGTATTTTACATTTCTCATGCTTTATTTCTTAACAAAACACTTTCTACAGTTTTTTATAGTGGTTATCATGCTTTCCTGTACAGTCATATGTGTTTTTAATATTTTGTGCTCTTCTTTTGCCCTCCATTTGTCTATATGTACTGGGCAAATGATTGCATAACTACTCTATCTCCACCCTACTTACTTTTATTGACTGAATACAACTTTTTATGTTATGCATTACAATAAATTGACAGACTGTTCTTTATAAATTCTACAAACCTATTGAACTAGGGTTGGTCTGTTTGTTTTCTTGTTGTTCTTCTAAATCTATGGCTTTGTCTGGGCTATTTGTTATATCTAGAATTCAATTCTTCTTCCTTATGTTTATCATGGTTCCTTGAAGATTCATCTCAAGTGTCAATTTTTACATAAAGACTTTTTTTTTTTTTGATGATCTCAGTTGAATATACCTATGTAAAGTAGGAGTGTATTATGCCCATTTATACCTTTTTAAGTATATGTGTGTTTCACAATAAGTTCTTTGACTAAGTGGACTATTTTTTTTTTCATCTTCAGTGCCCAGCCTATTGCTAGTGATTAATAAATACTTGTTCAATGACATCATTTTGTCAATAATGATTCACTATATTCAATAATTTTTTTTTTCCTGAGTTAGTCACATAAAGATAACTGCACCATATCTCAATGGCATGAAAAGATCAAGAAATAAATCATCCCAAGTAACCCTAAACAATTGTTAAAGATATTGTTGTGCCATGGGAAGGACATTGAATTTGGGTCCCATAATCATAAGACCATGAATTTAGAGTAAATTGGGAAAGAGAAGGGAGGGAATCTTTACATGGCGCCTACTGTAAGCTCATAGCATATATTTGCTATGCACTTCTACAAAGATTAACTCTTTTGATCCAGTAACCCTGGAGGTATCTGTTTTATATATATATATATATATATATATATATATATATATATATATATATATATATATATGTGTATATATATATATATATATATGTGTGTGTGTGTGTGTGTGTGTGTGTGTGTGTGTGTATTCACACCTATTTTAAATATAACTATTTATTATACCTTGTTTACCAATTGAGAAAATTGAAGTGAACTGACTTTCCTAGGGTAATCTGGATAGAAACTAACTGCACCTGGATTTGAAATCAATTCATACTCAATCTAGTACCAATGTTCTGCACATTGTGCCACCAGAATTAGAAGGGATATTAAAAAATCAGAAACTAGTCTTTCATAGCACAAATAAGGAAAGTAAGACCAACTTAGGTTATAATTGCCTAATATGTTGACTTGAATTTGGTTCTTCTTTATTCCAAATCCAGTACTTGCCCCTTTATACTACCTTGCTTTAAGACACAGGTTTGAATCCTAGCTCCAATATAATCTGGATTAATAGAAAAGTTATTTCTATAATTTATTATTTTTTTCTTTCCATAGAATAGAAAATGTTATCTATGTTAATTATTTCATATTTTTGTGAAGTTTTGTCATTCAATATAATGAGAATTCAGTAATGATCTTGTCTGTAAAACCTTGTTTTAGAAAAAGGTAAAATAAGATGGGCTGCTGGCTTACTGGAACTTAAAGTTCAGTAATGGTATTATAAAAGATTGAATATGGCACTAAATAAATCATCATAAACCAATTAAATAGAGTGAAAAATATCCTATATGAAGTTAAAGATGGAATCTGCATCAATCTGAATTGTAATTCAAACAAACTAAAATTTCAAAATACTTACATTGAGACATTTCTTTCACTTCTGTTTGTGATTGTTATTCATTGCAACGTGAAGCATTTTATTTTTTGCACTGAGGCAATTGATGTCAAGTGACTTGGCAAGGGTCATACAGCCAGGAAGTGTTAAGTGTCTGAGGCCAAATTTGAACTCAGGTCCTCTTGACTTCAGAGCTGGTACTCTATCCACTGCACCATCTAGCTGCCCCTGAAGTATCTTTTTAGTGTCAGATATATTCCTTATATTGTATTAAGATATAGAAATATAGAAACAAACACAAAAGATTACTTGCCCTCAAGGAGCATATAGTTTATTGACATTAAAATAGTAAGACCTATTTAACCAGCTTCTAAATATTGGCTTGTCCTTTATTTCATTTTATTTTGTAGGGCAACTATTATGATTGGTTTTCAAAATGGACTTATTTTATTACATTTATTTTAATTTATTCCAAATATGGTTTGTGATATGTTATAGAAAATTTAGCCATATTCCTTACAAAATGAATTGGGTCTTAGGAACTTTTGTATTTGTAATTCATATTTCATATATAAATAAGATAGAATGACTTTTAGTTTTGAGGTTGACATGTATACAATAAGGCTGAGAAAATAAAATAAAATGCTTTTTCTCAATTCACTAGCTTCAGAGAATTAATTAAAAAAACCCAGACTGAAATTTCCAAATGGAAAGAGCCTGGCACAGCACTACTCATCCTCTAATCATGTTACTTCTGTCAGCATTTTAAGGTGCCTGTTACTGAAACACTTTTAGAATACTCTTATTACACATTGAAAAGTAATACAGCACATAATTTAATTTTGGTAAAATGAGGTGATGATACTTTGCTTAAATTAGGACAATTTGATGAGTCACAGTCTCTTGTGACTTAGATCAATTTAACATAGTCTTTAGTTCAAAATGATATTTATAACTAAAGGAGAATTTATTTTGTAATTTAAATACCAGTAGCATAAAGATAACATCTGAACTTGAAGAAAATTTAACATTTTAGTGTATATATGCATATATAACTATAAGAATGTAAATATATGTGTGTATATGTATGCATACATAAGTATGTTTGCACATGTATCTACATGCATGAATATTTCTACATGCATGTGTATGTGTATGTGTGTATTTCCCTTGAGTTTTTTCAAACTACTCTCCTCAAGGATAATAATGATATTTCAGTCAGCAAATCCAGAGGCCTTTTCTCAGTTCTCATTTTCCTTTCCTCTCAGCAATAACTGGTGCTGATCACTTTTTAATCCTCTGTCATTTCATTCATTTCTATGATATTTACACATTCTTTTTTTTTGTTTGGTCTGTTACATTTTTTATTATGATAATTTTATTTACTTTTAATATACATTGCTTTATAAATCATGTTAGGAGAGAAAAATCAAAACAAAAGAAAAAAAAACAGAAAAAGAAAGTAGGTGTTGATTTTTATATGGTGTTGCTAGTTTTTCTCTGGATGCAGGTGGCATTTTCTCTCCAAAGACTATTGGAATTTCTTTGGATCACTGAACTACTGAGAAGAACCATATCTTTTATAGTTTATTATCTCACATTTTTTGCTGTTATTGGATATAATGTATTCCCGGTTCTGCATTCTTCACTCAGTATCAGTTTATGTAAATCTTTCCAGGCCTTTCACTAATCAGCTTGTTCATCACTTTTTAAAGAATAATAAGATTTCATTACCTTCATATACCACAACTTGTTCAGGCATTCACCAGGTGATTGGCATCTCATTTTCCAATTCTTTGCTACCACAGAAAAGAGCTACTAATAACATTTTTTGCACCCTCTTTTATGATTTCCTTAGGATACAGAACTAGTAAGGTAATACCTCAGAGTTGTTATATTTTTCAATTCTCTAATCATTTTTGTCATCAGAAAAGTGTCTGTTCATATCCTTTGACCATTTATCAATTGGGAAATGTCTTGCATTCTTATAAATTTGACATAGATCTTTGTATATTTTAGAAATGAGACCTTTATCAGAAACACCGACTGTAAAGATATTTTCTCCACCTTTGCACTTCTGTTTTAATATTTTTTAAAGTATATTTAAGTATATAAAATACAATAAAGTATATTTAAAGTTCTTTTTAAAGTAAATACTTTTTAATTTAATTTAATCAAAGTTGTTCATTTTGCCTTTCATAATGTTGTCTAGTTCTTTGGTATCGGATTTCTCCCTTATCCAACAATCTGAGAGATAACCTGTCCTCAGATCACATATCCATTTTGACTTTATTTTAGTATGGGTTGTAAGATATAAGTCTATGCCAAGTTTCTGACATATTATTTTCCAGTTTTCCCAGCAATTTTTGTCAAATAGTGAGTTCTTACTCTAGAAGTTGGAGATTGGGTGTTTAGCAAATACTAGATTGCTATAGGCCTTGATCATTGTTTTATATGTATCTAATTTATTCCACTGATGCACCACTGTTTCTTAGCCAGTACCAAATGGTTTTGATAACAACTCCTTTATAATAGTTTTATGTTTGATATTGCTAAGCCACCATTCTTTGCATTTTTTTCATTAATTCCCTTCATATTTTTGACCTTTTGTTTTTACATATGAATTTTGTTGTTATGTTTTCTACTTCTATAAATTAATGTTTTGGCAGATTGGCTTGGCACTGAACAAGATCAATTTATGCAGAAATATTATTTTTATTATATTAGCTCAGAACAGCCATGAACAACTGATAACTTTTCAATTGTTTAGATCTTATTTTATTTGTGTGAGAAATGTTTTATAATAGTGTTCATATAATTTTTGAGTTTGTCTTGGCAGGTAGAATGCCAAGAATTTTATTTTGTCTATAGTAATTTTAAATGAAATTTCTCTTTTTATCTCTTGTTGATGGGCTTTCACAGTAATATAGAGAAAGTCTGACTATTTGTGTGGGTTTATTTTACATCCTGCAACTTTGCTAAAGCTGTAACTTGTTTCCAGTGAGTATGGGGTTCATTTTCTAAAATTCTCTAAGTATATCATCATATCATCTGCAAAGAGTGATAGTTTTATTTACTCATTGGCTATTCTAAATCCTTTAATTTCTTTTTTTTTTTCTTATTGCAATAACCAGAATTTCTAATACAATATTAAATTATATTGGAAATAATGGATTCTCTCGATTACAAATAATGTTTGCTGGTGGTTTTATGTAGATGTGCTTATTATTTTAAGGAAAGCTCCCTACTCCCTATCCTCTCTAGGATTCTCAATAGGAATGGGTGTTGTATTTTGCTAAAAAGCATTTTCTGCATCTATTAAGATTGTCATACAATTTTTCATTGGTTTTGTTATTGATATGTTCGATTATGTTAATAATTTTCTTGATATTGAACTAACCCTACATTTATAGTATAAATCCAACTTGGTCGTATTGTATTATCCTATGGATAAGTTGTTATAATCACTTTACTAAAATTTTATTTAATTTTTTTCCATCAATATATATTAGGGGATCAATCTGTAATATTCTTTCTTTGTTTTGACTCTTCCTGGTTTAGATACCAGTACCATATTTGTGTCATAGAAGGAATTTGGCAGTACTCCTTCTTTACCTATTTTTACTAATAGTTAACATAGGTTGAAATTAACTGCTCTGTAAATGTTTGGTAGAATTCCCTTATGTATCCACCTGGCCTTGGAGATTTTTTCTTAAGGAGTTCACTAATGTCTCATTCAATTTATTTTTTTCTCAAAAAATGATTATTTAAGTAATTGATTTCCTCTTCTGTTAACATGGGCAATTTTTACTTTTGTAAATATTCATCCATTTCAGTTAGATTGCCAGACTTGTTGCCATACAGTTGGACAAAATAACTCCTAATTTTTGCTTTACTTTCATTGTCATTAATGGTACGTTCAAGTTTTTCATTTTTTATGTTTGTGATTTAGTCTTTCCTTTTTCTTATCAAATTAACCAACCATTTATCTGCTTTGTTGTTTTTTTAATATAAACTCTGATATTAATTTTATTTTTAATCCAATAGTTTTCTTAGTTCCAATGTTATTAACCTCTCATTTGAGTTTCAGCATTCCTAATTTGATGTTTAATTGAGGAGTTTTAATTTGTTATTTTTCTACCTTTTTTAGTTGCATGTCTAATTCACTGATCTCTTTTTCTATTTTATTCATGTAGTTATTTAAAGATATAAAATTTCCTCTAAGAATCGCTTTCACTACATGCCATAGATTTTGATAGGTTGTCTCATTTTGTCATTCTTATTCATGAAATTTTGAATTGTTTCCATGATTTGTTTGATCCAGTCATTTTTTAGAATTTGATTACTTAGGTTCCAATTGGTTTTTAGTCTATCATTCCTTGGCCCTTAATTGAATATAATTGTTATTGCATTTTGGTCTCAAAAGGAAATATTTGATATTTCTGGCGTTTTTCATTTGACTGTAAAGTTGTTATTCCATAATACAAACTCAATTTTTTGTAGGTGCCACATACTGCCAAGAAAAAGCTGTATTCCTTTCTGTCCCTATTCAGTTTACTCCAGAGAACTATCATATCTAGGTTTTCTAGGATCCTGTTAACATCCCTAATTTCTTTCTTGTTTATTTTGTGTTTAGACTTGTTTGATTCTGAAAAAGGAAGTTTGAGGTTCCCCATTGGAATATTTTTGCTCTCTATTCCTTCCTGTAATTGGCATAAAATCTTCTCTAACAAATTTTCTACTCTTCCACTTGGTACATACACATTTAGTATCATTACTACTTCATTATTTATTGTGCCACCCTTTAATAAGATATATTTACTTTTTTATCTCTTTCAATAAGATCTACTTTTACTTTTGCTTCACCTGAGATCTGAATTGCTAACCCTGCTTTTTTTGCTCTAGCTAACGCATAATAAATTCAGTTGCAGCCTTTTCCCTTTATTCTGCATGTGTCTCTCTGTGTCAGATGTGTTTCTTCTAAACAACATATTGCAGGATTCTTTTTTTTTTTTAAATCCACTCTGCTATTTGTTTCTGTTTTATGGGAGACTTAATCCAATTAGCATTAATAGTTATGATTACCAGCACTGTATTTTCCTCTATCTTATTTCTTCTGTATATAATTTTGTTCTCTCTTTCCACCCTGTCATTAGTCATGTTTTTTTTTCTCTACTCACTGCACCCACTACCTTAGCTACTATCACCCTCTTCATTCTTTCAGTAGTGTTTTTCTTAATTCACTCCACTTATTACCTTATTTTCTACCAACCCTTACCTCCATTTCTTACCTTGTTTCCTACTGTTTCTGCCCTTGTTTCTATTCAGTCCCTCCCATTTCTTTTCCTCTTTATACTTTTACTTTTTTATAGGATTAAATAAATTTCTATACCCAAATGAATGATTAAATTATTCCTTCTTAGAGCCCAAACTGCTGACATCAAGCTTCAGACCTTGATCATCCCTCTCCCTTTTGTGCCCTCAATTGTAATAAATCTTTTGAGAGTCTTGATGTGAACTATTTGTTCCATTTACCTTCCCTTCCCTATTTTTCCAGTATAGAGTTTTTCTAATCTAATGTATTTTTTTATGTCATCACATCAGAGTCCATTCACAACCTTGCCCTCAGTCCAAGTGAAGGACCCTACTCTCTCATCTGCCCCAGTGATACTGTTTTCAAGAGTTACAGATTTTTCCCTATCTCTGATGTAAACAGCTTAAACTTTAAGGAATATACATTTTTCCCATTTACCCTTCTATGATTCTCTTGAGTCCTGTGTTTGTAAATTAAAATTTCTGTTTAGTTCTGTTTTTTTCAGTAGAAATAGTTGAAAGTGTTTTCTTTATTGGAGATGGATGCTGCTGAATCTCACTGGTTAGTTAATTGTTACTTGTAACTCCAGGTGCTTTGCCTTCTGCAATATGGTATACCAGGTTCTATGATCCTTTCTTTATAGGAACAGCCAGATCCTGGGTTTTCCATGTCAGCTGTTTTGCCATTGAGGTATTTAACATTTTCTTCCATTTTTTTATTCTGTTAAGTTTGGTTGACTTATTCTTTCTGTTTTACAAAGTCATTACCTTCCATTTACACTATTGTAGTTTTTTTTTTTTTTTTTTTTTTTTTTTTTTTTTAATAGCTGTTTAACAAGATCTATGCATGGGTAATTTTTTTCAGCATTGCAAACCTTTTGTTCCAATTTTTCCCCTCCTTCCCCCCACTGCCTCCCCAAGATGGCAGGTAGACATGTTAAATATGTTAAAGTATATACACAATTAACCTGTGAAGGAAACCAAAAATGCAAGTAAACAAAAACAGAGGGATTGGAAATGCTATGTAGTGGTTCACACTCATTTCCGAGAGTTTTTTTTTCCCCTGGGTATAGCTGGTTCTATTCATTATTGAACAAGCAGAACTGATTTGGTTAATCTTATTGTTGAAGAGAGCCATATCTATCAGAACTGAGAATCATATAGTATTGTTGTTGAAGTGTATAATGATCTGCTCATTTCACTCAACATCAGTTAATATAAGTCTCTCCCGGCCTTTCTGAAATCATCCTGATGGTCATTTCTTACAGAACAATAATATTTCATAATATTTATATACCCCAATTTATTCAGCCATTCTCCTATTGATGGGCATGCGCTCAGTTTCCATTTTCTGGCCAATACAAAGATAGCTGCCACAAACATTCTTGCACGGACAGGGCCCTTTCCATTCTTTAATATTTCTTGGGGATATAAGCCCAAGAATAACACTGCTAGATCAAAGGGTATCCACAGTTTGATAATTTTTTGACTATTGGTCCAAATCATCTCCAGAATGGCTGGATGTATTCACGATTCCACCAAAAATGCATCAGTGTCCCAATTTTCCCAATCCCCTCCAACATTCAACATTATCTTTTCCTGTCATCCTAGCCAATCTGCCAGGTGTGTAGTGGTATTTCAGAGTTGTCTTTATTTGCATTTCTCTGATTAATAATGATTTGGAGCATCTTTTCATGTGGCTACAAATAATTTCAATTTCTTCATCTAAAAAGTTTCTGTTCATATACTTTGATCACTTATCAATTAGAGAATGGCTTGATTTCTTATAAATTAGATTCAATTCTCTATATATTTTGGAAATGAGGTCTTTCTCAAAATCTTTGACTGTAAAAAAAATTTCCCAGTTTATTGTTTCCTCTCTAATCTTGTCTGCATTAGTTGTATTTGTACAAAAGCTTTTCCATTTGATATAATCAAAATTTTCTATGTTGTGATCAATAATGATCACTAATTCTTCTTTGGTCACAGATTCCTTCCTTGTCTATAGATCTGAGAGGTAAACTATCATATATTCTTCTAATTTATTTATAATGCTATTCTTTATGCCTACATCATGAACCCATTTTAATCTTATCTTGGTGTATAGTGTTAAGTGTGCATCAATGCCTAGTTTCTGCCATACTAGTTTCCAATTTTCCCAACAGTTTTTGTGAAACAGTGAGTTCTTATCCCAAAAGCTGGGGTCTTTGGGTTTGTCAAACACTAGATTATTAAGGTTATTGACTATTTTGTCCTTTGAACCTCATCTATTCCACTGATCAACTAGTCTATTTCTTAGCCAATACTAAATAATTTTGGTGACCACTGCTTTATAATGTAGTTTTAGATCTGCTACAGCTAGGCCACCTTCATTTGTTTTTTTTTTGTTTTGTTTTGTTTTGTTTTTTTGTTTGTTTGTTTGTTTTTCATTAACTCCCTTGAAAGTCTTGAGCTTTTGTTCTTCCAGATGAAATTTATTATTTTTTTTTTCTAGTTAATTAAAATAGTTCTTTTTGGAGTCTGATTGGTATGGCACTAAATAAATAGGTTAGTTTAGGTAATATTGTCCTCAGAATTATATATGCTTGGCTTATCAAAGAGCACTTAATATTTTTCAGATTGGTTAGATCTTACTTAAATTGTGTGGAAAGGTTTTTTTTTTTTTTTTTTTTTTTTTTTTTGTTGTTGTTGTTGTTGTTTTTTGTTTTGTTTTGTTTTTTTGAGTTTTGCTCATATAATTCCTTACTTTCCTTTGGAAAACTATTGACAGTTACTTTAAATAGAACTTCTATTTGTAACTATAACTGTTGGATTTTGTTAGTGATATATAAGAATGCTAATGACTTATGTTGATTTATTTTGTATCCTGTAACATTGCTAAAGGTGTGGATTATTTCTAATAGCTTTTCAGGAGCATCTCTGGGGTTCTCTAAGTATAGCATCATATCATCTGCAAAGAATGATACTTTGGTTTCCTCATTACCTACTCTAATTCCTTTAATCTCTTTCTGAACTCTTATTGCTGAAGCTAGCATTTTTAATGCAATATTGAATAGTAATGGTGATAGTGGGCAACCTTGTTTCACTCCTGATCTTATTGGGAATTGTTCCAGTTTATCCTAATTACATATGATGTTTTAAATAGATGCTACTGATTATTTTGAGGAAAAGTCCATTTATTCCTGTACTCTCAAGTGTTTTTAATGGGAATGGATGTTGGATTTTATCAAATGCTTTTTCTGCATCTATTGAGATAATTTTTTTTTGTTAACTTGGATATGGTCAATTATTCAAATAGTTTTCCTGACATTGAACCAGATCTGAATTCCTGGTATAAATCTTACTTGGCTGTGATGTATTATCCTGGGGAAAACTTTCTATGCTCTTTTTGCTAATATTTTATTTAAGATTTTAGCATCAACATCAATTAGGGGGATTGGTCTATAACTATCTTTCTCTGTTTTAATCTACCAGATTTAGGTAGCAGTACCATATCTGTGTCATAAAAGGAATTTAGTAGGAGTCTTTCATTCCAAAGTTATTCAAATAGTTTATAAAATATTGGAGTTAATAGTTCTTTAAATGTTGGGTAGAATTCACATGTAAAACCATCTGGTCTGTGGATTTTTTCTTAAGGAGTTGATTAATAGCTTGTTCTATTTCTTTTTCTAAAATGGGATTATTTAAGCAATTTCCTTCCCCCTCTATTAATCTGGGAAACCTATATTTTTGAAGATAGTCATCCATTTTACTGAGGTTGTCAAATTTATCAGCATCAAGTTGAACAAAGTAACTCCTAATTATTGCTCTAATTTCCTCTTCATGGGTGGAAAATTTTCCCTTTTCACTTTTAAGACTAAGAATTTGATTTTTCCCTTTCCTTTTTCTAATCAGATTTATCGAAGGTTTATCTATTTTGTTGATGTTTTCATAAAACCAAATCTTAGTTGTTGTTTTTTTTTTAATTAATTCATTTTTTTTTCTTTCAATTTTATCAGTTTCTCCTTTTAATTTTAAAATGTCAAGTTTGGTATTTGATTCTGGGTTTTAAATTTGTTTTTTTCTAGCTTTTTTATGTTGCAGGCCCAATTCATTGGGCTTCTCTTTTTCTATTTTATTCAAGTAAGCTTCTAAAGATATATACTTTCCCCTTATTACCACTTTGGCTACATCCCACAAATTTTGTTAAGTTGTCCCATTGTTGTCATTCTCTTTGGCTGAAATTATTGTGTCTACCATTTGCTGTTTCACCCAATCATTCTTTAGGATGAGATTCTTTAGTTTCCAATTACTTTTTGGTCTATTAACCCCTAGCTTTTTGCTGAATGTAGTTTTCATTCCATTGTGTTCTGAAAAGAATACATTTACTATTTTTGCCTGTCTGCATTTAATTTTGAGGCCTTTATTTCTTAATAGATGGTCAATTTTCATATAGGTTCCATAAACTTCTGAGAAGAAATTGTACTCCTTTCTATGTCCATTCAGTTTTCACCAAAGATATATCATACCTAATTTTTCTGATTTTCTATTTACTTTCTTAATTTCTTTCTTATTTGTTTTGTGATTTGATTCATCTAATTCTGACAGTGCAAGATTGAGATCTCCCACTATTATAGTTTTGCTGTCCATTTCAACTCTCTTAACTTCTTCTTTAGGAAGTTAGATGCTATACCACTTGGTGCATATATGTTTAGTATTAATATTGCTTCACTGTCTATGCTACCCTTTAGCAAGATATAATTTCCTTCCCTATCTCTTTTAATTAGATCATTTTTGCTTTTGATTGATCTGAGATAAGGATGGCTTTTTTGACTTCACTTGAACATAATAGATTCTGCTCCAATCTTTTACCTCTACTCTGTATGTATCACCCTGCTTTAAATGTGTTTCCTGTAAACAACATATTGTAGGGTTCTGACTTTTGATCCAGTCTGCTATCCTTCTCTGCTTAATGGGAGAGTTCATCCCATTCACAATTAGAGTTAAAATTACTAATTCTGTATTTCCTGCCATCTCATTATCCCCAGATTATGCTTTTTTTTTTTTTCCTTACCCCACCTTATCCCTTTCCCCAGTATTAAACTTATGGGCACTACTTGCCTCACACAGCTCTCCCTATATATAGTCCCTCCCACTCCCTTAAAATTCCTTCCCATTTCTTATACCTTGCCCTTATTACTCTTTTCTTTTTCCCTTTTCCTCTCCCACTTTTTAACGAGGTGAGAGAAGTTTCTCTGTAAACCAAATGTGTCAGTTATTTTCACTTTGAGCCATATCTGAGGAGAATAAGATTCACATACTGTTCCTCCCCCTTTCTAAATTCCCTCAGATATGATAGGTTTACTTTGCCTCTTTGTGGGATATAGTTTCCCTCTTTTTATCTCCTCTTTTCCCTTTTTCTGATACTATCCCCTTTCCTCTTCTACTTCCCTCCATTTTTATATTATATAAGTAAAATCAAATTATACTTGCACTCTTTATGTAAGTCCATAACAGAAATACAGTTCTCAAGAGTTCTTTTTGCCTTTTTCTGCTTCTCTTGAGTCCTATATTTGGAGGTCAAATTTTTGTTTAGTTCTAATTTTTTCATTAGAAACAAGTGGAATTCACCTGTTTCATTAAATGTCCATCTTCTTCCCTGGAAGAAAACGCTCAGCTTAGTAGGGTAGTTTATTCTTGGCTGCATTCCAAGTTCTTTTGCCTTTTGGAATATCAGTTTTCAGGCCCTTTGATCCTTTAATATGGAAGCAGTTATATCCTGAGTGATCCTTATTGTGGCTCTCCAGTACATAAACATTTTTTTCGGAGTCCAGGTGGGTGGAGCCAAGATGGAGGAGAAGCCAGATGGGACTTTTTAAGCTCTCTTATTCCCTCAATACCAACTATTTAATTCAGCCTCAAGAACAGTTCTTGATTGGTAAAAACCACGAAGACTGAAAGTACAACAACTTACCAGCCAAAGAGAATCTGGAATATTGCCAGAAAAGATTTGACCTGAGGTGGCAGGAGTAGACAAGCTCAGGCAGAGGTAGAATTGGGAGCTGGCGCGTTCTCTGCAGTTGGAGGGTTTTTGTAGAGCTCTCTGCCATATTCTGACTGCTTTGCTTTGGTGGCAGAGTAGTCAACTAGCAGAGAAGTTGGAGTCTAGGATAGTGGGTACATTGAGGGACACCAGAACCTGAGAGGATCTGACTGTGCCCACTCAGGACTGGAAGTGACTCAGCACAGACCATAACACAGCTCTTCATGTCATACTGCAGCGAGGGGCTCTTGTGGGGCAGTCACACACATCAGGGGCACAGCCCAGGGCAGCCTCTCATCTGCACAGTGAGAGGCTCAGCCTGGAATTTCCCCAGCTCAACTGCACTGCCCAGGTAGAGACACTTCTGGTGAGGTGAGGGATAGTGCAACTGTGAATACTCAAAGCTGGTGGTTGGAGGGTGGGCAGTGATACTTTTGCTGCCAAACCTCTATCCCCAAGGCAGTCACTAATCTTCACAGCTTGCAGGGCACTTACATAGCCCAGCCCCTGATACCCAGGCCTACTCATTTCCATGTGGAGCTCTTCCCAGAGTCCTCCTGCAGCTCGGGCCATTCCTTGCAGCCCATTGAGAGGACAGTTACTGTTCATATACCCATACTTGCTCTGCAGAGGTAGCTGGTAATCTCCTTCAGGGCAGACCCTGAAGACTTTTTAAAAAATGAATAAAAAAATGAAGAAAACAATTGATAGCTTCTATACAGAAAAAGAGCGGGTTTCCAACCCCAAGAAGATGAACAGGAGACAGCCTTCAGACAATACCCAAATAATGCTCTCCTAGAAGAGACTATTAAAAATCTCAAAAGAGAATTAGAAGAAAAATGGGGAAAAGAAAAAGAAGCTATGCAAGAGAGTAACACCCTCATGAAATGTGAATTGTGAATTGGAAAAAATAAAGAATTCACAGGAAGTATGAAACAGGGAATTAGGGAATTAGAAAAGGTAAATAAATCACAAGAAAGTAGGATCTATGAATTGAAAAAGATAAAGAATTCTCAAGAAAGTAGGATTTGTGAATTGGAAAAAGAAAAATAACTCACTAAAAAAATAGTGAAATGGAAAAAAAATGCATAGAGCAAAACAACTCACTTAAAAACTCAATTGACTTTAATTTATAAGAAATCAAGCCATTCTCCAATTGATAAATGGTCAAAGGATATGAACAGACAATTTTCAGATGATGAAATTAAAACTATCTTCACTCATATGAAAGTGTTCCAAATCACTATTGATCAGAGAAATGCAAATTAAGACAACTCTGAGATACCACTACACACTTGTCAGATTGATTAAGATGACAGCAACAAATAATAATGAATGTTGGAGGGGCTGTGGGAAAACTGGGACACTGATGCATTGTTGGTGGAATTGTGAAAGAATCCAACCATTCTGGAGAGCAATTTGGAACTATGCCCAAAAAGTTATCAAACTGTGCATACCCTTTGATCCAGCATTGCTGCTATTGTGCTTATATCCCAAAGAATTACTGAGGAGGGGAAAGGGACATATTTGTGCCAAAATGTTTGTGGCAGCTCTTTTTGTTGTAGCTAGAAACTGGAAGATGAATGGATGTCCATCCATTGGAGAATGGTTGGGTAAATTATGGTATATGAAGGTTATGGAATATTATTGCTCTGTAAGAAATGACCAGCAGGAGGAATACAGAGAGGCTTGGAAAGACTTACATTAACTGATGCTGAGTGAAATGAATAGAACCAGAAGATCGCTGTACACTTCAATATTATATGAAGATGTATTCTGATGGAAATGGATATCTTCAACATAAAGAAGATCCAACTCACTTCCAGTTGATCAATGATGGACAGAAATAACTACACCCAGAGAAGGAACACTGGGAAGTGAATGTAAATTGTTAGCACTAATCTACCCAGGTTAATTACACCTTCGGAATCTAATACTTAATGTACAGCAAGAAAATGGGATTTACACACATATATTGTATCTAGGTTATATTGTAACACATGTGAAATTTATGGGATTGCCTGTAATCTAGGGGAGGGAGTAGAGGGAGGGAGGGGATAATTTGGAAAAATGAATACAAGGGATAATATTATAAAAAAATTACTCATGCATATATACTGTCAAAAATTATAAATAAAGTTAAATAAATAAATACTCAATTGGGCAAATACAAAAAGAAGAAAAAAATACAAAAAAAAGAAGTAATGGAGAAAATAACTCATTAAAAATCAGAACTGAACAAAGAGAAATTAATGATTCATTGAGACACCAAGAATCACTCAAGCAAAACCAAAAAAAATGAAAATCTACAGAAAAATGTCAACTATCTACTTGCCAAAATGACAGACCGGGAAAATAGACCTAGGAGAGATAATCTGAGGATTATTGGACTTCCTGAAAATTATGATGAAAAAAAAAAAAAGCCTAGATACTGTTTTTTAGGAAATCATCAAAGAGAACTGCCCAGAGGTAATAGAACCAGAAGGTAAAATAGGCATTGAAAGAATTCATTGAACACCTTCTGAAAAAGACCCTAAAAAAAAAAAAAAAAAACTCCATAGAACATTGTGATCAAATTTCAGAACTATCAGACTAAGGAAAAAAATATTACAAGCAGACAGGAAAGAACAATTCAAGTACCAAGGTGCCACAGCAAGGGTCACTCAAGATCTGGCTGCCTCTACATTAAAGGATCAAAGGGCCTAGAATCTGATATTATGGAAAGCAAAAGAACTTGGAATGCAGCCAAGAATAAACTACCCAGGTAAGTTGAGCATTTTCATCCATGGTAGAAGATGGGCATTTAATGAAACAGATGAATTCCATATGTTTCTAAGGAAAAAAAAAAAAAAAAAAAACAAAAACAGATCCAAACAAAAAATTTGGTCTCCAATCATAGGACTCAAGAGAAGCAGAAAAAGGTAAAAAGAACTCTTGAGAACTGTGTTTCTGTTGTGGAATTCCATTAAGACTACATGAATAAGTTTTACTTCATGTATGATTTTAATTATATAACACACACACACGCACAAACAGTTAAGTAGAAATGGAAAGGGGATAGTATCAGAAAAAGGGAAAAGGGGAGATAAAAAGATGGAAATTACATCCCACAAAAAAGCAAAGAAAACCTATCATATCTGAGGGAAGTTAGAGAGGGGCAGGAACATTGTGTGAACCTTACTCTCATCAGAATTGGCTCAAAGAGAAAATAATTGACATATTGGTTTTACAGAAAATTCTCTCACCTTAAAAATGGGGAGAGGAAAAGGGAAAAAGTAATAAGGAAAGGAAAAAAGAAAGGGAAAGGGATTTTAATGAAGGAGAGAGGGATACTAAAGAGGGAGGGCAGCATGACACAAGTAGGGCCCATAAATTTAATGCTGGGGAAGGGGTTCTGGGGAGGCAAGGGGAAAAAAAAAAGCATAATCTGGGGATAATATGATGGGAGGAAATACAGAATTAGTAATTTTACTGTTATTGTGAATGGGATGAACTCTACCACTAAGCAGAGAAGGATAACAGACTGGATCAAAAGTCAGAACCCTACAATAGGCTGTTTACAGGAGACACATTTAAAGCAGGGAGATACATACAGAGTAAAGGTAAAAGACTGGAGCAGAATATATTTTGCTTCAAGTGAAGTCAAAAAGGCAGGGGTAGCCATCTTTATCTCAGATGAAGTAAAAGCAAAAATTGATCTACTCAAAAGAGATAAGGAAGGTAACTATATCTTGCTAAAGGGTGGCATAGACAATGAAGCAATATCAATACTAAACATATATGCACCAAGTGATATAGCATCTAAAGGAGAAATTAACAGAGTTGCAAGAAGAAATAGACAACAAAACTATAATAGTAGGGGATCTCAACCTTGCACTCTCAGAAATAGATATATCAAACTAAAGAACAAATAAGAAAGAAACTAAAAAAGTAAATAGAATATTAGGAAAATTAGGTATGATAGATCTTTAGAAAAAACTGAATGGTGACAGAAAGGAGTATACTTTCTTCTTAGCAGTTCATGGAATCTATACAAAAATTGACCATATATTAGGACATAAAGATCTCAAAATTAAATGCAGGAAGGCAGAAATACTAAAGACTTTCTTTTCAGATCACGATGCAATAAAAACTATGTTCAACAAAAAGTTAGGGGTAAATAGATCAAAAAGTAATTGGAAACTAAATAATCTCAGATTAAAGAATGATTGGGTGAAACAGCAAATTATAGATACAATTAATAATTTCACTAAAGATAATGACAATGATGAGACATCATACTAAAATTTGTGGGATGCAGCTAAAGCAGTAATAAGGGGAAATATTATATCTTTAGAAGCTTACTTGAAGAAAATAGAGAAAGACATGGTCAATGGATTGGGCTTGCAACTTAAAAAGCTAGAAAAAGACCAAATAAAAAACCCCAATCAAATACTAAATTTGAGATTCTAAAATTAAAAGGAGAAATTAATAATATTTAAAGTAAAAATACTATTGAACTAATAAATAAAATGAGAGTTGGTTTTATGAAAAAAAAACACAATAAAATAGATGAACCTTTGGTAAATCTGATTAGAAAAAGGAGAGAGGAAAATCAAATTGTTAGTCTTAAAAATGAAAAGGGGGGACTTTCCACCAATGAGGAGGAAATTAGAAAAATAATGAATTACTTTGCCCAATTTTATGCCAACAAATTTGAGAACCTAAGTGAAATGTATGACCACCTCCAAAAATACAGGCTTTCCAGATTAACAGAGGAGGAAATAAATTGCTTAAACAGCCCCATTTCAGAAACAGAAATAGAACAAGCCATTAATGAACTCCCTAAGAAAAAATCTCCAGGACCAGATGGATTTACAGCTGAATTCTACCAAATATTCAAAGAACAATTAGCTCCAGTGTTATGTGAAATATTTGAAAAAATAGGGAATGAAGGAGTCTTAACCAAATTCCTTTTTGACACAAACATGGTACTGATACCCAAACCAGGTAGGATGAAAATGGAGAAAGAAAACTATAGACCAATCTTCCTAATGAATATTAATGCTAAAATCTTAAATAAGATATTATTAAAAAGACTATAGAAAATCATCCCCAGGATAGATAATACATCATGATCAAGTGGGATTTATACCGGGAATGCAGGGCTGCTTCAATATTAGGAAAACTATCAGTATAATTGGCCATATTAACAACCAAATTAACAAACATCAAATAATCTTTTCAATAGATGCAGAAAAAAACATTTGATAAAATCCAACATCCATTCCTATTAAAAACACTTGAGAGTATACGAATAAATGGACTTTTCCTTAAAATAATCAGTAGTATCTATTTAAAACCATCAATAAGCATCATATGTAATGGGGAAAGGTTGAAACCTTTCCTATTAAGACCAAGGGTGAAACAAGGTTGTCCACCATCACCATTACTATTCAATATTGTATTAGATATGCAAGCTTCGGCAATAAGAGTGGAGAAAGAGATTAAAGGAATTAGAGTAAGTAATGAGGAAACCAAATTATCACTCTTTGCTTATGATATGATGGTATATGTAGAGAACCACAAGGATTATACTAAAAAGCTATTAGAAATAATCCACACCTTTACCAAAGTTGCACCATAAAAAATAAACCCACATAAATCATCAGCATTATTATATATCACTAAAAAAAAATCCAACACTTAAGAGTTACAAAGAGAAATTCCATTGAAGTAACTACTATAAAATATTTAGGAATCTATCTGCCAAAGGAAAGTCAGAAACTATATGAGCAAAACTACAGAACACTTCCCACACAAATTAAGTCTGATATAACTAATTGGAAAAACATTAAATGCTCTTGGATAGAGCGAGCAAATATAATAAAGATGACAATACTACCTAATCTAATCTATTTATTTAGTACTATACCAATCAGACTCCCCAAAAACTATTTTAATGACCTAGAAAAAATAACAACAAAGTTCATATGGAAACACAAAAGGTCAAGAATTTCAAGGGAATTAATGGAAAAAAAAATAAAATGAAGGTAGCCTAGCTATACTAGATCTAAAATTATATTATAAAGCAGCGTTTACCCAAAATCATTTGGTATTGGCTAATAAATACACTAGTTAATTAGTGGAATAGCTTAGGTCCAAAGGACAAAATAAGCAATAACTTTAATAACCTAGCTTTTGACAACCCAAGGACCCCAGCCTTTGGGATAAGTACTCAATGTTTGACAAAAATTGCTGGGAAATTAATATGGCAGAAACTAGGCATTGACCCACACTTAACATTGTACAGCAAGATCAGGTCAAAATGTGTTCATGACCTAAGAATAAAGAATGAGTTTAGAAATAATTTAGAGGAACACAGGATAGTTTACCTCTCAGACCTGTGGAAGAGGAACAAATTTTTGTCCAAAGAAGGACTAGAAGTCATTATTGATCACAAAGTAGAAAACTCTGATTATATCAAATTGAAAAGTTTTTGTACAAACAAAACTAATTCAGATAAAATTAGATGGGAAACAATAAACTGCAAAAACATTTTTACAGTTAAAGGTCCCAATAAAGGCCTCATTTCCAAAATATATAGAGAATTAACTCTAATTTATAAGAAATCAAGCCAATCTCCAATTGATAAATGGTCAAAGGATATGAACAGACAATTCTCAGATGAAGAAATTGAAACAATTCCTTGTCATATGAAAATATGCTCCAAGTCATTATTAATCAGAGAAATGCAAATTAAGACATCTCTGAGATACCACTACACACCTGTTAGATTGGCTAGAATGATAGAGAAAGACAATGCTGAATGTTGGAGAGGTTGTGGGAAAACCAGGACACTGATACACTGTTGGTGGAACTGCGAATACATCCAGCCATTCTGGAGAGCAATTTGGAACTATGCTCAAAAAGTTATCAAACTGTTGATATCCTTTGATCCAGCAGCATTGCTACTGAGTTTGTATTCCAAAGAGATTTTAAAGAAAGGAATGGGACCTGTATGTGCAAGAATTTTTGTGGCAGCCCTCTTTGTGGTGGCCAGAAACTGGAAACTGAGTGGATGCCCATCAATAGGAAATTGGCTGAATAAATTGTGGTATATAAATATTATGGAATATTATTGTTTTGTAAGAAATGACCAACAGGATAATTTCAGAAAGGCCTGGAGAGACTTACATGAACTGAGTCTGAGTGAAATGAACATTACCAGTAGATCATTGTATATACTTTAACAACAATACTATATGATGATCAATTCTTTTTTTTTTTTTTATTATATATATATATATATATATATATATATATATATATATATATATATATATATATATATATATATTTTTATAATATTATCCCTTGTATTCATTTTTCCAAATTACCCCCCTCCCTCTATTCCCTCCCCCCGACGACAGGCAATACCATACATTTTACATGTGTTACAATATAGTCTAGGTACAATACATGTGTGCGAATATCATTTTCTTGTTGCACAATAAACATTAGAATCCAAAGGTACATGCAACCTGGGCAGACAGATATTAGTGCTAACAATTTTCATTCCCCTCCCAGTGTTTCTTCTCTGGGTGCAGCTACCCCTGTCCATCATTGATCAACTGGAAGTGAGTTAGATCTTCTTTATGTTGAAGATTTCCACTTCCATCAGAATACATCCCCATACAGTATTGTTGTTGAAGTGTACAGTGATCTTCTGGTTCTGCTCATTTCACTCAGCATCAGTTGATTTAAGTCTCTCCAGGCCTCTCTATATTCCTCCTGCTGGTCATTTCTTACCGAGCAATAATATTCCATAACCTTCATATACCACAATTTACCCAACCATTTTCCAACTGATGGACATCCATTCATCTTCCAGTTTCTAGCTACAACAAAAAGAGCTGCCACAAACATTTTGGCACATATATGTCTCTTTCCGCTCTTTAGTATTTCTTTGGGATATAATCCCAGTAGTAGCGCTGCTGGGTCAAAGGGTATGCACAGTTTGATAACTTTTTGGGCATAATTCCAGATTGCTCTACAGAATGGCTGGATTCTTTCACAACTCCACCAGCAATGTATTAGTGTCCCAATTTCCCCACATCCCCTCCAACATTTGTCATTATTTGTTCCTGTCATCTTAGCCAATCTGACAGGTGTGTAGTGGTATCTCAGAGTGGTCTTAATTTGCATTTCTCTGATCAGTAGTGATTTGGAACACTCTTTCATGTGAGTGGATATAGTTTCAATTTCTTCCTCTGAGAATTGTCTGTTCATATCCTTTGACCATTTATCAATTGGAGAATGGTTCGGTTTCTTATAAATTATGGTCAGTTCTCTATATATTTTGGAAATGAGACCTTTGTCAGAACCTTTGTTTTTAAAAATATTTTCCCAATTTGTTACTTCCCTTCTAATCTTGTTTGCATTAGTATTATTTGTACAGAAACTTTTTAGTTTGATGTAATCAAAATCTTCTATTTTGTGATCAATAATGATCTCTAGTTCTCCTCTGGTCATAAATTCCTTCCTCCTCCACAAGTCTGAGAGGTAGATTATCCTCTGTTCCTCTAATCTATTTATTATCTCCCTCTTTATGCCTAAATCATGGACCCATTTTGATCTTATCTTGGTATATGGTGTTAAGTGTGGATCCATATCTAATTTCTGCCATACTAATTTCCAGTTTTCCCAACAGTTTTTTCCGAATAATGAATTTTTATCCCTAATGTTGGAATCTTTGGGTTTGTCAAAGATTAGATTGCTATAGATGTACCCTTTTTTGTCCTTTGTATCTAATCTGTTCCACTGATCTACCGGTCTATTTCGTAGCCAATACCAAATGGTTTTGGTGACTGCTGCTATATAATATAGCTTTAGATCAGGTACACTTAGACCACCTTCCTCTGAGTTTTTTTTCATTAGTTCCCTTGCAATTCTTGACCTTTTATTCTTCCATATGAATTTTGTTGTTATTTTTTCTAGGTCATTAAAATAGTTTCTTGGGAGTCTGATTGGTATAGCACTAAATAAATAGATTAGTTTGGGGAGTATTGTCATCTTTATTATATTCGCTCGGCCTATCCAAGAGCACTGAATGTCTTTCCAATTATTTAAATCTGATTTTATTTTTGTGGCAAGTGTTTTGTAATTTTTCTCATATAATTCCTGACTTTTCTTTGGTAGATGGATTCCCAAATATTTTATACTCTCAACATTTGTTTGGAATGGAATTTCTCTTTGTATCTCTTGCTGTTGCATTTTGTTAGTGATATATAAAAATGCCGAGGATTTATGTGGATTTATTTTGTATCCTGCCACTTTGCTGAAATTTTGAATTATTTCTAGTAGCTTTTTAGCAGAGTCTTTGGGGTTCTCTAAGTATACCATCATGTCATCTGCAAAAAGTGATAGTTTAATTTCCTCATTTCCTACTCTAATTCCTTGAATCTCTTTCTCGGCTCTTATTGCTGAGGCTAGCGTTTCTAGTACTATATTGAATAGTAATGGTGATAGTGGGCAACCTTGTTTCACTCCTGATCTTACTGGGAAAGGTTGCAGTTTATTTCTATTGCATATTATGCTTACTGACGGTCTTAAATATATACTCCTGATTATTCTAAGGAATAATCCATTTATTCCTATACTCTCAAGAGTTTTTAGTAGGAATGGATGTTGGATTTTGTCAAATGCTTTTTCTGCATCTATTGAGATGATCATATGGTTCTTATTAATTTGATTATTAATATGGTCAATTATATTAATAGTTTTCCTAATATTAAACCAGCCCTGCATTCCTGGAATAAATCCTACTTGATCATAGTGTATTATCTTGGAGATGATTTTCTGAAGTCTTTTTGCTAATATCTTATTTAAGATTTTAGCATCAATATTCATTAAGGAGATTGGTCTATAATTTTCTTTCTCAGTTTTCGATCTACCAGGTTTAGGTATCAGTACCATGTCTGTGTCATAAAAGGAGTTTGGTAGGACTCCTTCATCCCCTATTTTTTCAAATAATTTATATAACATTGGGGCTAATTGTTCTTTAAATGTTTGGTAGAATTCACATGTGAATCCATCTGGCCCTGGGGATTTTTTCCTGGGGAGTTGATTAATAGCTTGTTCTATTTCTTTTTCTGAAATGGGACTATTTAAGCAATTTATCTCCTCCTCTGTTAATCTAGGGAGCCTATATTTTTGGAGAAAGTCATCCATTTCACTTAAGTTATCAAATTTATTGGCATAAAGTTGGGCAAAGTAACTCCTTATTATTTCTCTAATTTCCTCTTCATTGGTGGAAAGATCCCCCTTTTCATTTGTAAGACTATCAAATTGATTTTCCTCTTTCTTTTTTTTTGATCAAATTTACCAAAGGTTTATCTATTTTATTGGCTTTTTCATAAAACCAACTCTTGGTTTTATTTATTAATTCAATAGTTTTTTTACTTTCAATTTTATTGATTTCTCCTTTTAATTTTTGTATTTCGAGTTTAATTTTTGGTTGGGGGTTTATAATTTTGTCTTTTTCTAGCCTTTTAAGTTGTAAGCCCAATTCGTTAATCTTCTCTTTCTCAATTTTCTTCAAATAAGCCTCTAAAGATATAAAATTTCCCCTTATTACTGCTTTAGCTGCATCCCAAAGATTTTGATATGATGTCTCATCATTATCATTATCTTGGGTGAAATTGTTAATTGTTTCTATAATTTGCTCTTTCACCCAGTCATTCTTCAAGATGAGATTATTCAGTTTCCAATTACTTTTTGGTCTATTTACCCCTAACTTTTTACTGAATGTAGCTTTTATTGCATTGTGATCTGAGAAGAAGGCATTTATTATTTCTGCCTTCCTACATTTAATTTTGAGATCTTTATGTCCTAATATATGGTCAATTTTTGTATAGGATCCATGAACTGCTGAGAAGAAAGTATATTCCTTCCTATTGCCATTCAGTTTTCTCCAAAGGTCTATCATACCTAGTTTTTCTAATGTTCTATTTACTTTTTTAATTTCTTTCTTGTTTGTTTTGTTGTTTGATTTGTCTAAATCTGAGAGTGCAAGGTTGAGATCTCCCACTATTATAGTTTTACTGTCTATTTCTTCTTGCAGTTCTCTTAACTTTTCCTTTAGAAAGTTAGATGCTATACCACTTGGTGCATATATGTTTAGTATTGATATGGCTTCATTATTTATGCTACCTTTCAGCAGGATATAGTTTCCGTCCTTATCTTTTTTAACGAGATCTACTTCTGCTTTTGCTTGATCTGAGATAAGGATAGCTACCCCTGCTTTTTTGGCTTTACCTGAAGCATAATAGGCTCTGTTCCAACCTTTTACCTTTACTCTGTATGTATCTCCCTGCTTTAAGTGTGTTTCCTGTAGACAACATATTGTAGGGTTCTGCTTTTTGATCCAATCTGCTATCCGTCTCCGTTTGATGGGATCGTTCATCCCATTTACATTTACAGTTAAAATTACTAATTCTGTGTTTCCTGCCATCGTATTATCCCCAGATTATACTTTTTTCCCTTGACCCCCCTGATCCCCCTCCCCGATATTTAATTTACAGACCCCCCTTGTGACGCGCAACCCTCCCTCTTTTTTTTTTTTTTTTTTTTTAGGATCCCTCCCCCCTCCCTCCAAGTCCCTTCACTTATTCTCCTTTTCCTTTCCCCTTTTCCTCTCCCCCCTTTTAATGAGGTGAGAGAAAATTCTCTGAAAAACAAATATGTTAATTATTTACTCTTTGAGCCTCTTCTGATGAGAGTAAGATTCACACAATGATTCTCCCCCTCACTAAGTTCCCTCAGATATGGTGTATTTTCTATGTCTCTTCCTGGGATGTAGTTTCCCTCTTTTTATCACTCCTTCCCCTTTTTCTGAACCGACCTCCTTCCCTTTACCACACCCCCCTTTTTTTCTTTTATATCAGTAAAATCAAATTATCCTTGAGTATTTTTTATATACCCAAAACAGAGTTACAGTTCTCAAGGGTTCTGTGTACCTTTTTCTGTTTCTCTTCAGTCTTGTGGATGTAGATCAAATTTTTTTTTTAAGTCTGGTTTTTTTCTTAGAAATATATAGAATTCCTCTGTTTCATTGAATGACCATCTTCTTCCATGGAAAAAGATGCTAAACTTAGCTGGGTAGTTCATTCTTGGTTGCAGTCCTTGATCTTTTGCCTTTCGGAATATCAGGTTCCAGGCCCTTCTATCTTTTAATGTGGAGGCAGCCAGATCTTGGGTGACCCTTATTGTGGCACCTTGGTATTTAAATTGTTTTTTTCTAGCTGCTTGCAGGATTTTCTCCTTTGTGTGGTAATTCTGCAGCTTAGCCACAATATTCCGTGGTGTTCTTTTTTTAGGGTCTATTTCAGAAGGAGTTCGATGAATTCTTTCCACATCTACTTTCCCTTCTGTTTCTATTATCTCTGGACAGTTCTCTTTGATAATTTCCTGTAAAATAGAATCTAGGCTCTTTTTTTGGTCATAGTTTTCTGGAAGTCCAATAATCCGCAGATTATCTCTCCTAGATCTATTTTCCAGGTCTATAGCTTTTCCCAGTAAGTATTTGACGTTGTTCTCCAGCTTCTCATTTTTTTTGTTTTGTTTGACTGATTCTTGGGTTCTCTGTGAATCATTCATTTCTATTTGTTCCATCCTGACTTTTAAGGAGTTATTTTCTTCTTTCACAGTTTTTAGTTCTTTTTGTAAATGCCAAATTTCGTTTTTAAATGAATTATTTTGCTCTATTGAGTTTTTTTCCATTTCCCTAATTTTTTTTTTTTGAGAATTATTTTCTTTTTCCAATTCAGAAATTCTATTTTCTTGAGACTTTTTTATCTTTTCCAATTCAGAAATCCTACTTTCCTGTGTTTTTTTAACCTTTTCTAATTCACTAATTTTGTTTCCCTGCATCTCCTGTGAATTCTTTATTTTTTCCAACTCCAATTTCAGGATGTTGTTATTCTCTATCATAGCTTCCCTTTCTTTTCCCCATTTTTCTTCGACCTCCCTCAATTTTTTAAGAGCTTCTTCTAGGAGAGAGTTATGTGATGGGGGGCAGGAATCGTTCCCCTTTAGGTTGTTGTCTGTTGATTCTCTGCTGTCAACTTCCTCGGGGTTGGATACCCGCTCTTTCTCTGTATAGAAGGAATCTATGGTTTTTCTAGCTTTTTTGCTCATACTTAAAAAAATCTTTTGGGGTCTGTCTCTGGGGTAGGAAATTATTTACTTCTTTACCAGCTTCCTCCCAGACCGGATGGATGCAGCGGCTCCTGAGCCTGAGCTAAGAGAGAGTTCTGGGAGAGAGTTCCCCACTCCCTCCCTGGAAGTGCCTCAGAGGTGATTAG
This sequence comes from Sminthopsis crassicaudata, assembly GCF_048593235.1. NCBI lineage: Eukaryota > Metazoa > Chordata > Mammalia > Dasyuromorphia > Dasyuridae > Sminthopsis > Sminthopsis crassicaudata. The sequence goes on from NC_133619.1 coordinate 103,108,478, forward strand.
CACTACTGTGCTTCGAGGGCGTAGAATAGTGAAGACAGCACGAAGCCCAGCCTATGTGTCCGGGTGGGGAGTGGATGTCTGCAACAGGTGACGTGAGAAGCCCCTGCGCTCAAACTGGAAGTGTCTGCCAGAAACCGCGGTCCCTAGTTCAAAGGTTCCGCTTCTCTGGGACTTCCTGGAGCTGAGTTCCACTCCCTCCAGCTAAGCTAGGCAGTGTGTGTTGCCTTGGGCCGTATCCACCCACTTGTCAATCTCTTAACTATTCTCAGGTGGTAGCTGAGGCCACACCCCCTGGTGCCGAGTCTCTGCTGAGTCACCCCCAGGGTCCGGGGAAAATCTAATCTGAGTTTTAAAATATTTTGGCTTTCTCTTCTGAACTGCTAAATAATTAGCAGAGAAGAGCTAACAGCCTGTGCCAGATTCCTTTACCTCAGTGGCTTCTCTGATCCCAGAGCCCTTCCCAGTGCAATGGGCGCAGTGTGCCCCTACCCCACCGTCTGTGCTGGTCTTTCTTATTCCTCCCCTGAGAACTGACCTTTCCTGTTGAAACTCCAGATTCTCTTCAGCTGGTAAGTCGTGCTTCCAGTCCTTGTGGTATCTATCAGTCCTGAGCTAATTCTGAGACTTAATTTATCTAATTGGTTGTGAGGGAGTGAGGACGTTCACTGAGTCGTGTGTTTCTTCTCTGCCATCTTGGCTCCGCCCCCCATGATGATCAATTCTGATGGATGTGGCCATTTTTGACAATGAGATGAACCAAATTAGTTCCAATAGAGCAGTAGTGAACTGAACCAGCTATACCCAGCAAAAGAACTCTGGGGGATGACTATGAACCACTATATAGAATTCCCAATCCCTTTAATTTTATCCACCTGCAATTTGGATTTCCTTCACAGGCTAATTGTACAATATTTCAAAGTGCAATTCTTTTTGTACAGCAAAAGATGTGTTTGGACATGTACATATACATATACATATACATATATATATATATATATATACATATACATATACATATATATATATATATATATATATATATATATATATATACACATATGTATATATAGTATTTAATATATGCTTTAACATATTTAACATGTATTGGTCAATCTGCCATCTTAGTGGTGGGGAGGAGAGGAAAAATTAGAACAAGGGTTTTGGCAATTGTCAGTGTTGTAAAATTACTCGTGCCCATATCTGGTAAATAAAAACAATTAAAATAAATAAAAAAAAATAGAATAAGTCCACCTTTCAATGCAATATTCATTCTTTCTCATTAGTTATTAAATAATCAGAGCTGATAGCTATTCTCAGGAACACCCACTCTCAAAAGGGTATATAAACTGAGTCTGCCACTGAGATTGGTCTTTATTACTTGAGAGTGCTACTATCTCTTACTAATAAATACTAGTATCATTATTAAAATAAAAAAAATAAATTTCATTATCTGGTGCTTGTAATATTTTCCTTAATCTGGTAGTTATGAAATTTAGCCACAATATTCCTTGGGGTTTTTATTTTAGGATCTTTTTGGAAGGTGTTCGATGAATTCTTTCAATGCCTATTTTGCCTTTTGATTCTAAAACCTCTTGGCCATTCTCTTTGATGATTTCCTGTAAAATAGTTTCTAGGCTGTTTTTTTCATCATAATTTTCAGTAAATCCAATAATCCTCAGATTATCGCTAGTTTCCAGGTATGTGTTTTTTTCTGATTAGATATTTAACATTTTTTTTTTTTTTTTTTGGTTTTGCTTGACTGATTCTTGGTGTCTTAACAAATCATTCATTTCTATTTGTTCAGTTCTGATTTTTAATGAGTTATTTTCTTCATTACCTTTTTTTATTTCTTTTTGTATATGTCTAATTGAAATTTGAAGTGTGTGTTTTTGCTCCATGGAATTTTTTTCCATTTCACTATATATATTTTTTTAACTGAGGTATTTTCTTTTTCCAATTCACCAATTCACAAATCCTAATTTCTTGGGAGTGGAGTTCTTTGTCTTTTCCAATTCACAAATTCTGTTTCTCTGCTTTTCCTGAGATTTCTTTACCTTTTCCAATTCTCATTTCAGGAAGTTGTTTTTTTTTTTCCACATTATCAAATTTTTCTTTAAGTGCATTACAAGCTTTTTCTGTACTCCCTTGCATAGTTTCTCTTTCCTTTCATCATTTTTCTTCTAGCTCTTTTTAAAGATTTTTAATAATTTCTTCTAGAAGAGCCTTATTTGATGGGGAACAGTTTAAATTCCCCTTTGGGATTTTGGCTGGGAACTGTCTGGTAATAGTCTCCTAAGGGTTGAAAACTTGCTGTCTTTCCGTATAGAAGCTATGGATCCTTAGTGTATGCTTGCTTTTTTACTCACTTTTTGAAAAGCCCTTGGGGTCTGCCTTCAGGGCAAGGAAATTACCAGCTTCTGCTGCAGAGCAGGGATAGATATAGCTGTCCTGCAAATGGACTGCTAAGAGAGGTTGAGCTGTGGAAGTGCCCTGGGAAGATCTTTGCACTGGAAGTGTCTCTGCCCTGGGAATAGTCTCCCAGATCCTAGATGAGCTGCCCTGGGGCTAGCTGCTGAGTGGCCAAAGTGTCACTCATCAGATAGAATCTCACTGTGTGGGGATTAGTAGCAGCCCTAGGAAGCCCTAGGAAGAGCTGTGCAGATTAGAGGCTGCCCAAGCTGAATCCCTTGCCTTGAAGAATTGTGACTGCCCCACTCAAAAGACTTGTGCTACAGAATGAGGATGTACAGTTGTGCTCTGGTCTGTGCTGAGTCACTCAATTCTTGTGCTGGGTGGTGTAGCCAGATCCTGTTAGATTTTGGTGGGGGGGGTTTTGGAGTACATTCTTTCTTTGGCCTTTTTGTAACTTCTTTGCTGATTTACTGTTATGCAATCAAAGCAGAGCAACCAACCTTTGGTAGAGTCCTCCCTGTAAAATCTCCACCCAAGTGGAGATCACCCCCACCCTGCTCTGCTCAGTATGCTAATCTCTGATTCTGTCTTCCTGCCTGCGCTAACCTGCTCATGATGATCAGGATAAACCTTTTCTGGTGATCTTCCAGATTATCTTCTACTGGTAAATTGTTGTACTTCTAATATTTGTAGATTTTTCCAGTCAAGCTCTACTTTTGAGGCTGAATTTGGTAATTAGTAGTGAGGGTATAAGAGGAGCTTAGAATACTACGTGTGTCTTTTCCACCATCTTGGCTCTGCCTCCTGCTGGATTTTTTAATGTGTAATTTTCTTCAGTTATCCTTGCATCTCTTTTTCCATTTGATTTATTCTACTTTTAAAAAGTTGTTTTCATCAATTTTTGCCTTTTTTTTTTTCAAACTTATGACTCCCTCATACATATCTCTCATTTATTTTCTCATTTTTTCTTCTCCCTCTTTTATTTGCCTTTTGATGCCTTTTATGAGCATTTTCAAGAAGCCTCTTTGGGCTTGAGACCAATTTGTCCCCCTCTTTAAGACTTCTGTGGATATTCTTTCTTAGTTTGAGTTTATATTTTGGTCTGTCCTGTTACCATATAGCTTTCAATGGTGAAGGTTCTTTTCTGTTTCTTATTCATTCTCTTTCCTTTTCTGTTGCTATTTCTTGGGGTTTTTTTGTTTGTTTTTTTTACTTTTAATGTGGAACTCTCCTCTTGGTAAAGATGGCCCTTTCTCAAGCTTCTGTGCAGCTCTGAGCTTTGGCTTTGAACACAGGGGATTTGCAGGGGATAGCTTTCCCTGCTCCTTTCAGAAAACAGCCTGGTTTCCTAGAATTTGCCTTCTGAGTTGGAACTGAAAACTTCCATACCTATTTGCTTCTCTACTGAGCCAAGATTGAGGGTCTTATTTGGTAACTTGCTGCAAGTAAGACCTTCTCATTGACTTTCCAAAGTCTATTTGACCTGGGCTGAAAACTCTTTTCATTCCAGGCATAATGACCACTCTTGAAGTTTTTTCAGTCCCACTTGAGCTAGATAGTGCTTGCTTTCATTATATCTGACTCTTTTCAGAGTCTTGGTTTCATGTGGTTTTGGAGGGAATTTGGGAGAGCTTGAGCAACTTCTCAACTTTACTCTGCCATCTTGGCTCCACACAGAGAACCCCTGCTTCTGGCTGTCTAATCACTTCTTTTTGGAATTATTCACTGATATTTGTTCACATTTTCACCTACTAACTCTATATATGTTCTATTATAATGTATGTGTAGAATAGCCATCCATACTATAGAATCCCAAACCTCTCTTACAGGACATAGATACAAGCTCTTTTTCTAGACTGACTAATTTATTCTACTCACTATTTACTCTACAGTAACACTGTCAGGTCTGGGTTGCCATGCAAGTATCACCATGAAGTTAAGCTAAATAAATTCTCATAGTACTGGTAGTTACACTATGCTAAGAAATACATTATCTCTTCTCCTTGAACTTTCTGTTGATATACTTCCACTGACACAAAATAAACCACTCACTGTGGTGAAACTTTAGATTTTAAACATGATCAAATAGTTTTGTTTATTTAACTATTTTTATTTTTATTAATATTTTTAAATAATTACTTTTTATTTAATATTCAAAGTATACAAAGAAATTTTTCAACATCTGCCTTTGCAAAACCTTGTGTTCCTAACTTTTTTCTTCCTTCCTTTCCTCTAACCCTTTCCCTCGACACCAATTAATCCAATATATGTTAAATGTGTTATTCTTCTGTAAAAATTTCAACAATTATACTGCACAAGAAAAATAAGATCAAAAAGGATGAAAAAAAGAGAAGGAAATAAAAAGTAAAGAAATAACAAAAATGGTGAAAATCTTGTGTCGTGATTCTCATTCAGTCTCCATAGTTTCCTTTCTGGATGCAATAACTCCTTCCACCATAAGAGTATTGGAATTGTCCTGAATCACCTCATTGTTGAAAAGAGCCATGTCCTTCACAATTGATCATCATATAATATTATTATTGCTATATACAATGTTTTCTTTGTTCTACTTACTTAATTTAGCATCAGTACATGCAAGTTTCTCTACGCCTTTCTGAAATCATCTGCTGATCCTTTTTTATAAAACAATAATATTCCATAACATCTATCTGTTATAAGTAATTCAGCCATTATCCAACTAATGGGTACCCATTCCATTCCAAGTACTACAAATATTTTTTTTTGTTTTTGCCCATGTGTGTCCTTTGCCCTTTTCTATTATCTTTTTGGGGCACAGGCCAAGTAGAGACACTACTGGATCAAAAAGTATGCACAGTTTGATTGCCTTTTGGGCATAGTTCCATATTGCTCTCCAAAATGGTTGGATTAGTTCACCACTCTATCAACAATTTATTAGTATCCCACATCTCCACCAATATTCATCATTATCTTTTCCTATCACCTTACCCAACTTAAGAGGTGCATAGTGGCACTTCAGAGATGGTTAATTTGCTTTTCTCTGATCAAAAGTGATTTAGAGCATTTTTTCATATGACTTATATTATAAATACTATGTTATAGTAATACTTTCAATTAAAGAAATACAATACTTATCATCATGGCTGTATTTGAGTAATACCAACACATAACTGCTCTTTACTACCTGACATGTATTGAACAAATGCTTTGTAGCAAACAATAGCTCAGTAAAACAATTAAAAAATCCTTATTTACACTATGTTTTTCCTTTTAAAATCAGAGGTGGCACCAGAATATATATCTGAGAAACTATCCTTCAAACTATAGATGGTGCTGAAAGTCTAAAGCTGAAACTAAATTTCTCATCCAATGAACTCTAGTTTTTCCATTCAGTAAGTGTAGACTTTCATAATTGAACACCTTCTGCGATAGTCTTGGCTTTTCATACAATTCCAAGATAGTTGACACTTCATACTACATAACGTTTTTTAATCTTCACTTTTCATTTTTTTAGTCTTTATTAACTATTTTCAGTGGTTTAAATTAGAGATCTGAGAAAGAAGTGACTTTTCTTTCATTTATGTTGTAAAAATGTTTCAAGCATCCCCCATAAAATCAAGTCATCCTCTAACCTCCAAACATATATATGTTTTCTTAATTTTATGAAATGATTGTTCCCTTTTAAGTCATTTTATTCATCCTTAATTTTCAAAGGGACAAATGAAAAATATAATGCCTTGACTTGCACTTGGACTGAAGTTACATGAGGCAGTGTTACCAAAAAATTCATCAACCTCTCTTGGTCAATAGAGTGAACTGGCAGGAAAAAAGACACTGTCTTTGGGAATGTCTTTATGTTTGACCAAGCACTAAGCATTCCACAGTGCATAAGGAGTGGGATTATTACTTCTACTGATAGTGAAGGAAAGAAGGATAGTGTGTGAAAAAATCCTACAACCCTTAGACCAATTTCCAAATCCAGCCTCTGAAATAGTTCTGGATTGGCAGAATCCATGAATACTGGGAATACAACAAAATACCAGCAAAAGATAATTTCTAAGTTCTCTAGAAAACGTCTTTTTTAATCAGGCGTGGAGGGAGGTAGACCAAGCATAACTAAGTCAAGCACAGATGCCAGAGCAGACAGTGCATACCTGGGGCAATGAGAACTCTAATGTGGGATGATGTGGGTAGAAATCTACAACAGTGTTGGCTATTCTGGCCTTGTTGCAAACCAGTAGATCAGCAGAGAAGTTAGAAAAAATCCAACACAAATACAAAAGATAAAGAGTGAACCCCTAAATGCCAGAATCTCACAGGACCTGGCCATGCTTACTGAGCACCAGGAGTGATTCACCTCAGATTCAGCACAGCTGCTGCTGCTTGTAGAGGAAGGCAAGGTTTGTAGAGGAAACTTGGACAAACTCTCTTACCCTAAAAGCAAAAAGAACTCTAACCACAAATATTTTTTATGGTGAAAGATAATAACAGATTTCAAATGCTGAGGAGATTAAAAGCAGATCACAGCCAGAGAAAGTCCCAAAAGATGATATAATCTGGTCCCCATCACACAAGGCTCTCCTATAAGAAATTAAAAAGGATCTTAAAAGAGAACTAGAAAAAAGTTGGGGGAAAAAAATGAAAACTTTGCAAAAGTATTTGAAAAAGGCATATAACTCATTCAAAGATAGATTTGATAAAAAGAAAAAAAAAAAAACCTGCCAGAAAAACAGAAGTTGTTAAATGGAAAAAGAAAATAATTCCTTAAAAAACAGAATTTGTGAAATGGAAAAAAAATCCATAGAACAAAACAAGTCATTAAAAAATTCAATTATACAAATACAAAAAGAAGTAAAAAGAACAAAACAAAAACAAACAAACAAAAAAACAAAGAAGTGAATGAAGAAAATAATCACTAAAATTCAGAAACAAATAAATGAAAATGACTCAATGAGAAAACAAGAAACAGTCAAGCAAAACTAAAAAAAAAAAATGAAAAAATCTAAGATACCTAATTGGGAAAACAATTGACTTGGAAAATAGATCTAGTAGAAATAATCTAATGATTATTGGACTCAGTGAAAACCATGATGAAAAAGGGTGTAATGAGAATCACTCTCACAGCTCAGTTTCACCTTCACCTACACTGAACAGGCTCTTGACCTTCCCCCATCAACTTTGCCTTCCTGGGTGGAGGGAGGAGGAGGAGTGGGAAAATCATTGATATCACCAACACCTCTCCCCAGTAAGTCCCACCCACCATGATTAATGACAAAAAGCACTACTTAAAGCCAGAGAGGAAGGAGAGAATACAGCTGATTTAAGAATAGACACTTATCCTATGATTGAACAGATTAACTATTCAGGTCAATATAAAAGAAGATACACTCCTTTTAATCTAGAAATTATCAAAGATCTGAAAAAGGCTTGCACCTTTTGGTTCTACATCATCTTATGTTAAGATGTTATTAGAGAATTTGGCTTATGAAATTTTAACCCCCATTGATTGGAAATCTATAACAAGGACATGTTTAGAAGCTGGACAAAGTTGTGGCTTTCTGAGTATAGTGAAATCTGTAGGATACAAGCCCAAAGAAAAAGGCAATCTGGAGTTAATACATAAATCACTTGTGACAAACTAACAGGTGTAGATCCTTATGCAGACACTGCATCACAGATTAATTACCACAAAGCAGCATATGAGCAAATTGCTTCTGCTGATATCAAAGCATGGGGCACCTTCCCAGGAAAGCAAGATAGAGGGGAAGCCTTCATGAAAATAGAACAAGGTCCAAATGAACCCCTTCCTGATTTTGTGGGATATCTGCAGACAGCTGTCATATGAACTATTGGTGAAAATGCAGCAACAGAAATTATGATAAGACAATTTACTAAAGAAATTGCTAAAGAGATTTGTAGAAGGATTATACTAGAACTACACAAGGATGTTCCTTTAGAGATCATAAAACACTGTGCCATAGTGGGTCAAGTATCTTTTATACTCAGGCTATGATGCAGACTTCCCAAGATTTGAACATGGGAAGACAGGGTCCTTTTTGGCGAGGGACTTCCAGAGACACTTGTCAATGCTTTCAATGTGGTAAAGGAGAGCAACTGAAAGTTCAATGTTGGCATAAAGATAGAGTGAGAAAACAGGGTGAGAGAACAGGACCCAAAACCCTATGTTCAAAATGTAACAGAGACTTCCATTGGGCATTAGAATGTAGATTGATTCAGGGAAGTGGAATTCGAGTCCCAGCCCCATGGCCCAAGGCAAAAAAACACTTGGGGCATGATGGCAGACAATGCAACACCCAGAAAGTCTTTAGACGTTCAATACTCAGACATGACCAATCAGCCAAGAAGCAACCTGATGGGAGAATCCTTTCTCATGATTACATAATCAATCAGTTAAAAAGTAACCTGTTGGGAGAAAGGGATTACAGTTGGGGAGAATAAAGTTTTATACAACTGGGGCAACCGAGATATCCCCTGGGGAGGTGAAATCTGTTCCTCTCCAGTCTATGTATCCTTTGTTTCCAGGCATAGTAGAGTTGACCATTTCACCTACTAAGAGTGTTTACAAAACCATGTCCATCCATACACTGATATGGGAAATTGGGGAATGTCTAGATAATATCCCAGTCACTAAAAAAGGTAGACAATGTATAATGAAGAGAAATAGTAGCATCAGCTTTACTGATACAGACTCCTAATAGCCAATCTTGTGATAGTTTCCTAGATTCTGACTCAAACTAGCAGAATCCATGAGTATTCTGGACAGCAGCTATGGCAGCTGATTGATCAATGTATGTTCACTATATATATAAATGGCCTACCATTAGAAGGGATGGTAGACACAAATCGTCCAGTCATTAGAGGGGTCAATTGACTCAGTCACTGGCCAAAGATTAAGGCAGACACTTCTATGTCTGGGATAGGAGGATCAATAGCAGCTGAAATTAATACTACCCTTTTGAAATGGACATTTGAAGGTGAAACAGGAGTTGAAAAAAAATAGTTGAAAAAATCCCCACCAACTGTGGGGAAGAGACATCTTACAACAATCAGCATTACAAATGAGTACTTTGTTTTTTTTAGGCAAGGTTGCTGTTGAAAGGCTGCCAACACTCTCACCTATTCCCATTTAATGGAAAACTGATAAACCAGTATGGATAGAACAGTGGTACTTAGCTACTGATAATATTTCAGACCTTATTAGATATAGTACAAGAGCAACTTGACAAAGGACACTTACAACCTTTTCTAATTCCTTGCAATTCCCCGTATTTGTTGTAAGAAAGAAATATGAAAAATGGAGGCTGTTGACTGATGTTGACTCTTTGGGTTATAGACATTAAGGATTGTTTCTACATAAGGAGATTATGAAAATATTTGCCTTTTCGTTGTTCAGTGTAAACTTAGCTGAGTTATATAAAAGATATGAATGGAAAGTTTTGCCATAGGTAATTAAAAATAGCCCTACTGTGTGCCAAATATATGTAGCTGCTGCTCTCACTCCAGTAAGAAAAGCATTTCCAAAAGTTATGTTGTTACATCACGTGCGTGATATTTTGGGATGTGCACCTGAGAAGGCAATGTTAGAAGCATGTCTACAAAAGACTATAGAAACACTAAGGAACTGCAGATTTCATATAGCTCCAGAAAAAATTCAAAAACATGCTCCTTTTCAATATTTAGTTTATGAAGTTTATCATAAGGTGCTTATAGTACAAAAACTTTCTTTAAGAACAGAGAAGTTGAACACCCTAAATGGCTTTCAGAAATTGATAGAAATAGCCAATAGATGTGTCCAGTGTTAGGCTTGACTACCTATCAATTACAAACATTATATGACATTTTAAGAGGTTACAGTGCTTTAAAAATACCAGATTACAAATGAAGCTCAAGAAGTTTTGAGAGAAGTTAAACTGGCTTTATCCAATTTGGTTGAGTTACTCAAAAACTTCTGGAAATATCAGTTTTTGCTACAAAGGGGCACCTGAAGTAGTTCTTCATCAAGGAGACAGTGTGATAAAGTGGGTGAACCTCCCAGCATTACTAGAACAAATCCTTACTCCTTACCTTGGGAGTACTTGGGACTAGAATTTTATTAAAGGCCATCAAGCTAGTAATAAAATTATCTGGGATAAGACTTGACATGATATAAACTTTTATACCAATATACAAATAAATGTATGTTGTGAAACCATCCCAGAATGGCAAATTTTATTGGCCATGGCTCCAAATTTTACATACTGGTTTCCATTAAAGATAACCTATTACATAATTGGCAATGGATTGTTGAAGAAAAGGTTTCTAAAGTTACTCTTAAAGGAACAACTATCTTCCCAGATGCATCCAAACATAATATTTATGATATACTCTCATGACAATAATAAAAAGAGTAGTCAGAACTCCTTTACAATTCATTCAGCAGAATGAATTGTATGCAATTATTCTAGCTCTTTCTTATCCAGGAGGTGTAATTATAATATCTGATTCAGCCTATTCAGTAGGTGTGGTACAAAGAATTGCCACAGCCCAAATAAAATTTGTAGCTTCTAATATATATATATATATATATATATATATATATATATATATATATATATATATATATATATATATATATCAGCTCTTTAAGGAACTTCAAGAGCAAGTGAGAAAACATCCAGGTAAGATGTATATTTTGCAAGACCATTCACATAGTGGACTTCCAGGTCCAATTTTTGATGAAAATTCAAAGGCAGACAGCTTTCTAATCATATTAGCCAATACATCTTTATTTCAGGCAGCCCAAAAATTTCATTCTAAATATCATCAGGCTGCTCTAGCTTTACATTTGCAATTTTGGATAACAAAAGAGGACGCTAGGAGTATAGTAAAAGCCTGTACAGCTTGCCCTCCTTTCCATGTTCCTATGCTCTCTCCAGGGAAGAACCCTCATGGTTTGAGACCTAATGAAATTTGGCAAATGGATGTGACCCATTATAAATCTTTTGGTCCTCTGTCTTTTATCCATGTTGTGGTACACATCTTTTCAGGATTCACTTTTGCAATACCAGCAGCAAAAGAGATAGCCCTAGTGGTCACTGAATCCCTTATGAAAGCATTTGCAATTATGGGTGTGCAACAAGCATAAAAACAGATAATGGGCCTGCATATACTTCTAAACATTTTACACACTTTTGTATGAAGCATAAGATTTTGCACACCACTGGCATATCTTTTAATCCTCAAAGACAGGAAATAGTAGAGAGAAGAAACAGAGATATCAAGACACTCTTCCAAAAAAACAAAAGAAAGGGGAGCCACAGGAACCCTAGAGAACTACAAAATTTAGCTCTTAATACAATTAACTTCTTGATTTTTGATAAAGATGCACTGGCTTCAGCAGACAGGTTTTATAACCCACTGAAAGGGCAGTATCCTGTACAAGCAGCTCCACTATTTTTAGATAATCACCATGTGATGTGGAGAGATCCAGAAATTTGTGAATAAAAGATACCAGATAGGTTAACTGCTTGAGGGAAAGAGTTTGCTTGTATCTCTACAGATGGAGACGGAATCAGATAGGTGCCAATGAGCTATAATTGCCCAGTTCATCTGAGAGTGACTAATAAATCAGGGAGAGTATGGCCACTTGCTTTCTAAAACAAAAGAAAATGGAGTATATATAGGGCTGAAATTCTGAAAAGGTGTGCTTGAATCAGAAAGTGGAACCTTAAGGCTAATTAAATATTTTATGTGAGATAATGACTCTATAAACATATACTTAGATGACATGGTAATGTGATGGCTCTCCTCAAAATTGGCTCTTGCTGAATGTGAGGTAATCATGGGAAGAATTGGAGAGATAAGAAAGAGAGATCAGGGTCACTTGGCAGTAGAATGAGGGGGAAGGAGGCTGGAGACTGGACTCCAGAATCCAGGATACATCTTTGACAAGCCATGTGGCAACTTGCCTGCCTCCTTCACTTCTCCCCCTAAAATCCAAGGACTTTGATCCTGACTCCTCTGATTTACCTTGAGGCCCTTTAGCTGGATATTATAAATGAAAAGGAAATTAGAGCAATAATTAGGAGTTATTTTGCCCAACTTATATCAATAAACTTGATAACCTAAGTGAAATGGAGGAGTACCTACAAAAATATAAATTGACCAGATTAACTGAAGAGGAAATAAATTACTTAAATAATCTCATTTTAGAAAAAGAAATAGAACAAGCTAATAATCAACTCGACAATAAAAAATCTCCCATGCCAAATAGATTTACATGTGAATTCTACCAAACATTTAAAGAACATTTGCCTCCAGTACTATAATAACTATTTAGAAAAATAGAGAAAGAAGGACTCCTATCTAATTCCTTTTATGACATAGATATAGTACTGATATTTAAACCAGGTAGGATGAAAACAGAGAAAGAAAATTATAGACCAATCTCCCTAGTGAATATTGTTGCAAAAATCTTAAATAAAATATTAGCAAAGAGATTATAGAAAATACTCCTTTAGATAATATAACATGACTAAGTGGGATTTATACCAGAAATAAAAGACTGATTCATTATTAGGAAAACTACTACCATAATTGACTTTCTCAATAGCCAAATTAACAAAAAACATAGGATTATCATAGCAGATGCAGAAAAAGCATTGGATAAAATCCAACAGACATTTTTATAAAAAATACTAAAAAGTATAGAAATAAATGGGCTTTTCCTTAAAATAGTCAGTAGCATCTATTTAAAATCATCAGCAAGCATTATATGCAATGGGGATAAACTAGAACTATTTTCTTTTTTTAAAATTAATTTTATAATTATAAATTTTTTTTGACAGTACATATGTGTTAGGATTACCAGGTGAGAATTCAGGTTGTCTGGACAGTGACAAGGTGAGAATTCAGGTTGACTTGACAGTTCTCTGGCTCAGACCTTTGGTTCAAGCCTTTAAAGGGAGTTTACACCTTAGGAACTCTAGGAGGAGCAAGCTCATTGATTGAAGTAATGTTTCCCAGAAGCCCTTTCGTTATCCCATGCCCAATCTCTGGGAGGATAAAAGAAGGGCAGCATTGGGTCTGGGAGAATGGGCTCTGAGATAAAGTCTTGACGCCAGGCAGGCTGAAAGGAGACCAGTCTGATTTGAGAAAGGACAAGAGTTGGAGGAGATTCAGAGATCCCAAGAAACCTGCACACAGAGGAAAAGATTTTATAGATCTCCTCCCAGAGAAGGATTATAATTGAACAGACTACCAGACCCTCACAATTCAAGAACATTACACATATGCATGAGTAATTGTTTTTTATAACATTGTCCCTTGTATTCATTTTTCTAAATTTTCCCCTCCCTCCCTCCCTCCCTCTATTCCCTCCCCTAGATGACAGACAATCCCATACATATTAAATATGTTACAGTATAACCTAGATACAATATATGTGTGTAAATCCAATTTTCTTGGTGCACGTTAAGTATTAGATGCTGAAAGTGTAAGTAACCTGGGTAGAAAGACAGTAGTGCTAACAGTTTACATTCAATTCCCAGTGTTCCTTCTCTGGGTGTAGTTGTTTTTGTCCATCACTGATCAACTGGAAGTGAGTTGAATCATCTTTAAGTTGAAGATATCCACTTCTATCAGAATATATCTTCATACAGTATTGTTGTTGAAGTGTATATTGATCTTCTGGTTCTGATCATTTCATTCAGCATCAGTTCATGTAAGTCTCTCCAAACCTCTCTATTCATCCTGTTTGTCATTTCTTCCAGAGCAACAATATTCCATAACCTTCATATACCACAATTTACCCAACCATTCTCCAATGGATGGACATCCATTCATCTTCCAGTTTTTAGCCACTACGAAAAGAGCTGCCACAAACATTTTGGCACATAGAGGTCTTTAGTATTTCTTTGGGATATTAGCCCAATAGCAGCAATGCTGGATCAAAGGGTATGCATAATTTGATAACTTTTTGGGCATAGCTCCAAATTGCTCTCCAGAATGGACAGATTCTTTCACAACTCCACCAACAATGCATTAGTATCCCAGTTTTCCCACATCCCCTCCAACATTTATCATTATTTGTTCCTGTCATCTTAGCCAATCTGACAGGTGTGTAGTGGTATCTCAGAATTATCTTAATTTGCATTTTCTGATCAGTAGTGATTTGGAACACTCTTTCATATGATTGGATATAATTTCAATTTCATCATCTGAGAATACTCTGTTCATATTCTTTGACCATTTATCAATTGGAGAATGGTTTGATTTCTTATAAATTAAGGTCAGTTCTCTATATATTTTGAAAATGAGGCCTTTATCAGAACCTTAAAGTTTAAAAATATTTTCCCAATTTGTTACTTCCCTTCTAATCTTGTTTGCATTAGTTTTGTTTGTACATAAGCTTTTTAGTTTGATGTAATCAAAATCTTCTATTTTGTGATCAATAGTGATCTCTAGTTCTTCTCTAGTTGACATTTATTTGGAGTGGAATTTCTCTTTTTATCTCTTGCTGTTGCATTTTGTTGATGTATAAAAATGCTGAGGATTTATGTGGATTTATTTTGTATCCAGCAACTTTGCTAAAGTTGTGAATTATTTCTAATAACTTTTTATTAGAATCTCTGGGGTTCTCTAAGTATACAATCATATCATCTGTAAAGAGAGACAGTTTGATTTCCTCGTTACCTACTCTTATTCCTTTAATCTCTTTCTAGACTCTTATTGCCGAGGATAGAATTTCTAATACAATATTGAATAGTAATGGTGATAATGGGCAAACTTGTTTCACTCCTGATCTTACTGGGAAAAGTTCCAGTTTATCTCCATTACACATTATGCTTACTGATGGTCTTAAATATATGCTCCTGACTATTTTAAGCAATAGTCCGTTTATTCCTATACTCTCAAGTGTTTTTAGTAGGAATGGATATTGGATTATTTCAAATGCTTTTTTCTGCATCTATTGAGATGATCATATGATTTTTATTAATTTGATTATTAATATGGTCAATTATACTAATAGTTTTCCTAAGATTAAACCAGCCCTGCATTCCAGGTATACATCCCACTTCATCATAGTGTATTATCCTGTGGATGATATTCTGAAGTCTTTTTGCTAATATCTTATTTAAGATTTTAGGATCAATATTCATTAAGGAGGTTGGTCTATAATTTTCTTTCTCAGTTTTCAATTCACCTGGTTTAAGGTATCATAAAAGGAGCTTGGTAGGACTCCTTCATCCCCTATTTTTTCAAATAGTTTATGTAACTTTGAGGCTAATTGTTCTTTAAATGTTTGGTAGAATTTACATGTAAATCCAGCTGGTGCTGGGGATTTTTTCCTGGGGAGTTGATTAATATCTTGTTCTATTTCTTTTTCTGAAATGGGACTGTTTAAGCAGTTTACCTCCTCTGTTAATCTAGGAAGCCTATATTTTTGGAGGTAGTCATCCATTTCACTTAAGTTATCAATTTTTTTGGCATAAAGTTGGGCAAAGTAACTCATTATTTCTCTAATTTCCTCTTCATTGGTGGAAAGATCCCCCTTTTTCATTTTTAAGACTAACAATTTGATTTTCCTCTCTCTTTTTTCTGATAAGATTTACCAAAGGTTTATTTATTTTATTGGCTTTTTCACAAAACCAATGCTTGGTTTTATTTATTAAATCAATAGATTTTTTTGTTTATTTGTTTGTTTGTTTTTTATTTTTTTTTACTTTCAATATTATTGATTTCTCCTTTTAATTTTAGTATTTCAAGTTTAGTTTTTGGTTTGGGGTTTTTAATTTGGTCTTTTTCTAGCTTTTTAAGTTGTAGGCCAAACTTATTAATTTTCTCTTTCTCTATTTTCTTCAAATAAGCCTCTAAAGATATAAAATTTCCCCTTATTACCACTTTAGCTGCATCCCACAAATTTTGGTATGATGTCTCATCGTTGTCATTATCTTGGATGAAATTATTAATTGTTTCTATAATTTGCTGTTTCACCCAGTCATTCTTTAAGATGAGATTATTCAGTTTCCACTTACTTTTTGGTCTATTTACCCCCTAACTTCTTATTGATTGTAGTGTTTATTGCATTGTGATCTGAGAAGAAGGCATTTACTATTTCTGCCTATCTGCATTTAATTTTGAGATCTTTATGTCCTAATATATAGTTAATTTTTGTATAGGTTCCATGAACTGCTGAGAAGAAAGTATACTCCTTTCTATCACCATTCAGTTTTCTCCAAAGATCTATCATACCTAGTTTTCTAATGTTCTATTTACCTCTTTAATTACTTTCTTATTTGTTTTGTGGTTTGATTTATTTAGTTCTGAGAGTGCAAGGTTGAGATCTCCCACTATTATAGTTTTGCTGTCTATTTCATCTTGCAACTCTCTTAACTTTTCCTTTAGGAAATTAGATGCTATACCACTTGGTGAATATATGTTTAGTATTGATATGGCTTCATTGAGTATGCTACCTTTTAGCAGGATATAGTTTCCTTCCTTATCTCTTTTAATTAGATCAATTTCTGCTTTTGCTTGATCTGAGATAAGGATGGCAACCCCTGCTTTTTTGGTTTTACCTGAAGCATATTAGATTCTGCTCCAACCTTTTACCTTTACTCTGTATGTATCTCCCTGCTTTAAGTGTTTCCTGTTTCCTGTAAATAACATATTTTAGGGTTCTGACTTTGGATCCAGTCTGCTATCTGTCTCCATATGATGGGAGAGTTCATCCCATTCACATTTACAGTTAAAATTACTAATTCTGTATTTACTGCCATCTTATTATCACCTGATTATGCTTTTTTTCCCCTTGTCCCCCCTGAATCCCTTCACCAATATTTAATTTATAGAGCCCACTTGTGACACACAGCCCTCCCTTTTTAGTATCCTTCTCCCCTCATTTTAAATCCCTTCCCCTTTTTTTGTACCCTTCCCTTATTCCCCTTTTCCTTTCCCTTTTTCCCTTTTCCTTTTTAATTATGTGAGAGAGAATTCTCTGAAAAACAAATATGTCAATTATTTACTCTTTGAGCCTACTCTGATGAGAGTAAGATTCACACAATGTTTCTCTCCATCTCTAAATTCCCTTAGATGTGATAGATTTTCTTTGCCTCTTCCTGGGATGTAGTTTCCCTCTTTTTTTCTCTCTTTTCCCTTTTTCTGATACTATCCTCTTCCCTTTACTACTTCCCTTTTTTATATTATATCAGTAAAATCAAATTATCCATGTGGATTTTCTGTATATTCACAAAAGAGATAAAGTCCTCAAGATTTCTTTTTATGTTGTTCTGTTTCTCTTCAGTCTTGTGGATGTAGATCAAATTTTTTGTTTAAGTCTGGTTTTTTTCTTAGAAACAAATGGAATTCCTCTGTTTCATTAAAAGATCATCTTCTTCTATGGAAGAAAATGCTAAACTTAGCTCGGTAGTTTATTCTTGGTTGCAATCCTTGTTCTTTTACCTTTAGGAATATTTGGTTCCAGGCCCTTTGATCCTTTAATGTGGAGGTAGCCAGATTTTGTGTGACCCTTATTGTGGCACCTTGATATTTAAAATGTTTTTTCCTAGCTGCGTGCAGTATTTTTTCCTTAGTTTGGTAGTTCTGCAGCTTAGCCACAATGTTCCATGGAGTTCTTTTATTAACGTCTTTTTCAAAAGGTTTTTGATGAATTCTTTCAAGGCCTATTTTCCCTTCTGTTTCTATTATCTCTAGACAGTTTTCTTTGATGATTTCCTGTAAAATAGAATTTAGGGTCTTTTTTTGATCATATTTTTCGGGAAGTCTAATGATCCTCAGATTATCTCTCCTAGATCTATTTTCCAGGTCTATAGATTTTCCCAGTTAGTATTTGATGTTATTATTTTGCTTTTCATTTTTTTGTTTTGTTTTGTTTTGTTTTGTTTTGTTTTGTTTGACTGATTCTTGGTTTCTCAATGTATCATTCATTTCTATTTATTTAGTTCTGATTTTTAATGATATATAGATATAAGGAATGATACTATAAACCACTCTTCAACAATGAAATGTTCAAAACAATTCCAAATGTTCAGTGATGAAGAGAGCCATCTGCACCCAAAGATAGGTACATGGGAGCTAAGTGTGGACTATAATATAGCATTCTCACTCTTTCTGTTATTGTTTACTAGTATTTTACTTCCTTTCCCAGTTTTTTTTCTTCTTGATAGGATTTTTCTTGTGCAGCAAGATAACTGTATAAATATGTATACATATATTGGATTTAATATATATTTTAACATATTTAATAGGTATTGGACTACCTGACAGAGGGGATGAGAGGAAGAAGGGGTAATCTGGAACAGAAAGCTTTGCAAGGGTCAGTGTTGAAAAATT
Source organism: Sminthopsis crassicaudata (assembly GCF_048593235.1). Lineage (NCBI taxonomy): Eukaryota > Metazoa > Chordata > Mammalia > Dasyuromorphia > Dasyuridae > Sminthopsis > Sminthopsis crassicaudata. The sequence continues at coordinate 103,127,222 of NC_133619.1, forward strand.
ACCCATGTATATGTTTTGTAAATTAAATGTTTTAATAAAAATAAATAAATAAGTAGAGAAATAAATGGATGAATAAAAGAAAGGACACTTGGCATCATTTAGTCCTTTTTGGTTCTTATTCTGTCTTTCTCAGTTATGCCCAATGCTTTGTAAGCACATATGAGGTTTTTTTGCAAAGATACTAGATTAGTGTTTCATTTCCTTCTCCAGATTATTTTATAGATCAGGAAACAGAGGCAAGCAGGATTAAGTTAATTGCTTAGTGTCAGACTACCTTAACCATATGTAATGTCTGATAACAAATTTGAATTCAGGAAGATGAATTTTTCTGACTCAAAACTCACCACCTTATCCACTACTATGTTAATTAACTATCTTCATTTAGTTCTACCCTCTCATTTTACAGTAGAAAAGAGTCAAGTCAATCACAGTTGATTAGCATAAAATCTTATTATTGTGTATTCTCTTGGTTCTGCTCAGTTCATTCAAAATCACTTAATGTGAGTCTTTCCAGGACTTTCTGGAATTTGCCTGGTCATCATTTCTGATGAAACAATAATATTTCATTACATTCATATATCATAATTTATTGAGTCATTCTCCCCCCACTCAATTTCCAATTATGTGCTACAAATATTTTTGCATGTTTGTGTCTTTTTTTTTTTCATCTTTTAGGATGTCTTTAGGATTAAAACCTAATAGAGATCCTACTAGATCAAAGGATATGCAGGGTTTGATAGCCATTTGGGCATAGTTTCAAATTGCTCTCCAGAATGTGTAGATCATTTCACAGTTCCACCCATAATTATTAGTGCCCCAGTTTTCCCATATTCCCTGTAACATTTGTCCTTATCTTTTTTTGAAATCTTAGCCCATATGCTAGGTCTGATGTGGTACCTCACATTTCTTTTGAATTTCATTTCTCTAATAGAGCATTTTTTTTTCATATGACTACAAATCACTTTAATTTCTTTGTCTGAAAATTGTCTGTTCATATCCTTTGACTATTTATCAACTTGGAAATCGCCTGGATTCTCATAAAGTTGAATCAATTCTCTCTGTTTTAGAAATGAGACCTCTATCAGAAATACTAAATTCAAATTTCCCCTTGAATTTTGGTTTCCCTTCTAATCTTGACTACATTGATTTGTTTGTGCAAAAGCAATTATCAATTTTGCATTTCATGATGTTTCTTAAGTTTGCTTTCTTTGAGACTTAATAGTCTCATAAATAATAACATTAAAATAAATACCAAAAACAATTTTTTCTACCACTTAACTTCAACTGAATTGCTGCCTCTAGTCCATCAACTTGACTCTGCCTCTGCCAAAGTACAATTCTTTTTTGTTAGATATTCCTTATACCATATTTACTTTGAAAGCTAATATTGACTAACATTATTTTATATTATTATTTGCATTTTACCAAATTAAATTTTTTTTTAATATCCAACATTCTTTTCTTTTCCTTTTTGTTTCATAGTTGTAGCATAAAAGTAACAATGGAAAAACATACATTTTCTTTAGGATCACTATTCATATGTTCAATAGCTATGCACTAACTGATTGATAGGACACAATATTTGTTTAACATCAAAAGATAGCTTTCTTCTTTAAAAGACATTTGCTGTTGAGACTACTCCCCTTCCTTCTTCTGAGCCCTTTACAGCTAAGTTAATAAAAAGCTTTATATTGTGTTTTGGGTGAACATTATGTAGCGATAACATTTATCCACAGAAAATGTGTTACACTGTTCTAATTGAAAACAATATTCAGCAAAACCATTAAGGTAATTAGAATTTCTTTTGTAAATGAGAAACTTTAAGAAAACTCATTTTCAAGAAAGGGATACTTGGATAATACATGAATATATTTAGCTAATAATTGTGATTTTAAAAGTACACTTGTCCTCTAATGTACCATTTTTAAATTTCACAGCTTTTTAAATGTTACAATTTCTCCCTTAACAAACCAATAATTGTAATAATGGGTTGTTGAAATTCTAATAGTACTATACCAACTAGACTGTATTCTGTTCATTTCCAGTGTATAGGAGTAAATATTTTCATCCAAAAAGCTATGATATTATATATTCATCAAGATTTGCTTTTCTCTGAAGTAGTAACTTTAAAAAATGATAAAAGAAAAAAAAATAAAAGAATAGGACTTTCCATTCTATTCTATTTCATTAAATTACTCAATGTAATTGTTTTATTTTTTTTCTAAGTAGGCAAGTGTTTAAGAGATAGTAAATAAGAGTTTAGGAAAGAACAAAATTATGAGAATAAAGACACCATTTAAGATGTTTTATAAGTTTTAAATGAAAAGTATTGTGTGGTTCAGAAATGATGAGGGGTCACCATTTAATAAAAAAGCTGGAGAGATCTCTAGAATAAAGCAAAGTTTATGTACATTCTCATGAGAAGGGCATCCCACCCCTCTAGCAGACAATGGAAGAGAGGAAACACCTCCTGTGGGCAGAATCAGCACCTTTAATTATTAATGCAAACACCCCCTCCCACCACTGACCTTCATCCTCATTTGCTGAGAGTCTTACATTATAAATGTGAGAACTACCCACGAAATTGAACTTGACCAATAAATACATAGTTGCCCATATTTGACTGAAATAGGGAGGAAATTGTGTCATGGGAGGAGAGCAGAAAGGGGACTCAATTATGCCCTTGAATCAATGCTCAAAGTCCTTCAGGGCTACTCAAACTCTGAAGTAAATAAAGCCTTACTCTATTTTCACAACTGTCTTGAAATATGTCACCTCATCTCGTTCAGTATTTTCATGCCAAACAGTCAATAAAGACTGTATGTATCCATGCTATGTGTACAAGCTACACTCTGAAAATTAATTAATGTGCTACAACAATTTTATGGAATTCATTAACATGTTTTCAAAAATTATTTATATAAAAACAAGAGAAAACCTTTTCTGGGATATAATTAATGATATTAAATACCTATATTCATACTCCCAATTTTTGATATTCTATAAACAGACCCTTTATCTCCTTCCCAAGATTTCTTTTTTTTTTATTTTTATTTAGAATTTTTTTCCCACAGTATATATGCATGAGTAATTTTTTTTTTTTATAATCCTTCCCAAGATTTCACTCTTCATGCTATATTTCTCATATTCCTACTCTACTTTTTACAAATCACCTTAGCCTTAGAGGTAAATCATCTACAGCAGGAGTTCTTAAGCCATTATTTTGTTGAATGTTTAAGGAAATGTATGGATTCACTAATAATGTTGTATTGTCTACATTAATAATTTTTAAATAAATAAATGCTAACTTTCAAATGCAGTTTATTGAAAATTAAGATGTAATTTTTTTTCCTAAACAAGTTCATATACTTCATAAAATTTATCCATGGACTCACTGGGTGCCCATAGATAGAGGATAAACAAATTCTGTAAGGTAAAGAGATCATCTTAGAATATTGGACTAACAATCTATGAAGAAGGCATACTTTCTTAAAGTCTTTGAAAATTCTAAAACTATTGAATTGATATTCTAATTAATTTCATCTATATCCTCTATAATAGATATATTCATTGATTGATCAGTTGATTGGTTGATAAATAGATAATTACCTATATGTACAAAGTATTTATACTTTTGAAAGTAAATGAAATCAAGGAGATTTGTTCTATTGAAAAAAAAAGTTGAAAGAAAACATGAATTTCAAGCAAGATAAATTCCTTATTTTTACTTCAATTACTATACCCCCATATACCCAAGACCAGGACAATTTCCTTTATCCTTCACTTCTAATAGACCTCAAGTAGCTCCTATGATATTTGGGAATCTAATAATGCTTTAACTCTCAAGAAATATTCTTTCTGAAATTTTTGCTTGGGGAGAAATTATCTCTAGATTTTACTCAGTTTCCTAAGAACATTTCAATGTATATTTTTAACTGGAGTTTTCATAAAGGAGAAAACTCATAATCAAATTAAAAATTGAGAAACATCTATTTTAGCACAGAAATACAAATGTTCATCATAATGTCCTGATTCTATATAATAAAAAGGATATGCAAAAACTTCCCCATATTCACAGTTCAAAGCCTATTGGGATTATTCCCTGTATTGGTTGTTATCACTCATTTATTTGGACAATCTCAAAGTGTTATCTGCTTTAAATTCTCTTTCAAAACCCAAGTACAACCATCTATATGTTAAAATCAGAGTTACCTCAGACTGATAACTAAATCTAATATCAATGTTATGCAGATTAAATGCACCAATTATTTTCTACATTGAATTTCAGCTCATAGAATCAGTCTCAATAGCCAGAATTCAGCAATGCTAATGCTAACACCCATAGTTTCTGCAGCTCTTAATTATAGATGAACATTCCCTCTAGGTATCTTGCATAGTTCAGTTAGTTGTATTTGGCCCACAGGCTGCTCTTTGGTCATTCTTACCTTGTGCTGTCATGGTGTGTGTCACATCACCCTAGTGTGGTACATAGTTGTGAATGTTTTGTTCTGAAAGTCTTAATTTCAGCTGAATTCCAGAGCTGATTTGTTTGCTGGTTTTATCAGAAAGCTTCCTGGCAAGCTGAGCTGACAAGATAATGCAACATGGAATATTTGTTATCACTCTGCAAAGGCACAAACACCAACAAAATAAATCATTGACATCCCAAAGTTGACATAATCCTCCCTAATGAATTGAAATACATAAACAATTAGCTAATTGATTGAATAGAACATTGATTGGCTAAGTTCACTGGTAAAGAAAAAGCATTTTTTCTAGAAGGACAAAAAGTGAATTTGACTTGTTACTGAAGAAGATTTAAGATAAAAAGAACTATGTATATTGTAAGCAAGCTCAGTTGCTACTATTACTATTTTTAATAATATTAAAAACTGTTGCTGAATGCCAATAATTTACAGAGAGCATTGGGTGTCTTCTGATTATTTATTCAATAGAAGATACAATGTTGATATGCCTCATTTCTGCTTTATGTGCATATGTATATTGCTGTAAATAATATCATTCCTATTTAAAAAGCAGTTTGTTTCTTTTTTTTTCCAGTATAGCTTTTTATTGAATATATGCATGGGTAATTTTTCAACATTGACCCTTGCAATCAGCTCTGTTCCAACTTTTCCCTTCCTTTCCTCCACCCCTTCCCCTAGATGGCAGGAAGTCTCATACATGTTAAACATGTTAAAATATATCATAAATACAAATTTCACAGTTCTCTTGTTGCACAAGAAAAATCTGATTTAGAAAGATAAAAATAACCTGAGAAGGAAATCAAAAATATAAGCAGTCCACACTCATTTCCCAGTGTTCTTTAGCTAGGTATAGCTGGTTCTGTTCATCACTGATCAATTGGAACTGAATTGGATCCTTTCATTGTTGAAGATAGCCATTTCCATCAGAATTGATCCTCATATAGTATTGTTGTTGAAATGTATAATGATCTCCTGGTTCTGCTTATTTCATTTAGCATTCATGTAAGTCTCTCCATGCCTTTATGTATTCATCCTGCTGGTCATTTCTCATAGAACAATAATATTCCATAAAATTCATATATTATAATTTACTCAGCCATTCTCCAATTTATGGGCATACATTCAATTTTCAATTTCTAGCCACTACAAAAAAAGGCTGCCACAAAGATTTTTGCACATACATGTCCCTTTCTGTTCTTTAATATCTTTTTGGGATATAAGCCCAGTAATAACACTGATGAATAAAAAGGTATGCACAGTTTGATAACTTTTTAAGCATAGTTCAAAATTGTTCTCCAGAATGGTTGGATCCACTCACCACCAATGCATCTGTGTCCCAGTTTTCCCACATCTGTCATCTTAGCCAACCTGACAGGTCTAAAATGGTATCTCAGAGTTGTCTTAATTTGCATTTCTCTGGTCAATAATCATTTAGAACACCTTTTCATATGAGTAGAAATAGTTTCAATTTCATTATCTGAAAATTGTCTGTTCATATCCTTTGACTATTTATCAATTAGAGAATGGCTTGATTTCTTATACATTAGAGTCAATTCTCTATATATTTTGGAAATGAGGCCTTTATCTGAAACTTTGATTGTAAAAATATTTTTCCTGTTTATTGCTGCCCTTCTAAATTTGTCTACATTAGCTTTATACAAAAGATTTTTTAACTTGATATAATCAAAATATTTTTATTTCATCATTAATAATGATTTCTAGTTCTTCTTTGATCACAAATTCCTTCCTCTTCCACAAATCTGAGAGGTAAACTCTCCTATGTCCTTCTAATTTATTTATAATCTCGTTCCTTATACCTAAATCATGAACTCATTTTGAACTTATCTTGGTGTTCAGTGTTAAGTGTGGGGTGCATGCCTAGTTTCTGCCACACTAATTTCCAGTTTTCCCAGCAGTTTTTGTCAAATAATGAAATCTTATCCCCAAAGTTGGGATCTTTGGGCTTGTTAAACATTAGATTGCTATAGTTATTGACTATCTTGTCCTGTGAACCTAACCTATTCCACTGATCAATTAGTCTATTGCTTAGCCAATACTAAATGGTTTTGATGATTGCTGCTTTATAATAAATCGGTTAGATCAGGTACAGCTAGACCACTTCATTTTTTTTTTTATTTGTTCCCTTGAAATTCTTGACCTTTTTTTCTTCCAAATGAATAGTAGTTTATTTCAAGGAAAAAAATAGACCTTCTTTAAAAAGGAAATTTTTGAAATACTTTAAAAGTACTAAATGTTGAGAAAGAAAAAAAAATCTCAATGTGTTGCTAATTATAAATACACAAATAAACATATATATGTATATATATATATATATATTCACTCATTTATTTATTTTTTATATGCACTAAATGTTCAAATAATCATACTCATAAAATCTATGAGTTCAAATTACAGTTGATAATTAACAAAACACGCTCTTTGCAGATGATATGATTGTATAATTAGAGAACCCCAAAGACTCTGCTAAAAAGCTAATAGAAATAATTCAGAACTTTAGCAAAGTTTCAGGATACAAAATAAATCCACATAAATCCTCAGCATTTTTATACATTACCAACACAATCCAACAGCAAGAGATACAAAGAGAAATTCCATTCAAAATAACTATCGATAGTATAAAATATTTGGGAATATATCTACCAAAGGAAAGTCAGGAATTATATGAGCAAAATTACAAAACACTTGCCACAAAAACAAAGTTAGATTTAAAGAATTGGAAAGACATTAAGTGCTCTTGGATAGGCCGAGCAAATATAATCAAGATGACAATACTCCCTAAACTGATCTATTTATTTAGTGCTATACCAATCAGACTCCCAAGAAACTATTTTAATGACCTAGGAAAAATTACAACAAAATTCATATGGAAGAACTAAAGGTCAATAATTTCAAGGGAAGTAATAAAAAAAAAATGAAGATGGCCTAGTTGTACCTGATCTAGAACTATATTATAAAGCGGCAGTCACCAAAACCATTTGGTTTTGGCTAAGAAATAGACTAGTTGATCAGTGGAATAGGTTAGGTTCACAGGACAAGATAGTGAATAGCAAACTAGTGTTTGACAAACCCAAAGATCCCAACTTTTGGGATAAAAATTCATTATTTGACAAAAACTGCTTGGAAAAGTGGAAATTAGTATGGCAGAAACTAAGCATGGACCCACCACATACTAAGATAAGATCAAAATGGTTCCATGATTTAGGCATAAAGAATGAGATCATAAATAAAATAGAGGAACATAGGATAGTTTACCTCTCAGACTTGTGGAGAAGGAAGGAATTTGTGACCAAAGGAGAATTATTATTGATCACAAAATAGAAAAATTTGATTACATCAAAATTAAAAAGCTTTTGAACAAACAAAACTAATACAAACAAGATTAGAAGGGAAGTAATAAATTGGGAAAACATTTTTACAGTTAAAGGTTCTGACAAAAGCCTCATCTCCAAAATATACAGAGAATTGACTCTAATGGCTTATAAGAAATCAAGCCATTCTCCAATTGATAAATGGTCAAAGGATATGAACAAACAATATTCAGATGATGAAATTGAAATTTTTCACTCATATGAAAGAGTGTTCCAAATCACTACTGATCAGAAAAATGCAAATTAAGACAACTCTGAGATACCACTGCACACCTATCAGATTAGCTAAGATGACAGGAACAAATAATGATGAATGTTGGAGGGGATGTGGGAAAACTGGGACACGGATGCATTGTTGGTGGAGTTGTGAAAGAATCCAATCATTCTGGAGAGCAATCGGGAATTATACCCAAAAAGTTATCAAACTCTGCATACCCTTTTATCCAGCAGTGCTACTACTGGGCTTATATCCCAAGGAAATATTAAAGAAGGGAAAGGGACCTGTGTGTACCAAAAGGTTTGTAGCAGCTCTTTTTGTAGTGGCTAAAATCTGGAAGATGAATGGATGCCCTTCAATTGGAGAATGGTTGGGTAAATTGTGGTATATGAATGTTATGGAATATTATTGCTCTTTAAGAAATGACCAACAGGATGAATACAGAGAGGCTTGGAGAGACTTACATCAACTGATGCTGAGTGAAATGAGCAGAACTAGGAGATCATTATACACTTCAACAATAATACTATATGAGAATACATTCTGATGGAAGTGTATATCTTCAGCATAGAGAAGAGCTAATCCAATTCCAATTGATCAATGATGGACAGAATTAGCTACACCCAGAGAAGGAACACTGGGAAATGAATGTAAAGTGTTAGCATTTTTTGTTTTTCTCCCCAGGTTATTTTTACCTTCTGAATCCAATTCTTCCTTTGCAACAACAACAACAACAACAATAAAATTCGGTTCTGCACATATATATTGTACCTAGGATATGCTATAACATATTTAATATGCATGGGAATGCCTGCCACCTAGGGGAGGGGATGTAGGGAAGGAGGGGAAAAATTAGGAACAGAAGGGAGTACAAGGGATAATGTTGTAAAAAATTACCTATGCATATGTACTGTCAAAAATGTTATAATTATAAAATTAAAAAAAAAAAAAGATAAGTAACAAAACAAAGAGATGAAGCCAAGATGGCAGTGTAAAGGCAGGAACTCACCCAACTCTCTCCTAAACTGCTCCAAATTCCTTTAAATAATGATAATTAACAAAACAGTGTGGAATGAGGTATAGGACCAGACTTGGAATTGGAGTCCATTACCCCATTTTGTCATTCATACTGGCTGTGTAGTTATGTATGGTTCATTTAATATCTCTAAGGTTCAATCAATATTCTAAGATCTGCTAAAATGTAGATATTTTCCATTTGTAAAAAAAAGAAGGCAAAATTCTGAAGAATTCTATGGTAATTAAGAAAAAAATCATTCACCCAATTTCAAATCAATGAAATGAGAACAAAGTTGGAACAGATTATAATACCAGTTATTTCTTCACAGAAATTGTAATAACAGAGTTTTATTACTTTTAACTTTCTTTTTCTTTTCTTTTAACTTATTCTTTTAACTTCTTGAATCCCACAGATTTATATTCATTATTATTTAAAGGATGTAATTTTGAGATAATTCTCAATTTGATTTCTAAAGTCCCAGACATATTCTTCCCTTTTCTGTAGCACTCTCTGCAAACTTCAAACTTCGCTTCTGGCACAATCAAATACTTCCTCAGATCACCTTGTCATGTAAGGGAACTGGTATGACTAGATGATTCAAGTGGATTTGTTGACCTCCTCTGTGCTACTTCTTTGGAATCTGAGAACTCTGGACTTTGGTAATTACTCTTCTAATTGGTAGCATATAAGACTGACAGAGGCCTGTATGATAATCACTGTCCTAATAATAATAATAATAATAATAATAATAATAATAATAATAATAATAATTAACTTGTACCAAAGTGTATTTATTTTTTCTTTCTTTTTTTCTTGATGTTAAAATCATTTTCAGCAAAATGTATCCATATCTCCATCTGAAATGTCTGCATTCTCTTCTGAGGCTGATTTCACAAAAGCTTTGCTTTTTCAACATTCTTATTCTGTTGGCATCTATAACTGGACTTCCTAACATTAAAGTAGTAACTTCAATTAATACACCATTAATTGAATTGCTTCTTCTAAAACAAAATGAGCATATTTAATTAAAAAATGTTTTTCTTCCCTGTCTTTATTAAGAAGTTATTCTGGTCCAAATTGCTATATTTCTTTGTCACTTAAGCATCAAAAACATGTTCCTTACAAACTCAGCCAGAATGTCCTTGTATCTCAATAGATTTACATGTATTCACAGTCAGTGAAAATGCCTGTATTTGAAATATAGAGTTGGGAGATGAAGAATAGCAAGGAAACCAGTGTCACTGAATCTGAGTACTTTTTGAGGAAAAAAGAAATGTAAGCAAATGTAAAAAAAAAATACAAGGGTACAAGGTCACTGATCCTGTTGTTAAGAGGGAGGCATTGAATTTTATTTAGTAAAAGAGTCAATTTTACAAATGGATAGAAGATGGATTGGGATAAGAAAAGCCTCAAAGCACTGAGGTCAGATAGCAGGGTTTTGAGAGCCTACCCTAGTGGAAACTGAGTGGATACCTATCAACTGGAGAATGGCTGAATAAATTGTGGTATATGAATATTATACAGTAATAATATTCTTTAATAAATGAACAGCAGGATGATTTCAGAAAGGCCTGGAGAGACTTACATGAACTCATGTTGAGTGAAATGAGGAGGACCAGGACATCACTATATACTTTAACAACAATACTATATGATGATCAATTCTGATGGACATGGCCCTCTTCAACAATGAGATTAACCAAATCAGTTCCAATAGAGCAATAATGAATCGAACCAGCTACTCCCAGCAAAAGAACTCTGGGAAATGAGTGTGAACCTCTATATAAAATTCACAATCCCTCTATTTTTGTCCACCTGCATTTTTGATTTCCTTCACATTTTAACTGTACACTATTTCAAAGTCTGATTCTTCTTGTGCAGCAAAATAACTGTATGGACATGTATGCATGTATTGTATTTAACATATAATTGAACATATTTAACATGTATTGGTCTACCTGCCATCTTGGGGAGGGGGTGGGGAGAAGGAGGGGAAAATTGGAACAAAAGGTTTTGCAATTGTCAATGCTGAAAAATTATCCATGCATATATCTTGTAAATAAAAACCTATAAGAAAAAAAAATAAAACCTAAAAAAAAAAAAAAAAAAAAAAAAAACCTACCCTAGGATGATGGAGAAGACATTAAATATTTAAAAACAAATTTATCATCCAAACATAATAAAGTATCTTCCTATATATAATTTTATTATATGTAAAATTATTACTATTAATTTGGACTTTTTCTTTCTATCCAAACAGCTGCCATTTTAATCTTCATAATCCCTTGACAAACAATATTACCAAAACTCCATAATTATTCTCCTTGTTGTAACTGTTTCAATCTGTCCTCCATAGAACAACCAAAATTATTTTCCTAAATTTTCACATAACAATGATTCTCCTCTGCATAATTAATTCTAATAGCTTCATATTATTTCCAGGATAAAGTATAAACATTATAGTTTAATGCTAAAACCCTTCATAATATCCCCCCCCATCTTTCCAAGCTAAATGAACAACCTTCTCCATCACACACAGCCCAATTCAGTCCAACTTGACTTCTCTTTATTTCTCACAGAAAGGGTTCCATGTTCTCATTTCACATAGGTGTATATATATATATATATATATATATATATATATATATATACATTTCCAATTCCTAGAATGGATTCACTCCTTATGTCTAAACACAAAATCACTTATTTTAGGGCACAACTCAAAGAATAAGAACTATTTTAATGGTATTACCACACACACATACACACACATCCAATTGTAGTATGTCAATATAAATCTAATATCTTGTTGGACAAGTTTGTATGTTAACATCCTAATTTTGGTTAAAAATATGTAGAAGCACCCAACTATCATTTCTTTACGCAACATACTGATTGGAAAGACTACAGGACTTATCTTCGTTTACTGAATAAGCTTTTTTTCCCCTACCCCAAGAATAAAAGATGTATTAAATTCTTTCATTCCTGGGAATTATAATCACTATGAATATATTTTTTGAAGCCACAATTGCTGTTAAATATTACTTTTCCAAGAACATAATCCTTACTAAAGATTCTTTGACCTCAATATATAATTCTCACTATAATTATTTCTCATTGTAATTGTTTTATAAACTATACTTTACTTGTAATACTTAATTTTCTATGTTGACACTATACTGAAGCAGTACAGTTAAACTAGTGTGACCTAAAAGAAGAAATGATAGTCTATGGTGCCTTTAGTAGAACAAATAAGCAGAATTAATGAGTGAATAATAATAAAAATAATAATTTAAAGTAATAACAACAATAATCTTGCTATTATTATCAATATTATATAGTTTTTTATTACATAGCCAGTACTGTGCTAAGTACACAATAACTCTACAAAGTAGGCATTCTTATTACCCTTATTTTTAGAGTTGAGACAATTAAAACAAACAGAGGTTAAGTGATTGCCTAGGATCATCAGCTAGTAAACATTTGAGACTAGATTTGAACTTAAATTTTAAGTTGTGCCACAGTCTCCACTGTACTTCATAATTGCCCCTAACCCATTCCCTTTTCTTGGGGATATCTATTAATAGGCCCTGCCAGCATAGTTCTTCAAGGCACCATTTCCTATTCTTTCCCATTTTCTCCACTTCTTTTCCTTTTCTCCTCCTCTATCTCCTCCTTTTTAAATATTCAGTCTGATACACATCAACAGTGGCATCTCCTGGTCAGACCATAATTTCCCAGTGCTCCTGGCAAGTCTCTTTGCTTATCTATTTTATTACAGAAAGAGAGAGAGAGAGAGAGAGAGAGAGAGAGAGAGAGAGAGAGAGAGAGAGAGAGAGAAAGAAACAAAGAAAAGAAACAAAGAAAAAATGAAGGAAGGAATTAAAGAAAAGAGAGAAGACAAAAAGAAAGAAGAAAGGAGAGAAGGGAGAGACAGAAAGACAGGCAGAGAGAGAGAGAGAGCATAATATTTTTATGTAGGATACTTTTATTTCACCTTCAGGATCATTTTTTCTCTATAAGCTATATAATCTTAGATATAATAAACATGATCAATTATCACTTATTTTTTATTATTTAAACATATATCTATATACACGTAGGATAGGAACATTGTATTACTGCAATCTTATAGGTGTGGAGATGGGAAAGAAAAATGTCTAACGTTAAGGTATTATTCAGATACTTGAGAAATCTAAAATACAGAGCAACAAAGAAAACAAACAAACAAAAACCTTAAAATATTCTCCTCCTCCTTTCCATACTAAATCTAAATGTAGTTTCAAATCTAAAGTAACGTTGTAATTATAAATTTTATTTTAGATTTTTCTTTTAATATTCCATAAAACACAACTATAAATTTATTAAAATTTGCATTTTGTGTAGACAAATACATTTAGAAAAGATTAAGTGATCACCAATGATAATGTAAAAAGTAATTATCTAAAAAAATAAAATTCCTTCCTACAACTTCATTGTTAAAAATTTAAATAAATCTTGTTAGTTTTTCTTAAATGATCAAATTATTTTTATACTATGTCTAGCTTTTCATATTAGAATAAAAATATCCACTGCAATGCTTTCAGTTTTCAATTTATTCTTCCAATGGGGGAAATTTTGATACATCAAATATTTAAAAAGAGCTTTGTAGATGACAATAGTGTCAAAAATGGTTTTGTGTCATTAAAGATTTGGGGTTCCTACCTCTGTCTTTTGAAATGATGTTCACAGAAACTCACCTCATTTAAACCTTTAATTTCAGTGAATTTGGCAGATATCCTTCCTTTGTTAGTAAAAATTCCAAACTTCTTTTAATATTTTTTAAAACCAATTTTTCCTATGTACTCTATATACTGTTAAAAGATATATAAAACTTGACTTTTAAAACTTTTTCCTATATTTTAAAAACAAAGAACACAGGGTATTTTAATTGAAATCTTTAGGTGAACCATAATCCTCTGAAAAGAGAAAATGTGAATTTGTTGCAGATTTTTGCAAAATATTTTTCTACACCATTGATTAATAGAACATATTTCATACTATTTTAAGATTGGTTATTCATTACATTTCTATTAAAAGTTATTTGGACTCTATGACCTAAATTTTATTGTTTGTTTTCCCTATAATTTATTTATTTGTTTGTTTATTTTTTTGGAAGGCAGAGTTCAGTTGAGTGAGTTGCCTTGATTCACACAGGAAGTAACTAGCAAGTGTTCAGTGACTCAGGTCACATTTGAACACAAGTCCTCCTGATTTCAGGCCCTGTGCTCTTTTGACTGCACCATCTAAATAACTTCCCCACCCCATGTTTTTTGTTTGCCATGAATTATTGTGATTCTGTACAAAAATAAAACAACCTTCAGAGGGGATTTATCTGCTAATCAGCCAGTATTTAAGTGCTTCTATATACTAGGCACTATGCAAAGGTTGCAAAAAAGGGAAAACCATCCCAACATTTCCATTATGAAGGAATTTACAGTCTAATTGGAGAAACAATGATATAAGAATAAGATCTTTACTGGATAAATTGGAGGTACTTTTAGAGGTAAGTTTCTGACATTAAGGAGGAAAACAAAAGGCTTTTTCCAGAAATTGATACTTCCAAGAGATTTGATGAAATCTAAAGAAACTAGAAAATGGACTTGGTGAATGACAGTATTCCAGATATGGAGGAAAAGCCACTGGAAGATGTTATGTATCTAGGAGTGTAATCTTTAATATATTTAATAAAAAGTTATGTTTTTCTCTGTTGAAGGAAACTTCTTGATTAACTTTCAATAGGCTAATTTCCATTTTTGGAAACCCATTAAAAATCAATGCAGGCAAAATTAGAAGGAAAGCAGAAAACTGGTGAACAAAAATTTTACAGCCAATGTTTCTCAGAAAAGCCTCATTTCTAAAACATATAAAGAATTGATTCAAATTTATAATTCAAATTTATAAGAATACAAGCCAATCCCCAAATGATAAATTGCCAAAGGATATGAACAGACAATTTTCAAGAAAAGAAATTAAAACCAAAAATTGTCATATGGAAAAAATGATTAGAGAAATGCAAATTAAAACAACTCTGATACAAATTAAATGCAAATTAAAATACCTCAAACTTATAAGATTGGCTAAGATTTTTAAATAGGAAAAAAGAAATGATAAATGTTGGAGAGGATGTAGGGAAACTAGGACACTAATGCATTGTTGTTGCCAATGTGAAATGATTAAACCATTTTATAGAATAATTTGGAACTATGTCCAAAGGGCTTTGATCTAGCCCTACTACCATGATCTACTAGATCTACTACCATGTCTATATCCCAAAGAAATCATAAAGGGGACTTGGGAAAGACTCACCTGTACAAATATATTTGTAGCAGCTCTTTTTGTGCTGGCAAAAAATTGGAAAATAAGTGTAATATCATCAATTAGAGGATGGTTGAATAAGTTACAGTCTATGATACTGTTATGGGCCTTGAACTTGAACTTGAAACAAAGATTCTTACAAGGTACTAAGTAGAATTGATGAGACAATGGTTATCTAGTTTAGCAAGGTGCTTAATAGTTCTCCAAGTTCAGTACCATTGATTTAATCTTACAACAAATAATGGTTTTCTAGTGCTATAATGATTGGTTTATATTCAGTGTAAAGCATATAAGCTAGGAGCCTCAGCCAGGTTCATAAAGAGCTACATAAGACAAGCAGATTGGAGGCTGAAGCACAAATTCTTGGACTCAGAGATTCATTCATCCCATCTCACACCACCTTGGTGGCAGGCTCTTCTCCTTAGTTTCACCACTTAAACCCAGACTCCAGGAGACCTTTAAGAAAGCTAACGGGGCCCCAGGAAAGGAAACAAGACTTTGAAAGAGATAATAAAGGATTTGGACTTTAACACCTGGCTGCTTTTGTAGTGATTACTAAACTGAAACTAAGGCTGCTCCCAAGACCCGCAGAAAAGAGAACAGAGAACATTATATGATACATATAATTAATGGAATATCATTGTTCTATTAAAAATGATTAATGAGACTATTTTGGTTGTTTGTTTGATTGTTGTACTTCCTTCTCAGAGGACCACTATGACATTACTATGTTAGAGTCGAGTTACAGTGTGTTTGACTGGTTGATCACATCAGTATAAGCTCAGAATGCTCTGCCACAGATTGGACACAAATAGTGCATAGGAGCATTTGGGATAGCTCCTGTTTCTTTTAGGCTGATTTAATTCTGCTTTGCTTATGGAACACACCACTATCTCTGATGAGGTCGCAACATGTTATGTGGCAGTGCAGTATCCTATGTCATACAATTGACTCTACAATTATTAATATCTGGAGGGTATCCATGTATCACTTTTTTTCTGACCAACCTTGTGAATGCTTGAATTCTTTATTTTATATCTATATATACTTAGCAAGCATAGATTAGGCATTCAAACAATGTGGGAAGCTCAATGGATTTTTCATCTCTGTTGTAAAGTTGGAATGCTTGGAAGTTTAGTTCAAGAAGGTATCTCACTGGATGGTATCCTAACCCACTAAGTGATTTTCAGAATCTTCTTATTACAATTCAAATGGAAGTGATTAGATTTCCTGAATTAAAGGAATTGCATAATTAAATAATAAACTTTAGTACATGCTATCATTGCATCCCAGAAAGTCTGAGAAAAGCAGAAGGATTAAAGTTTTGAATCTTAGGAACCAATAGCAATTTAATTTCAGTAAGAAGCAAAATTTAAGATCTCTTAAATTCTTTCCTTTTAAATTTTACCTACCTAGATTTGGACATCTCACATCTCCCTTCTTTGAGGTCCGTCATAGTCAGAAGAAAATTATATATAGACCTGACCCTATTTCCTATCTGAATAGTTTTTAAATTGAATAGTTTTTTTAAATTGTTCTGATCCACTTCAAATATGTGCTTATTTCAGTATGTGTGCATATGAATTATTGTGTCAATTTCTCTGTCTGTCCCTTGAATTACAACCTCTGGATTCTCCTCAGTTTGTTCAGAACCTCTCATGTTTCTTAGATCCAGAAAGACAGGGCTAGTTTAGATATCTTTAGGAAAATACTGACAATCTAAGCCAGGCTCCCAAATTGTTTCTAGTAGTCCAAAAATACTGTGTTTATACAATCAAAGTTATGTTTATGATAGTTAGTTGAGGAATAAATCAATTGATAAGTATTTATAAACAGCAATAGTCATTTATGAATTACTTATTTACTGGATATCTGGCATAAGTTAAGTACTAGGAATGAAATGAATGAAATTCAATGTTCTACTATGTACCAGGCATTGGTGATAGAAAAACAGAAATATTGGCTTAAAAGCACATATGCTCTAAAAAGAGACAATATATAAAAGTAAAAAGTAAAACAAATTTAAAATCTTTAAGATGACCTTGGCAAAAATATATATGAATGATACATATTTATAAATTTTAATTCTAAATTTAGAGTCAGAAGGGACTTTTGATATGTCAAGCCAAACCCCACTATTTTATATATGAGTGTCAGAGAATTTAAGCAATTTTCCCATTGTTACATAGGTATGAAGTAGTAAAGCTCATATTCCAATACAGATACCTTGTCACCGAATTCAGTATTTTTTTCATTGTATCATGCTACTGAAGAGTGAAAAGAAAATGAAAAAAAAAAAAAAAAAAACAAACAAATCTACCCTCCAGACTCATTGCTATTATTATCATGGACAAAATTAATACAGATAAAATTTGGAAAAGGAATGACTCTTGTAATAAAAATATAAATTAAAAAGTTTAATTTATCATCAAAATTATTGAAAATGGCAATAATCTTTTGTCATATTTATAAATTAAAAACACATTTTGCTCCCATATGTTTTATTTCTTAAAATAATCCTGATATTTTCATCAAGTTGATGCAATGTCTTTAACAAAGAAGGGAATTGTGAATGATTGTTTAGCCATTTTTGAGAGAAATATCATGGCTGTCAAAGAAATGCCATTTTACTTACAGAATTAGACAAAATCTAAATATGGTTTTGTCTTTTAAAACTAAAGCATACACACATGTATATATATATATATATATATATATATATATATATATATATATATATATATATATATATATATATATAAAACAACTAAAATAAAGATGTTCCTGAAATATATTCAGAAATTGATTTGGAATAAATACTTCCAATTTTATCTTCAGTGCTTACTTTAATTATCGAAATATCTTCTAATTAAGAACAGGTAATAACAAAAGTAAAAAAAATGCACTTATTGATATTAAAATTCTAAACATCTTGAATATATAAGGATATATATAAGAATATATATATATATATAAGAATATATAAGGAGAGAAGAAGATTATGAAAGAATACTGAAGACAGTAGTTTGAATCCAAAGATTTCCAAGAATACTGACTTTTGTTCATGAAAGACAAAATACAAATCAGGCATGGGGGACCAGAGTTCTGTCATAGAAAGTAGGGGTATATTCTGAACATCTTAATTATGTTATATGGGTAAATTTAAAAGGAAAGAGAAAATTAATTTTAAAAAAAGCTAGTTGGGAACAATAAAGAATATATCCGAGTGAGAAATGTACTTAATTAAAACATTTTGTTGTCCTAATAAAATAAATGTGACAGTAATGTGTTTCTCTTTTATAGAAATTAACATATTACATCATAATGTAAGTTATATAAATCTATATATTATACAAGTAGACACAACTTCTAAAAAACAAAAAGACTGTCTTCTATAATTTGAATATATTCCCACTTTCCACATGAGAAGATAGATAAAATGTGAATGTAACATGCATTCATCTGAGTAACACTTATTTTATTTTCAACCAAATCATTTTCATAAATATGACTTGCTGAAAGAAAAATAATGGAAGTAGGTGATGGAAGAGATTTTTTATAAGAAAGCATAATGACACTATTTATTATTTTTAAAAAACCTATTTCTTTAAAATGAATATAACTACTCATTTTTGTCACTTAAAGAGTATAAATATTTTACCTACTTTTTCTTTTGTGTTCTCAAGAATAGAAACAATTGTTTGTTTTGTTTTGTTTTGTTTTTTAATTTCCTCATTGACTCCTAGAATGTTTCTTCTCTCTAAATATGAGAAAAACTGTGGCAGACAGAGGTTAAATTACTTGTGAAAAGTTGCACAGCTCATAAGTGCCTAAGACTGGATTTAAATTGAGATCTGCCTGACAAAATTCATGTGTACTTTTCCTTTTATTTGGGAAACAAATCTTGACAAGGTGTGAGTTATAAAAGTTAATGTCTGAGGCCAGATTTAAACTTTCTTTCTTACTCAAAGTTTAGCATAGTATCTGCTCTAGTATAGAATTCCTTACATTCTAAGTATTCTGAGACTAAGAAGAATATTTTGTTCTGTTTTTGTAATAAGCAAATCAGATATTCAGATGAGATATGCAGATGAATACAGTTCAGGAAGCAATTGCTATATGTTCAACAAACATTTCTATAACACTCAGTAAATGCTTGGCAAATTGGATTGTTTAATGCTAGTGAGGGAACTGCTACTTATTTGAAGCATATTAAGTAAGATTAGATATCAGGTATAGACTATAGATAACCAGGTTAGAATAGATGGTTAATAGGGATGAAAGGAGACAAGTGAGGACATGAGTATGATATTAGTAGTTTGTGGTATGATATGGCAGGTGGACTAAGATCAAAATAAAAGATTTTTGATTTGATGGGTAAGATGAAAATATCCCAAAGAGAAGGTACCTTAGAAGTCATCTAATCAAATACCTTCATTTACAGTTAAGGAACCTGAGAACCAGAGAGTTGAAATATTTTTGTCCAAGGTAAAGGACAGCTATCACTCATTACAATTCAGATTCAAATTCAGTCCAAGGACGGACCAAAAAAGTTAGGTTGTGAGGTAAGATGTTATCAAAGCCCAAATTTAAAAGAATAACAATAATTTACGTTTGTAGACTGTTTCATAGTTTGTAAAATCCATCCTTCATATCAATATCTTGCATACAGTGGAAGAATTACTGTCCTCAATTTATAGATGAAGAAATTGAAACTCAGCTTGGTTAAATGACTTTCATCAGACAACAGAACAGAGAAGGATGAATCCATTATTTAAACTCAGGGCCTTTTGTTTTAGAACTGAGGTTTCTTTCCACTACTCTATACTATACTATTTATCAAAAACAAACAAAAACCAGAAACAATTATAGGATATAAATCAATAGAATTAACTTTTATTTGCCTCAGGAATCCCTAACAATTTCCAACAAAAAGATTATTTCATCTATCTTTTCCTGTTTCTGTTTAACTTCTTTTACATACCTGATTACTGAGAATCAAATATGCAAAAATAAAACAATTTCCATGATTGACCACACTTTTATTTAATGTTGATTTTTTCAATACTAATTTGACAAAAATGTAAATAAACTTCAAAGATCAGGTGAACCTTGAACAAGCAGAAGCCCTTCCAGGCTGGAGTTTGATGATCAGAAAATAAGCTATCAATTCTCTTGAAAGAATAGTACAACAGTATTTGTTCTGCCCCAACAAACTTTTTGTTGTAAGCCTCCCACTGTTTTCCTGCTTACAGGGATTAAGTAGCAATCACCCAGTGCCAAATTCTTGCTCAAATTTAAGCAATGCTTCCTGAATTCTATATCTTTAACATGATCTTAGTAT
This sequence comes from Sminthopsis crassicaudata, assembly GCF_048593235.1. Taxonomy (NCBI): domain Eukaryota; kingdom Metazoa; phylum Chordata; class Mammalia; order Dasyuromorphia; family Dasyuridae; genus Sminthopsis; species Sminthopsis crassicaudata. The sequence continues at coordinate 103,148,034 of NC_133619.1, forward strand.
TAATAGAAGATATAAAATACATATGTATATGGATTTTATGAAATATGTGTATTGTTTAAGAAATATTTTAGATTTGATTTTTTCTATGTTAAATTATTAGCTTTTATTAAATTAAATTCCATTTTATATTAATATAACTGTTTAATAATCTTCTTGATATTCTACAAAATTTTATTCTAAGGTCTCACTAATTAATATACAAGTCATGACATCACCTGTCTTTGATCCTTTTTGAAAACACGGGATGAATAAGTTAATAGTATGTAGACGACCTTAGATTATTAAAGCATATGCCAATGGAGCACTTCTGCAGAATGACCTCAGAGATAGATTGTGTTTGCTTTTTTTGAGGATTGGCCTACTTAATTATGGAAAATTTATTAATAGTTCATTGGATTATTCATAATGAATTATTTGACCATGGCTACCAATGGAACACATTTTGTGCTAGAAAAAATAATAGTGATGTTTCACAATTAGAATGCAACGTGAAACTTTATGTGGCTAATTATTTTTTTCTTTCTTCACTATATTGTAGTCTGCTAATCAGGCTAGCAGAAAACCTACTGTAGTTTTTAATATTATGAAGTGGACTTTTGATTGCTCTGGAACATTGAGCTCTTGGATAAGGAATATTATCAAAACAGATCATACTTTCTCTGAGACTTATTATTTTAGAATTGTCTAGTTCAGGACTTTTAACATTTTTCCCACTTGTGAATCTTTTCTGCCCAAGAAATTTAATGCAACCTTGGGAGTCTAGGTCTATAAAACACACACACACACACAAACACACACACACACACACACACACACACACACACACACACGGCATTTACTGATAACAAGTCATAAAAATATTTATTTTAAAGCAATTCTTTGATGTCCATATAATTTTACTACTTATTAAATATGAAAGCAAATTTGCATGCTAATGAGACAGATGTGCTTGTTTATTTTTACAGAAATAATTAAAATCTTAGTGGTAGAGCTGATATGTTTTTACTTTTGCCAAATTTTTCATATTCTCTACATTCAGTTACAGGAACTAAATGGAATCATGACACATAGTTTAGAAGTTTTGGCCTAGAGCACTGAATAGTTAATTGAGAAAATGGCTTCACACAGTCAGCATATGGGGGAAAAAGACAAATTTGAGACTTAGTTTCCGAGGCACCAAGTCCAGGGCTCTTTCTACGGTGTTAGTTTTTTTTTTTTTTGAGGGGTTAGTATGTTTAGTTTATTTATGCAGTGACTCAAAGTAAATCTTTTTTCAAATTATTTTATGCTTGAAATTTATATACAGGAACAATTTAGTTATGGAGAAGTTATTTTACAAATAGAAAACATAAATCTAGAGTATATATTCTGACTATCCAAACCAGCAATGTGCACAATATCATTTAAATACAAGGATTTGCATTCCATTTAACACTCCTTTATTAACTTAATAACGGTGTAGCAATATAACCATCATATATATACATACACAAGAATGTGCTTATGTACACTGATAATCACAATCAATAGAAATATGATAAAAAAGAACCCAGAACTTTATGGTGTATGAAATTCCTGACAGTATCCAGGGCAGGTATCTAAGATCTTATAAAGTTGAAATGAAAAAACTAAACAAAAGCACTTGACTTTTTGATAGTTTACACATTAAATTTAACATTGACCAAAAAGAAAGAAATCTGGAAAGAAAATAGCCATATTTAGTTTGAATTTTTCTTTGAAAGAACATTGTGTACATTGAGGATGATTGAATTAAGAGAAACTTTTATGAAGGCCCATTGTATTTATCTGAGTTTTACCTGTTAGGTTCCTACTAAGTGCTAAGTCGCTACTTGACAAATTCTCTAGTTCCGGCCCTTCTTGCAGAGAGCCCCGTCAAGCCTGGTCTAAAACAGAGACTAACTTTTTCTTCCAGAGCTGCCCTCTTTATCCTCCCAGAGAATGGGTGTGGGATAATAAGCTTGCTCCTCCTAAGCATGCAAGCTCTTCTCCAGGAAAGGCCGGAACTAGAGAATTGTCAAGTACTGACTTAGCACTTAGTAAAAACCCAATATCTCATTATCTCATTAGTACTTAGTAAGAACCTAACATTTACCCACTGTACCTTTCTTGTTGAGTTTTCACTGTCTAACTTACAAACATAAATGATAATCATTGATAATATAACATTATAGATTAAATAGAATATTTTGACAGGTTTAACTAAAAATGATTACATCTTTGAAAAATAGGGAAAATCTTTCAAATCATTTTAATTCTATATACCTCTATTGTTATTTGAGTTCTTCATTTTTTTTTTTTTTTTGTTTGTTTGTTTCAGAGCTTTTCTTTTTCATCTGCCTTTCAGGGTTAAAATGCTATTCTCACCGATTTACTATCCACTTGGTTTGAGTTGTAGCAAACGAGGACTGATGTGGAGGCAGGAGTTTCCCCTAGAGCAGCAGTCCAGGAAATTGAAGCAGACAGGTTATTGGCAACAGCAGGATATGTGGTAGTAGTTTTTGTAATTGTTCTAAAATGGAAGTGATTTACTATGTTAGTAAATAAGTTAGAAGGCATATTTTACAACAGATGTTTGGCATGTGGCTTCAGTCTTTCCAAGATAGGATTCTGAGCTCGCCTACTCAAACCGATGTATTGCCTTACTAATGCTTTATCTGATTTCTCACACACGCATCATGAGTAAATCACTGTCTGCCATGTCAGGCTTGCCATGCTTTTAAAGCTTTATCTATCCCTAGGAACTGGTCTTTAATAAAAACTATTAAAACAAATAAATAAATAAAGCTTCTAAAGTTTACATTGAGCATTTCCCCTGCATTTCAATATTTGTTATTGGTCTCTAATGCTTGTAAATGAGCCATGCAACTTTCACTATTTAATTTCAAACACTCTATAGAAAAGTGGGCTGTTGTGTATTTTTGAAATTAAATAGTCATGAATTTGTAACTTTCTATGATCACTATCCTGAATAAAATTATTTTAAAACCGTTTTCACATATTTTAATCCAGCCACAAAAATAAGAACATTCTAAAAATATGTTGAACATAGTTTTATGTAGTTAAAAGTGCCAAAGGATTAAGAGATGCTTTGGGATAATTTAATCTTAAATAGAATTAATTTACTCTCATTAAAATAAAAGTGCTTATCTTTGTGAAATTTTGGACTATTTCAGAGAGAAGGCATTTTTTGCATATTATTATTACTTTATCTTGTATCATAAAATTTGAAGAGATCTAAGAGATTGTCCAAATTCACTCCATTGTATGACAGTGTTCTACATAAATTAAGATACATTATATTTATTAGATTAAATCAAATTAAGAAGTCTCTAGGAATCCTCTCTATAACATCTTATGTTGAACTCTGTTCAAGTACATACTTGAACAAACCTATACTGAATACTGTTCAAGTATGTACTTGAACAAAGATCAACCTCTACTTGAAAAACTTTTGCAACAAATTTCACTTTTCAATATTCATATACTTATAAATTGGATTGTTTTTCAAGCACTAATGCACTGAAAATATTTTCTGAAAGCTCATTAACAACCTCTTAATTTCAAAGTCTGATGGCTATATCAAAATCCTTATTCTGTTTGAACTTTCGAATGTATTATACTCTACTGATGGCAATCTAGATGAAATTATCATTATGCTTTCTCTTTAACACTGCTGTCTATTAGCTCTTTGCCTACTTTTACTATAGCTCCCTGTTATTTTGTTTTCCTGTTCTTTTTTTTTTTTAATTACTTCTTTTTCCCTTACTGTGAGTATCCCCTAAAACTCTTTCTTTTTTCTTTACCTTATATGACATCTCAGTTTTCATGTCTTGATGTGAATCATCTGTATTGAGATGATATTTAGACCAGAGGAGTTGCATGGGTTCCTGAGAGAGATTATAAAAAGAGGAAATAGACACAAGCTAGAATTTTGAGGAACAACAATAGTTATGGAGAGTAATTAATATGATTACCTGCCCAAAAGAGTGAAATGGAATGATCAAATAGGGGAAACAATCTGAAAGATGATAGTGTTAGTGAGGTACAGATAGGAATGAATATCTGGGGGGCAATAGTAGTCAACCATGTCAAATGCAGCAAATAATTTCATAAAGAAGAGGCCTGAGAAAAAATTCTAAAAACTGGCAATTCAATGATCATTAGTGATTTTAGAGAAATCATTTTCAGTTATGTGTTTAAAATAAAAGACAGATTACAAACATTTTGAGAATAAAAGGAAAGAAGAGATGAGGCAGCTTATGTAAAAGCTTTTTAAAAAATATTACTGATTGAATAGTCTGCCCTAGGGAAAATATTTTTTTGGCTATTGTCATTATTTTAGTTTAGTTTAGTTTGTTTCATTTTGTTTTTCTTGTTTGGATGAGGACAATTTGTTCATCTTTTAACATAGTAGGAAAGGAATCAGCTTACTTAGAGAAAAAAAAAATCTAGAGCAAAAGCAAATGAGGAGAAAGGAGGGAATGGAAAGTAATAAAAGAGGTTTTCAGATAATGTAAATAGGGCGATAAAAGGAAAGAGATTTCACAGTGAATAGCTTTTCTTTTCTTTTCTTTTTTTTTTTTAAAGTAAAGCAAAATACAAGATCAGCTGAGAAGAGAAGTTATTGGGTTGCTTTTTGTTTTTTGGTTATTAATACAGTATTTTTTTTTTTTTTTGAGGTGGAGAGGGCAGATACTTTCATGAGGGAAGAAAATGTTTGAAATTCTCTATGTGTAAGTAGGAATGAATGAAAAAGCTATCTTACTGCAATAAAGACCTTGTTGAAGTTAGGTAATAATTTTTCTAAAGTACTGAGTCATTGAGATACCACTCACTCATCATTCCTATAAGCAGGATGAGAAGAGGTGAGGAATGGGAGTAATTTTGGCAAAAGAAAAGCAGTACAGGACAAAAGAGTAAGTAAATTAAAAGCAGAAGAAAGAATAGTGTTAAAATAGCTAAGAATAAGGGTAAAAAGGGTAAATGAAGTCAGAGTAGAAATAATTGTCTGAAAAAAGTATTAAAAGATGGATGTAAATTTCAAGATGGCTAAATTACAAGTATAAGTGGTATGGAACACAAGGACAAGGTGGAATGATAAGAAATTATGCTCAGAAAGGGATTTATTTTAGAGAGAGAGTGAAATATTTTTGTATAAAGGTAAGATCTAGTCTGTAAACGCATTATATTTTAGTAAGGTGAAATGAATGAGTGGTCCATTGAAGGAGGAAACTATATAGATACTAAATGAGGCAGTTGGTGTGGCTCATTGAGAAGAGTGTGGAAACTAGAGACAAGAAGATCTCAATTCAAATCCACCACTAAAGACTTATTAGCTGTGTGAACCTGGGCAAATCATTTAAATTCTGTTTTCCTCAGTTTCTTCAACTGATACAACTGATTGTAACACCTAATTTACAACATATGAGTATCAAGTAAGATTTTTATACAAAATGCTTAGCATAGTTTCAAAAAATAAGATAAAATTAAGGGGTGAGAAAGGGGAATGCAATAAGGGGAAAGGCAGAAAGCCATGGAAATATCCAACATAAAAGAGATATGAAAGGAAAAGCTTTTACAGTGGAATGTAAAATGGTGGTTAGTGCTTGAATCTTACCTGCAGGCTCAAAGAGGAATATCATACAGTTCATTAGGGTATAAAAATCCATTTTATCCCATAAGGGAGTAGGGAGGAAACAGATAGGGAGGGGAATCCTGATTGAAGGCTAATCATCAGTCAGATGAAGGCAGGCATCAGAAATAAAACAGATTTTATGGAAGAACAGGATAAAAAAAAAAAACACAACAAAGAATAAACAGGAAGCAAATTAAATGAAAGGAAAGAGTTTGGAATCATTACTGTACATTTGAATAAGATGAACTCATCAATAAAATATGTCAGTGCATTAAAAAGAAACAGAATCTACCAGTAGCTTTTAAAAAAAAAAAAAAAAAAAAAAAAAAAAAAACTTGAAACATAGAGAAAAAGAGTAAAAATAAGGAACTTGAGTAGAAAAGGTTATGCTTCAGTTGATATTTTTATTTACCAGTTAAATCTGTGGATAAGGCAAAAGTTTATGATAAAGTATGAGATAGAGAGCATTATGACATTTCTTAAAATTATTGAGAATTTAGTCAAATTTATAAAAGAAAATGAGTTATTCTTCAATTGAAAAATGGTAAAAGAATATCAAAGCTTTTCAGCAAAATAAAGTCATGTAAACATGTTCTAAATTACTGTTGACTAGAGAAATTAGATTTCATGTGAATGAAAACAACTCTGAAGTATCATTTTATACCTATTAGTTCAGCTAATATGACAGAAAAGGAAAATTACCAAATATTTGAGGAAACATGGAAACAATCAGAAACTAATGCAGTGGTGGTGGGTATTGTGAACTGATTTGAAACATTCTGGAGAACCATTTGGAACTATGCCCAAAAAGTCATAAAATTGCATACTCCTTGACCAGATCTTTATCTCAAAGAGATTAAAGGGAAAAAAAAAAGTCCTATATGTAATATATATATATATATATATATATATATATATATATATATATATATATAATACACATACATTGTATTGCATGTATTATATACATACACATACACACATAGATTGAAAAATATACCATAGTATATATGTACCCTATATAGACAGATAATAGAGATAAAGCTGTATATATACATAGATACACACACATGCACACAAACATATATATGCATTATGTATGTATGTATGTAAATTTATATGTGTGTACATAAAATCTTTTGGTAGTGGTAAGAAATTGAACATTGTAGAAATTTTATCAATCAGGGAATGATGGAACTAGCTGTGATAAATTATTGTACTGGAATGCTATTTTGCTATAAGAATTGATGAGCAGGATGTTTTTAGAAATACTTAGGAAGAGTTATATAACGTGATGCAAAGTAAAATGAACAGAACCTTTGAAAACTATATACAGTAATTATAGTATCTTAAGATTTGACTTATCTATTCTGAATAATGCAATGATTCAAAACAATTCTGGAAGACATCATGAGGTATGCTATTAACCTCCAAAGAAATAATAGACATAGTCTGAATGAAGAAAAATCTTTATTTACTTTTTAAAAAAAAATCTTTCTTTTTTTCTATATTTCCTTATACAACAAGGTTAATATGGAAATATGATTTCACATGTATAATCTATCAATCTGGTTGTCTGGTATCTAATGATGCAGAAAAGGTAGGGAAAGAGAAAAATGTGGAACTCAATTTTTTTTAATAAGTGAAATATTTTACATGTAATTAAGAAAATAAAAAAAAGTATTTAAAATGTTCTCACACAGTGTCATTTTTATCCCCTTTTCTTACCTTTACCTTAAAGATTATAATTTAAGGGCAAGAGTTATAGATTCTGTATAACAAAAAGATGTTGGGCCACTTACTGAATTCAACTCCTTGAAAAAGGTGAATTATTTGAAGGAATAGCAAATCATACTTACCATAATTTAATTGTATGGATTTCAGAAATACAAATGTTATCTGGAAGAGTTTAGAAGTGGAAGTGGATAGCAAAAAATGTTTTGACATCTCTGGACCAGCATGCCAAATGGAATAGTGCAATAGAATGTTGGTAAGTTGTTAACAAATTCACCCCTAAGAAACATTTTATATACTTTTTAAAAGTCAAACTATTATTTTTAGTGTTTGCCCATTTTTGAGGTCTAAATTCTCACATTAAAAATTTTACAATCAACTCGAGAGCCAGTAAGAGTTAGCCACAATTAAGTGCAGATAATATTTAAAAGATGTAAGGACAGGCACCTAATTGGTACAGCGGAATGAGCATCAGTCCTGCTGTTAGGAGGATCTAAGTTTAAATCCAGCCTCAGACACTTAACAATTACTAGCTGCATAGATTTGGGCAAGTAATTTTACCCCAATCTACTCACCCAAAAATAAACAAACAAACAAACAAACAAACAAATAAATAAATAAAAGAAAGAATGAATGAATAAATAAATAAATAAATAAATAAATAAATAAATAAATAAATAAATAAATAGACAAACGGACAAATAAATAAATAAATAAACAAACAAACAGACAGACAAACAAACAAACAAATAAATAAATAAATAAAAGAATGGTCAAGAAAATAAATAAATGAATAAAAGGATGAATGAATAAGTGTTGTGTCATCAAAAGAGATTCAAGTCTTGGTAAGGACTAATTTCTAAAAAAAATATGGAGAAAGAAGATAGAATAAAAGACAGATTGCTCTGTATGGAATGGACATTCTAGAGAACATAGTGTAAGAGGTAAACAGGGTTGAATTAAGGCATACATTCCCATCAGATAAAATGAATAGGTATGAGAGAACAAGAGGAACAAGGAAATAGTTTTCTCTTCCGTAGTCATTGATTCATTCCTATAAGAACAGGGAGAGATACAGGAAAAGCCCTAGGTAAAATTGAATTTGACTGGTAAAGAGAAAAGCTAGTAGTCTACAGTGGATGTTTTAATCATTCAATCCAAAAACATTTGTTAAGCACCTGTTTTGTGCCAGGTATTCAACTATGTGCAGAAGATACAAGTATCAGGAAGCTCTGAGCATTGCCTGGATATGTTCCATTACATAAGAGGCTGATGATTGAGATGGAGGGGAAGAGGAAATACCAATAATAAAGCATGCTGTCAGCACCCTGGCTTCAAATCTGAGTTTGTTTGTGATCTATTGGGTGCAGGTTCCTCCTGCCCCAATTGTCCACTTCTAGATGTGTCTCCTCTCAAACTATCTAAAATGAATAATGGAATAATACAAATAAACAACCTATAACACCCCCCCCAAAAAAGAGTTAATTCAGGACAACTGCTCCTAGACTTGAAAAATAAAGCAAACACCATTGGGATATTGTGAATACATTCTGAGACACAGATAATGATCATTGCAAAGAATAACTATCTTCAAAAGGCATTGTACACATGTTAAGTTTAAATAATTGAATTACATGATAAAGATGTACAGCTGAATGAACACTATATAATTTGACAAACAAATTCATCAATGAGATGATTCAGATTTTCTGTGGGGAATAAGACGAATATCTATAAAATATTCTGTGATTTTTAGCCACTTGTTTTCTATCTCATAGATTCTGCTGAGGAATGAAAAGAAAAAAAATAGCATCAATTCAGTTACTATATTTAAAGTTATCTGATTTGTTTTTTTGACAGTTTCAATTACACATTTTCATAAGATAAATACTTATTAACACAATAATACTTAGAAATATATTTTGAACAATTTTAATATAAGATTACATTTGAATCTTCATTGGAATCAATATGTATTAACATATATATATAGTTGAGCATTGTTGCTATAGATTGCCAAAATTATACAAAATGAAATACATTTCAAACTTACAAATTTATTCATGAAACAATCACAAATCATATTCATGGGTTTTCTGAGGGTTTGGCTCAGGCATTCCACCAGACATATTAAAATAAATGGATTTTTCTGTCACAATGTCCATTCAGCTTTACACTGATTTTTCAGGGGGCATGACATATAATTTTTGGATTAAATAGGAGGTGACTGTGGATTGCTTAAATACTCTGAACATACAGAAACATGCTAACCAATTGTCATTGCCATTTTAATAATAATGAACAAGTAATGAAGAGAATGTAATTCAGGCAGGCACGAAATAATTTAAAAGCATGTAATAGGATTACTTTTCTCCCTGGGATTCAGTGTTATTTAGAATAGCTGTATATGACCTTGATAACCACCCAAACTGATGTTCTGGCTTTAGTTATTCTCAAAATACATTTCAGTGATTAGCTATGTATCACTCGATAAAGCTAAGTACCACATAACATAAGTGAAGTTTAAGGGTCCAGGCTGAATGAATGGATTTTATTCTCAATATTACATACCTTATCTCATCTAAAACAAGAAAGGTAGGGTTGGATGGCTTTAGTGGACTGTTTTATTTTGTTTTGATTTTTCTCTCCAGTATAAATTTAAGCAATTCCAAATATAAATGTACAAGAAAGTCATTCTTTAAAATTATAACACTATTATTCAATCATTATTATCTAACAATAACATAGAAGCAGCATGCACACAACAAATGTAGTGATTTATACCTCTTCTGATTTAATACACTCTATTATTTGTCAATGTTATTTTATACTTAATTATACTTTATGTCCTGCATGTTTTTAATTGGGAATTTGATTTTAGAATTCATTTCTTTGCTTATATGTCTTATTTCCTTAATTAAATTTTATATTATATATATATATATATATATATACATATATATATATATGCATATATATATACAAATATATATATGTACACATATATACATTGATGATGATGATTTTAAAACTGCTATACTTTTTTTTGTAATTCTTAGAACATGGTAGTAGGAATATAGTGGATGCTCAATATGTATTTGATTAATTTACCAAGTCAGAGCAATAAATATTCATTGAGTACTAAAGCCCATAACTAGAGGAGGGCTTTAGAAGATATTCAGATAAGTAAGAAAGAATACTCATTCTCAAGGAGCTTACAGTCTAGTGGACCATGGATGGGAGTGAATGCAGAGGAAAGCATCTAAACAATTGAAGGTCAAGATGGCATAACATGTCAACAGAAAAAAAAATAGATTGAGGGATGCCAAAGAGTGAAAAATCAAAATCAAGTCTTCTTGGTATGAGAAGAATATTTTTAAAAAAGTAAAATAGAAGGATTCAGCATATAATGAATCAGTTAAAGTTATTCTGAAATAATATTATAACATGAAGTTTATATTTAAGCTAAAAAAGAAAAATAGGTGATCCATATCATCCAAACAAGTGGCCTCTTAGTCATTCAACAATGACTATTAAATGACTATTGTCTGAAAAGTGCTGGGATTATAGGGATCATTATAAATTTGTGTATACATATACACATATACACTCATACACATATATGTTTGTGTATTTATTTCCATATGGCAACAATCTATAAGAAATTTATCCTCTAGTAAGAATAAAACATACACATATACTAAACTAATATTTTAGAAATTAATGAAGTGCTCAGCCCAGTGTCTAGCATAGAGTAGGTAGTTGATAAATATTTCTCCTTTTCCTCTTCCTTTTCTCTTCCCTCTAATTGTTTGAGACACTTGTAGATTATGTCATATAAAACATGGTTTCTATCAATAAGAAGAAAACCTTTTCTCTTTAAAAATTTGAGGAGGTTATTATAGCATAAAAGATAACATGCCTACTTATTAGGATAATTAACTAAAACAACAACAAAAATAATCTATATACTTTTCTGCTTTTTTTCACATAAACTCTTAAAGATATAGAAAATAAAACATTGAATGATCACGTAGCCAAATTTTAATCTGATTTATAAATGTGAACCATAAAATTCTGTAGTCCAAGGTTTTAATAAATACTAGTTGAAGCAAAATCTTTGGCTAGCCCCTTGGAAAACTTCTTTATTCTGGCTTTCCCTTACAATCTACAACTGTAAATAAATAGATATTAATATGAAAATATACTAAATTTAGCAAAAATTTTAAAGCTTAAAAAAAGAATATATTTTTTTCTAGGAATGACATCTGGGACTACAAGTGGTCTTTTTGATTATTTTCTCTAATTGAGTATAGAAGCAGCTATAATTCCATAAAATAGCCACATTAGTGAGCCAAACATACTCCTGGTTTCTTCTTAACTTTTGTACCATAATTTCTCTAATAACTAGGATAGTGCTTTATAGTTAGTTGTTCCTTATAGCGGTTGTATTTCTTGTCAGTATCTCTACCATTAAATGGAATTCTGTTCTGAAACTTAATGTCAAAACTTGATCCTTAAACATACTATTAGATTTCCTCACCAAGACACATGCTTTCCTAGATTTCAATAGCTACCATCTTTTAATCAGTTCCCTCACCTCCTCTTGAGCACCTTGCATGGGAGAATTTACACAGACTTTGACTACTCACAGCTCATCTTCCTAATTAGTCAATTTTCCATTTCCAATTTATCTTTAGTTTCACACTATCATGAGCCCCTTCCTTGAGTAACTGAAACCTGGTTTTTCTCCAATAACAAAAATACAAAACTCTTCAAGGACATCTATACCCTGCTCCCAAACTTACTTTCATCTACACTACCACTGTTTTAAAGAAGATTCTTGGAACATTCTATTTTAAAATAGATATATTTAGGAATTTTATGAGCAAATCTGTTACATGTACAGTTTTCTAATTACATTAATTCAAAATTTCATATTTTCCATTTGAGCAAATGAGATAAAATAATTTTAGTCATAGTTATATGCATATGTGTATTACATATGCATATATAATTATTGACAGTGCCAACTTATTATGATATCGGTTTATATAAACACATATCATTTTCATAAGAATATGAGATTTTTACAATTTGATATGTAGAATTAAATTATATAATATAAATTATTGATTTAAAATATGCTATCTATAAAATATAAAATATTTTATTAAGAATAGACAATGATCTTATAAAAGGTCCTTTAAAAGCATTAATATTAATAGCACCAACTTGCAACTGGTATTGGTAATGAAAATATTTTTAAAGTCCTTTTATAAAATCAATTACTATTCTTACTCTAAAATTATTTATAAATAAGGGGAAAGAATATGAATAATTTAAATTCAGTGAAGACATTCAATAGGCTAAGAATCATACAATATCAGAGACTTTAGAGACACAGCATTTAAAAATTATATATATATATATATATATATATGTATATTTGTTTATGCTGTAATTTCTATAATTGTTTATACTAATGAATCATGAAATCAACCATAATTTAGAATGGTTTTATATTTATATTTCAATAAAAGTGTGTTTATTATGGGAGTTCACACTATAATTTCATTAAAAGACAGTGTTATTCAATGGAATTAGCATTCTGGAATCAGAGGACCTAGATTCAAAACTTTCCTTTGATTTTTTTCCACCTGTATAACTTTAGGTAAATTACTTCACATTTCTTGGAACAATTTCTCATCTATAAAATGAACTGATTGGACCAAGTATAATCACTTCTAACTGTAGTTGCATGTTTCTGGGATCCCAATGACTGTTTTAGAATTTGTGATAATTCTGTTAGTATGTAATTTACCTTTCACTAATGGCAGCTTTCACTGCCTTTGAGAAGCATGGGAAGTTGTTAGGGTATTCTAAATAAACTCCACCCAAAATAATGGGACTAGGTAATGATGGAACTAAATAATGAATCGGTGCAGTTAGGAGGCCCAGTGGGTAAGTGGCAGCCTTGAATCAGGAAAACTCATTTTCTAGAGCACAAATCTGGTCTCAAACATTTCTTAGCTGTGTGACCCTGAGCAAGTTACTTAACCCTGTTTGCCTCAGTTCTTCATCTATAAAATAAGTTGGAAAAAGAAATGGTAAACCATTCCAATATCCTTGCCAAGAAAACACCATAAAACCATTTAACAAAAATGCTAATGAAATAAGAACTTTTTTTTTTTCTAAAAACAAACAAACACAAAAACACAATGTAAGGGATTGGTATATAAGCTTATACACAAGTTGATTCATCCTAAAAATTAGTTATCTCTGAAGGAAGAGAGTAAAAAAGTGAGGGAGAAGATAGAGTAAATTAGAGCAATTAATAAGCAAGATCCTTTTCAAATCTTTGATTCTTTTATTTAAATTGAAAGTTGGATATCAGTTGGTGGCAGTCTGTCTTTCAGGCCTTCACAGCAAATTTCACTTTTCAAATTCCACTGACAAGGTCCTTCCTATTAGTGTTGCTATTTCTATACAGATAAATTCAAATTCCAGTGACTGTCTTTTATATATATATAAAGATGGAGTTACCTTCCAAAGTCAGCTGGCAAGTTAGTGACAATTATGGCAATGTCTCATAACCTTGTATAGAAAAAAATCCTGCCACAATAAGAGGAGTTAGCATATGTGCAGGAAAGCATCTTTCAAAAATTACAAATCTGCCTCAATATATTTGTTTATGTTACACTGAATTCTTTTCAGATAATGTAGTAATCTTTAAAAATTTCATCTTAAATAATATATACAACAGTACATATTCTGAAAAAAGTGTTTAAATTCACTCAGTACTTTCTGTATCTTTTTTTTTTTCCATGTCTTTCTCTTTGGGACTCCATTTGAGCTTTTCTTGGAGTTATTTGCTATTTCCTTCTCCAAATCGTTTTGCAGATGAGAAAATTGAGGCAAACATGATTAGCTGACTTCACAGGTCACATGAATAGTAAATGTCTGAGACCAGATATAATGTCATGAGGATGAGCCTTTCTAACTTTAATCCCTGAACTCTACTGTATCACCCAGCTGCTCTTGTAACTGCCTGCATACCTCTTTCATTATTAGCAAATTAACTTTAAATAGACATGTCACAATTAAACTGTTTGAAAGAAAATTATAAGGTATAACCTCTTATTGTTTTCCCCATATACAATATCAGAGATCCTCTCATTTTTTAAAGAAGCAAGTTTCCTCCCCAATTTCCATTCTGTTAACTTTTAACATCATGTTCTCTTCTAGTTCCCAAGTGTTCAAAAACACTTTTACTACCACAGTGAAATGACAGGAAGATGGCAGTCATTTTTAACATTTTTGTCCCCTCATACATTTTTCACACCTAATGACTAATAATTATTGCCAAATGTTGTCTCTACAGGCTTCAGGCAGCAAAATTGGGCTGCCAAAATTGCAGAGTATCTTCCTATATAAAAACCAGAAATATCTTGAGTGATGTATAGTCAAATGACTCAAGGGAACAAGTGGAGTCAGTGAGCAAGTATAAACATGCCTCCTTTCTCAGTAACCCAGTTCTATATAACAGCAAAAGCAGATAGTCTTTATTATCCAAGAAATTGAGCAACTTTTTGATAAAATTCATAATTTAAATGAGGATCATACATCCATTGTTCATCTCATGTAATTTCATGGATGAGTTCCATGCTTTCAATTTGTTTGGGTCTTATCTCAAATATGTAATAGACAGTGCCGGCATACTCTGTCACATTATAGAATATCTGATTTGTTCAAATAACTACAGTTTGTTACTGGTCCTACATTTCAGTTTGGATAACAGAATGTGTTTTTGTTACTTAATTTTCTGATTTCATATCTTTCTCTACAGCACTGTGTTTTTTTTTTTCCTCTGATTTTAATTTGCACATCTCTATGATATTAAAAAAAATCCAGACTTTCCCTGTCCCTTTATTGTATCATTCCCTTGTACAAATAAGCATTTTTATTACTCAAATTATGTGAGGGTCAATTTATAGACAAGATGACTTTTCTTGTGCTTTTACTTTTTTATCTACCCTGGTCCCTAAAAGAGCTAGAGAATAGAAGTGAACATGAGCCATGAATTAAAGTGAAATATGAACTGTATACAAGCCAATCATTTAATCTTAAAGTATTAAAACATTAAACTATATATGAGCTACATTGATAGATAGATAGATAGATAGATAGATAGATTTGTTTTCAGAGCAGAAGCAAAATTTCAACTTTTACACTAGACCTATTGTATGAGGGGAAAGAGTAATCATCACATAAGAAAATGACTAAGGCCAATGTGATTAGCTATAGGTCTTTAGATGGACTAAACTATTACTAGCATTAGTGGCCACAATTATAATTACTACTTGTTTCCCCTTTTCTGATTTTTTTTTGACATTACTCAGTTCATACCATAACATGCGCTGCTAAAAATTTCAATAAACCTCTCCATTATACACACCCACACACACACAAGAACAACTACACAAGGAGGAGACAACCTCAAACATTATTTTTAAATTTCTTTGGCAATTTCCCTATAAACATTTCTTGTATTTTCATTGGTTTGTAGAGACATATATGCTCATCAGAAGACTGTTAAAATGCTTCACTTTCTTACCACCAAGGTTGCTTTCTGCTTGTTCCACTTCATAACAAACTTTGAATGCATCAATATCTTATGAGTAAAGCAACATATTTAAGATAAAAGGTATAAATGAATTACTGCTTAAGATATTAAAGACATTTCTAAATATTTTATGAATATGACATTTAATTTTATATTTATTTCTTTAATGCCCAAATTTTAAGGAACAAATTGGAGGAAATTACAGTTCTCTCTTTTTTCCCTTAGTTCAAGGAATCAAGAATATATCAGTATATAAATTGGAACATCAGAAATTATACTAATGATTAAATTCATTAAGTAGTAATTTAGTAACTATATATGTAAGACAAGTAATATAGCCATTAGTGGAAAAAATATGCTTTACATAAGCCTCTGTTCCTAGAGAGGCTTATAGTAACATATTTGTAATAAAAATATCTATGTATATTTTTTATACCTAAATTAAAATTCATCTTTATAAAGCAAAAAAAGGTAATCTATGAAAAATGAAGGTTATTTGAAAACAAAATATTTTATATTTTTATCAAAATATCAACCCATTTTCATTATTAGAAGAAATATATGTAATCCAGTTAGCAACAGAACTAAAACACTGAAGATTTTATGTTACTTTGCTGGTACATAAATTTTTCTAGAGAGCTAAATAACAAGAGAAAATTAACATAAGCTAGAAAAAGTAAGGGGAAATTTGATAGAAAAACTACAAATAGAACTGGATCTTTAAAAACGGATAAGATTGTCTTAAAATGGATTTCCTTAAAAAGTACCAAATACTTTCCATTTAAGAAATAAAGTTATTGAAATACAAGAATCATCTTTCAAATAATAATTTAGTCTGTATTTCAAATATTGTATTTTCATAAAAATATGTGTATATATATGTACATATATATATATGTATATATATATATATATATATACAAATACTATCCAAATGTATACCTTTTATTTCTCAATATTTAAGAGAGAACTTTGACTCACATTTTTCAGTGTATATACATATATATATATATATATATATATATATATACACACACACACTATGTTTTTATTGTAATCAAATTTTTTTTTGCTCTTTTGGGAGACATCAATTATTTACTGAAGTCAAAGTTCTTGAATATTGAGAAATAAAAGGTGTAAATTTGCATAGTAATTTTAGAAAATGAGATATATTTTAGTCTACCTTATCTACTTTATGAATTTTATTATAGAAAAATATATTTTTAGGACACAAAGTATTTGTTGAAAGAAATCAATAGTACCATTTTTCAATTAAGTATTCCATTCTGTTCTCCATCTTGAGTCCCATTTGCTGATAAATACACTAAAAACATAGCTTTCATTCTAACAATGATATACTTAGAAACATATAATTGCTCCATATTGATTATGTCTTTTAATGACTTTCAAAATGCTCTAAATATTAATGCCATCATAAATATGCCATATTTTAATTGCTGTACAACAAAAATTATGCTTTATTTTTAAGAGCATCTCATCATTGTTGTATACATAGTTAACACTGAAATGAGTTGAAAAGGAACAAAGAAGAGAAAGCTTTAAGATCATAATGTTTATGGTATACATATATTAAATATCAGGAAGACCATAGAGAAGCCAAGAAGTTTAGTTCTACAATTCAACTTTTGAATGGGTAGGTATAGACAATTTTAGTGAAAGACTGAATGAAGATTACATTTATCATGTTAATAAAAACAACTATGCAATTATAGGAAGGAGTATTTCAACATTTTTGCAAGCTAAATGTTTTTTTTTAAATTTAATTTTATTTTATAATTATAACTTTTTTTTTTTGTTGACAGTACATATGCATGGGTGATTTTTTATAACATTATCCCTTGCACTTACTTCTGTTCAGATTTTTTCCCTTCCTCCCCCAACCCCCTCCCCCAGATGGCAGGCAGTCTTATACATGTTAAATATATTACAGTATATTCTAGATACAATATATGTGTGTAGAACCGAATTCCTTATTGCATAGGAAGAATTGGATTCAGAAGGTAAAAATAACAGTTTACACTCATTTCCCAGTGTTCCTTTTCTGGATGTAGCTGATTCTGTCCATCATTAATCAATTGGAATTGAATTAGCTCTTCTCTATGTTGAAGATATCCTCTTCCATCAGAATACATCCTCGTACAGTATCATTGTTGAAGTGTATAATGATCTTCTGGTTCTGCTCGTTTCACTTAGCATCAGTTGATGTAAGTCTCTCCAAGCCTCTCTGTATTTCTCCTGTTGGTCATTTCTTACAGAACAATAATATTCCATAACATTCATATACCAAAATTTACCCAACCATTCTCCAATTGATGGACATCCATTCATCTTCCAGCTTCTAGCCACTATGAAAAGGGCTGCCACAAACATTTTGGCACATACAGGTCCCTTTCCCTTCTTTAGTAGTTCCTTGGGGTATAAGCCCAGTAGTAGTATGGCTGGGTCAAAGGGTATGCATAGTTTGATAACTTTTTGGGCATAATTCCAGATTGCTCTCCAGAATGGTTGGATTCTTTCACAACTCCACCAACAATGCATCAGTGTCCCAGTTTTCCCACAGCCCCTCCAACATTCATCATTATTTGTTCCTGTCATCTTAGCCAATCTGACAGGTGTGTAATGATATCTCAGAGTTGTCTTAATTTGCATTTCTCTGATCAATAGTGATTTGGGCCATTCTCCAATTGATAAGTGGTCAAAGGATATGAACAGACAATTTTCAGATGATGAAATTAAAACTATTTCCACTCATATAAAAGAGTGTTCCAAATGAAAATTAAGACAACTCTGAGATATCACTACACACCTGTCAGATTGGCTAAGATGATAGGAACAAATAATGATGAATGTTGGAGGGGCTGTGGGAAAACTGGGACACTGAAGCATTGTTGGTGGAGTTGTGAAAGAATCCAACCATTCTGGAGAGCAATCTGGAATTATGCCCAAAAAGTTATCAAAATGTGCATACCCTTTGACCCAGCCATACTACTACTGGGCTTATATCCCAAGGAAATACTAAAGAAGGGAAAGGGACCTGTAAGTGCCAAAATGTTTGTGGCAGCCCTTTTCATAGTGGCTAGAAGCTGGAAGATGAATGGATGTCCATCAATTGGAGAATAATTGGGTAAATTATGGTATATGAATGTTATGGAATATTATTGTTTTGTAAGAAATGACCAACAGGAGAAATACAGAGAGGCTTGGAGAGACTTACATCAACTGATGCTAAGTGAAACGAGCAGAACCAGAAGATCATTATACACTTCAACAATGATACTGTACGAGGATGTATTCTGATGGAAGAGGATATCTTCAACATAGAGAAGAGCTAATCCAATTCCAATTGATTAATGATGGACAGAATCAGCTACATCCAGAAAAGGAACACTGGGAAATGAGTGTAAACTGTTATTTTGACCTTCTGAATCCAATTCTTCCTGTGCAACAAGAAACTTGGTTCTACACACATATATTGTATCTAGAATATATTGTAATATATTTAACATGTATAAGACTGCCTGCCATCTGGGGGAGGGGGTTGGGGGAGGAAGGGAAAAAATCTGAACAGAAGTAAGTGCAAGGGATAATGTTATAAAAAATCAACCATATATATGTACTGTCAACAAAAAAGTTATAATTATAAAATTAAATAAAAATTAAATTAAAAAAAAAAGCAAAAAAAATAGTGATTTGGAACACTCTTTCATATAAGTGGAAATAGTTTTAATTTCATCATCTGAAAATTGTCTGTTAATATCCTTTGACCATTTATCAATTGGAGAATGGCTTGATTTCTTATAAATTAAAGTCAATTCTCTGTATATTTTGGAGATGAGGCCTTTATCAGAACCTTTAACTGTAAAAATGTTTTCCCAATTTGTTACTTCTCTTCTAATCTTGTTTGCATTAGTTTTGTTTGTGCAGAAACTTTTTAATTTGGTGTAATCAAAATTTTCTATTTTGTGATCGATAATAGTCTCTAGTTCTCCCTTGGACACAAACTCCTTCCTCCTCCACAAGTATGAGAGGTAAACCATCCCATGTTCCTCCAATTTATTTATGATTTCGTTCTTTATGCCTAAATCTTGGACCCATTTTAATCTAATCTTAGTATGTGGTGTTAAATGTGGGTCCATGCCTAGTTTCTGCCATACTAATTTCCAGTTTTCCCAGCAGTTTTTGTCAAATAATGAATTCTTATCCCAAAATTTGAGATCTTTGGGTTTGTTAAACACTAGATTGCTATTTTTATTCACTATTTTGCCCTGTGAACCTAACCTATGCCACTGATCAACTAGTCTATTCCTTAGACAATACCAAATGGTTTTGGTGACAGTTGCTTTATAATATAGTTCTAGATCAGGTACAGCTAGACCACCTTCACTTAATTTTTTTTTTTCATTACTTCCCTTGAAATTCTCGACCTTTTGTTGTTCCATATGAATTCTGTTGTTATTTTTTCTAGGTTATTTAAATAGTTTCTTGGAAGTCTGATTGGTATAGCACTAAATAAATAGATTAGTTTAGGGAGTACTGTCATCTTAATTGTATTCGCTCGGCCTATCCAAGAGCACTGAATGTCTTTCTAATTATTTGAATCTGACTTTATTTTTGTGGCAAGTGTTTTGTAATTTTGCTCATATAATTCCTGACTCTCCTTTGGTAGATATATTCCCAAATATTTTATACTATCGACCATTATTTTGAATGGAATTTCTCTTTGTATCTCTTGCTGTTGGATTGTGTTGTTAATGTATAAAAATGCTGCGGATTTATGTGGATTTATTTTGTATCCTGCAACTTTGCTAAAATTCTGAATTTTTTCTAATAGCTTTTTAGCAGAGTCTTTGGGATTCTCTAAGTATGCCATCATGTCATCTGCAAAAAGTGATAATTTGATTTCCTCATTTCCTACTCTAATTCCTTGAATCTCTTTCTCGGCTCTTATTGCTGAGGCTAGAGTTTCTAGTACTATATTGAAAAGTAATGGTGATAGTGAGCAACCTTGTTTCACTCCTGATCTTATAGGGAAAGGTTCTAGTCTATCGCCATTACATATGATGTTTACTGAAGGTTTTAAATATATGCTCCTTATTATTTTAAGGAATAGTCCATTTATTCCTATACTCTCAAGCGTTTTTAGTAGGAATGGATGTTGGATTTTATCAAATGCTTTTTCTGCATCTATTGAGATGATCATATGGTTTTTATCAATTTGATTATTAATATGGTCAATTATACTAATAGTTTTTTCTAATATTAAACCAGCCCTGCATTCCTGGTATAAATCCCTCTTGGTCATAGTATATTATCCTGGGGATGATTTTCTGAAGTCTATTTGCTAATATCTTATTTAAGATTTTAGCATCAATATTCATTAAGGAAATTGGTCTATAGTTTTCTTTCTCAGTTTTCGATCTACCTGGTTTAGGTATCAGTACCATGTCTGTGTCATAAAAGGAATTTGGTAGGACTCCTTCAATCCCTATTTTTTCAAATAGTTTACATAGCATTGGAGTTAGTTGTTCTTTAAATGTTTGGTAGAATTCACATGTATATCCACCTGGTCCTGGGAACTTTTTCTTAGGAAGTTGGTTAATAGCTTGGTCTATTTCTTTTTCTAAGATGGGACTATTTAGACTACTTACTTCTTCCTCTGTTAATTTGGGCAAGCTATATTTTTGAAGGTATTCTTCCATTTCATTTAAGTTATCGAATTTATCGGCATAAAGTTGAGTAAAGTAGCTCTTAACTATTGTTCTAATTTCCTCTTCATTAGTGTTGAGTTCTCCCTTTTCATTTTCAAGACTAACAATTTGCTTTTTCTCTTTCCTTTTTTTAATCAGGTTTACTAAGGGTTTGTCTATTTTGTTGGTTTTTTCATAGAACAAACTCTTAGTTTTATTAATTAATCCAATAGTTTTTTTACTTTCAATTTTATTAATCTCACCTTTTATTTTTTGAATTTTAAGTTTTGTGTTTGTCTGGGGGGTTTTAATTTGTTCCTTTTCTAGCAATTTGAGTTGTAAGCCCAATTCATTGGCCCTCTCTTTTTCTATTTTATGCAAGTAGGCCTGTAGAGATACAAAACTTCCCCTTATTACTGCTTTGGCTGTATCCCACACATTTTGATATGATGTCTCATTATTGTCATTTTCTTGGGTGAAGTTATTAATTATGTTTATGATTTGCTGTTTTACCCAATCATTCTTTAGTATAAGATTATTTAGTTTCCAATTATTTTTTGGTCTATTTTCCCCTGGCTTTTTATTAAATGTAATTTCGATTGCATTATGGTCTGAAAAGGATGCATTTACTATTTTTGCCTTACTGCATTTGATTTTGAGGTTTTTATGCCCTAGTATATGATCAATGTTTGTATAGGTTCCATGAACTGCTGAGAAGAAAGTATATTCCTTTCTGTCTCCATTTAGCTTTCACCAAAGATCTAACATATCAAACTTTTCTAGTATTCTATTTACCTCTTTGACTTCTTTCTTATTTATTTTGTGGTTTGATTTATCTAATTCTGAGAGTGCAAGGTTGAGATCTCCCACTATTATAGTTTTGCTGTCAATTTCTTCTTGCAGCTCTCTTAATTTCTCTTTTAAAAATTTAGATGCTGCACCACTTGGTGCATATATGTTTAATATTGATACTGCTTCATTATTGATGCTGCCTTTTAGCAGGATATAATGCCCTTCCTTATCTCTTTTAATTAGATCAATTTTTGTTTTTGCTTGATCTGAGATGAGGATGGCTCCTCCTGCTTTTTTGGTTTTCCCTGAAGCATAATAGATTCTGCTCCACCCTTTTACTTTTAGTTTGAATGTCTCACCCTGTTTCAGGTGTGTTTCCTGTAAACAACATATAGTAGGATTCTGACTTTTAATCCAGTCTGCTAACTGCTTCCTTTTTATGAGGCAGTTTGCCCCATTCACATTTATGGTTAGAAGGACTAATTCTATATTGTGCAAGCTAAATGTTAACTATAACATTACCAAATTAAAGCTATTTTACACACACACACACACACACACACACACACACACACACACATATATATATATATATATATATATATATATATATATATATATGTACATATATATATATATATATATATATATATATATATATATATATATATATATATAATTTTCCTCATTAGATTTCTCAGAAAGACACTTAAAAAGCTCATTTCAAATATAAAAATTATCAAAAATAAAATATTAACTTTATGAAAACAAACTTTTAAAAAAAGAAGGAACATATTCTTGTAGGGGAAGTATCTGGTATCTGGTGTGTATGTCTGTTTGTGTCTCTCTGTGAGAATACAAGATATATTTATTAGTCATTTAATAGGCACCAAGGATTGTATTAAGTTCTGGGGGTACAGATATAGGCAAAATTAAGAAAAATCACTTATAATGGGAAACTATAATTCTGAACTGAAAAGCTGAGAGTACTCAGTGGGAATAGAGAAGTACCTATGCATATTAACAAAGAGTACAGAATTGAAAAAAAATATATATGCAGAAGAATAATAAAATATCACAGACATTGATTAATCTCCAAAATTCAAGAAAAGGGGGAAGGAGGTAGCAAGTCATATGTAAGATAGAACAAAGAGATAAGTTTGGATGTATCATAAGGACACAGAAAAAATAAGTGTATTTGTTAGGATTACTAAGTGAGAACTCGGGTTGTCTGGATAGTGACAAGGTGAGAATTCAGGTTGGACAATTACAAGGTGAGAACTCAGGTTGACTTGATGGAAGGAGCAGGCTCATTGGCTGAGGTGGTTCTTCCCAGAAGCCCTTGCATTATCCCACGCCCATTCTCTGGGAGAATAAAAGAGAGGACTCCCAGAGATAAAAAAAAAGACTCTGCATTGCATCAGGCTTGACGGGGCTCTCTGCAGGAAGGGAAGTCACTTCTAAGGACAAGAGTTAACAGCAACTGCCTGGAGACAACAGTTCACTACGGGAAGAAGAATCTGTCTGAAAGATTTGAGTAGACACAGCAGATCTCTTCCCAGAGAGCGATCCGGCAGCTTCTGGAGACGACAGCACGCTACAATTGGCGCCCAACGTGGGGCAAGGACTTTTGCTTATCCTGACAAGAGGAGCTAGACCAGACCTTCGCAATTTGGCGAAGGAAAAGTGTTTAAAAATTCAGGGTATGAAAAGTTTAGTTTTATAATGCTGGAAAAAAATGAGGCAGAATAGAGATTAGAGAACAATTTAATATTTTATTTGAAAGGGAGAGATTTATTAATTAATTAAAATATTTATCAAATGGATCCATGGTTTGGACCCAGAGCTGAATGAAACTATCTTCTCCAAGAATCCAGCAGCAAATGTTGGATACAAAATTATTTTATAGGGTAATAAGAACAGTGGCATGATGGGAGAGATATGTGGGATGGGGATGACCTAATGGGAAGAAGCTCCTAGGATGAGGATGACATAATGGAGGGAGGTACCAGAGAGACTCCTGATATTCTAATGATGTCTAAGATATAAGAGCTTTATCCTATCAAACATCAAGATGGAATGATAATAGACTGAGGTCTTGGGACAGAGTAACTGAGATAGGAAAATAAGGGAAACTGAGTCTGGACATTAAAAGGGAACTGTGGCACAACAGTTTCAAATGAATTTTACATTGAATTCTAAAGATTAATAAGAGATGTTGACATTTCCTCAGTAAGCCTTTTTTAAAAATTTATCCATTAAATTATAATAATAATAACAATGAAATCTATTGTATGATGTTATTTTAAGAAAAGTACTTCAAAAACTATAAGAAGTACCAAAATAATAAAATAAATTGTTATAAACTGTGTATATTTTTCACATTGTTTTTTCTAAATTGTGTTTATGCTTGAGGGCAGAGATCATATCAATAACATTTCTATCCTTTACAGTGTTGAGCACATAGTACTTGTTCTATAAATAGGATTTTATTTATTGGTATTTTCAAAATTTGTTTTTTCCTTCAAATAAAGTTAGTATGTGCAGTAAGATGAAAAGTCTTCATTATTTTGTTCTGATTATAGGAAACTCATTTATGAGAAAATCTTTTCATGTTGCTTATCCCCATATTTTCTTTCTTTCTTTCTTTCTTTCTTTCTTTCTTTCTTTCTTTCTTTCTTTCTTTCTTTCTTTCTTTCTTTCTTTCTTTCTTTCTTTCTTTCTTTCTTTCTTTCTTTCTTTCTCTCTCTCTCTCTCTCTCTTTCTTTCTTTCTTTTTTTCTTTCTTTCTTCCTTCCTTCCTTCCTTCCTTCCTTCCTTCCTTCCTTCCTTCCTTCCTTCCTTCCTTTCTTCCTTTCTTTCTTTCTTTCCTTGGATTCTACAATTAAAAACTAGAAAGAGGAACAAATTTGACATTGCTTTGTATTCATTGCTCTTCCTTGATATGCCTTGATGAATATTCTTACCTCCAACTCCACTAGACAATTCATGCTGTAGTATTTCCTGTGACTGCGTCTAAATTAGGGCAAAACAAGTAATCAATTCAACTGTGCTATAAAAATACATAGAAAGACAATCTAACAATAAAATCAGGTGAATTACTTTCCTATTTGGCTAAATCAAATGAGTACACACACACACACACACATATACATACATATATGTGGGGGTGGGTGGGTGTGTATATCTATATCTATATCTATCTATCTATCAATAGATAGATAGATAGATAGATATAATTACTGTATTATGCCTCATAAAACTTGATATTGAAAAATTAACCATCTCATTTTGCTTGTGCATACACCTAACTTGTTCTATCAAAATTAAACAAATCAAAATCAAAACAAAACAACTTTGTGTCTTGAATGTCCTCTTTACTGTGACAAGAATGCCATATTTCTCCACTAAAGCAAATTTTCTATGCCATTTTTTGTTTACAAATAATGACCAGGTATCAATCTCAGTAGTACAGGACTGATTCAATATTGGGAAAACATTCAGTATAATGGACCATATTAATAACAAAACCAACAAAAAATCATGTAATTATATCAATAGATGCAGAAAAAGTCTTTAAAATAACAGCACCTATTCTTACTAAAAACACTAAAAACATAAGTATAGAGTTTTCCTATAAATGGTAAACAGTCTCTTTCTAAAGCTATCAGCAAACATTACATGTAATGGGAATAAATTATAAATCTTCCCAGTAATATCAGGGGTGATCTTATCATCACTATTATCAACCCTTTTATTCAACATAGCACTAGAAATAAGAACTTTAAGAATAAGAACAAACAAACAAAAATAAATAAAAAGCAAGAAAAAAAAATCAAAGGAAGGGTATTTGGTCCTAGTAGATATTATAAAATATTATAAAATAACAATAATCAAAATTAGTTGGTATTGGCAAAGACACAGAGTAGTGGATTATTGGAATAGGTTAGATACACAAAACATTATTACTATAGTTAGCTTTTGTTTGATAAACTCAAAGAATCCAGCTTCTGGAAAAATAACACATTACTTGACAAAACAGTAATAAAACTGGAAAAATAGTATGACAGAAACACATCATTGATCAACATCTCACACCTTATACCAAGAAAAAGTCAAAATGCATACATAATTTAGATATAAAAGGTGCCAATAAAAGCAAATTAGGAGAACAAGGAATAGTTTGTTCAGATCTGTGGAGAAGGAAAAAGTTTATGGCCAAAACAGAGAGAAAGAACATTATGAAATGCACAATGAATAATTCTGATTAGGGTAAATGATTTTGGTAGGGGCAGAGCCAAGACAGCTGAGAGCAGGCAAGTATCTGTGTGACTTCCTTCAAACTTTCCTCAAATTAATAGTATATTAAGTTATTGAACTGGTTTTGGAGTGACAAAACTCACCAATATTTGGAGTTCAACAAATTTCCAGAAGAAGACACTTTGGAAGAACTTCAGAAAAGGTCTGTTTCAATTGCACAGGTAGAGATACTGCAGAGGCCAGAATACAACACATGGAGTCTGGGGAGGCAAGCAGCTGGGAGATGGGGGGGAAGTCAGTGCATTGCTGTGTCCCCACACCTGGGATTCCTGTGACATATATATGTGTGTGTATATATATATATATATATATGTATATATATACACATATATATACATATATATATACATGTATATATATAGACATATACATACATATACATGTATATATATATATATATACATGTATATGTATGTATATGTCTATATATATATACATATATATGTGTGTATATATATATATATATATATATATACACACATATATATATGTATATACCAATTCATTTCAAAACATAATCTGTGAAAGGTAAAAAAAAAAAATGAACAAAAGACTTCATGTAAAAGCTCAATTGACCAAATACAAAAGGAAATTAAAAAAAACGAATTGAAGAAAATAATTCACTAAAAATTAGTATTGAAGAAATGGAAGTGAATCAATAAGTCATCAAGAATAAGGCAAACAAAATCAAATGACAAATAGAAGAAAATTAAAATACCTCAATGACAAAAAAACTGACCTGAAAAAAATATATCTAGGACAGACAATCTGAGAATTATTGGACAAATCCATGATGAGAAAAAAAGCCCACCAAAAATAAATAAACAAACAAACAAACAAACAAATAAATAAATAAAAACAACCTGGCATGATGTCCTAGAACCAGAAGGTAAAATAACCATTGAAATAATTTAATAATAACCTTCTGAAAATGACCCCAAAGTGAAATTATCTAATCAAAGAGAAAATATTGCAAGCAGCCAGAAGGAAGCAATTCAAATGCTGAGAAAACACAATCAGGATTACCCAGTTCATAACAGCTTTAAAAGACTGAGGTGCTAGGAATCTGATATTCTGAAAGTTAAAGGAACTTGGATTACAGCCATTAATCAATTATCCAGCAAAACTGAACATCATCTTTGAGGAGAAAAGATGGACATTCAATGAAATGGGTGAATTTCATCTGTTTCTGATGAAAAGACCAGAGATGAATTGTAAATTTGATCTTCAAATACAGAATTCAAGCAAAGCATAAAAAAGGTAAAAAGGAAACAAAAATAACTTTTTTAAAGTTAAAAATCTTATGATACTATATTGGGAAGATGATATGTTTAACTCTTGAGATCTGTATTTCTTTTGTGGGTATATTTGGAGGGTGCATGTCTAATTTGATTTTATTGTGATGATTTAAAAAAGAAATTAGAGGAGGAATGCTGATTCTATTGGAAGAAGAACAAAATGGAGTTAAAATGGGGTAAAATACATCTCATGAGGAGGCAAAAAAGATTTATTGCAATTGAGGGAAAAGGAGAGGGGGATAATCATTGAACAAATCTTACTCTTATCAGATTTAGCTCAAAGGGAGAATATCAGACATATTTAGCTTTGAAAGAAAAGCTTGTTTCACCCAATAGGGACATAATGGAAAGGGGGAAATTAATAGGGGAGGCTAACAGAAGGGAGAATAGAAGTAGAAAGGGTAAGGTATTAAAAAAGGGGGGGCTGGAAAAGGGGAAGGCTGTTTGAGGGAGAAAGTGATCAGTGAAAAAATATTGGGGAGGAGGGAAAGGGTGAAATGGAAGAGAAAAATATAATTGGGTGTAAACAAGATGGCAGGAAATAAAGACATAGTAATTTTATTTGTGAATCTGAATGGGATGAACTCTTCCATAAAACAGAAGCAAATTAGCATACTGGATTAAAAGCCAGAATCCTATAATTTGTTGTTTGCAAGAAACTCATTTAAAGCAGAGTGATACATTTAGAATAGCACTAAGAGGGTGGAGCAGAATGTATTATGATTCAGCTAAGGTAAAAAAAAAAATGAAACAAAAAGAAAAAAAAAATAGAGTTTTTAATTTCAGATCAAGCAAAAGTAAAAATAGATCTAATTAAAAGAGATAAGGAAGTAAACTATATCTTATGAAAAGTACCACAAATAATGAAGTGGTATAGAGTTCAAATTCCTAGAGGAGAAGTTAAGAGAGCTACAAGAAGAGACAGCAAAATTATACTAGTGCAAAATCTTGAACTTGCTCTCTCCGAACTTGACTAATTAAACCAAAAACACATTTTAAGAAAGCTAAAGAAGGAAACAGAATCCCAGAAAAGTCAGGGATGGTAGACCACTGGAAAAAAAAAGTGAATGAAGACAGAAAGGAATATATCTTTTTTCTGTGAAGTACATGGAACTTATACAAAACAAACAAACAAACAAACAAAAACTAAACAAAAATACAATTTTTTTTTTAGAAAGTCCATGTCTTAGAGCATAAAATCTGAACATCAAATGCAGAAAGGAAGAAATAGTAAATGCATTTTTTTCAGATCATGATGCAATAAAAATTACTTTAATAAAAGACTGGGAAAATAGACCAAAAGATAATTAGAAACTAAATATTCTAATCCTAAAGAATGAGTGGGTGAAATAAGTAATTGTAGAAACAATCGATAATTTCATCAAACAAAATGACAACAATGAGACAACTTACCAAAATTTGTGGAATCCATCCAAAGAAGTATTTAGAAGAAATTTTATATCTTTAGATGCTTACTTGTATAAGATAAAGAGAAAAATCAATGAATTGAGCTTGCTATTAAAAAAAAAAAAGCTAAAAAAGGAACAAATTAGCCCCCCAATTAAATACCAAATTTGAAATTCTGAAAATAAAAGGGATTAATAAAATTTAAAGTAAGAAAGCTATTGCATTAATACAAAAAGCTAAGAGTTGATTTTTATGATAAAAAACAACAAAATAGACAAGCTTTTAGTTAATTTTATTAGAAAAAGGAAAAAAGAAAATCAAATTGTTAGTCTCAGAATTGAAAAAAGGAGAAATTTCCAACAATGAATAGGAAATTAGAGCAATAATTAGTAAAATCCAACACCCATTTCTACTAAAAATACTAGGG
Source organism: Sminthopsis crassicaudata (assembly GCF_048593235.1). Lineage (NCBI taxonomy): Eukaryota > Metazoa > Chordata > Mammalia > Dasyuromorphia > Dasyuridae > Sminthopsis > Sminthopsis crassicaudata. The sequence goes on from NC_133619.1 coordinate 103,178,001, forward strand.
AGTATAGAAATAAATGTAGTTTGTTCCTAAAATAGCCAGTAGCATGTAATTATACCATAAGCAAGCATCATACAAAATGGGGACAAACTAAAACCATTCCAGATAAGATCAGAGATGAAATAAGGTTGCCTACTCTCACCATTATTATGCAATATTGTATTAGAAATGATAGCTTTGGGAATAAGAGAAGAAAAAGAGATTAAAGGATTTAGAGTAGGTATTGAGGAAATCAAATCATCACTCTTTGCAGATGATATGATGTTATACTTAGAGAACCCTAGAGAATAAACAAAAAACAAACAAACAAACAAACAAAAAACTAATAGAAACAATCCACAATTTTATTCAAGTTGCAGGAGACAAAATAAATCCACATAAATCTTCAGCATTTTTATATAGCACACAGAAAGTCCTTCAGCAAAAGATACAAAGAAAAAATATTTTTAAATCATTGTATATAATTTAAAATATTTGGGAGTCCATCTGCCAAAGCAAAGTCAAGAACTAACTATATGAACACAACTACAAAACACTTTCCACACAAATAAAGTTGGATCTAATTAATTGGAAAAATATCAAGCAAATATGAAAATGACACTACTAGCTACATACATCTCTTTATTTAGTGCCATACCAATCAAACTCCCAACAAATTATTTTACAGATCTAGAAAAAAAAATAATAAAATTCTTCTGGAAATACAAAAGGTCAAGAATTTGAAGAGTATTAATGAAAAAATGCCAATAAAGGTGGCCTAGCTTTGTCAGATCTAGAACTATATTATAAAACAGCAGTCATCAAAACCATTTGGTATTGGCTAAGAAATAGAGTAGTTGATCAGTAGAATAAGTTGGGTTCACAGGACAAAATAATCAATGGCCATGGTAAACCAGTGTTTGACAAATTCAAAACCCCTAACTTTTGGGATAAGAACTATTTGGCAAAAACTTTTGGAAAATTTGAAAACCAGTATGGTAGAAACTAGGTATTGACCCACACCTAACATCCTATAACAAGATAAGGTTGAAGTGTCTTCATGATTTAGACATAAAGAGTGATATTTTAAACAAATTAGAAGAACAAGGTATAGTTTATCTCTCACATCTGTGGAGAAGGAATGGATCTGTGGCAAAAGAAAAAGTGTAAATCATTATTGAACAAAAACATAGATCATTTTGATTATTATTAGGTTAAGAATTTTTTATACAAACAAAACTAATGCATAGAAGGTTACATGGAAAGCAAAAAAAAAAAAAAAAGAGAAAACATTTTACATTCAAAAGTTCTGATAATAGATTCATTTCTAAATATATGGAGAATTGATTTTGGTTTATAGGAATTCAAGCCATTCTCCAATTGATAAATGATCACAGGATATGAACAGACAATTTTCAGATGAAGAAAGTGAATCAATTTCTAGTCATATGGAAAGTTGCTCTAAATCACTATTGATCAGAGAAATGCAACTTAAGGCAACTCTAAAATATCATTACACACTTCTCAGTTTGGCTAAAATGACAGGAACAGAAAATGAGGAATTTTGGAGGGGATGTGGGAAAATTGGAACACCGATACACTGTATGTGGTGTTATGAAGTGATCCAACCATTCTCGAGAGCAAATTGGAACTATGCCCAAAAGTTTATCAAAAAACCAATACACTTTGAGTCAGAAATTTTTCTACTGGGCTTATATTCCAAAGAAATCTTAAAAATGGGAAAGGGACCCTCATGTACAAAACTTTTTGTGGCAGCCCTTTTTTTATAATGGCAAGAAACTGGAAACTGAGTCTTTGTCCGTCAGTTGGAGAAAGACTGAATAAGTTATAGTATATGAATATTATGGGATTTTTTTTTATAAGAAAAGATCAGCAGAATATCAGAATATCAGAAGAATATTAGAGAGGCCTGGCGAGACTTATATGAACTGATGCTAAGTGAAATGAGCAGAACCACAAGATCATTGTACAAATTAACAACAATATTAAATGAAGATCAATTATGATAGACATGGATCTTTTCAACAATGTGATGACTCACGCCACTTCCAATGACATTGTAATGAGGAGAGCCATATACATCAAGAGAGAGGACTGTAGGAACATAATGTGTAGTACAACATAGTATTTTTGCTTCTTTTGCTGTTTTTTGCTTGAATTTTATTTTCTTTTTCATTTTTTCCTTCTTCTTGATCTGTTTCTTCTTGTACAGCAAGAAAATTGTATAAATACATATGCCTATATTGGATTTACATATATTTTTACCATTTTTAACATATATTGGATTACTTGTCATCTAGGAGAGGTGGTAGGGGGAAGAAGGGAAATTAAAAACACAAGATTTAGCAAGGGTCAAGGGTGAAATATTATCCTTACATATGTTTGAAAATAAAAAAAAGCTTCAATTTAAAAAAATGAAGGAAAAAAAAAGGAAGGGGGTTGATCTGGTCTCAGACACTAAATACATCCTAGCTCTGTGACTTTGGACAAGTCACTTAATCTTGACCAGGGCTGCATAGCTAATATTTTTCTAAAACCAGATGCAAATGGAAATCTTCTTATCTCCAGATTCAATACTCTTTCAGTTTCCTTGTTTATTACTGAGAGAACACATAACACCACCAACATCCTATTTTATGAAGCCATGTATCAAGCAATGATATAAATATAATACTAATTGTTAGGCAGAGCCAAAATTGTGGAGAAAGCACACAGGACTTTTGAAGCTCTCTCATACCCTCACTACCAATTATTTAATTCAGCCTCAAAAATAGCACTTTACTGGCAAAACCCATGAAGATTAGAAGTACAACAACTTACCAGCCAAAGATAATAAGGAATTTCTTCAGAAAAGGTCTGTCCTGAGGGGCAGGAAAAGACCATTGTAGGCAGTGATAGAACTAGAGGCTAGCATATTGTGTAGATTGGGCTGGGGAGGCCCCTGGGGTTAGAAAAGCTACAGAGACAGATGACCCTGGCATAGGCAAATTGCTCTACTCTGCTTGCAAAACAGCAGATTAGCAAAGAAATCAAAGCCACTTTAAAAAAAATGGCAGAATCCAACAGGATCTGGCTATACTCACCCAAAACCAGAAGTGACTTAGCACAGATCATAGCACAGCTGTGCACCCCACACTGCTGAAAAGGGCTTTTCCTTGGGGCAGTTAAGAACCTGCACTGCAGGGGGACACAGCCCAGGGCAGCCTCTAATCTGCATAGTGGAGGACAGCCAGAGGCAGCAGAACTTTCCCAGCAGCAACTATGCTTCCCATGGCAGAGACACTTCCAGTCTGTGTGCAGGGGCTATTCACTGATGAACTGCTAATATCCACAGCCCCACAGGTGGGCTTTGGCCTGGGGTTGTGACACTTTCACTATTCAGCCTCTAGCCTCAGGGTAGTCACTAGACCACACAGCAGGGGTTCTTCACTGGGCACTTCCCCAGCCCAGCCTATGCTAATCAGCTCTGAATCACTTCTGGTGGTGGTGGGGAAACTCTTGCCCAGAGCACCCTCATATCTTTGCTGCTCATTCACAAGATAGCTGCCCTCCATATACCTATCTCTGTTCTGCAGAGGATGCTACTAACCTCCTTGCCCTGAAGGCAGACCCTATAGGCTTTAAAAAATGAATAAAAAAAACCCAAAAGAACAATTGATAGCTCCTATACAGAAAGGGAACAGTTTTGCAACCCCGAGGAGACTAATAGCAGGCAGTCTCCAGATAATACACTGAAGGGGAATGTTACCTGGCGCGCATCACATAACTCTCTCCTAGAAGAGACTATTAAAAACCTCAAAATACAGTTAGAAGAAAAATGGGGAAAGGAAAGAGAAGCTATGCAAGAGAGTAACAACATCCTGAAATGTGAATTGGAAAAGAAAAAGAATTTCCAGGAATTGCAGGAAAACAGAATTTGTGAATTAGAAAAAGTTAAAAAAATCCCTGGAAAGCAGGATTTGTGAATTGGAAAAGATAAAGAATTCCTAAGAAAACAGGATTTGTGAACTGGAGAAAGAAAATAACTCACTAAAAAAAAAAAATAGTGAAATGGAAAAAAAAAATCCATAGAGCATAACAACTCATTTAAAATCTAAATTGGACATTAAAAAGAAAAAGAAGTTAAAAAAAAGTTAATGAAGAAAATAAGTCATTAAAAATCGGAACTCAACAAACAGAAATGAATGATTCTTTGAGACATCAAGAATCAGTCAAGCAAAACCAAAAAAATTAAAAAATAATAAAAAAAAAACTAGAGAAAAACATAAATATCTACTTGGAAAAACAACAGACCTGGAAAATAGATCTAGGAGAGAGAACATGAGGATTATTGGACTTCCCGAAAATTATGATGAAAAAAAAGCTAAGGAAATCATCAAAGAGTGCTGCCCGGAGGTAATAGAACCAGTAGGTAAAATAGGCATTGATAGAATTCATCAAACACCTTCTGTAAAAGACTCTAAAAAAACAAACAAACAAACAAACAAACAAACAAACAAAAAAAAAAAAACAAAACAAAACAAAAAAAAAACTCCACGGAACACTGTGGTCAAATTTCAGAATTATCAGACTAAGGAAAAATTATTACAAGCAGAAAGGAAAAAACAATTCAAGTACCAAGGTGCCATAAGATCTGGTTGAATCTACATTTAAGGATCAAAGGGCCTAGAATCTGATATTATGAAAGGCAAAAGAACTTGGAATGCAGCCAAGAATAAACTACCCAGCTAAACTGGGCATTTTTTTCCATGGAAGAAGATGGACATTTAATGAAACAGATGAATTCCAATTGTGTCTAAGGAAAAATACAGATCTAAACAAAACAATTTAATCTCCCACCATAGGATTCAAGAAAAGCAGGAAAAGGTAAAAGAAACTCTTGAGAACTGTATTTCTATTGTGGTTATACATAAAGATTATATGTATAATTTGATTTTATTGATATAACATAAAAAAGGGAAGTAGAAATGGAAAATTGATAATGTCAGAAAAAAGGGGAAGGGGGGATAAAAAGAAGGAAATTACATCCCACAAAGAGGCAAAGGCAACCTATCTTATCTGAAGGAATTTAGAAAGGGGGAGGAACATTGTATAAATTTTACTCTCATCAGACTTGGCTCAAAGAGGAAATAATTAACATTATTTTTTGCAGTGAATTTTATCTCCCCTTATTTAAAAGGGGGAGAGAAAAAGGGAAAAGGAAAATAGTAATTTCCTTAATGAATATTGATGCTAAAATCTTAAATAAGATATTAGCAAAAAGAATTCAGAAAATCATCCCCAGGATAATACACTATGATCAAGTATGATTTATACCAGGAATGCAGGGCTGGTTTAATATTAGGAAAGCTATTAGTATAATTGACTATATTAATAATCAAATTAATAAAAATCATATGATCATCTCAATAGATGCAGAAAAAGCATTTGAAAAAATCCAACATCCATTCCTACTAAAAATGCTTGAGCATACAGGAATAAATGGACAATTCCTTAGAATAATCAGGAGTATATATTTAAGACCATCAGTAAGAATAATATGCAATAGAAATAAACGGCAACCTTTCCCAGTAAGATCAGGAGTGAAACAAGATTGCTGACTATTACCATTACTATTCAATATAGTACTAGAAACGCTAGCCTCGGCAATAAGAGCCGAGAAAGAGATTCAAGGAATTAGAGTAGGAAATGAGGAAATCAAACTATCACTCTTTGCAGATGACATGATGGTATACTTAGAGAACCCCAAAGACTCTGCTAAAAAGCTAATAGAAATAATTCAGAATTTTAGCAAAGTTGCAGGATACAAAATAAATCCACATAAATCCTGATCATTTTTATATATCAGGAACAAAATGCAATAGCAAGAGATACAAAGAGAAATCCCATTCCAAACACATGTTGAGAGTATAAAGTATTTGGGAATCCATCTACCAAAGAAAAGTCAGGAATCATATGAGAAAAATTACAAAACACTTGCCACAAAAATAAAGTCAGATTTAAATAATTGGAAAGACATTCAGTGCTCTTGGATATACCGAGCGAATATAATAAAGATGACAATACTCCCCAAACTAATCTATTTATTTAGTGCTATACCAATCAGACTCCCAAGAAACTATTTCAACGACCTAGAAAAAATAACAACAAAATTCATATGGAAGAATAAAAGGTCGAGAATTGCAAGGGAACTAATGAAAAAAAAGTCAGATGAAGGTGGTCTAGATGTACCTGATCTAAAGCTATATTATATAGCAGCAGTCACCAAAACCATTTGGTATTGGCTAAGAAAAAGACTGGTCGATCAGTGGAACAGATTAGATTCAAAGGACAAAAAAGGGTACATCTATAGCAATCTAGTCTTTGACAAACTCAAAGATACCAACATTAGGGATAAAAATTCATTATTTGGAAAAAAACTGTTGGGAAAACTGGAAATTAGGATGGCAGAAATTAGATATGGATCCACAGTTAACACCATATACCAAGATAAGATCAAAATGGGTCCATGATTTAGGCTTAAAGAATGAGATCATAAATAGATTAGAGGAAAAGAGAATAGTCTACCTCTCAGACCTGTGTAGGAGGAAATAACTTATGACCAGAGGAGAACTAGAGATCATTATTGATCCCAAAATAGAACATTTTGATTACATCAAACTAAAAAATTTCTGTATAAACAATACTAATGCAAACAAGAATAGAAGGGAAGTAACAAATTGGGAAAATATTTTTAAAGTTAAAGGTTCTGAAAAAGGTCTCATTTCCAAAATATATAGAGAACTGACCCTAATTTATAAGAAATCAAACCATTCTCCAATTGATAAATGGTCAAAGGATATGAAGAGACAATTTTCAGGTGATGAAGTTGAAACTATATCCACTCATATGAAAGAGTGTTTCAAATCACTACTGATCAGAGAAATGCAAATTAAGACAACTCTGAGATACCACTACACACCTGTCAGATTGGCTAAGATAACAGGAACAAATAATGATGAATATTGGAGGGGATGTGGGAAAACTGGGACACGGATGCATTGTTGGTGGAGTTGTGAAAGAATCCCACCATTCTGGAGAGCAATCGGGAATTATGCCCAAAAAGTTATCAAACTGTGCATACCCTTTTTTCCAGCAGTGCTACTACTGGGCTTATATCCCAAGGAAATACTAAAGAGTAGAAAGGGACCTGTATGTGCCAAAATGTTTGTGGCAGGTCTTTTTGTAGTGACTAGAAACTGGAAAATGAATTTATGTCCATCCATTGGAGAATGGTTGGGTAAATTATGGTATATCAATGTTATGGAATATTATTGCTCTGTAAGAAATGACTAGCAGGAGGAATACAGAGAGGCTTGGAGGGACTTACATCAACTGATGCTGAATGAAATGAATACAACCAGAAGATCGCTGTACACTTCAATATTGTATGAAGATGTATTCTGATGGAAGTGGATCTCTTCAACATAAAGAAGATCCAACTCACTTCTAGTTGATCAATGATGGACAGAAATAACTACACCCAGAGAAGGAACACTGGGAAGTGAATGTAAATTGTTAGCACTACTGTCTATATACCAGGTTACTTATACCTTCAGGAATCTAATATTTAATGTGCAACAAGAAAATGGGGTTTACACACATATATTGTATCTAGGTTATACTGTAACACATGTAAAATATATGGGATTGCCAGTCTTCTAGGGGAGGGAATAGAGGGAGTGAGGGAGGGGATAATGTGGAAAAAATAATTACAAGGGATAATGTTATAACAAAAAAATTACTCATGCATATATACTGTCAAAAAATTTTATAAGAAAGTGACTTTGTTTTCAATTTAAAAAAGGAAAAGGAAAATAGTAATAAGGGAAATGTACAAGAAAGGGGAAGAGATTCAAAGGGAGGAGCGTGGGTTCCTACAGTGGACAATTGATATGAGACAAGTGGGGCCCATAAGTTTAATACTGGGAAAGAGGGTTAGGGCAGAACAAGAAATAGAAAAGTATAATCTGGGGATAACAAGATGGCAGGCAATACAAAATTAGTAATTTCAACTGTCAATGTGAATGGGATGACCTCTCCCATTAAGTGGAAAAGGATAGCTGACTGGATCAAAAGTCAGAACCCTATAATATGTTGTTTACAAGAAACACACTTAAAGCAGGGAGATACATACAGAGTAAAGGTAAAAGGTTGGAGCAGAATCTATTTTGCTTCAGGTGAAGTCAAAAAAGCAGGGGTAGCCATCCTTATCTCAGATCTAACAAAAGCAAAAATTGATCTATTTAAAAGAGATGAGGAAGGAAACTATATCTTGCTAAAAGGTAGCATAGACAATGAAGCAATATCAATTCTAAACATATATGCATCAAATGGTATAGCATCCAACTTCCTAAAGGAGAAGTTAAGAGAGTTGCAAGAAGAAATAGACAACAAAACTATAATAGTGGGAGAACTCAATCTTGCACTCTCAGAATTAGATAAATCAAACCACAAAACAAATAAGAAAGAAGGTGAAGAGGTAAATAGAATATTAAGAAAATTAGGTATGATAGATCTTTGGAGAAAACTGAATGGTGATAGAAAGGAGTATTCTTTCTCCTCAGCAGTTCATGGGATCTAAATAAAAATTGACCATATATTAGAACATAAAGACCTCAAAATTAAATGCAGGAAGGCAGAAATAACAAATACTTTCTTTTCAGATCATGATTCAATAAAAACTACATTCAACACAAAGTTAGGGGTAAATAGACCAAAAAATAATTGTAAACTAAATAATCTTATCTTAAGGAATGATTGGGTAAAACAGCAAATTATAGACAAATCAATTGTTTCACTTAAGATAATGACAATGATGAGACATCATACCTAAATTTGTGGGATGCAGCTAAAGTGTTAATAAGGGGAAATTTTATTTCTTTAGAGGCTTCATTGAATAAAATAGAGAAAGAGAAGATCAATTATTGGGCTTGCAATTTAAAAAGTTAGAAAAAGACCAAATTAAAAACCCCCAATCAAATACTAAACTTGAAATTCTAAAATTAAAAGGAGAAATTAATAATATTGAAAGTAAAAAAACAAAACAAAACAAAAAAAACTATTGAAGTTAAATAAAATTAAGAGTTGGTTTTATGAAAAAATCAATAAAATAGATAAACCTTTGGTAAATCTGATTAGAAAAAAGAGAGAGGTAAATCAAATTATTAGTCTTAGAAATAAAAAGGGAGAACTTTCAACCAATGAAAAGGAAATTAGAGAAATAATAAGGAGTTATTTTGCCCAATTTTATGCCAATAATTTTGATAACTTAAGGGAAATGAATGACTATCTCCAAAAATATAGGCTTCCTAGATCAAAAGAAGAGGAAATAAATTGCTTAAATATTCCCATTTCAGAAAAAAAGAAATAGAACAAGCTATTAATCAACTCCCTAAGAAAAAATTCCCAGGACCAGATGGATTTACATGTGAATACTACCAAACATTTAAAGAACAATTAGCCCCAATGCCATATAAAGTATTTGAAAAAATAGGGAATGAAGGAGTCCTACCAAATTTTTTTTATGACACATACATCGTACTGGTTCCTAAACCAGGTATGTTGAAAACAGAGAATTATAGAACAATCTCTCTAATGGATATTGATGCTAAAATCTTAAATAAGATATTAGCAAAAAGAATACAGAAAATCATCCCCAGGATAATACACCATGATCAAGTAGGATTTATAACAGGAATGCAGGGCTTCCTCAATATTAGGGAAACTATCAGTATAATTGGCCATATTAATAATGAAATTAACAAAAATCATATGATTATCTCAATACAAGCAGAAAAAGCATTTGAGAAAATCCAACATCTATTCCCATTAAAAACACCTGAGAGTGTAGGAATAAATGGACTTCTCCTTAAAATAATCAGTAGCATCTATTTAAAACCATCAGTAAGCATCATATGTAATGGGGATAAGCTGCAACCATTCCCATAAAGATCAGGGGTAAAACAAGGTTGCCCACTATCATCATTACTATTCAATATTGTATTATAAATGCTACCTTTGGCAATAAGTGGGGAAAGAGATTAAAGGAATTAGAGTAGGCAATGAGGAAACTAAATTATCACTCTTTGCTGATGTTAGGATGGTATACTTAGAGAACCCCAAAGATTCTACTAAAAAGATATTAGAAATAATCCACACCTTTAGGAGGATACAAAATAAACCCACATAATTCATTGGCATTCTTATATATCATTAACAAAATTCAACAGTTAGAAATAAAAAAAGAAATTCCATTTAAAGTAACTACCGATAGTATAAAATATTTAGGAACCTATATGCCAGGGAAAAATCAGAAACTATATGAGCAAAACTACAAAACACTTCCCACACAAATTAAATCTGATGTACCCAATTGGAAAAATATTAAATGCTCTTGGATAGGGCGAGCAAATATAATAAAGATGACAATACTATCTAAACTACTCTATTTATTTAGCACTATACTAATCAGATGCCAAAAAAGTATTTTAAGGAACTAGAAAAATAACAACAAAGTTCATATGGAAAAACAAAAGGTCAAGAATCTCATGGGAATTAATGAAAAAAAAAAAATAAAATGAAGGTGGTCTACCTATATCAGATTTAAAATTATATTATATAGCAGCAGTTACCTAAACCATTTGGCATTGGCTAAGAAATAGACTAGTTGATCAGTGGCAAAGGTTAGTTTCAAAGGACAAAATATCAATAAGTTTAATAATTTAGTGTTTGACAATCCCAAAGACCCCAGTTTTTGGGATAATAACTTAATGTTTGGCAAAAATTGCTGGGAAAATTGGAAATTAGTGTCGCAGAAACTAGGCATTGACTCACACTTAATACCATACACCAAGATAAATTCAAAATGGGTTCATGATCTAGGCATAAAGAATGTCATTATAAATAAATTAGAGGAATATAGGATCACTTTCCTCTCAGACCTGTGAAAGAGGAATGAATTTATGACCAAAGAAGAACTACAGATCATTAGTGATCACAAAGTAGAAAATTTTGATTATATCAAATTGAAGCTTTTGTATAAACAAAACTAATGCAGACAAGATTAGCAGGGAAACAATAAACTGAGAAAACATCTTTACAGTCATAGGTTGAGATAAAGGCCTCATTTCCAAAATATATTAAGAATTGACTATAATTTATAAGAAATCAAGCCATTCTACAATTGATATATGGTCAAAGGAAATGAACAGACAATTCTTGGAAAAAGAAATTGAAACTATTTCTAGCCATATGAAAAGATGTTCCAAGTCATTATTAATCAGAGAAATGCAAAGTAAGACAACTCTGAGATACCACTATACCTGTCAGATTGGCTACAATGACAGGGAAAGATAATGTGCAATGTTGGATGGGATGTGGGAAAACAGTGACACTGATACATTGTTGATAGAACTGTGAATACATCCAGCCATTCTGGAGAGCAATTTTGAACTGTGCTCAAAAAGTTAACAAAATGTGCATACCCTTTTATCCAGCAGTGTTATTATTTAGGCTTGTATCCCAAAGATATTTTAAAGAAGGGAAAAGGACCTGTATGTGCAAGAATGTTTGTGGCAGCCCTCTTTGTAGTGGCCAGAAACTGGAAACTGAGTGGATGCCCATCAATTGGAGAATGGTTGAATAAATTGTGGTATATGAATACTATGGAATATTATTGTTCTCTAAGAAATGACCAACAGGATGATTTCAGAAAGGCCTGGAGCCTTTAGCATAGACACATCCAATATGTTATTATTATAGGGTAATTTAAAATCTCTTAAAAATGGACACACAACACTCAATGAATATAAATTTGACTAAATGATTTTAGAAATAATATTCATCATTGACTAATACATTTCCATTTTCAAAGACAGGAAATATATTTGCAAATGTCTAAAAACATATTATGTAAGTGCCAAAATCTATTTTAGGTCTGAGATGATGGAGGATCCTGAGAGAGAAAGGGCAAGTGTCAGATTTTACCACAGAAATAAGTAGCTCACAGCAATAATTTTACAAAAATTACTTCACAAATGGTATTCTAAATTTGTTCCTTCAAAATAAACTTTGAAGAAAAAGCCTTTTTTTAAAGTAAGAAAACATTAAAAATAGCAGTTGTTAAGTGATATGTAACTTGTATGCCCATTCTAACACTTGCTTACCTTCTCCTTAATTGACAACATATAATTATCTTAATACAATCAATAAAGGATATATTACTGAAGGAGGAAGAAGCAATTACTAACCAACTTTTGTGTTAAAAAAAAAAAAAGAACACTAGGTATGAAAACATTTCTCTCTCATTAGCTTTCCATATTGGACCTTATTTCATAATTTACTATGTTCAGACTAAAGCATGAAGGTTTGGCATATGAATTCCTCCATCTTTTCTTTATTATATCTTTATAGAATCATATAATTTTTATCTAATCAGAGCTACTTTAGTTCAGTCCTTCACTTTAGAGATGGAGAAACTGAAATCTAGAAAATAAAGCGATGTGTTATATTCATATAGTGACAGGTAAAAATGCCCAGAAAACTTTACTGAGACTCTAGTGTTTCATTTGGTTTTGTGGTTATCGTTTTTGTTTTTCCTCATATTATGATATTATTTTGATGTTCTTTAACAAAAGAGGACTGAATTTGGAGCCAAATGAACTTTGATTTAACCTCTAATTTAGTAAGTATATAACTTTGGTCAGGGCTTGAAAATTCCCTCAAAATCTAGTTCCATATCAATAATGAGATCATTAAACTAAGAAATTGCATTATTCCTGCTTAGTTCTAAATGCTATTGATATAATTACATCTCCTAAATATTTATTTTACTAGGCATACCTTTTTCTTCTTCTCTTTTCTTTATTTTTGACCTACTTTAGCTAAAAATTATTTGTTCTCTTGTCCCATCTATTTTTGTACTGTTATTATCTATTCACACCCATTTCATTTTCCTCTATGATGTGCTCACTATTAACTTATTCCTTTCTGTAAGTCAATATTTCCTCTTGTTCTGGATTTCATCTATTAGTTTTCATTTAACTGGTTCTTTATACCTTTGTTCTATTTTTCATTCTTCCTAATCATTAGTAACAAGTTTTAGTAGCCACTATTTTCATGTAACTGATGGTCTATACTTCATAGAAAGTCACACAAGCATGAATTCAAATCATCGCATATATGAACTCTGTTATTCTTAAATATAGAAAAGACAATGTCAAAGACAAGCATAGAAAGTTCACATATGCCATAAGTAAGCTTAACAATTAAAAAAAAAAAAAAAAAAAAAAAAACTTAACGGCCTGGAAGGTACATTAGACACATGCCATTAATCCAATCAACTCATTTTACAGATGAGAAAATAGAAGCCCACAGTGGTAAAGCCCCTGATTGAAATCATTTATCTGTATTGTCCCTTAAATTTAGATTATACATTATTCGTAAATTACAGAGGAAAAAACAATTTCAAGACATTGACAGCACAGATGGAATTGTCTACATAGCATGAATACTCTCTAGAAGAAAAAAATTTGGATGATCATGGACATGATAGGCACCAAATAATATTTTAAGTGAGAAACTGATTATAAATTTTATATTATGTTAATAGACAGGAAACAAATATTTACTATTCTGAAACAATGTTCTTGTTTTTCCTAGATCATCTAGAACTTTGACAAAAATAATCTTATATAATCTATTTTTTTTCCTACAGAAATCTAATGAATGTTAAGGAATGAACATAATGAGGAAGGCCAAAAGAATTCATAAAATTACCTCAATAAACAAATACTTGATCTACTGCAAAGTAGAGAATCATGACTAGGAACAAGTTGAATAATTATTACAATATCATGTTTTAAAAAATAGGGAAAAATATGGTGACAAATTGTCTACCACTTTCCATGATTTTTTAATGGCCTATAGGGAAAAAATAAAGTTCACACACACACACACACACACACACACACACACACACACACACACACACACACACATATATATATATATATATATATATATATATATATATAGATATATATATATATATATATATACACACACAAAATCTATGCAGATTATTTAAGTCAAATGATCCCCACTCAAAACACTTAAAGATGAAACTAGAATTATGTATGTGGTTCATTGGATATAGGACTGGATCTGAATTCAGTAAGAACTGAATTCAAATCCTGCTTCAGACACTTATTAATTACTTGACATTAGGCAAGTTACTCAATCTCCTCACTCTATTACCTCATTTGTAAAAGGAGGATAACAATAAACATCTACCTACCATGGTTTCTGTGAGAAGATGATACAATATTTGTGAATAGCTTTGTAAGCTATAAAGAGATCTACAATAGTTATTCTTGTAATGAATAACAATAAATAGATTAAAAATGAAACTCAAATGTAAGCATCCTTATATTAAAATATTGTCCTCACCACTGACAATACCTTCATTAGACTTCAACATTTAACATAGGAGAATGTATAAGTATTCATAAAAATAATGAATTTGGAAGGAATATCTGTTAGACCAAATACATAATGAGGAAATATAACATAGAAATAGAATCTTTTTCTTTGGGTACAAAAAAAAACAAGTAAGTTCAAATTAGTAGGGGAATAGCTGAACAAATTATTATATGTCTATGTAACAGAATATTGTTGTCCATAAGAAATGATGAAAAGGATGATTTCAGAAAATGTAGGATAACTTGAATGAACTGAGGAAGAGTTAGGTGATCAAAACCAGAACAAGTCATGCAATAACAAATAAAACTAAAAAAAAAAAAATAAGCAATTTTTAAATAGTTAAGAGATGTGATCAAAGTGATATTGACCATTATTCCAGAGAAATGATGATATGCATGCTTCTCAATACATGTGACAAAGAGGTTCGAAACTCAAGGTATTATATATTTAAGGACAACATCAGGTTTGTTTTACTAGACCACAAATTTCTCCAAGTGTGTTGTTTTTCTTTTCTTTTTTTCCCCCAATAACATTAGGAAATTAATTTTTACTGAGAAAAATATTAAAAATCTTCTTCACCAAAATCTTTTCAATGAGTAAGATAAAAACACCCATTAATTGATGATATATGCAATAATAATACATGCAAAGATAACATTCCTCAGTCATCTATTCATCTATCAAGATTAAGCAAGGGATAAGAAAGTGAGATAGATACTTTTAATATTCTTCATTACTTTCATGGAGGATAATATCCAGGGCACAATCCAAATGGAAAGATTGCCTATCCTTAGTGAGTGTCTTTAGATATTCCTTACTGTGGAATGCTGTTCTTCCTTTATTCTCAAAGGGGACCATGAAATCAAAGAGGCAGTGTCATGATGTGAAAATGGCTTGGACTTGTGACAGAGATTTCTGGAAGGTCATAATCCTCCCTTTCTCCTCTGGAGCATTTTGGGCCCAGTGATAAATTATAGATCAGCATGATTGGAGATGGCCCTGTATGCAGTTGGAGTCTGTATTACCTTTTTTAAGCTAAGATCTTTATTCAGTCTTAGTTTGACTGAAGAAATACCTAATTATAAGTTAAGGCTAGATAAGAAATAAGACAGAGATTGGTCTCTTTTTATACACACACACATACACACACACACACACACACACACACATATACACATCCATACATATCCATTTAGGTAGAAAGGAAAGAAAGGAGAGAAGAGGAAAGGACAGGACAGGACAGGAGAGTAGAGAAGTAGCTGGAAGATTTGAGGGAGTTCCCTTGGAAAGGGGAACATTTAATGGAGCAATCCATTAAAAATTGATCAAGATCCTTTGTTAGTTAGAACTAGCAAAGGGTCTTGGCTAATTTTTGTTTTATGTTGCTGATAGTAAGTAGCCAAAAGTGAATGTGGTGTTAAGGACTTTGTAATCATCAGCACCCTCCATACATCAGCAGATATTTTGTATAGGATATTTAAGTCCCCAATCAAGATTCTTCCCTGGTTTGTCCTCTTTCTCAAATTCATTTTTCATGACATTTTTTACAACACATTGTTCCTATAATTAGTGATAGCATGGACATATTTGAGAGATAACATTGAGAGATAAGATGAGACTGGCTTTAACAAGAACCCAATATAACACATGAATGTAGTGAAGAAGGTGAGGCAAATAGAATAGCTGATGAGGTTCATATATAAAATTGGGAAATATCCTATAATTGCTGTCTGATAGTGACCAGGAAGGTCTATTATCCATACTTCTTATAGTATACATATTTCACTTAAAAAATATGTTCATTGGTGTTAAGAAGTTGGCTCTTTGAGGCTATATCTCATTCAAATGCATTCATATCCTTTTAAAAATAATTGCTTCATTTATTTATTTTAATTTATGGAATGAAATAAGCATTGCCATAACAGTATAATAAAAAGTGATTACACATGAAACTGCAGGTATATGTATATGTAAGTTAGCGAGTTTATTTATTTTTTGTCTTCCTGAATGTCTTTTAAAAGGTTCTATAATGTTTGTGTTCAATTCAATCAATATATCATCTGGAAATCTGTGAAGAGATATTATTGCAGAACATTACCATTTATAGGGAGTCTCTGTTATATTTGGACATTGTTCAAAAAAATACATCATTAGTTTATTGAACACATCTGCTTGCTTTATCATTTGATTTATTTTAATGTAGGCAATAATCATTACGTTTTTAAAAAAGCTATTAAAAATGAGATTACCTTTTTAGATATCCTGCCTTTCTATTAGGTTAGAAGAGATAAATGTTTGTCTTTTACCCATTTAATTACTAACATTTATTTATATTGATAATCAATATTTATTAAGGTCCTACTACACATCTGGCACTGTGCTAATTGTTGGAGATACAAGAAGAGGCAAAAGGTATTTTTCCCTCAAGGAGCTTGTAATCAAATGGGAAAGTCAAATGAAAATACTACAAAAAAAGTTCTATTCAATATAAATAAAAAAATAATTAACAGAAGAAAGGCACTGAGATTAAAAGGGATTAAGAAGTTTTACTGTGAAAGGTGAGATTTTATTTGAAATTCAGAGCAAATTAGGGACTACAATAGTTAGAGAAGAAGAGAGAGGGCATGGGGCAGAGTCAGAGAAAATGTCCAGGGCTGAGATATGGAGAATTTTATTCATATCAGAAAACTGATATCACTATACTAACATGAGTAGAAGAGAATTGAGTTATGAACATGTATGAATGCCAAACAGAGAAAATTTTTGTTTCATCCTAGAGACAATAAAGAGCCACTTTTATTTAATAGGAGAATGACATGATCATACCTGTGCTTCAGAAAAATCACCATAGTGGTTGTATGAAGAATGAATTGAAATGTGGTCAGAGACTTGAGGTAAGTGGACCCAGCAGTACACTTTTGAATCCATGTGTGAAGTAAGTAATGAGAAATTGAACTAGTCAGAGAACAAAAGAAGAGAACATGAGATGATAAAAAGATTAAAAAAAGCAACAAGCCTGAGCTTATTGATCAGATTGGAGGAGTATGTATTTCCTAGGCCTAGTGAGAGATGGTGGGGAAAAAAAAATTCAGATTTTATCTAAGAAAGGTGTTGTTTAATTTATCATCCTTATTACTGGTAAGATTTGAACATATTTGGGACAATTCATTTTTTTCCTAGAATCAAGTATTGTCAGAAATAAAAATTTGAATGAAGTTTTCTAGTCGTTTGTTGTTTTTTACCAGGGAAGAACAAAAAAAAATGCCCTATAGGTTAATGTTCTTGTTTTTGTAGCTTGTTTATTCTTCTGTAGAGTGAAGCTGATATATGCAAATACTAGCTCTAAATCATGTTCTAGTCTTCCCAAAGGCCAACTCTTTCCAAAGATTGTCATTGCTGTAGTGATTTCCAACAGTCACCAACAGGGGGAGAAAAAACAAAATGTCATTTTTTTGACGCTTCAAAAAATCAATTAGAAGGCCCATTATCTTTATCCATATATACCCTCTCCCCATCATCCCCTTCTTGTTTTCAAGCATGTTATTATATTAAGAAAAGGTGTTCTTTGTGCTTGTTCACTACTTCCTTCCCTCTTCACTTTTACCGCCAATACCTCACTATTTCAGAATAAGGTAAAAATGCAAAGAAGACTGAAAATTTTATAATCTTCCTTACACATTAATAATTTGAATCAATATGCAAATTTATATCATGGAAAGAAATATTATGTGATAAAATGTTACTCTTTTACTACAGAGATAAACTCTTCAAACAATTATTCTTTACCCCAGGCCAAGCTTCAGCTACTGCATTGAATTTGACTTCCAGACAAGTGTGACAGATACTCCATGAAGCAGATTTACTATTCTGCCTGTTTATATGTTTGTGAATTTCTGTTTATAAAAGCAGGTGGAATCAATTTTAATCTATTAATAAACAATACGAGATGTGTAGAGGTTTATATTTGGGAGGGTTGCATTGACCCCATCAGTACAATATTTTTAAATTCACAATTTTTTGATTATAATTTATAAAGTCTTAGTTCAGTTATAAACTATAAAAACAGTAAAAATTTTAACATAACATTGTGTTTTAAATACATTCTTTGAAATGCATTGTTTTTCAGAATAACTATGAACTTTTTATCATGAACTCTATAAATGGGTTAAAAAATCATGCTGAGAGTAACCTATAGATCTCAAACCTGTTGATGATTTAGGATGTCTATCTTAAGCTTGTGAAGATTTCACTTTTTGGAATGGGTAATTGAAAACAATTGTGTCCATGAACACAGCTGAAGCAGGTGCTGTGGAGTACTCTGAGCTTGGTCAGACATCAAAAATGCCAGTTATCCACTATATCCTAGGCTATCACCAGTCATTCTTAATTTTGTCTTAGCAGTGAACTTTAATGATTGTGGAAGAAAGAGGCTAAACTCTTTGTGTAACTCATCTCACACATTACTTTGTGATATCATTGGTTCTGTTAAAAAACAAAGGACAAGCTACAGAGCTTATCTTTACACATTCCCTCCAACATAGAATAATTTAATTTTATACACTATAATTTCAAGCCTCACTAATATTATTTACATTTATCATATCATTTGGGCTTATTCAAATAATCATTTATTGATCATAATTCTTATGAAAAACCCCCAGTTCTTTCACCACATCTATTCAGAAATATTGGTGGTATGAATTTGTGACATTTCCCTGTAAATTTTGGGTATTAGATTTTAATTAGTAACATCAATACAATTGTTTTAAATCAATAATTCTCAATCTATACATTGACTTGCTTTTTATAAGAATTAAAATTTGTCTATAGATGATCTCCAGGATTATATCCTTTCTTTTTAGCTGAGTGCATTACCTAATTCTCACTTACTAGGGTACATAAATAGGCATGTTGATATTTCTGCAATTATCCTAATCTCCCAATTTCTGAATTAACTCTTTGCCTATAACCTATTCCTCTACTTTATCACAGCTATATAGAAAGATAGTTAAACATTTAATTTTGTTATCACCTACAAGTGTTTCATATCCATGTTTACTAACTCTGAAATCCCTTTATCTGATCATAATCTGTTGTCATTACTACTCTACCTTCTTGTTTGGCAAGTTTATACTCTGCTTTTTCTCCTCACTATAACCTGGAATACCTCTACCCTTCAGTTCTTTCCCAGGTCATCATCCCTAAACTGGCTTCATTCTTTTTCCCTTTTTCATCTTTATTCCCATTTAACTTCTTATTGTTCTCTTGAGTCACTTTCCCCTTTATCCTATCAAAGATCTTGTTCTTCCAAATCTCAATTGTAGATAATATCTTTATTGTCTATACCTGCTCTGTGAAACATTGTTGGAGAAAATAATGACACTGTGTTGACAGTTTGCATTACAAATTTATATTGCATTATTTCAATTGGACCTTCACTGCAGCAAAGGAAATCTTTTGTACCCCACCTGGCCAATTAATTAATAAATTAATAGACCCTGAACTCTAAGTTCTAAATCAAAAGGAAAAAAATAGTCTAAAAGACTATTTGTAGTTGACTGAGTATTTGTAGTTGTCTTTGTACTTTTGTACAACTTTTGTAGTTGTACATATGTATTCTTTTTTTACATGAAATACACTAGAGGAAATACCTTTTACTTTTTAAGTACTAATGAATATAGAAAGGCAGTAGGACATAATTCATTTCAAGAAACAGAAATAGCTATTAGACTAAATGTTTGTTCATCTTCTTTTCTTCAGGCTTGTTTTCACCATATAATCCTACTTCCTTTGTTCTGTCCTTTTACTTTTTCAAAAAATAAATCATAGTGTATTTCCAAGAATTTTATCTTCTTTGTTTCCATCACCTTCCTTAATTTATTCCTTCTGCACATTATCCCTATGTCAAAGAGCTCTGTCTGAGTTGTCTATTTAATCCTAATTTTCTCATTTGGGGCCACTCTTCTCAGTCCTTCTCAACTAAACTACCATATGATTTAAAAAACCTACTCCTCACCACTTCACTTTACAAGATCTCTTGAAAGTTCCTCCTTCTGCAATGAGAATAAAATGAATTCCATTAACCTTTCCTAATCATTTTGATTCCAAAGATTAGATGTCACATTTGTTACCTTAAATAAGGTGTTCACACAGTGTCCTATTTGGCCTTCTGAAATTCAGACACAATTCTTATTTCCTTCAATTTGCTCAATAAGCCAATAATCATTCATTTTGGATACAGTGGCTAATGTTTGATCTAAGGTCATGTCTGGCCTTTAACTCATAACCTGATATAAATGGAAGCTGTCTATGCATTTGATAGCACAGTTTGCCTTAGTGAGTTGAATAATCATAATATATAGTAACTGAATGAAATATTTTACTTCACAAAAGCAACTTGAAAGGTTAAAGTTTGAGAAAATTATCATAACAAAGAGACCATGTCAAGCTTTGAAACATAAAGCTGTCAATTTTTTTTTGTTTGATTGTTTGTTTTCATCTTGATATTTGACAGGTAAAAAGCATGTTTTAAAAAAGTATATTTAATTATTAAAAATAATTTAGGCATATTAAAAACAACTTAGTTAGCCAACAAGTATTTATTAAGCACTTACCACATGCCAGACACTTTGCTGGGAATATTGTTGTTTGTGCTGTCGTTGTTGTTGTTGCTGTTGTTGTTCAAAAAAAAAAAAAATACTTCCCGAGCTGAACACATTCCAATGTTGGAAATAATGTATATATAAGTAGATACATAAATGGTATATACATAGTAGATGGAAAATAATTTTCTATAAAAATATGCTAGCAGTTGAGATAAAGAAGAAAGGGTATTGAGGGAGGCAGAGCCAAGATGGTGGAGAAGATACATGGGATTTTGTGAGGTCCCTTCTTCCCTCAATACCAATTAGTTAAATCAGCCTCAAAAATAATGCTGGACTGATAGAAACCACAAGGACTGGAAGCACGACTTACCAACTGAAGAGAATCTGAAGTTTCAACAGAAAAGGTCAGTTCCCAGGGGAGGAAAAAAAAAGAGGCCAGCACAGACAGTTGGGTGCTAGCACATTGCACTGATCGCTCTGGGGAGAACTCTGGGATCAGAGAAGCTACTGAGATAGAAGAATCTGGCACAGGCTGATAGCTCTTCTCTGTTTATAAAACAGCAGCTCAGAAGAGAAATCAAGCCACTTTAAAATATAAAGCCAGATACTAGAACCACCCCAATTTAGAAGTGACCTAACAGATCTCAGCTTAGCAGTGAAGCCTCCATCTGTGGTCTGGGACTTCACCTTGGGGTAGTTAAGAGCTTGAAAAGCAGGGACACAGCCCAAGGCAACACATAGTGCCTGGTGGAGGCTGTGGAACTCAGCCTCAGAAGTCCCAGAGAAGCGGAACCTTTGAAATAGGGAGAGTGGTTTCTGGGCAGACACTTCCAGTTTGAGTGCAGGGGCTTTTCACATGAGCTGCTGACATCCACGCCCCATGGGACGCATTGGCTGGGCTTTGTATCACCTTTACTATTCAGTCTTAAACCTCAGGGAAGTCGCTAGGAAACACAGCCCACTCAAAGCACAGCCATACTAATCACCTCCAAGACACTTCCAGGGAGGGGGAGGGGAACTCTCTCCCAGAGCTCTCTCTTAGCTCAGGCACAGGAGCCACTGCATCCATCCAGTCTGGGAGGAAGCTGGTAAAGAACTAAATAAATAATTTCCTACCCCAAGTTCAGACGCCAAAAGATTTTTAAATATGAGTAAAAAGCAAAAAAGAACCATTGATTCCTTCTACACAGAGAAAGAACGGGTATCCAACACCGAGGAAGTTAATAGCAGAGAGTCAGCAGATAACAGCCTAAAGGGGAAAGATACCTGCCCCCCATCACATAACTCTCTCCTAGAAGAGACTATTAAAAAATTAAGAGAGTTTGATGAAAAATGGGGAAAGGAAAGAAAAGCTATGATAGAGAATAACAATGTTCTGAAATTTGAGTTGGAAAAAATAAAGAATTCACAGGAGATTCAGCGAAACAAAATTTGTGAATTAGAAAAGGTTAAAAAAATCACAGGAAAGTAGGATTTCTGAATTGGAAAAAGAAAATAATTTTCTAAAAAATTAGGGAAATGAAAAAAAAATCAATAGAGCAAAATAATTCATTTAAAAACTCAGTTGGGTATATACAAAAAGAACTGAAAACTGTGAATGAAGAAAATAACTCTTTAAATATCAGGAAGGAACAAATAGAAATAAATGATTCATTGAGAACCCAAGAATCAGTCAAACAAAACAAAACAAAAAAAAAAAAAAAAAAAAAAAAAAAAGAAAGAAAGAAAAGCTGGAGAATAACGTCAAATATTTACTGGGAAAATCAATAGACCTGGAAAATAGATCTAGGAGAGATAATCTGAGCATCATTGGACTTCCCGAAAACTATGACCAAAAAAAGAGCCTAGATTCTATTTTACAGCAAATCATCAAAGAGAACTGTCCAGAGATAATAGAACCAGAAGAGAAAATAGGTGTGGAAAGAATTCATCAAACACCTTCAGAAAAAGACCCTAAAAAAAACTCAATAGAATATTGTGGCTAAGCTGCAGAACTACTAAACTCAGGAAAAAATATTGCAAGCAGCAAAGAAAAAACAATTCAAATATCAAGGGGCCACAATAAGGGTCACTCAAGATCTGGGTGCCTCCACATTAAAAGATCTAAGGGCCTGGAAACTGATATTCTGAAAGGCAAAAGATCAAGGATTGCAACCAAGAATAAACTACCAAGCTAAGTTACCATTTTTTTCCATGGAAGAAGATGGTCATTCAATGAAATACAGGAATTCCATATGTTTCTAAGAAAAAAAAAAAAAAAAAACAGACTTAAACAAAAAATTTGATCTACATCCACAAAACTGAAGAGAAACAGAAAAAGGTACAAGGAACCCTTGAGAACTGTATCTCTGTTGTGTGTTGTGGATATATGAAAAGTCCACATGGATAATTTGATTTTACTGATATGAAAAAGGGGGGTGTAGTAAAGGGAAGGGGGTAGTATCAGAAAAAGGGGAAGGAGTGATAAAAAGAGGGAAACTACATCCCAGGAAGAGGCATAGAAAATATACCATATCTGAGGGAATTTAGAGAGGGGGAGAAAAATTGTGTCAATCTTACTCTCATCAGAAGAGGCTCAAAGAATAAATAATTGACATATTTGTTTTCAGAGAATTCTCTCTCACCTCATTAAAAGGGGGGAGAGGAAAAGGGGAAAGGAAAAGGGGAATAAGGGAAGGGACTTGGAAGGAGGGGAGAGGGATACTAAAAAAAGGGAGGGCTGTGCATCACAAGTGGGGTCTATAAATTAAATATTGGGGAAGGGGTTCAGGGGGGTCAAGGGAAAAAGCATAATCTGGGGATAATATGATGGCAGGAAATACAGAATTAGTAAATTTAACTGTAAATGTGAATGGGATGAATGCTCCCATCAAACGGAGACGGATAGCAGACTGGATCAAAAATCAGGACCCTACAATATGTTGTTTACAGGAAAAACACTTGAAGCAGGGAGATACATACAGAGTAGAGGTAAAAGGTTGGAGCAGAATCTATTATGCTTCATGTAAAACCAAAAAAGCAGGGGTAGACATCCTTATCTCAGAAAAAGCAAAAGCAGAAGTAGATCTAATTAAAAGAGATAAGGAAGGAAACTATATCCTGCTAAAAGGTAGCATAAACAATAAAGCCATATCAATACTAAACATATGCACCAAGTGGTATAGCATCTAACTTTCTAAAGGAAAAGTTAAGAGAATTGCAAGAAGAAATAGACAGTAAAACTATAATAGTGGGAGATCTCAACCTTGCACTCTCAGATTTAGACAAATCAAACCACAAAACAAATAAGAAAGAAATTAAAAATGTAAATAGAACATTAGAAAAAATAGGTATGATAGACCTTTGGAGAAAACTGAATGGCTATAGAAAGGAATGTACTTTCTTCTCAGCAGTTCATGGATCCTATACAAAAATTGACCACATATTAGGACATAAAGATCTCAAAATTAAATGTAGGAAGGCAGAAATAATAAATGCCTTCTTCTCAGATCACAATGCAATAAAAACTACATTCAGTAAGAAGTTAGGTGTAAATAGACCAAAAAGTAATTGGAAACTGAATTATCTCATCTTAAAGAATGACTGGGTGAAACAGTAAATTATAGAAAAAATTAATAATTTCACCCAAGATAATGACAATGATGAGACATACCAAAATCTGTGGGATGCAGCTAAAGCGGTAATAAGGGGAAATTATATATCTTTAGAGGCTTATTTGAACAAAATAGAGAAAGAGAAGATTTACGAATTGGGCCTGCAACTTAAAAAGCTAGGAAAATACCAAATTAAAAAGCCCCAACCAAAAATTAAACTTGAAATACAAAAATTAAAAGGAGAAATCAATAATATTGAAAGTAAAAAAAAAAAAAAAAAAAAAAACAGAACTATTGAATTAATAAAACCAAGAGTTGGTTTTATGAAAAAGACAATAAAATAGATAAACCTTTGGTAATTCTGATCAGAAAATGGAAAGAGGAAAATCAAATTATTAGTCTTACAAATGAAAAGGGGGATGTTTCCACCAATGAAGAGGAAATTAGAGAAATAATAAGGAGTTACTTTGCCCAACTTTATGCCAATAAATTTGATAACTTAAGTGAAATGGATGACTTTCTCCAAAAATATAGGCTTCCTAGATTAACAGAAGAGGTGAACAATTGCTTAAATAGTTGCAATTCAGAAAAAGAAATAGAACAAGCTATTAATCAACTCCCCAGGAAAAAATCCCCAGGACCAGATGGATTTACATGTGAATTCTACCAAACATTTAAAGAACAATTGGCCCCAATGTTATATAAACTATTTGAAAACATAGGGGATGAAGGAGTCCTACCAAACTCCTTTTATGACACAGACATGGTACTGATACTTAAACCAGGTCGATCGAAAACTGAGAAAGAAAACTATAGACCAATTTCCTTAATGAATATTGATGCTAAAATCTTAAATAAGATATTAGCAAAAAGAATTCAGAAAATCATCCCCAGGATAATACACTATGATCAAGTAGGATTTATACCAGGAATGCAAGGCTGGTTTAATATTAGGAAAACTATTAGTATAATTGACCACATTAATAATCAAATTAATAAAAACCATATGATCATCTCAATAGATGCAGAAAAAGCTTTTGACAAAATCCAACATCCATTCCTTCTAAAAAGCTTGAGAGTATAGGAATAAATGGACAATTCCTTAGAATAATCAGGAGTATATATTTATGACCCTCAGTAAGAATAATATGCAATAGAAATAAACTGCAACCTTTCCCAGTAAGATCAGGAGTGAAACAAGGTTGCCCACTATTACCTTTACTATTCAATATCGTACTAGAATCTCTAGCTTCAGCAATAAGAGCCGAGAAAGAGATTCAAGGAATTAGAGTAGGAAATGAGGAAATCAAACTATCACTCTTTGCAGATGACATGATGGTATACTTAGAGAACCCCAAAGACTATGCTAAAAAGCTATTATTAATAATTCAGAATTTTAGCACAGTTGCAGGATACAAAATAAATCCACATAAATCCTCAGCATTTTTATATATCACCAACAAAATGCAACTGGAAGAGATACAAAGAGAATACAAATGTTGAGAGTATAAAGTATTTGGGAATCCATCTACCAAAGAATAGTCAGGAATTATATGAGCAAAACTATGAAACACTTGCCACAAAAATAAAGTCAGATTTAAATAATTGGAAAGACATTCAGTGCTCTTCGATAGGCCCAGTGAATATAATAAAGATGACAATACTCCCCAAACTAATCTATTTATTTAGTGCTATACCAATCAGACTCCCAAGAAACTATTTCAATGACCTAGAAAAAATAACAACAAAATTCATATGGAAGAATAAAAGGTCGATAATTGCAAGGGAATTAATGAAAAAAAAGTTAGATGAAGGTGGTCCAGGTGTACCTGATCTAAAGCTATATTATATAGCAGCAGTCACCAAAACCATTTGGTATTGGCTAAGAAATAGACCAGTCAATCAGTGGAACAGATTAGATATAAAGGACAAAAAAGGGTACATCTGTAACAATCTAGTCTTTGACAAACCCAAAGATACCAACATTAGGGATAAAAATTCATTATTTGGAAATAAACTGTTGGGAAAACTGGAAATTAGTATGGCAGAAATTACATATGTATCCACACTTAACACCATATACCAAGGTAAGATCAAATTGGGTCCATGATTTAGGCTTAAAGATTGAGATCATAAATAAATTAGAGGAACAGAGAATAGTCTACCTCTCAGACCTGTGGAGGAGGAAGTAATTTATCACCAGAGGAGAACTAGAGATCATTATTGATTACAAAATAGAACATTTTGATTACATCAAACTAAAAAGTTTCTGTACAAACAATACTAATGCAAACAGGATTAGAAGGGAAGCAACAAATTGGGAAATATTTTTAAAGTTAAAGGTTCTGACAAAGGTCTCATTTCCAAAATATATAGAGAACTGACCCTAATTTCTAAGAAATCAACCATTCTCCAATTGATAAATGGTCAAAGGATATGAAGAGACAATTTTCAGGTGATGAAATTGAAACTATATCCACTCATATGAAAGAGTGTTTCAAATCACTACTGATCAGAGAAATGCAAATTAAGACAACTCTGAGATACCACTACACACCTGTCAGATTGGCTAAGATGACAGGAACAAATAATGATGAATGTTGGAGGGGATGTGGGAAAACTGGGACATTAATACATAGTTGGTGGAGTTGTGAAAGAATCCAGCCATTTTGGAGAGCAATTTGGAACTATGCCCAAAATGTTATCAAACTGTGCATACCCTTTGATCCAGCATTGCTGCTATTGAGCTTATATCCCAAAGAAATACTGAGGAGGGAAAAGGGACCTGTATATGCCAAAATGTTTGTGGCAGCTCTTTTTGTAGTGGCTAGAAACTGGAAGAAGAATGGATGTCCATCCATTGGAGAATGGTTGGGTAAATTTTGGTATATCAATGTTATGGAATATTATTGCTCTGTAAGAAATTACCAGAAGGAGGAATACAGAGAGGCTTGGAGAGACTTACATCAACTGATGCTGAGTGAAATGAGCAGAACCAGAAGATCGCTATACACTTCAATGCTGTATGAAGAGGTATTCTGATGGAAGTGGGTATCTTCAACATAAAGAAGATCCAACTCACTTCCAGTTGATCAGTGATGGACAGAAATAACTACACCCAGAGAAGGAACACTGGGAAGTGAATGTAAATTGTTAGCACTACTGTCTATATACCTTTGGAATCTAATACTTAATATTCAAAAAGAAAATGGTATTTACAAATCTTGAAATGACCCATGGAAATATAAAAGTTGAAGCCCAGAAGCAGAGAATTCCAGGCATGAACTATATATATCATAAAAGCTGAGAAATTGGATATGGTGTGCTCTGTGATAAAAAGGACTGGATTTTAGAGTGAATGGAAGTAAATAAATTAAAATAAGACTCAGCAAGTAGATAGAAGACAAATAAGAAAGAGCTATACATTCTAAATGAAAGATTATATATATATATATATATATATATATATATATATATATGATCCTGTAAATTAGAGATTATTTTTCTATTAATCAGAATTAGGATTAAAGTTTATATACATATATATATATATATTTTTTTCTTTTCTACTTTCTCTTTTAGGAACTTTGTCTCTAAATTTGTCTCTAAAGGACAAATATTAACAAGATTGGTCTAATTCTCCAGGAACATTCTACTCAATTTTTCAAAAAAATCCACCCAACTGGGAGAGTTTAATTGTGATTAATGTATAAATTGAAAATAATGCAGGTGAATTCCAACTCTAAAGCATTAGGTTTATGCCTTAAAATCCTCATTATTCAACTAGATTGTTGAAGGCAGATGGGTCTTATGATCAAGCTATGTTTTCAGTAAGAGGAGTTGAAAGCTTTTAGCCTACATCCCCATACACCTCTTTAGTTCTCCAATCAGGGTTGATCTCTACTTGTCATGGCACCCGTTTTTCAAAAGATAATAAAGCAATTGATGACCTCCATGAAGGCAGTCTTTGGTTATTGAAAGAGACCACTGATCATCAATTTATTGATTATTTTAGCCTAATTAATAAATTGGTTATTAATAATCTAGAAACTTTGCCTCTCAGGTTTTTCATTTGACTCAGAGGTAATAAGCAGGGATAAAAGTCTATTCAGTATGGCTTATTTTTTTTTTTGAAGGCAAGAGAAATAACATATTAATAGATTAAAGAAATAGATTCATATGCCTCAAAGATTAAAGATGACTCAAAGAAAAGTAATTGGTTAATTTAATGAAGTAGAGAAAATGAGGATGTAGATGGTGTTGTCAGTCTTGGAATGAGAAGAGCACTACTCTATCCTCTGTGAATTGTTAGTAGATGGGAAAGGATGTAAAGAAGTTAAAGAAGTCAGCAAAGTGCCATTGCTGTTTGTCTCCAATATTCTGGGGAAGGGGGTGGAAAGTCTAACATTCTATGCAATATCCTATATTCTTACACCCAGAATTTTATCAGACCTAATGAAAGGATTAATTGTTTTGCTTAGATGTAAATATGGTAAGTTTTCCAAAATTGAGTTCCCTCCAAGTAAAGAAGCCCCCTTCTCCACCCATACTGTTTTCCTTTGCAGTTCCTCTACAATGTTCTCATGGAGGTTTAAGAGACAAACTGTATTACTGCCAAAGATTGGGAATTGGACTCTCAGAGACTGATTTGTGATTTACTCAGACAGTTGACTCAAATTACTCAGCAGGTTTATTAAAGTTGCTTTGATAAGTGTACTTCTTTGTAAGAAGACATTGATTGCTAATTAGATTTATGACAGTTGACAGTATGCATAATATAGGAATGAACAGCTAGTAAAAGGTATCAAGTAAAAAGAAGATTTAAGCACAAGGATCAAATCAACTCCCAATTTCTTCAAATGACCACATTAAAATTATTGACTGAAATTAATCTATAACTGGAGAATGGAAATACAGATGAAACTAAAAGGATCACTTTAAAATCAATCAGTCAATCAAAAAATATTTGCCAGGGTCATCTCCAACAGTCTTGATTTATATTTTGCCACTGGACTCAGATAGCTCTGGACAGAAAGTGAGGCAAGTGACCTTACACAGCCCTCCCTCACTTAAAACCTAACTCCCTTTCATGTCATGGCATCATCTCCCTGATATTATGATTCTTTTCAATAAGGAAGGACAAACAACAATAATAACAGCAACATTTGTTCAAACTCAGGATGCTAGTATAATAAATTAAATAGTCTCTATTCAAAATAAATCTACTTATTTGCTAGCCTGGACTCTAAGAGACAAAAAAAGAGAAAAAAAAAGTTGGATTGTACTATGCAAATTAGTAACAGTTTAAAAGATACTTGTTTTCTGAGAGCTGGCATCTTTTCAATTGTGCTTCATAGGCTTGGAACTGATGAGCCTCACTTGGCTCTTGGGAAGAAAAAAACTTTCCCTCATCCCCAAAATTGGAAAAAAATAAATTTGCAGGAAAATAGATCTAGAGCTAGAGGAGAACTCAGATGTCATTTAGTCCAACTCTCTTATTTCACTGATAAAAAAATTGAGTCCCAGGGAAGCTATCTGCCTTTGTATCAATTCATACAGGTGTCAGAAGTAGAATTCATTTTGCCTTCCATAGCTACTACTCTTTCTATAAATGTAATACCTCATATCATTCTTCTTGTATTTTTCTGAATGTATTTGTTATTTTATTTTAAAATATAAATAAGCATAAAAATAAACTTAGCTCTTTTTCCCTCACCTGAATATTCTAAGTAAATGCCCTTGATACATTATTTAAATAAATAAATGTCTATCATCACTCCAATTTTAGTTATCTTTTTCAATGAAATAGTATGTAGTAAATAAAGTTATCCACAAATCATTTTTTTATTTTGTATTTACATATACTAATAACTACCCAAGAAACTATATGCACACACACCCATCCATACACACACACACACACACACACACACACACACACACACACACACACACACACACATACTCAAGAAGATCCTGGTCAAAATTAGCTTCTTAACCAGATGAAGTAAAAGGTTAGAACTTGAGAACTTTGTTCTGTTGCAAAGGTGTCTCTTGCTCTAATGAACAAGCATTCTAATTGACACAATATTTGAGACTGTTCTATAATGCCCTGTTGGTAGAGTATAAATTCATCCCATCTATTCACAATGATTTGTGAAGCCTTCCAGAAGACCTAAGTTATACTTTTATCTAAAACCTAAAAGGAGAGTTGTAATAAGAGAAGGATTTCACACAACCATTCAAATTAGGTTTCCCAGAGGGATTTCTAAACTCTTTTAAAGCTTCCCCAGGGAAGCAAATGGTCACCAAGAGAGGAGAATTGATGTGGCACAGAAATGATGGTTTATAGAGGTGATAGTGGAGCTGCCTGGAGTTTTTGAAGAAGAAGAGCAATTCTATTTCCAAGACTTCAGGAAAAAAGACTAGTGTGTATTGCAAGTAATAAGCCTCCTGTTGAGAAGTTTAAACGATTAAAGATCAACCAGGAACACAGTTAAAGAATCACTAGGACAAAGCCACAATGGGGAAGAACAAACCTGGACTTTGCCTGTCATTAGTATGTGGACCATCTGAGGATCACCTATCTACATAGAGTTAATGACTGAATCTATAGAAATGGTTAAGATAACAAAGAAAAATAATAAAGAAGCAAAGAAGCAAAAATCTCATGACAGAAATATGGAGAGCATGAAGAGATTGAGAAATTTCAGTCCGATAGGTAGAAATAGCATCAGGAGAGCAATCATAAAGTAAAAAGAATAACAAGAAGACAGTGATCTCCAGTGATAAATGCTTCAGAGAAGTCAAGAAGAAATGTCTATTAGATTTGGTATTATGAAATATTAGTACCTTTGGAGAAAGTATTTTCAATTGAATACTAAGAACAGAAAAGAGATTCCAGAAAGTTTAGAAGCAAAAAGAGGGACAGGAAGTTTAGGAGGCAAATATAGGTAGCTTTCACAAGGAGTTTAACTATAGTAGAAAGAAAAGAAAAAAAAAATGATTGTGTAAAGAATTGCGATCATAATTATGGAAAGAAAAAATCAGTAAATAGGAAGGAATTGAAGATTAGTGAAAAAGTAATGGTGACGGAGAAAGAAATATGCTGGAGACGACAGTATAGAACATACTATATGTAGAGAGATTTTTCTTGACAAGGAGAAATGCTATATCCATTTGAGATAGAGATGAAGGAGTTTTCAATGAGCTAAGACATATGAGTGATGTGAGATAAGGAAAGCAACTAGGTCTGATGTAGAACATTTAGAGGTGTATCTTGAAAATATGAAGACATAAATAAAGGTCAAATTCTGTATATGTTGAGATTTTGCATGATTCACAACCTCAAAGATATTAGTACATCAAGGAAGATGAACTATGGTGAGAAAAAGATAATATTGTCCTGACTTTTCTTCCATACTAGAGATGCTTGAAAACAGCAGGTACTATAGAAGTGACTTACTTTTCTAAAGTGAATCCTTCAATTAGCCTTTCTGTTATCAGTTAGGTAATCTGACTGGTGTGGCAGAAAATAGGAACAAGGTAAGGCAATTAAAATATACAGTAATAATCATCTCCTTTGTGTATTTGTGCTCCATTGAAATGTTTTTGTTTCTCCCAGGAGGGTAAATAGAAAGGTCTATCAAATGAATTTTCTCTGGGGCTAATTGTTAAAAGGGTCAAAATATCACAGATTAAATGGAACCTCTGAATTTTTCTAATTCTAATTATTTTTACAGATAAGGTAACTAAGACCCTAGGAATGTTAAGGTAATTCTTCAAGGACATGCAAGTAGTAATTATAAGTGGCAGTATTAGACCCCAAGGCCCATGACACATGAACCAGTCAGTGGTCTTCCCATGGTACAATTTTTTTTTACTTAATCATTCCATGTCAGTGTCAGTAACTATGCTGCCAAGTAGCTGAGCATTATAGCATGTTGAGATAGATGGCTCAAGGGATAAAGTGCTGAATCTACAGTCAGAAGACTCACCATCAAAAGTTCAGATCTAGCCACAGTTATTTTCTAACTGTGTAACCCTGGAAAATCACTAAATTCTACTTGATTCAGTTTCTTCATCTAAGCTGAGTAAATGAATGGCAAATCAGTCCAGTATCTATGCCAAGAAAGCCCAAATAAAGGTTTTAGGTTGAAAGAGTTGAATACAACTGGAAAATGACAAAACAAAACAAAAATAGTATGTGGAGATCAGTTATAAACTGGAATAGTAAAATATGATGCTGAAAGGCTTGAGTTTACAATTATAAAAACATTTTCCTACTGAGATTAAGGGCACTGCCAATTATCTATTCTTATAGAGAAATTCAACAAGATCAGGAACAAAAAGAAAGAAAATAAATTATCCTTTGTTTTTTGGCTGTCAAATGAAAATTTAAATTCATTGCTGTATAATTTCATATGTCAAACAGAGAAAAGCTTTCTTCTGTACTAACATGTTAAGTCAACAAGATCAAGCTATTACTTTGATAATTAATTTAAATCAACTAAACAAATGAAAGACATCTTACCTGTCTTTTCTCTTTATTACTATCCATCTAACAGAGAGAAATGTAAATATCTAAAGGGATATTAGAATAATGGATTGCGTCTACAGAACATCCAACATTCATATAAAAACTGAAAATTAATTAAACATTCAAAATATTCCATACTTCTTAATAACTGGAAATCTCAAGATAGTTCACTATTAATCTAATTTTCATATATCTATTCAGTTTTAGAAAAATAAAGCCTGAAATGGCAGAATAAGTTAATTCCTTACATCATGGCACAGTAATGAAATGTATACGAAGGGCTAACATTTTATGGTTGTATTGATCCAAAATCACATTCTCAGCTTTTTGACAAAGAGATAGTTGGATAGATAGATAGATAGATAGATTAATATAAGGATATTTAGGCTTTAACGAACTGATTCTCTGTTTGTTCTTATAAGATGCCAATCATTTTAACTACTCAAAGAATCAGAATACTCACATCAACAGTTATTATCTCATCAGTGGAATTACTTCATTGGGAAACCAAATTCAAATCAGAAGACACCATACTAGTGAATAATTAGAGCAAAGGAATTGGTTATTACTAAGATTTTTTAGCCGTAAAATTATATAAGATCTATGTGGGAGAGCAAACTTTACCCCAATTAAAATCAGATACTCTTTGGTAAAAAGGAATAAAGGATTTATTAAGATCTCTCAAGAAAGAGCAACTCCCAATAGATAAGGTGTCAGTAGCCAAGTACAAAGCACAAGCTGCAAACACAGGATTATATAGATCCTAACCAGAAGTCCCCATTCACCCCTTTCTGTCTTTTCTCCCATTAGCTGAAGAATTCTGATTTATCCAGAATCCCAAATAAAGAATATTTGTTAATAACATACTCTTTACTGTATTAGATACTTAAATGTTAATGAAAATGTTTTGGTGCAGGGAACAGGAGGGAAATGTTTATCCAAAATAATTGAATATCTGCAGCTTTAAGATATAGCTCAAATTGTTATTGCAAAGTTTCTAGTTACAATTAGGGTATAGGTGGAAGCTACAATCTTATGAGAGTTTTTCACTCAGTTTAACCTATTCATCTCAATAGGGAATATGCACACTAAGTAAACTAATGAAAACTAGAAGTTACATAGTCAAAAAAAAACATAAGCTTCTTGAAGTCTGGAATTCTATCTCCATTACCTAATGCTCTCAGAATAGTAATCTTTTAAGAGATATTGTTGAATTAAATTTAAAAGTCATACTGATTAAATTGTGTTGCTACTTAGAGAAATATTTTAATCTCATCAGTATTTTTTTCAAATCATAAATTATGAAATGATATGAAACATTTGCAAAAAAAGGAATCATAAGCTATATATAATCACATAAAAACAGGCTCTAAATAAATAATTATAATAGAAATGCAAATTGTTACACCTTTTTAATTTATACTGGCCTGTGGATAGATACTTTTTATGGGCCAGAACTCTGAACTGAAACAAAGGCTGCCTTCAGAGACCTCAAGAAAACCTCAACAGAGAACATTGCATTTTAGAGAGAAAATTATAGATACAGCTTATTGGCCAACATTACAAAGGAAAAAAAATATATTCAATTCACATGAAATGTGGGAAGAAAGACCCTCAAATAAGTTATATGTATACCTATAAATTGATCTAATGATTTAGAATATAAATTTGGAATTATGCAAGAAAAGTAACTGGCTATATTTTTTGACTCATCAAGATCATTTTTGGGGAAAAAAAAAACCTAAGAAAAGCAAAAAAATAGAAAGTAAATATAACACTAGTTTTTATAGTAGCAACAACTGAATCAAATGCTGGATCATCAGATGGAGAGTGGATAGAAAGTCTATAATTTATGAATACAATGAAATAGTTATGAGTAATGAAAAACATGATAAATGAAGATTTCAATAAAATAAAGGAAGGTCTATGTGAATTTCTACAGAAGGGAATAAATGAACAACAAAGGAAACTATCAAAATTATTATATCAATACAAATAAAATGATTAATCAAAGGAAGTTGGATATTGAATAATTTAAAAAATAGTATAAGTACTTAAGAACAGAGCAGAAAACATGTCTCCCTTTGTGCAGGACTATGGCAAGTGCCTATTAGGACTAATTTACTTATATATTATCTGATTTAATTACTGTTTTAAATGATTTTTACCTACTCTTTTTTTTTTTTTTTTTTTTGTCACAATAGTGAATTCACTATGGCTGGGAAGGACTTAAAGAATGGCGTTAGTAAGATGTTTAAAAATTAAATTTAAAAGACTCTGTGTTTCAAAATTCAAATTCAAAAGAGCACAAAGAATATTTTCTCTGTTTCTCCTTCATAATACTTCAGCAAATTTTAGCTACTATTCCAATCCTAAGTAAAGCATTAGATTCTGAAATAATTGAAAATATACCCATTTCTACATATTATAATAATACATCACTGATATCTTTATGACTTATTTCTTGGTGGAGGTCTACCATCTTTTCACCAAGGAAACTTCTTCCTTCAGTATGTTTTGACCATTGTTTTCTCTAGAAATCCAGTGCTTTATCCAGATGTACAGATTTGATTTCGTCACTGAGACATTTAACAATTTTTTCATTGTTTTACATATTTTGTATTTAAATTAAGACTTGAATCTAGATCTTCCTGATTTCAAAGTCTCTGTTCCCTTTCATACACCATTTTGTTTTTTTATTTCTTGCGATTAAACCCATAAACTTCAATATGTCAAATGTAAGTTTTGTCTCCTACAAACCTTCTTCACTTGGAGAGTGTGGGCTTGCTCCTGCATACTCAGTTTCCTTTAAACTTATATCCTTTAATAGGATGAACTCAACTAGAAGTGACTGCCTAGAGACAAGAAGGTTCCAGTTCACATGGTTTTCTTTTTCTCATTTTTTTCTTAGATTAAAACATTCATTCATATAAGAAGAGTTAGAGACCAAAAGATCCTTTCTTTGTTTGGTGCATTATCTCTTTATTCCCTAGAGGGAAAGGTTGTACTCCCCTGACCCAAAACATAATCATCATTTAATGAAATGTAAATTTACCAGGTTAAATATTTGATTAGTTAAATAACAACAACTCCTTAAGGAAGAAAGGCAATAACATTGTCTTGTAAGTTTTCACAGTGTCCTGTTTTACTACTGCTCTCAATCTTATTTCAGTTTTTCTTGTTAAATAGTTGTCTGGTATTTGGAAAGACTCTATACAAACATGTTTATCTCAGTAAAACAAACAAATAAACAAATAAAAATCCTCTGGTTCCTGAAAATGTCACCACACTGGAACCAGCATAAAGAGTTTGTTTAGGTTTATTTATTTTTTCGGCCCCAAGATGTTACATCTCATTTCCAAGGCAGTCCTGGAATACCACAGATAGCAAGCAGCATACATTAAAACACTAGTCCAATGCCAGCCACACAGCTCAGCCCACTGTGGGGCTTATATGTAAAGAATGTTGTTTTTGAGAATTTTGAGTTTGGTCCCTCGTATTGCAGAATTAGATTATGTTTTTGGTGACTGGAACTAGGTCACTAAGATGACTTGCCAAAGTATTTCAGGGAAAGTCATTGGACTGACTAGCTCTTACTACAATGGGTTATTTGAAAATATAAATATTCATATAAGAGTTATATTTAACAACTTATTAAAATGTATTAAAGTGAATATGGAACATTGCCCTATATCCATTTCTTACTTTTAAAACCTTTTCAATTTCTGGGTAAATTTCAATCTTAACTATAATAATTAATTAAAAAAAAAAGTTTCCCTGTGTTCATCAGAATGCCTCTCTATGTTCATCCAATTGTTTCCATGAGATAATTATGAAGTATTTTAATTGAGGGAGTTTTATTTAAAGTTAAAAGACACGTTTTAGCTAAGGCTTCTATATAAAATTGTTAGTCTCATTATTAGATAGGTAGACCATGGTACCATCATAAAGTGGCATCCTGCCCTACCTTTCTTTTTTGTTTCAACTAACTCCAGTTATTATAAACCCTGTTTGACTCCTGGGCAGAAACCATATGTAGCTAACAGGATGACAATATAAATTCCCCTTTCAAATGTGGTTTAGTGAAAAGAGAACTGGTTTCAGAGCTATTGTATATAGGTTTGCATCTCAACACTACTACAAAGCAACTATTTGAGTATGGATTTATCTTTCTAGTACTCAGAATCTGTGTTTACTTGAAAATGGGAGAGAAGGAAAAGGGATAAGCTTTTATTAAATACCTGCAACATTTCTGGCACTATACTTGATGCTTTACAGATATAAGTAGTTTTATTCTCACCAAAAGGAGAATTGGAACATGTAACCTCTAAGGTTCGATTAATACTAATTGGCATGGTTGAATTAATCATATATAACATTGATTACTGCAAACAAACAAACCAAAAAAGAGTTTACAAGTGAACAATTAAAAGCTCATCTAAGTTTGATTCATATCAAGCCTCTTTTTAGTTTGGGGACCAAAACACCTCCATATCAGACATTTTACTCTTGCTGTGGTTAGAAGCCATATCAATTAGAGTGAACAAATAATTCTTTCAGGAAAGGCATTTTATTCAACTGGTAATGTTGATTTGTCTGCACAATTGGGTCATCAAGTTGCAATGTATCAAGGGGTGTCAAGAGGAAACAAAATAAATTTTCTCCCTGATAGTAACTGGCAGCTGTTCCACAGCAGTTCTTTTAAATGGGGAAAAAACAGCAGACGGAGAGAAGTCTTGAAGAATTTCAATATATGCTTTTTTCAATGAACCAGTTTTTATTTATAATTTTTCATGTTCGGGAAGTCTCTGTTTGTAAATATAATTGCTTTATGTGTCTAAAGTAGTTTATGTATTTAAATAGGAACAAAGACCAAAAAAGTTCTA
The DNA here is from genome assembly GCF_048593235.1 of Sminthopsis crassicaudata. Taxonomy (NCBI): domain Eukaryota; kingdom Metazoa; phylum Chordata; class Mammalia; order Dasyuromorphia; family Dasyuridae; genus Sminthopsis; species Sminthopsis crassicaudata. The sequence goes on from NC_133619.1 coordinate 103,216,144, forward strand.
TAGAATGACTTAGGGAACAAACATAGTTTAATTCATTGGATCAGATGTTTGGGAGATAGCATCATGTATAAGAAAAAATTGAATTTGGAATTCTTTGAGTTAGACTTAAATTCAGGCTCTGTTACTTATTAGCATTGATTTTGGTCAAATCCATTTCCCTCTTTTGGGTTGTGTACTCATCTATAAGATGATTTTTGGATGATTTCTGCTTCTTATTCTAAATTCTAAGTTGTTTGGTTATTATACAATCAAAGATATCATTAGTGTAGCCTAGTGGATAGAAAGCTAGTCTTGAAGCCAAAAAATTCTGCTTCTGACTCATCATAACTGTTTGGAACTGGCAAAATCATTTAGCTTCTCTGTGTTCTGGATATTTCTCTAAGACTATAAATCCCAGAAAGGTATGACCCTCCACTGCTAGAGGGAAATTCTTCATTTTGAATTAAAACAATTTTGAAGATAATCTCATACTTACTGGATCAGCAATGAATGACTTAACTATTCTTGGCAATACAATGGTCTAAGACAATGCTGAGTGATTAATGATTATTAATGCTTATGATTTTTAAAAAATGGTAGCCATTTTTAGAGAAAGAATTGGTGGAGTCTGAATGCAGATTTAAACATACTTATTGGGTGGCAGAGTAAGACAAGAACTCTCCCAATTTATCCCCCAAACCATTCCAAATTCATATAAATAATGACTACAAACAACTGAAGAAGATGGAATAGAATATTTTCCAGCAGAAGGCAACTTTAAAGGTCAGCAGAAAAAATCTGAGACACCCAGGTGGTAGTTCAGTGCTTAGTCCTTATGCAGAAAACCCCAATCCCAGTGCCAGCCCTAGTATCAGTGCCAACAAAGCAAGTCTCTGTTACTTTAGACTACCAGATATTACAGCTAGACTGGGGCAGGGACAGTTCTAAAATTTTCAGGGTAGAAAACAGTGATTGTGGTTAGGTTCTAGAAAGACCTCTGAAAACACCTGGACAAAGTTAAAGCTGAGTAATAGGCTAGGAAAATGAACAGACAAGAAAAAGTTTCTATGGTAACAAAGAAAATCAAAGCAAGTACTCAGAAGTCAAAGCATCTATATTCAAAGTCTCTAACTAAGAACAATAAGAATTAGGCTCAGGCCATGGAAGAATTCAAAACAAAGTTTGACAAATAAGAGAGGAAAAAATAAGGAAAAGAATTGAAAGTGGTACAAAAGGAAATGAAAAAAAAAGCTAATGAGAAGAATGCCTTAAGAAGTAAAATTGACCATTGGGAAAGGAGGTATAAAAGGTCACAAGGGAAAATAATTCTTTAAAAATTGAGCAAATCAAAGCTAAAGACTTTATTTGAAATCAAAACTCAATAAAGCAAAAACAAAAAATAAAATGGGGGAAAAGTGAAATATCTCATTGGATAAATCAATTGACCTAGTAAATGAAACCACAAGAGATAATTTAAAAATTATCAGTCTACTTGAAAATCATGATCACAAAAAAAAGCCTACACATCATCTTTTGAGAAATTAAGGAAAATTGTCCTGATAATTTAGAATTATAGAATAAAATAGAAATGGAAATAATCCACTAATTACTTCCTGTAAGAGTTCCCAAGATGAAAACTTCCAGAAATATTATAGCCAAATTCCATAACTCCAAAGTCAAGAGAAAATATTATAGCCATCTAGAAAGAAACAATTCAAGTATAGTGAAGCCACAGTCAGGATGAGATAAGATTTAGCAACTATAGTTAAGATTTAGCAACGCACTTGTAATATGATATTCTGGACAGATATGAAGCTAATATTACAATAAAAAAATCACTGACCCAGAAAAACTGAGGGAAATCCTTCAGGCCAAAAGTGGGCATTTAATGAAATAAAGAATTTTCAAACATTTATAAAAAGACCAGAGCTGAATGAAAAAAATGTGGTTTTAATATAGGACTCAGAAGAAGCATAAGGAGATAATTAAGAAAGTGATATTAAAAGAGACTTAATAAGTTTATCTGTTTACATTCCTACATGGAAGGGTGATACTTGTAACTCAGTAGAACTTTCTCATCACTATGGCAGTTACAAGGAAGAGAGAGAGAGAGAGATAGAGAGAGAGAGAGAGAGAGAGAGAGAGAGAGAGAGAGAGCGAGCGCACAGATGTGAGCTGAATTTTTTTTCAATGATAAATTTAAGGGATAAGAGAGAAATGTTCTGGGAGAGATGGAAAGGGAGAAGTGGAATAATATAAATTATCTGCCCTAAAAAATAGGCAAGTAAAATTTTTTATAGTAGAGAGAAGAAGAGACTAAATGAGTGTTCCTTACTCTCATCAGAATTTGCTCAAAGAGGAAATAACATACAGACCTAATATCAGTATAGCAAACTATCTTACCCTGCAGGAAAATGGAAAGGGGGAAGGTTGATAAAAGCGAAGTATATTGGGAGAATGGTCAATAGTAAAACGCTTTTGAAGAAAGACAAGGTGAAGGGAGAGAGAAAATAGAATAAATGGAGTAAAATACAGTTGGCAAAAAAAATTGTAAAAAATAATTTCAAAGCATGTTTCTCTCATAAGACATTATTTCTTAAACAGAGTGAACTGAGTCAAATTTGTTTTTAAAAAGTGCCAAGATCTAATTGATAAATAATAAAAAAAGTTGATCTATGTTCAAAGGGATATAAATTCATGCTTATCCTTTGACTGAATAATATCATGACTAAGCATGAATACCAAAATATTTTTAAGAGAAATGGACATATATATATATATATATATATATATATATATATATATATATATATATATATATGTAAAACTTCTCTTCTCCAGACAAAAAATTGGAAATTGAAAGGATGCTCATCAATTGAGAAATGGCTGAATAAATCATGGTATACGATCATCATGGAATATTATTGTTCTATGAGAAATTATGAGCAGGATGTTCTCAGAAAAAAATAAACAAAACAAACAAACAAAAATAAATACAACCCTGGAAAGTCCTCCATAAACTCAAGGAAAGTGAAATATACTCTATACAAAGTAATAGTAATGTTTTGGTAATGAACAGTTGTAAATGGCTTTGCTATTTCTTAGCAGTACAATGATCCAGGACTATTCTGAAGGACTTATGATGAAAATTCCTATCCATAATCACAGAAGAAACTGATTTGTGTCTAATTTAAAAAAAATGATTCATCTTCCCCCTACCTCTTTCTTTTTTTCTCTCTGTTTAAGCTTATTTTCCTTGAGGGTTGTTGTTGTTGTTGTTGGTTTTTTAATTATGGTGAGAGGTCTATGATTTCTTTCACAGAAGGCTTTTCTGGAAATTTTTTGCATAATTTCACATGTGGTTTCTTAATGGGGCCTGGAAAGGAAATTTGGGACTCAAAAGTTTTTAAAACAAATATTTAAAAATTGTTTTAAATGTAACTAGGTAAAATATGAAATAAATAATTTTTAAAAATTAAATGAAGGTTCATACCTGCAGGCATAGCCAGTATTATAGAGTAAAGGTAAATCTCTTGTGTCTCCTAAATCCCCCCCTCCAAAAAAACAACTTCAAAATTAAAAAAAAAAAATGAAATAAAAATTTAAAGAAATTTAGAGAAAAGACATATACCTTTAAAACTTTGTTTACTTTTCTTGTTTTTTTGGTCTGTTTCTTTTACAATATGACTAATATGGAAATATATTTGCATGACTACACATGTATAAAATATCAAATTGCTTATTTTCTCAATGAGGACAGTGGAAAAGGAGGTAGAGAATTTGGAAGTCAAATTTTTAAAATAAATATTAAAATTAATTTAAAAGTAAATTGGAAAAAATAAAATGTTGAGGAAAAGTAAAATAAAATAAGAGAATTGAGAAAAGATTAGTTAAAAATTAGTTAATAAACATAACAATTTAGTGGTTCATAAAAGTGAGCAAAACTTTGGGGTAAAACTTCACCATTTGACAACACTTACTCAGAAAATTGGGAACTGGTTTGTTAGAAACTAAGCATAGACCAACATCTTCTGCCTTATGGTATAATAAAGTAAAAAATGAATGCATGATTTAGACTAAAGCATTGTTATGCACAGCTGATAGACTACAATAGTTATGTTTCTGTGATTTGTACCACATTGGTCAGTGTCATAAAAGAGGTATAGAAGCATTGACTGGTGAGAAGCTGCTTATGAAATTTAAATTTTTCAAATTTTTCCATCTAAATTATCTGTCCATTATAACTTCTTATAATTATCGGTTAGATGCCTAACATGACAGAAATAATGCTGGAGAGGAGGTTGGAAAATAAGTATATTAATGTATTGTTGTTGAAGTTGTGAATTTGTAAAGTGAGAGTTAACATTTCTGGTGGCTTTTGGCTCTTCCCTGCATGATATTCTGGAATCTGTTATCATGAAAGCAATTTTAGAACACATATCTGGTAGCCAGAGGGTAGACGATAAGCACAAGCAGACAAAAGGTAACCACTTCCTCCCCCACTAAAAGTGATGTCAAATTGGCCTTAAATATTCCTACTTCCAAATTAAAACTCTGATATAATGACAGGTCAGTGACAGTTATTTGCAGTTTGCAGTTTTTTAGATATTCCCACTGCTATGAAGTCTCCTTGTGTTGTTAAGATTATTATTAGCTAGATGGCGGAGAAGAAACACACGACTCTGTGAACGTCCTCACTCTCTCACAACCAACTAGATAAATTAAGCCTCAAAATAAGCCCAGTACTGATAGATACCACAAGGACTGGAAGCACGACTTACCAGCTGAAGAGAATCTGGAGTTTCAACAGACAAGGTCAGTCCCCAGGGGAGGAAGAAAAGAGGCCAGCACAGACGGCTGGGTGCTTCCATACTGCGCCCATTGCGCTGGGAAGGGCTCTGGGATCAGAGAAGCCACTGAGGTAAAGGAATCTGGCACAGGCTGTTAGCTCTTCTCTGCTAACTATTTAGCAGTTCAGAAGAGAAAGCCAAAATATTTTAAAACTCAGATTAGATTTTCCCCAGACCCTGGAGGTGACTCAGCAGATCTCAGCACCAGGGGGTGTGGCCTCAGCTACCACCTGAGAATAGTTAAGAGATTGACAAGTGGGTGGATACGGCCCAAGGCAACACACACTGCCTAGCTTAGCTGGAGGGAGTGGAACTCAGCTCCAGGAAGTCCCAGAGAAGCGTAACCTTTGAACTAGGGACCGCAGTTTCTGGCAGACACTTCCAGTTTGAGCACAGGGGCTTCTCACGTCACCTGCTGCAGACATCCACTCCCCACCCGGACACATAGGCTGGGCTTCGTGCTGTCTTAACTATTCTATGCCCTGGAAGCACAGTAGTGCTAATCACCTCTGAGGCACTTCCAGGGAGGGGGTGGGGAACTCTCTCCCAGAGCTCTCTCTTAGCTCAGGCGCGGGGCCACTGCATCCATCCAGTCTGGGAGGAAGCTGGTAAAGAAGTAAATAATTTCCTACCCCAGGGACAGACCCCAAAACATTTTTTTAAATATGAGCAAAAAAGCTAGAAAAACTATAGATTCCTTCTATACAGAGAAAGAGCGGGTATCCAACCCCGAGGAAGTTAACAGCAGAGAATCAGCAGATAACAACCTAAAGGGGAACGATTCCTGCCCCCCATCACATAACTCTCTCCTAGAAGAAGCTCTTAAAAAATTAAGGGAGTTTGAAGAAAAATGGGGAAAGGAAAGGGAAGCTATCATAGAGAATAACAACGTCCTGAAATTGGAGTTGGAAAAAATAAAGAATTCACAGGAGATGCAGGGAAACAAAATTAGTGAATTAGAAAAGGTTAAAAAAACACAGGAAAGTAGGATTTCTGAATTGGAAAAGATAAAAAAGTCTCAAGAAAATAGAATTTCTGAATTGGAAAAAGAAAATAATTCTCAAAAAAAAAATTAGGGAAATGGAAAAAAATTCAATAGAGCAAAATAATTCATTTAAAAACGAAATTGGGCATTTACAAAAAGAACTAAAAACTGTGAAAGAAGAAAATAACTCCTTAAAAGTCAGGATGGAACAAATAGAAATGAATGATTCACAGAGAACCCAAGAATCAGTCAAACAAAACAAAAAAAATGAGAAGCTGGAGAACAACGTCAAATACTTACTGGGAAAATCTATAGACCTGGAAAATAGATCAAGGAGAGATAATCTGCGGATTATTGGACTTCCAGAAAACTATGACCAAAAAAAGAGCCTAGATTCTATTTTACAGGAAATTATCAAGGAGAACTGTCCAGAGATAATAGAAACAGAAGGGAAAGTAGATGTGGAAAGATAGAAGGGCCTGGAACCTGATATTCCGATAAGGCAAAAGATCAAGGACTGCAACCAAGAATGAACTACCCAGCTAAGTTTAGCATCTTTTTCCATGGAAGAAGATGGTCATTCAACGAAACAGAGGAATTCTATATGTTTCTAAGAAAAAAAACCAGACTTAAACAAAAAATTTGATCTACATCCACAAGACTGAAGAGAAACAGAAAAAGGTACACAGAACCCTTGAGAACTGTAACTCTGTTGTGGGTATATAAAAAGTACTCAAGTATAATTTGATTTTACTGATATAAAAGATAAAAGGGGGGTGTAGTAAAGGGAAGGAGGTCGGTTCAGAAAAAGGGGAAGGAATGATAAAAAGAGGGAAACTACATCCCAGGAAGAGGCATAGAAAATACACCATATCTGAGGGAACTTAGTGAGGGGGAGAATCATTGTGTGAATCTTACTCTCATCAGGAGAGGCTCAAAGAGTAAATAATTAACATATTTGTTTTTCAGAGAATTTTCTCTCACCTCATTAAAAGGGGGGAGAGGAAAAGGGAAAAGGAAAAGGAGAATAAGGGAAGGGACTTGGAGGGAGGGGGGAGGGATCCTATAAAAAAAAAAAAGAGGGAGGGTTGCGCATCACAAGGGGGGTCTGTAAATTAAATATCGGGGAGGGGAATCAGGGGGGTCAAGGGAAAAAAGCATAATCTGGGGATAATACGATGGCAGGAAATACAGAATTAGTAATTTTAACTGTAAATGTAAATGGGATGAACGATCCCATCAAACGGAGACGGATAGCAGATTGGATCAAAAAGCAGAACCCTACAATATGTTGTCTACAGGAAACACACTTAAAGCAGGGAGATACATACAGAGTAAAGGTAAAAGGTTGGAACAGAGCCTATTATGCTTCAGGTAAAGCCAAAAAAGCAGGGGTAGCTATCCTTATCTCAGATCAAGCAAAAGCAGAAGTAGATCTAGTTAAAAAAGATAAGGAAAGAAACTATATCCTGCTGAAAGGTAGCATAAATAATGAAGCCATATCAATACTAAACATATATGCACCAAGTGGTATAGCATCTAACTTTCTAAAGGAAAAGTTAAGAGAACTGCAAGAAGAAATAGACAGTAAAACTATAATAGTGGGAGATCTCAACCTTGCACTCTCAGATTTAGACAAATCAAACCACAAAACAAACAAAAAAGAAATTTAAAAAGTAAATAGAACATTAGAAAAACTAGGTATGATAGACCTTTGGAGAAAACTGAATGGCAATAGAAAGGAATATACTTTCTTCTCAGCAGTTCATATCTCCTATACAAAAATAGACCATATATTAGGACATAAAGATCTCAAAATTAAATGTAGGAAGGCAGAAATAATAAATACCTTCTTCTCAGATCACAATGCAATAAAAGCTACATTCAGTAAAAAGTTAGGGGTAAATAGACCAAAAAGTAATTGGAAACTGAATAATCTCATCTTAAAGAATGACTGGGTGAAAAAGCAAATTATAGAAACAATTAACAATTTCACCCAAGATAATGACAATGATGAGACATCATATCAAAATCTTTGGGATGCAGCTAAAGCAGTAATAAGGGGAAATTTTATATCTTTAGAGGCTTATTTGAAGAAAATAGAGAAAGAGAAGATTAACAAATTGGGCTTACAACTTAAAAGGCTAGAAAAAGACCAAATTAAAAACCCCCAACCAAAAATTAAACTTGAAATACAAAAATTAAAAGGAGAAATCAATAATATTGAAAGTAAAAAAAAAACTATTGAATTAATAAATAAAACCAAGAGTTGGTTTTATGAAAAAGCCAATAAATAGATAAACCTTTGGTAAATTTCATCAAAAAAAAGAAAGAGGAAAATCAAATTGATAGTCTTACAAATGAAAAGGGGGATCTTTCCACCAATGAAGAGGAAATTAGAGAAATAATAAGGAGTTACTTTGCCCAACTTTATGCCAATAAATTTGATAACTTAAGTGAAATGGATGACTTCCTCCAAAAATATAGGCTCCCCTAGATTAACAGAGGAGGAGATAAATTGCTTAAATAGTCCCATTTCAGAAAAAGAAATAGAACAAGCTATTAATCAACTCTCCAGGAAAAAATCCCCAGGGCCAGATGGATTCACATGTGAATTCTACCAAACATTTAAAGAGCAATGAGCCCCAATGTTATATAAATTATTTGAAAAAATAGGGGATGAAGGAGTCCTACCAAACTCCTTTTATGACACAGACATGGTACTGATACCCAAACCAGGTAGATCGAAAACTGAGAAAGAAAATTATAGACCAATCTCCTTAATGAATATTGATGCTAAAATCTTAAATAAGATATTAGCAAAAAGACTTCAGAAAATCATCTCCAGGATAATACACTATGATCAAGTAGGATTTATTCCAGGAATGCAGGGCTGGTTTAATATTAGGAAAACTATTAATATAATTGACTATATTAATATTCAAATTAATAAGAACCATATGATCATCTCAATAGATGCAGAAAAAGCATTTGACAAAATCCAACATCCATTCCTACTAAAAACTCTTGAGAGTATAGGAATAAATGGACTATTCCTTAGAATAATCAGGAGCATATATTTAAGACCTTCAGTAAGCATAATATGCAATAGAAATAAACTGCAACCTTTCCCAGTAAGATCAGGAGTGAAACAAGGTTGCCCACTATCACCATTACTATTCAATATAGTACTAGAAACGCTAGCCTTGGCAATAAGAGCCGAGAAAGAGATTCAAGGAATTAGAGTAGGAAATGAGGAAATTAAACTATCACTCTTTGCAGATGACATGATGGTATACTTAGAGAACCCCAAAGACTCTGCTAAAAAGCTACTAGAAATAATTCAAAATTTCAGCAAAGTTGCAGGATACAAAATAAATCCACATAAATCCTCAGCATTCTTATATATCACTAACAAAATGCAACAGCAAGAGATACAAAGAGAAATTCCATTCCAAACAAATGTTGAGAGTATAAAGTATTTGCAAATCCATCTACCAAAGAAAAGTCAGGAATTATATGAGAAAAATTACAAAACACTGGCCACAAAAATAAAATCAGATTTAAATAATTGGAAAGACATTCAGTGCTCTTTAATAGGCCAAGCGAATATAATAAAGATGACAATACTCCCCAAACTAATCTATTTATTTAGTGCTATACCAATCAGACTCCCAAGAAACTATTTCAATGACCTAGAAAAAATAACAACAAAATTCATATGGAAGAATAAAAGGTCGAGAATTGCAAGGGAACTAATGAAAAAAAAAACTCAGAGGAAGGTGGTCTAAGTGTACCTGATCTAAAGCTATATTATATAGCAGCAGTCACCAAAACCATTTGGTATTGGCTAAGAAATAGACCGGGAGACCAGTGGAACAGATTATATACAAAGGACAAAAAAGGGTACATCTATAGCAACCTAATCTTTGACAAACCCTAAGATACCAACATCAGGGATAAAAATTCATTATTCGGAAAAAACTGTTGGGAAAACTGGAAATTAGTATGGCAGAAATTAGATATGGATCCACACTTAACACCATATACCAAGATAAGATCAAAATGTGTCCAGGATCTAGGCATAAAGAGGGAGATAATAAATAGATTAGAGGAACAGAAGATAATCTACCTCTCAGACTTGTGGAGGAGGAAGGAATTTATGACCAGAGGAGAACTAGAGATCATTATTGATCACAAAATAGAAGATTTTGATTACATCAAACTAAAAAGTTTCTGTACAAATAATACTAATGCAAACAAGATTAGAAGGGAAGTAACAAATTGGGAAAATATTTTTAAAAACAAAGGTTCTGACAAAGGTCTCATTTCCAAAATATATAGAGAACTGACCCTAATTTATAAGAAACCGAACCATTCTCAAATTGATAAATGGTTAAAGGATATGAACAGACAATTCTCAGAGGAAGAAATTGAAACTTTATCCACTCACATGAAAGAGTGTTCCAAATCACTACTGATCAGAGAAATGCAAATTAAGACAACTCTGAGATACCACTACACACCTGTCAGATTGGCTAAGATGACAGGAACAAATAATGATGAATGTTGGAGGGGCTGTGGGAAAACTGGGTTGGCGGGGTTGTGAAAGAATCCAGCCATTCTGGAGAGCAATCTGGAATTATGCCCAAAAAGTTATCAAACTGTGCATACCCTTTGACCCAGCAGTGCTACTACTGGGATTATATCCCAAAGAAATACTAAAGAGCGGAAAGAGACATATATGTGCCAAAATGTTTGTGGCAGCTCTTTTTGTTATAGCTAGAAACTGGAAGATGAATGGATGTCCATCAGTTGGAGAATGGTTGTGTAAATTATGGTATATGAAGGTTATGGAATATTATTGCTCTGTAAGAAATGACCAGCAGGAGGAATACAGAGAGGCCTGGAGAGACTTAAATCAACTGATGCTGAGTGAAATGAGCAGAACCAGAAGATCACTGTACACTTCAACAACAATACTGTATGAGGATGTATTTTGATGGAAGTGGAAATCTTCAACATAAAGAAGATCCAACTCACTTCCAGTTGATCAATGATGGACAGAGGTAGCTACACCCAGAGAAGAAACACTGGGAAGTGAATGTAAATTGTTAGCACTAATATCTGTCTGCCCAGGTTGCATGTACCTTCGGATTCTAATGTTTATTGTGCAACAAGAAAATGATATTCACAAAAAAAAAAAAATTATTATTAGCTCCTGAAATCTATGGTGATAGAATGAGAGTACACAGATTTGATTTTATCAAGTTATTATGTATTCAAAGGCAAGAATTTGCCTAAAATCTTCATATGAATAATTTATACAAATACCATCATAATACAGGAAAATTTGAGAAGGTAGAAGGGAGTCTATTAGAGGTGATATTATATAGCAGGTTATACCTTTAGAGTCAGTCAAGTGATTTAAGTGAATATAAGCTTCATCTTGTTTATTCTAATAAAAAATGATTCAATAAATTGTTACTTTAAAGTTTTCCATCCATATATCAAAATCATAGGAGCTTACCTTCAAAACTCAGATCAAATTCGACCTTTTGCAGGAGGTCTTTCTTTTCTATAACGTTCTTATGTCTCTAAACTTGTGCTATTATTTATCTTATTTGTTCAACCTTTTCTTTATTGTCTCACTCCTTAAAATGTGAGCTCTTTGAGGGTAAGGAGAACATTTTTGCCTATGTTTTCACAATGGATGGCACAAAATAAGAAAATAATTAGTACTGACTAAGTTAAATCATAAAAGCAGTAACTTTTGAATTATATTTACTTATGGTTTAAGCTACCTATCATCATAAATGATAAGTAATGCAGAACTCAAATGGAAGAATGCCACACTATGATGAAGTCCTTAAATATTCCTTTTTGTGAATGTAATTGAGACATTTGTATCAAATTCGAAAATATTAAAGAGGCTTCAAAATTAGATCCAGAAATCAAAAATGTTTAGCCACAAAGAGGAAAACATGAATAAATAAAAATCAATTAATACAATAAATAATATAATATAATAATTTAATTTAAATGATGACTCTGCCTTTATTGATCTACTTGTTCAGTGCTATACTAATTAAACTTCCAAAAGTTTCTTTTAGAATATTAGAAAAAAAACAATGAAAAATTTCATTTGGAAGACTAACGTTAATGAATATACCCCAAAAAAATGATAAAAAAATTATGGTGGCTTAGCAGTACCAAACCTAAAAGGAAAATAACAAATATTAGAAAGGATGAGAGAAAAAAAGATACACTAATGCTTTCTTGATACATTGTGAACTGCTCTAGCCATTTGGGGGAACAATTTGAAACTAGGGCTAAAGTACTCAGTAGTATCACTACTAGGTCTATAGTCCAAATAGCTCAAAAAAATAGAAAACTACATATAAGAAAAACAATATACAATGACAACATTTTAACAATTATCAATTGTGAAAGACTCTGATAGGTACAGTAATTCTCAGCAATTCCAAAGGATTCATAATATCAAAAAATGTTATTTATCTACCAATAATTCTGAATGTAGATTGAAGTATAAATTAGTCGCTTTCTTTTTTTTTTTTTGCTTTTTTATTAACATACAAAATATATGTATGACATATATAATAGAATAAAATATTGTCTGTTATATTTATAGATGGGAGAGGTGCTAGAGGGAGGGAAGGAGATAATTTGAAACTCAATGTTAAAAAAATTAAATGCCAAAAATAAGTTTGCTAGTTTTCTGGGTATAAGGGAGAACATCCTAGTTTTTCAAATTGCATTTCTCTCATGAGAAGTAATTTGGAGCTTATTTCATATTATAGCATTCAATTATCTTGAGAAACATTGATTTACACCCTTTGACCACTTGTTAGATAGTGATTCTTTGTCTCAAATATTTATGTAATTCTCTATATATCAGAAATGAGATTCTGCTCAGAGATAATTTTTTGCCAATCAATAGTTTTTTTCCCCCAATATCCTAGCAGTATTGACATTTTAATGTAAAACTTTTTTTTTTATTTCATGCAATTAACATTGTATATTTTGTTTCTTGTTATCTCTGTTCTTTAAATGTTTAAGAATCCCTCCTTAGTCAAATCTGTGAGATATGCCTTTATCTTTTTTTTAATATTTCTTTATTAAAATGATGTTACCTTTTGTAAAAAAAAAAAAAAAAAAAAAAAAAGAAAAAAGAACTTTAATAAAGTTAATAAAGTCACTGCCATAGAACAATGTCTATTATTGTTGCCTCAGATATCTAAATAATTCATGCTGTCATAAATTGTTTTATTACCAAGACTTGTCAACCTCCCAATTATCTACTGATACAAATCCTATTGACTCCAAGGAGATCTGGAACATAAGACTACCATTTATGCAATGACAATCCCAAAGGAATGTTCACAAATTATTTAATAGAGAATCTTTATGGATTCCTGCCCCCACAAAGTAGTTCTTTTGATGGTTTTCCCACTGGATTTTTATTGTCATAGTAAACTGGAGGCAGGGGGAGCAGGCTTTACTGTTTCTATTTATGGGAATTTTTACTTCTACAACCACCACCATCATCATCACCACCATGTGTTGCTTATATAGTCATCTTCTTCCCCAACTCAGTCCACTCCTAATTCTTTCTCCTGGGGGAGAAAATCATTCTCCTTTTATCTTATTGATTTCTTACTCATTATTTCTCCTCTTTACTGCCCGTATACCTCCTCAATTTTTATGTTTAATGTGAAGAAAATTAATAATATAAATCTGTGAACTATATATCTAATACATATTGAAGACTGCATTTCATTCATTTTCAAGGTTTTAATTGTTAGAAAACTAATTTCTAAAGAACTTTTAGTATTCAGAAATGAGCCTTAAAAAAAAGTAAGGATAAAACAAAAAAGAAGTGAAATGTAATGGGATTCTTATTTGCTTTTCGAAAAACATATGTAAAGTAGTTCTGAAAAAGGGCAGGAAACCATTAAAACCACAATTTTTTCTTGGCCACTAATACATAAAGTTATATAATGAGTAACCATTATATTTAACCCTATATTGTTTTCCACAAAGGTGAGATACATACCTGAAACATAGCTATATTATCTTTGATAAACTGCTGGTGTGGGCAGAGCCAAGATGGCAGAGAAGATACATGGGATTTTGTGAGCTCCCTTCTTCCCTCATTACCAATTAGTTAAATCAGCCTCAAAAATAACACTGGACTGATAGAAACCACAAGGACTGGTAGCATGACTTACCAGCTGAAGAGAATCTGGAGTTTCAACAGAAAAGGTCAGTTCCCAGTGGAGGAAAAAAAAAAAAAAAAAGGCCAGCACAGACAGGATGAGGTGCTAGCACACTGCACTGATCAAGCTGAGGAGAACTCTGGGATAAGAGAAGCCACTGAGATAGAGGAATCTGACAAAGCTGTTAGCTCTTCTCTGCTTGTAAAACAGCAGCTCAGAAGAGAAATCAAGACACTTTAAAATATAAAGCTAGATACTAGAACTACCCCAATCTGGAAGTGACCTAACAGATCTCAGCAAGGTTGTGAAGCCACCTTCTGCTGTCAGAGGCTTCACCTTAGGGTAGTTAAGACCTTGAAAAGCAGGGACACGGCCCAAGGCAACATATAATTCACATAGTGCCTGTCTTGGCTGGAGGCTGTGGAACTCAGCCACAGAAGACCCAGAGAAGCAGAACCTTTGAAATAGGGACAACGGTTTCTGGGCAGACACTTCCATTTAAAGAACAATTAGACTCAATGTTATATAAACTATTTGAAAACATAGGGAATGGAGTCCTACCAAACTCCTTTTTTGACACAGACATGGTACTGATACCTAAACCAGGTGGATTGAAAACTGAGAAAGAAAATTATAGACCAATTTCCTTAATGAATATTGATGCTAAAATCTTAAATAAGATATTAGCAAAAAGACTTCAGAAAATCATCCCCAGGATAAAACACTATGATTAAGTAGGATTTATACCAGGAATGCAGGGCTGGTTTAATATTAGGAAAACTATTAATATAATTGACCATATTAATAATCAAGTTCATAAAAATCATATTATCATCACAATAGATGCAGAAAAAGCATTTGATAAAATCCAACATCCATTCCTACTAAAAAGGCTTGAGAGTATAGGAATAAATGGACTATTCCTTAGAATAATCAGGAGCATATATTTACGACTGTCAGTAAGCATAATATGCAACAGAAATAAACGAACATTTTCCAGTAATATCAGGAGTGAAACAAGGTTGCCCACTATTACCTTTACTATTCAATATAGTACTAGAAACACTAGCCTTGGCAATAAGAGCCGAGAAAGAGATTCAAGGAATTAGAGTAGGAAATGAGGAAATCAAACTATCACTCTTTGCAGATAACGTGATGGTATACTTAGAGAACCCCAAAGACTCTGCTAAAAAGCTATTAGAAATAATAAAGAATTTTACCAAAGTTGCAGGATACAAAATAAATCCACATAAATCCTCAGCAGTTTTGTATATCACCAACAAAATGCAACAGCAAGAGATACAAAGAGAAATTCCATTCCAAAAAAATGTAGAGAGTATAAAATATTTGGGAATCCATCTACCAAAGAATAGTCAGGAATTATATTAGAAAAATTATGAAACACTTGCCACAAAAATAAAGTCAGATTTAAATAATTGGAAAGAAATTCAGTGCTCTTGGATATACCGAGCGAATATAATAAAGATGACAATACTCCCCAAACTAATCTATTTATTTAGTGCTATACCAAGCAGACTCCCAAGAAACTATTTCAATGACCTAGAAAAAATAACAACAAAATTCATATGGAAGAATAAAAGGTCGAGAATTGCAAGGGAACTAATGAAAAAAAAAAGTCAGATGAAGGTGGTCTAGGTGTACCTGATCTAAAGCTATATTATATAGCAGCAGTCACCAAAACCATTTGGTATTGGCTAAGAAATAGACCAGTCAATCAGTGGAACAGATTAGATACAAAGGACAAAAAAAGGGTACATCTATAGCAATCTAGTCTTTGACAAACCCAAAGATACCAACATTAGGGATAAAAATTCATTATTTGGAAAAAAATATTGGGAAAACTGGAAATTAGCATGGCAGAAATTAGATATGGATCCACACTTAACATCATATACCAAGATAAGATCAAAATGGGTCCATGATTTAGGCTTAAAGAATGAGATCATAAATAGATTAGAGAATGGTCTACTTCTCAGACCTGTGGAGGAGGAAGGAATTTATGACCAGAGGAGAACTAGAGATCATTATTGATCACAAAATAGAAGATTTTGATTACATCAAACTAAAAAGTTTCTATACAAACAATACTAATGCAAACAAGATTAGAAGGGAAGTAACAAATTGGGAAAATATTTTTAAAGTTAAAGGTTCTGATGAAGGTCTTATTTCCAAAATATATAAAGAACTGACCCTAATTTATAAGAAATCAAACCATTCTCCAATTGATAAATGGTCAAAGGATATGAAGAGACAATTTTCAGGTGATGAAATTGAAACTATATCCACTCATATGAAAGAGTGTTTCAAATCACTACTGATCAGAGAAATGCAAATTAAGACAACTCTGAGATACCACTACACACCTGTCAGATTGGCTAAGATGACAGGAACAAATGATGAATGTTGGAGGGCATGTGGGAAAACTGGGACACTAATAAACTGTTGGTGGAGTTGTGAAAGAATCCAGCCATTCTGGAGAGCAATTTGGAACTATGCCCCAAAAGTTATCAAACTGTGCATACCCTTTGATCTAGCATTTCTGCTATTGGGCTTATATCACAAAGAAATACTAAAGAATAGAAAGGGACCTGTATGTGCCAAAATGTTTGTGGCAGTTCTTTTCATAGTGGCTAGAAACTGGAAGATGAATGGATGTCCCTCAATTGGAGAATGGTTGGGTACATTATGATATATGAGATTTATGGAATATTATTGCTCTGTAAGAAATGACCAGCAGGAGGAATACAGAGAGGCTTGGAGAGACTTGCATGAACTGATGCTGAATGAAATGAGCAGAACCAAAAGATCGCTGTACACTTCAACAACAATACTGCATAAAGATATAGTCTGATGGAAGTGGATATCTTCAACATAAAGAAGATCCAACTCACTTCCAGTTGATCAATGATGGACAGAAACAACTACACCCAGAGAAGGAATACTGGGAAGTGAATGTAAATTGTTAGCATTACTGTCTATCTACCCAGGTTACTTATATCTTCGGAATCTAATCCTTAATATGCAACAAGAAAATGGGATTTACACACATATATTGTATCTAGGTTATATTGTAACACATGTGAAATGTATGGGATTGCCTGTCATCAAGGGGAGAGAGTAGAGGGAGAAAGGGGATAATGTGGAAAAATTAATACAAGGGATAATATTATAAAAAATACTCATGCATATATTCTGTCAAAAAATTATAAATAAAATTAGAAAAAAAAGATAAACTGCTAGTGTTATTTAGTATGTTTTAAAAGAACAGGGATCACATAGTTCTTTTAAACCATGCATTCCCCATGATAACTTGAAAAAATGTTTCGAACATTAAATTAACAATATTATTGTTGCTGTTATTTAATATTTTAAAGTTTTTGGGTAAAGTTTTACAATATCTACTTAAATACAACTTAAATATTATTTTAATGGCATATCAGATATATTTACTATTCACATGTGTGGATGTGTATGTATATTTGTGTAATGTAAAGAAGGTTCCAAGAATAATAAAGGTGTCATGTAAAGTGTAAACCCTCCAGGCTAGTTCCCCATAAACAGTGAGCAGGAACCCCTGAAACTATTTAGATTCAGAGATAGCTTCAGCCTGAACCATAGGAAAATTCACTTTCTACAGAGCCTGAGGAGATTTTTGAGAGATTGAGTCCAGGAAGACTGAGAAAATCTCTGCTGATAAGGAATACCCAGCTGTGCTGTTGAGATTCTACTCTTTGTGAGAAGGAATTAGCACATCTAATGAGTATAGAAGCAGGAGAGCAGGAATGCTGCTGTTTACCAGCACTGGCAGGAGAGTGAAGTTCTTGGTTTAGAGTTCCAGGTCAAAGTGGAGAGTGAAGTGAAGTAGAATTAGTGAATTAGAAGCACTGTGTCTCCACCCCACGATTAGGGGAACTTACACTAATAGCTCTCATTAAGAAAAAAAAAATGAACAGGAAAAGAAGAAAGATGCTAACTATAGAAATTTACTAAGAGATTAGGGAAGACCAGTCTTCATCTTCAGGGAAAGGCTATGAAATTAAAAACAAAAAGTCTTTTCTATATCAAAGAGTAATATTAAATAGCTACCTGCATGGGAAAAATTTATGAAACTCAAAGAAGACTTTAAAAATTATATGAGAAACATTGAAGAAAACCTAAAAAGAACAATAAAAAAAATCAAGAAAACTAAGATTATGGGAAAAAAAAGTCAAGTAACTAGAAAAGGAAATATAGTCTTAAAGAAAAAAAAAAATAATTCTCTGAAAATAAGAACTGGGCAAGGGGAAGCCTGTCTAGGTATAAGAGATCAAGAAAGAAATAAAACAGAATATGAAGATTGAAAAAATAGAACAAAATATGAAAAATAAGAAAAACAACAGATATAGAAAACAAATCAAGAAGAGAAAATCTAAGAATAAGTAAACTACCTGAAAGCTGTGACAAAAAATAACTTTTACATAATTATACAAGAAATAATCCAAGAAAAATGTCCTGAAATTATAAAACATGGGAGAAAAATAGAAATAGAACAAGCCACTGATTATCACCTCAAAGAGAACCTACATGGAAAACACATAGGAATATTTTTTGCCAAATTTTTAAACCCTAACATCAGAGAAAATGCTACAAGAAACAAAGAAAAAGGGGGGTGGAGCCAAGATGGCGGAGAAGAAACACACGACTCAGTGAACGTCCTCACTCCCTCACAACCAATTAGATAAATTAAGTCTCAGAATTAGCTCAGGACTGATAGATACCACAAGGACTGGAAGCACGACTTACCAGCTGAAGAGAATCTGGAGTTTCAACAGGAAAGGTCAGTTCTCAGGGGAGGAATAAGAGAGACCAGCACAGACGGTGGGGTAGGGGCACACTGCGCCCATTGCGCTGGGAAGGGCTCTGGGATCAGAGAAGCCACTGAAGTAAAGGAATCTGGCACAGGCTGTTAGCTCTTCTCTGCTAATTATTTAGCAGTTCAGAAGAGAAAGCCAAAATATTTTAAAACTCAAATTCCCCGATCCTGGGGGTGACTCAGCAGATCTCTTGGCACCAGGGGGTGTGGCCTCAGCTACCTTCTGAGAATAGTTAAGAGATTGACAAGTGGGTGGATACGGCCCAAGGCAACACACACTGCCTAGCTTAGCTGGAGGGAGTGGAACTCAGCTCCAGGAAGTCCCAGAGAAGCGGAACCTTTGAACTAGGGACCGCAGTTTCTGGCAGACACTTCCAGTTTGAGCACAGGGGCTTCTCACGTCACCTGCTGCAGACATCCACTCCCCACCCGGACACATAGGCTGGGCTTCGTGCTGTCTTAACTATTCTATGCCCTGGAAGCACAGTAGTGCTAATCACCTCTGAGGCACTTCCAGGGAGGGGGTGGGGAACTCTCTCCCAGAGCTCTCTCTTAGCTCAGGCGCGGGGCCACTGCATCCATCCAGTCTGGGAGGAAGCTGGTAAAGAAGTAAATAATTTCCTACCCCAGGGACAGACCCCAAAACATTTTTTTAAATATGAGCAAAAAAGCTAGAAAAACTATAGATTCCTTCTATACAGAGAAAGAGCGGGTATCCAACCCCGAGGAAGTTAACAGCAGAGAATCAGCAGATAACAACCTAAAGGGGAACGATTCCTGCCCCCCATCACATAACTCTCTCCTAGAAGAAGCTCTTAAAAAATTAAGGGAGTTTGAAGAAAAATGGGGAAAGGAAAGGGAAGCTATCATAGAGAATAACAACGTCCTGAAATTGGAGTTGGAAAAAATAAAGAATTCACAGGAGATGCAGGGAAACAAAATTAGTGAATTAGAAAAGGTTAAAAAAACACAGGAAAGTAGGATTTCTGAATTGGAAAAGATAAAAAAGTCTCAAGAAAATAGAATTTCTGAATTGGAAAAAGAAAATAATTCTCAAAAAAAAATTAGGGAAATGGAAAAAAATTCAATAGAGCAAAATAATTCATTTAAAAACGAAATTGGGCATTTACAAAAAGAACTAAAAACTGTGAAAGAAGAAAATAACTCCTTAAAAGTCAGGATGGAACAAATAGAAATGAATGATTCACAGAGAACCCAAGAATCAGTCAAACAAAACAAAAAAAAATGAGAAGCTGGAGAACAACGTCAAATACTTACTGGGAAAATCTATAGACCTGGAAAATAGATCAAGGAGAGATAATCTGCGGATTATTGGACTTCCAGAAAACTATGACCAAAAAAAGAGCCTAGATTCTATTTTACAGGAAATTATCAAGGAGAACTGTCCAGAGATAATAGAAACAGAAGGGAAAGTAGATGTGGAAAGAATTCATCGAACTCCTTCTGAAATAGACCCTAAAAAAAGAACACCACGGAATAATGTGGCTAAGCTGCAGAATTACCACACAAAGGAGAAAATCCTGCAAGCAGCTAGAAAAAAACAATTTAAATACCAAGGTGCCACAATAAGGGTCACCCAAGATCTGGCTGCCTCCACATTAAAAGATAGAAGGGCCTGGAACCTGATATTCCGTAAGGCAAAAGATCAAGGACTGCAACCAAGAATGAACTACCCAGCTAAGTTTAGCATCTTTTTCCATGGAAGAAGATGGTCATTCAATGAAACAGAGGAATTCTATATGTTTCTAAGAAAAAAACCAGACTTAAACAAAAAATTTGATCTACATCCACAAGACTGAAGAGAAACAGAAAAAGGTACACAGAACCCTTGAGAACTGTAACTCTGTTGTGGGTATATAAAAAAATACTCAAGGATAATTTGATTTTACTGATATAAAAGAAACAAAGAAAAAAATAACAAAATGTATATATATATATATATATATATATATATATATATATATATATATATATATATATATATATGTGTGTGTGTGTGTGTGTGTGTGTGTGTGTGTGTGTGTGTGTGTATATATATATATATATATATATATATATATATATATATACACACACACATCCATGTCTGTGTTAGGTAACAGGGAAGTACTCAGTGCAAATGAAATTAACACCAAACTTTTCAGTTCATTGCTCTGGAAATACACATTTTGGCCAAATAAAAGCAGACAGAAATACATCATGAAACTAATGATCCTTCAAATCAGGCAAAAAAAAAGCTTTTTCAGTAGAAACCTACCCTGGATTATTAGTGGTTCATTTGGACTTTTCTTCATTTTTTGTTGTATTCTGGTTGCTTGGTCATTTGAAACTGAGACAAGTACATGACTTTTGTGTAAAATGAATATATTTTACATCAACATTAAGGTTTTAATCTTTAGAGAAAATAAGGGCCACTAAAATGCAATTTCTAATTAGAATAAGATGGGATGACTTGTCATTCATTCACTGAATTTGGATAAGAAAGATATTCTGTCAAATTTTCTGAGTTAACTAATACTTGTCAACTCAAGTCTGACAGGATAGTGAGTACAAAATGTCTCCCATTTTAATTGTGAGATTTTGTGTGCTGAATAATCTTCAGAGAAAGAAAGAAAAAGAAAAGTTTTATAGATAAATAAGGCAGACAGAGATACAGGCTTAAGGGGTATTAAGTGTAGATATATGTGTCATTGTACTTTACCATAGCCTTTGTTTTATCTTACCATTATACAATCACCCCCCCAAAAAAACAAAAACAAAAACAAAAACAAAAGCAAAAACAAAAAAAAAAAACAAGGCTTTAATTCAGGAAACCATCATATTAGTGAAAACTAGAACTTCTTAATCCTATTTCCAAGAGAAATAATGTTTGATTCTTTTAGACTGTCTTTTCCTTTCAATTATCATTAACAATCTATCTTCTCTTTCTTGAAAAACTTTTAAAACCACATGGCTGGTAAGGATATGTATCTTTATCTGTTAGGATTACTAAGTGAGAACTCGGGTTGTCTGGATAGTGACAAGGTGAGAATTCAGGTTGGACAATTACAAGGTGAGAACTCAGGTTGACTTGATGGAAGGAGCAGGCTCATTGGCTGAGGTGGTTCTTCCCAGAAGCCCTTGCATTATCCCACGCCCATTCTCTGGGAGAATAAAAGAGAGAACACTGGGCCCAGAGAGCAGATCGGCCTGGAGAAGGATAAGAGCTGGAGGAGATTCAGAGCCAGGATTCAAGAAGAAGAGACTCTGAATTGCATCAGGCTTGACGGGGCTCTCTGCAGGAAGGGAAGTCACTTCTAAGGACAAGAGTTAACAGCAACTGCCTGGAGACAACGGTTCGTTACAGGAAGAAGAATCAGTCGGAGAGATTTGAGTAGAAGACACAGCAGATCTCTTCCCAGAGAGCGATCCGGCAGCTTCTAGAGACGACAGCTTGTTACATTTATCTACTATTTTCTTGTCTTAACAGTGCTAGAATCTCTCCAAATTCATTTGTAGCACATAAAATTTTATCTAAAAGCTAGCATATTTTAGGAATTTCATCAAAAATTCCATCATCTTGCTGTTTTTCTCAACTTTCCCAAATATTGTTAATTGGTTCATTTTGAATATTGTATTGTCCTTTTTTGTTTGTTTGTTTGTTTTTATTTATCATGTTATTAATGTTACCAAAAAAACTTAGCCATATATAGCTCAGTGAATGTAGTTCTATTCAAGAAAACCTGAGTTCAAATCTGATCTCAAAAACTCACTAGTTGTATGTTTGTGGGATAATCACATAATATCTGTTGTTTAATCCACTGGTAAAAGAAATGACAAGCTATTCCAGTATCCTTGCCAAGAAAACACTATGGGCAATAAATATGATGTGTTATAATATGTGGGGTCCCCAAAAGGCACAACTAATCAAAAACACTGGCAAATTACAAAGAAATATTGGCAAATGCCTGATAAATCTAGCTAGTGTGAGTAGTTGATTTCCAGAGTAGGGGAAGGTTTATAAAGCCTAATATTTTAAATGATAAATATACATCAAAAACATTTTTAATGTCTTTTTTCCTCAATAGTATTTTATATTTTCCAAATACATGAAAAGATAGTTTTCAATATTCATTTTTGTAAAACTTTGTGTTTGAAATTTTTCTCCTTCTCTTCCTTTCACTTCCCCAAGATAGCAAGCAATCTGATATAGATTGAATATGTACTGGACTGGACTTTTAAACATATTTCCATATTTGTCATTTTGTGCAATAAAAATCTGACTAAAAGAGGAGGGAAACATAAGAAAGAAAAACAAACAAACATATAAAAAAGTGAAAATACTATGTTTTAATCTATATTCAATCTTCATAATTCTCTTTCTGGATGTCATTAACATTCCCCCACCCCCAGCGTTATTAGTATTGCCTTGAAACACTGCTTTGAAAAAAATTTTTTTTTTCTTCTTGATTTACATTTATTAAGCTCAGATTTTAATTTTAAGTTATTCTTTAATTATGGGGAAAATTAATTTAAAATTTGATAAGCTATTTTCTAAACAACTTTGATTTGTCATTTTCATTTCAAATTACATGACAGACAATGCCCTCAACAGGTTTTCTCATTTTGAGGTATGACTACATAAAAGTGCAGATACATTTTTTGGGAGGTAGAATATTATATATTGTAGAGGGTTGAAACTCCAAAAAGGTATGCTTGAATCAGACAATTGAGCACTTAAGGCTAATTACCTACTCCATGTGAGACAATGATTCTATTAGCATATGTTAGGATAAATGTCTCTTCTCACCACTGGTGCTTGTTGAATGTTTGGTGTTAAGATAATCATAGGCAAGAATTGGAGAGAGATCTTAAAGGAGGGAAAGTGACCCATATATGCAAAATTTTTTGTTGCAGCCCTTTTTATACTGCCAAGAAACTGGAAACTGAGTGGATTACCATAAGTTGAAGAATGGCTGAATAATTTATGTTATATGAATGTTATGGAACATTATTATTCTATAAGAAATGATCAGCAGGATGATTTCAGAGAAGCCTGGAGAGAATTACATGAACTGATAGTAAGTGAAATGAGCAAAAGTAGGAGATCACTGTACACGGCAATAAGAAGACATGGCTCTATTCAACAATGAGATGATGCAGACCAATTCAAATGGTTTTGTGATGAAGAGAGCCATCTAAATCCAGAGAGAAGACTGTGGAAACTGAGTGTGGATCACAAAATAGCATTTTCACTCTTTTGTTATTTTTTGCTTATATTTTATTTTCTTTCTCATTTTTTCTTTTTAATTTGATTTTTCTTGTGATGCAAGATAATTGTATAAATATGTATGCATATATCGGATTTAACTATATAAGTGAGGTGGTAATCAGAAGCAAAATACTGGGGAGCAAGGAAAGAGAGAAGGAAAAAGAAAAATATAATATGGGAAAACAAGATGGTAGGAAAAATCAAGTTAGTAATTTTAATGTGAATATGAAACTGATGAACTTTCCCATAAAAGAGAAACAGATAGCAGACAGGAATTAAAAGCCAGAATCCTACAATATGTTGCTTAAAAAAAAAAAAAAAAAAAACATTTAAAGCAAAATGATGCATTCAGAGTAAATGTAAAAGGTTGGAAAATAGCCTATTATGCTTCAGCTAAAGTTAAAAAAAAAAAAAAAAAAAAAAAAAAAAAAGAACAGAGGTAGTGATCTTGATCTCAGATCAAGCAAAAGCAAAAATAGACAAAATTAATTTTTTTCATATTAAAAGCCATGTAATCTTTATTACATAGTTTCTTCTACTTTCTTTGTATACTAGAATGAATCATTTGACAGATATATCCTCAAATTAAAAAAAACTTTTAATGTCATTTCCCCCCTTCTTCTTTTTTCTTTTTTTTTTTTTAATTTTTATAATTATAATATTTTCTTTGACAGTACACATGCATAGGTAATTTTTTTTACAACATTATCCATTTTACTCCCTTCTGTTCTAAATTTTTCCCCTCCTTCCCTACACCCCCTCCCCTAGATGGCAGGCATTCCTATATATATTAAATATCTTATAGTATATCCTAGGTACAATATATATGTGCAGAACCGAATTTTGTTGTTGTTGCAAAGGAAGGATTGTATTTGGAAAGTAAAAATAATCTGGGAAGAAAAACAAAACAAAACAAAACAAAACAAACAAACAAACAAAAAAAAAAAACAACGCTCACAGTTTACACTCATTTCCCAGTGTTCCTTTTCTGGATGTAACTGATTCTGTCCATCACTGATCGATTGGAATTAGATTAGCTCTTCTCTATGTTGAAGATATCCACTTCCATCAGAATACATCCTCATACAGTATCATTGTTGAAGTGTATAATGATCTCCTGGTTCTGCTCATTTCACTCAGCATCAGTTGATGTAAGTCTCTCCAAGCCTCTCTATATTACCTCCTGTTAGTCATTTCTTACAGAACAATAATATTCCATAATATTCATATGCCATAATTTACCCAACCATTCTGCAATTGATGGACATCTATTCATTTTCCAGTTTCTAGCTACTATGAAAAGGGCTGCCACAAACATTTTGCACATACAGGTCCCTTTTCCTTTTTTAGTATTTCTTGGGATATAAGCCCAGTAGTAGCACTGCTGGGTCAAAGGGTATGCAATTTTGATAACTTTTTTGGGCATAATTCCAGATTGCTCTCCAGAATGGTTGGATTCTTTCACAACTCCACCAACAATGCATCAGTGTCCCAGTTTTCCCACAGCCCCTCCAACATTCATTGTTATTTGTTCCTGTCATCTTAGCCAATCTGACAGGTGTGTAGTGGTATCTCAGAGTTGTCTTAATTTGCATTTCTCTGATCAATAGTGATTTGGAACACTCTTTCATATGAGTGGAAATAGTTTTAATTTCATCATCTGAAAATTGTCTCTTCATATCCTTTGACCATTTATCAATTGGAGAATGGCTTGATTTCTTATAAATTAAAGTCAATTCTCTGTATATTTTGGAGATGAGGCCTTTGTCAGAACCTTTAACTGTAAAAATGTTTTCCCAATGGTTACTTCCCTTCTAATCTTGTTTGCATTAGTTTTGTTTGTGCAGGAACTTTTTAATTTGGTGTAATCAAAATTTTTTTATTTTGTGATCAATCATGGTCTCTAGTTCTCCCTTGGACACAAACTCCTTCCTCCTCCACAATTCTGAGAGGTAAACCATCCCATGTGCCTCCAATTTATTTATGATTTTGTTCTTTAGGCCTAAATCTTGGACCCATTTTGATCTTATCTTAGTATGAGGTGTTAAATGTAGGTCCATGCCTAGGTTCTACCATGCTAATTTCCAGTTTTCCCAGCAGTTTTTGTCAAATAATGAATTCTTATCCCAAGAGTTGGGATCTTTGGGTTTGTCAAACACTAGATTGCTATTTTTATTCACTATCTTGCCCTGTGAACCTAACCTATTCCACTGATCAACTAGTCTATTTCTTAGCCAATACCAAATGGTTTTGGTGACTGTTGCTTTATAATACAGTTCTAGAGCAGGTACAGCTAGACAACCTTTATTTATTTATTTATTTATTTTTTATTACTCCCCTTGAAATTCTCGACCTTTTGTTGTTCCATATGAATTCTGTTGTTATTTTTTCTAGGTCATTAAAATAGTTTCTTGGGAGTCTGATTGGTATAGCATTAACTAAATAGATTAGTTTAGGGAGTATTGTCATCTTAATTGTATTCGCTCGGCCTATCCAAGAGCACTGAATGTCTTTCCAATTATTTAAATCTGACTTTATTTTTGTGGCAAGTGTTTTGTAATTTTGCTCATATAATACCTGACTTTCCTTTGGTAAATATATTCCCAAATATTTTATACTATGGATCATTATTTTGAATGGAATTTCTCTTTGTATCTCTTGCTGTTGGATTGTGTTGGTAATGTATAAAAATCCTGAGGATTTATGTGGATTTATTTTGTATTCTGCAACTTTGCTAAAATTCTGAATTATTTCTAATAGTTTTTTAACAGAGTCTTTGGGGTTCTCTAAGTATACCATCATGTCATCTGCAAAGAGTGATAGTTTGATTTCCTCATTTCCTACTCTAATTCCTGAAATCTCTTTCTTGGCTCTTATTGCTGAGGCTAGCATGTCTAATACAATATTGAATAGTAATGGTGATAGTGGGCAACCTTGTTTCAACCTTGTTTCACTCCTGATCTTACAGGGAAAGGTTCTAGTTTATCGCCATTATATTTACTGATGTTTACTGAAGGTTTTAAATATATGCTTGTTATTATTTTAAGGAATAGTCCAAAAAATAGACCAAATTAAAAGAGATAAAAGGTACCACACATAATGAAATAATATAAATACTAAACATATATGCACCAAGTGGTATAGCATCCAAATGTCTAGAGGAGAAGTTAAGAGAGCTGCAAGAAGAATTATACAGCAAAAATATACTGGAATGGGGGGAATCTCCAACTTGCTCTTTCAGAACTAGATAAATCAGGCTACAGAATAAATAAGAAATTAAGGAGATAAATAGAATTCTAGAAAAGTTATATATACATACACACACACACACAAAGCCAGAAACTACATGAATGCAATTATAAAACATTTTCCACACAAATAAAGCCAGATCTAATCAACTGGAACAAATATCAAGTGTTCATGTGTATGCTTAGCTAATATTATAAAAAATGACAGTACAAACTAAATTAAAGTTCTTAATTAAGTGCCATACCAAAAAAAGTTCCAAGAAATTTTGTTCAGAGTTACAAAAAATAATAACTAATTTCATCTGGAAAAATAAAAGGTCAAAAATTTCAAGGGAATTAAAGAAAAAACAATGTAAATGAAGGTGACATTGCTGTACCAGACTTAAAGCTATATTATAAAACAACAGTCATCAAAATTAGCTAAGAAACAGAGTATCTGTTTAGTGGAATAGATTAGATTCACAGGGCAAAATAATCAATGACTATAGCAATCTTGTGTTTGACAAACCCAAAGACCCCAGCTTTTGGGATAAAAACTCACTATTTGCCAAAAACTGCTGGGAAAATTGGAAACTATTATGGCAGAAGCTATACTGTGATTAGGTAGAAATGAGTTTATGATTTAGACATCAAGGGTATTATAAAAAGTAATTAAAAGAACAAAAGATCTATGGAGAAAAAAGGAATTTTTGTCCAAAGAACTAGAATATATTATTGAAAACAAAATAGATAATTTTGATTAAATGAAGTTAAAAGGTTTTTGTACAAACAAAACAATGTAGACATGATTAAAAGGGAAGCAATAAACAGGGGAAAATTTTACATTCAAGAGTTCTGATAAAAGTCTCATTTCTAAACTATATAGAGAATTGATTGAAATTTATAAGAACTCAAGCCATTTTCCAATTGATAAATGGTCAAAGGATATGAACAAACAAATTTAGATGAAATTAAAACCATTTCTAGTTATATGAAAAGTTGTTCTAAATCACTGTTGACCAGAGAAATGCAAATTAAGACAACTCTGAGTTACCACTACACACTTCTCAAAGACTTATAGGCCTAAAATGACAGGAAAAGATAATGGTGAATGTTGGATGGGGTATGGGACAACAATGTTGGTAGAGTTGTGAGATGATTCAATCATTTTAGAGATCAATTTGGAACTATGCTCAAAAAGTTATGGAATTGTGCAAACCCTTTGACCCAGCAGTGTTTCTACTGAGCTTGTATCCCTAAGAGATCATAAATGAGGTAAAGGTCTCTCATGTGCAAAAGTAGTTGTGGTAGATCTTTTTATAGTGACAAGAAACCAGAAACCCATCAGTTGTAGAATGGTTGGATAAATTATGGCATACAAATGTTATTGAATATTATTTTTCTATAAGAAACAATCAGCAGGATAATTTCAGAAAGGCCTAGAGAAACTTAAATTACCTGATGCTAAATGAAGTGAACAGAACCAGAAGTACACAGTAACAGCAAGATTATATGATGATGGCTCTTTTTAACAATGAGATTATTCAGGCCAGTACCAATGGTCTTGTGATGAAGAGAGCAATCTGCATTTAGAGAGAGGACTGTGGAAACAGTGTAGATTACAACATAGAATTTTCACTCTTTTGGTTATTGTTTGCTAGAATTTTGTTTTCTTTCTCTTTTTTATTTGATTTTTCTTGTGCAGCAAGATATTTGTGGAAATATGTATGAAAGAATTACACATGTTTAACATATATTGAATTACTTGCCATCTAGGGGAGAAAATGGAAGGAAGGGAGGGAAAATTTTTGAACACAAGGTTTTGCAAATAATTCATACATATATTTTGTAAATAAAAACCTTTAATAACAAAATAAAAATATAATATATACATATTTTTGGTCAGAAGTGGCAAATATCATTGTGGGCTAGATTCACACAATTTGAGACATGAATTACAGTTAGGGAAAAAGAAAAGTTAAAAATTAAGTTTTCTATAAGGACTATGAGGAAAATAGCAACCAGGAAGCAATGAAATGAATGATCACTCAGATTAACTGCTTGAAGATTCATGAGATGAATGCAGAACAATATAGAGAGTCATTATAGAAAAAAAGTTTGCAAAAGTAGTATGAAATTATGCCATGGATAGTCTTAGTGGCATCAAGAGGATTTTATACATTATTGAGTACTCAATGAAGATCCATCAAAGGATTTTAATGAGCAAAGTGAGATGAACAAAATAGTATTTTAGAAAGATTAATCTGTGGGTAATATATAGGTTATAGAAAATGAAGTCAGTGGAAATAAATATCTATTAAAATAATTCATTCTGATGAATATGAGGGTCTCAAGGATGTGTCTGGAAGGAAAAAGAAAAAAAAATGAGGAGTCATGCCAAAAAAGCATTTATTTAAGATCTATAAGCCTACCAGGTGGTGTTCATTGATCTAACTGGACTACACCAAATGGCTAATTCAACCTGGCCTGCCTTAAGCATATTCACAAGTCACTTATTTGTTTCTTGTCATGAGCTTTGCTATAGGACACATTATATGTGCTTCTCTCCTTAATCCCTCCTCCTTCAAATTCAGCTCTGAAACCCTAACCAACTTTTTGTTCCCATTATAATTGAAAGGAAATGTCTGTGACTTCCTTTCTCAAACCTTCATAATCTTTGTGACTTTGTGAACAAAAATACCCTTCAAAGAACACAACTTTCCTGTGTATGCTATCCTCCTACTTTGTTGTATTATATGTATACTTAGGAGGTTAATAAAAAATTAATGGCTGTCTGATTTGTGATAACACATCACATTGATATTTGACAATTTGATTAGTATTCCCTAATTGATGGACAGCCATTTTGATTCCAATGTTTTGCTGCTATTAGGTGGACTACTCTGTTTATTATAAGACCTTTCATTTTTGTCAGTAGTTAAAACACTCAGTCAAAAAGCTCAAATTTTTTTTTTGTTATAAGTCCTTTTTGTTTCATTTTTTTTCTCAGAAAAGAATCAATTCAGAATTCCATCAATTTGTAATAGTGCACTCCTCTTCCAAATTATTATTATTTCCGTGCTTTTTTTTTTTTTTTTAATGATCATCAATTTGATGAATTTAAAATAAAAATTGAGGTTTTGTTAAAAATGGATTTCTCTTACCTTTAATGATTTGGAATTTGTAGATATTTGTTTTTTTATTCATTTCTTATGAAAACCATTTATATATTCGTTTTTTAATTCAAGATTGATTCTGTTTTTTTAATGTTAATTTTTTGTATGTCTTGGATATCAATATTTATCAGAAACATTTACCAATTTGTATTTGATATTAACTTTTATCTTGCAAAAGCTTTTAAATTTAAACTGAAAATTTCTATTGGATTTTTTTATTGTTTTTAATCTTTTATTTTATCTCATATATTAAAATGTAATTTAAAGGTACTAACTTCCATTATCTTCTGTTTCAATTATTTGTGTTATTTTTTTTTTAATGCTGAAGCAATTGGGATTAAGTAACTTTCCCAAAGTCACACAACTAGGAAGTGTTAAGTGTCTGAGCCCAGATTTGAACACAGGTCCTCCTGACTTCAGGGATAGTGCTCTATTCACTGCGCCACCTAACTGCCCCTTCTCTATTTTATTTTGTAACATGATAACTTCATTATAGGTGATAAATTAGAAAAAAAATGTTATCTTCTGAAATATCTTCATTATTAAGCTTCTTTCTGATGTTACTAATTAATATGAGTTTAAAAAGTCATCATGTTCAAAAATGTCCAATTTTAAGAAATAATTTTTATAAATTATTTCCCCTTCATAGTAACATTCAATTTCAAACATTTTCCCAACAATAATTTCTTAAAATCTAATTTTAAGTAATTACCTAATTGGCAGAGAGTTTTGTATGTTTATAACGTACTGTATCAAAAAAAAAAAAAGAAACAGAAAAAAGATCCCTTATATAGAGATCCATATATATATATATATATGTTGCTGTTATATATGTGTGTATATGTATATATATGTTGCTGTTATTTTGTTCAATGTTCTTCTGGTTCTTCTCACAACACCAAGCCCCTGATGACATAAGTATAGTCTGTTTTGAAATCAGCCTACCCTCATTCCATATAGTTACAATAGTATTCTATTATATTCATATGCCAAAACTTATTCAGATTTTCCCCAGTTGAGTGGATACTCAATTTCCAATTCTTTTTACCCACAAAAAGAGCACATATATAACTATTTTTCCACATGTGGATCCATGTGGGTCCTTTTACCTCTTTTATGATCTCTTTGGGAGATAGACTTTGTGTTGTCATTGAAGCCATTCATTTTGTCAATTAGTCTTATATGCCTTTGGGCATTGGATCTCAAAATTAAAAAAAATGCTAAAAATTGTTTTCACATATAACTGGGAAAATACAATACTAAATTAAATGAAATAATTTTTTTTAAATGGTAAAAAAATTATTTGACATTAGGTTGATTTTATGCTTCTTCTAAATCAAACAATATGTAAAAGAAGTTTGCAGAGAATCATTGCTCTTGCTGTGCTAGCTATTCAAAAGGGATTTGTATATTTAATTAAAACAATAATCAATAAGAGTAGGTTAGGTCATATAACTAATGAGCCCTGAGGGCACTTTGGACAATAAATTCTTCATAGCTTAGGAGTTACTAATGTACTCCTATGTAAAGTATTAGACTTTTTTTTTTTTTTTCTTTCAACATAAGAATGTAAATCTCAAATTGCTACTTTGGGTTATATTCCCCTACAAAGTCAACAAAACAATGAATCACAAATGGATTAAGAAAGAATATTGAACAGATGTCAAGAAATATTTGCTCATACAGAGACCCATAAACAAGTGGAATGATCTACCAAGCAAAAATATAGAGTCAGAACCATTAGAGCCATTCAGGAAACAATTAAAATCACCACTAGAGACTAAATAGGGTTCTATAAAAGGAAGGAACTCAATAGGTTGAGTGATCTTTAGTTATTGCATTATTATTTTCCATGTTTTATGTTTTCTTTTCCCTTGGTTTTATTCAGAAGCATCTTACTTCCCATCTGCTACACAGTATTTGGGGAGACTATATAATGAATTAGAGACTCCAGTTAGGAAAAAAACAAAAAACAAAACAAACAAACAAAAAAGCAAAACAACAACAACAAAAAAAAAACACTAGAGCATTCTTCTTGATTAATAGTAGAGATATTTTCCAGATTTGTCTAATTTTTATACACCATTATAAACTTACTTCTATTGAAGTTGAGAAGAACAAAAATGCTAATACATTTTTGTGGTGTCCACCTTAGCATCCTGGGTACTTTAGAAGCCGGAGTCAGGATAAGCAAAAGTCTTTATTCTTGGTCTTTAGAAGAGAGTGGACAAGTGGATCTTTGCCATCCCACTTCATTGTCTCTCTCACAGAAGTGACCCTGGTTAGTCTCACTGCACCTCCTAGTCCCTCCCACAATTCTCTGTATACACCAAACAATTGGGCCAGCACAGGATAGTGAGAAGAGCCATTTTCCAAGCATATTCTTATAGAGTATTGCCCACTTGGTAATTAGCCTCAAGTGCTCCATTGTCCTACCCCAGTGCATTGGCTCAAGGGTTGCAGCCCTTCAAACATTTTAACATATTTCTTTATACTGAAAAAAGGAAAATATTCAAAGTTAAGTAACTTTTTGAAAAGTTTCCACTTTAGAGGCAGCTAGGTAGTGCAATGGATATAGCACCAGCCCTGGAATCAGGAGGGCCTGAGTTCAAATCTGGTCTCAGATTTGACTTAGACACTAAACACTTTCTAGTTGTGTGACCCTGGGCAAGTCACTTAACCCCAATTGCCTCAGGGGAAAAAAAAAGAAAAAAAAATTCCATCTTTGTTCAAAAATTGGATGTGAACTGCCTTGTGACTTTGTGCAAGTTCCTTAGCATCCAAAGCCCTATGATTCCTCACTGTATAATGAAGCAATTCTTCAATAAGTTGGGTTATCATATTTCTCCAACTCTAAAGCAATTTATTATCTAATACTTTGATCAAAGATATGCAATTCATAAGTCTCTAAAAGGAAATATTTTTACTTATTATTCACTTTCACATATTGACATTTTGTTGAATATACATATCTGAGTGAAGCAAACTAAGCATGAAAATTTCTATAAATAAGATGTATATGATCATTTAATCAAGATGATAAAATATACTATGTCACATAAACTTCTACTTATAATAATACAATTGTGGATCTATGTATTAAATATGCAGATTAAATATTTTCTTTTTTTTTTTAATGAGTAAAGGTCATAGTTATTAAATTGTATTATCTAACAATCCCCCTATGATTGTGTATATTTCATTGGAAGTTGTTAGAATGTTTTGATTTCAAGTTGTTGATTACTAACTGACAGTAATATAAGTCTAAGAGTGAAAAATATCATTGAGGGCCAAAGCCAAGATGGCAGAGAAGGCACACCTGAGAATCTGAACTTCTCTCACCCTCATTACCAATTTTTAAAATCAGTCTCAAAAATAATGCTAGACTGGTAAGGTTCATGAAAATCAGAAGTACAACAACTCACCAGCGGAAGAGAATCTGGAATATCACCAGAAAAGGTTTGACCTGAATGGCAGGAATAGACCAGCACAGGGAAGGGATAGAATCAGGAGGAGGGCCACCTCCATGTTTGGAAGGTTTACAAAGAGCTCTCTGCCATGGCCTGATTGCTTTCCTGTGGTAGCAGAGTAGTGGATCAGCAGATAAACCACAGCCTAGGGTAGAGGGTACACTGAGGGATGCCAAAGCTTAAGATGATCTGAGATGATCCAGGACCGGAAGTGACTTAGCACAGACCATAATACAGCTTCATGGCATTCTACAGCTAGGGGCTCTTGTTTGGGGGCAGTCACAAACCTGCACAACAGGGGCAAAGCCCGGGACAGCCTCTCATCTACACAGTGCTTGGCCAAGAGTAGTGGAATTTCCCCAGCTCGACTGCACTCCCCAGGCAGAGAAACTTCAAGTGTGATGAGGCATAGGGTAACTGCTAATACTCAAAGCAGGCATTTGTGGGGGGGCAGTGATACTTTTGCTACTTAACCTCTAGCCCCAATGCAGTCGCTAATCCTCATAGCAGGGCTCCTGCAAGGGCACTTACACAGCCCAGCCTTTGATACCCAGACCTACTCACTTCCCTGTGGAACTCTTCCAACAGCCCTCCCCCAGCTCAAGCCTTTCCTTGCAGCCAATTGAGAGGACAGTTACTGTCCATTTCCCATCCTTGCTCTGCAGAGGAAGCTGGTAACCTCTTGCCCTGAAGGCAGACCCTGAAGAATTTTTAGAAAAAGGGGGAAAAATTAAGAGAACAATCCCTAGCTTCTATACAGAAAGATAACAGGAACCTGAGGAGACTAATAGCAAAAAGCCTCCAGACAATATCCCAAATAAAGCTCTCCCAGAACAGACTATAAAAAATTCCAAAAGAGAGTTAGAAGAGAAATGGGGAAAGGAAAGAGGCTATGCAAGACAGTAACAACCTCCTGAAATGTGAATTGAAAAAGGTAAACAACTTTCTGAAATGTAAATTGGAAAAGGCAAAGAATTCACAGGAAGTACAGGAAACAGAATTAGGGAATTGGAAAAGGTGAAGAAATCACAGGAAAGTAGCATCTGTGAATTGGAAAACATAAAGAATTCCCAAGAAAGTAGGATTTGTAAATTGTAAAAAGAAAATAAATAACTAAAAAACAAATTTAATACAATGAAAAAAATTCCACAGAGTAAAACAACTCATTTAAAACCTCAATTAGACATATACAAAAAGAAGTTAAAAAAAAAAAACTAATGAAGAAAATAACTCATTAAAAATCAGAAGTGAACAAATAGAAATGAATGATTTATTAAGACATAAAGAATCAGTCAAGCAAAACCAAAAAAAAAGAAAATCTGGAGAAAAATGTCAAATATCTACTTGGCAAAACTCTTGAGAACTGTATTTCTGTTGTGGATAATCATAAAGTCCACATGTATAATTTGATTTTACTAATATAACAAAAAAAAGTGGAAATGGAAATGGGGATAGTGTCAGAAAAAGGGAAAAGGGGAGATAAAAAGAGGGAAACTACATGCCATAAAGAGGCAAAGAAAACTTATCATATCTGAGGGAAGTTAGAGAAGGGGAAGAAAATTGTGTAAACCTTACTCTCATCAGAATTGGCTCAAAGAGAAAATTAATTAACATATTTGTTTTACAGAGAATTCTCTTACATCTCATTAAAAATGGGGAGAGGAAAAGGGAAAAGGAAAAGAACAATAAGGGAAGGGTACAAGAAATGGAAAGGGATTTAAAGGGAAGAGGAAGGAATACTAAAGAGGTAGGGCTGCATAATGCAAATGGGGCTCATAAGTTTAATACTGGGGAAGGGTTTTGGGGGTGCAAGGGAAAAAAAGCATAATCAGGGGATAATATGATGGCAGGAAATACAGAATTAGTCATTTTAACTGTAAATGTGAATGGGATGAACTCTCCCATTAAGCAGAGGTGGATAGCAGACTGGATCAAAAGTCAGAACCCTACAATATGGTGTGTACAGGAAACACATTTAAAGCAGGGAGATACAGAGTAAAGGTAAAAGGCTAGAGCAGAATCCATTATTCTTCAAGTAAAGTCAAAAAAGGAGGAGTAGCCGTCTTATCTCAGATCAAGCAAAAGCAAAAATTGATCTAATCAAAAGAGATAAGGAAGGTAACTATAACTTGCTAAAGGGTAGCATAGACAATGAAGCAATATCAATACTAAATATATATGCATCAAGTGATATAGCATCTAAAGGAGAAGTTAAGAGAATTGCAAAAAGAAATACACAACAAAACTATAATAGTGGGAGATCTCAATCTTGCACTCTCAGAATTAAATAAATCAAACCACAAAACAAATAAGAAAGAAATTTAAAATGTAAATAGAATATTAGGGAAATTAGGTATGATAGATCTTTGGAGAAAACTGAATGGTGACAGAAAGGAATATACTTACTTCTCAGCAATTCATGGAACCTATACAAAAAATTGACCATATATGAGGACATAAAGATCTGAAAATTTAATGCAGGAAGGCAGAAATAGCAAAGGCTTTCTTTTCAGATTACTATGCAATAAAAACTACATTCAATAAAAAGTTAGGGATATATAGACCAAAAAGTAATTGGAAACTAAATAATCTCATGTCAAATAATGATTGGGTGAAACAGAAAATTATGGACACAATTAATAATTTCACTGAAGATAATGACAACAATGAGACATCATACCAAATATATATGGGATGCAGCTAAAGTGGTAATAAGGAGGGATTTTATATCTTTAGAGGTTTATTTGAAGAAAATAGAGAAAGAGAGGATCAATGAATTGGGATTACAACTTAAAAAGCTAGAAAAAGACCAAATTAAAAAACCCCAATCAAATACTAAACTTGAAATTCTAAAATTAAAAAGAGAAATTAATAATATTGAAAATAAAAAAAAACAATTGAATAAACAAAAGTAAGAGTTGATTTTATGAAAAAAAAACAATAAAATAGATAAAATCTTGGTAAATCTAATTAGAAAAATGAGAGAGGAAAATCAAATTGTTAATCTTAAAAATGAAAAGGAGAAACTTTCTACCAAATGAAGAGGAAATTAGAGAAATAATAAGGAGTTACTTTTCCCAAATTTATGCTAATAAATTTAATAACCTAAGTGAAAAGTGAAAAACATAGACTTCCCAGATTAACAGAGGAGGAAGCAAATTGCTTAAATAGTTCCATTTCAGGAAAAAATAAAAATAAAAAAAAATAGAACAATCAATTCCCTAAGAAAAAATCTCCATGATCAGATGTATTCACAGGTGAATTCTACCTTTCAAATTCAAAGACGAATTAGCCCCAATTCTATATAAACTATTTGAAAAAAATAGGCTATGAAGGAGTCCTGCCAAATTCCTTTTATGACACAGACATCGTGCTGATACCCAAACCAGGTAGTTGAAAATGGAGAAAGAAAACTATAGAACAATCTCCCTAATGAATATTGATGCTAAAATCTTAAATACGATATTAGCAAAAGTAATACAGAAAATCATACCCAGGATAATACATCATGATCAAATAGGATTTGTACCAGGAATACAGGGCTGGTTCAATATTAGGAAAACTATCAGTACAATTGGCCATATTAATAACCAAATTAACAAAAATCATATGATCATCTCAATAGATGCTTAAAAAGCATTTGCTAAAATCCAACATCCATTTCTATTAAAAACACTTGAGAGTATAGTAATAAATGGCCTTTTCCTTAAAATAATCAGTAGCATCTATTTAAAACCATCAGTAAGCATCATATGTAATGGGGATAAACTGGAACCTTTCCCTATAAGATCAGTAGTGAAACAAGGTTGCCCACTATCACCATTACTATTCAATATAGTACTAGAAATGCTAGCCTCGGCAATAAGAGTCAAGAAAGAGATTAAAGGAATTAGAGTAGGCAATGAGGAAACCAAACTATCACTATTTCCAGATGATATGATGGTATACTTAAAGAACCCCAAAGATTCTGTTAAAAAGATATTAGAAATAATTCATAACTTTAGCAAAGTTGCAGGATACAAAATAAATCCAGATAAATCCTCAGCATTTTTATACATTACCATCAAAATCCAACAGCAAGAGATACAAAGAGAAATTTCATTCAAAATAACTGTTGATAGTATAAAATATTTGAGAATCTATCTACCCAAGGAAAGTCACGAATTATATGAGCAAAATTACAAAACACTTGCCACAAAAATAAAGTCAGATTTAAATAATTGGAAAGACATTAAGTGCTCTTTGATAGGCCGAGCAAATATAATCAAGATAACAATACTCCCTAAACCAATCTATTTATTTAGAGCTATACCAATGAGATTCCCCAAAAACTATTTTAGTGACCTAGAAAAAATAACAACAAAGTTCATATAGAAAAACAAAGGGTCAAGAATTTCAATGGGATTAAGGAAAAAAAAATCAAATGAAGGTGGCCTAGTTGTACTAGATCTAAAATTATATTATAAAGCAGTGGTTACCAAAACCATTTGGTATTAGATAAGAAATATACTAGTTGATCAGTGGAATAGGTTAGGTACAAAGGACAAAATAATTAATAACTTTAATAATCTAGGGTTTGACAAACCCAAGCACCCAAGCTTTTGGGATAAGAACTCAATGTTTGACAAAAATTGCTGGGAAAATTGGAAATTAATATGGCAGAAACTAGGCATTGACCCACACATAACACCATACACCAAGATCAGGTAAAAATGGGTTCATGGCATAAAGAATGAGATTATAAATAAATTAGAGGAACATAGGATAGTTTACCTCTCAGATCTGTGTGAAGAGGAATTAATTTATGCCCAAAGAAGAACTAGAGATAGTTATTGATCACAAAGTAGAAAACTTTGATTATATCAAATTGAAAAGTTTTTATACAAACAAAATGCAGATTAGATTAGAAGGGATGCAATAAACTGGGAAAACATTTTTACAGTCAAAGGTTCAGATAAAGGCCTCATTTCCAAAATATATTGAGAATTGACTCTAATTTATAAGAAATCAAGCCAATCTCCAATTGATAGTCAAAGGATATGAACAGACAATTCTCAGATGAAGAAACTGAAACTATTTCTAGTCATATGAAAAGATACTCCAAGTCATTATTAATCATAGAAATGCAAATTAAGAGAACTATGAGATAACACTACACACCTGTCAATTTGGCTAAAATGACAGGGAAAGATACTGTAGATGGAGGGGATGTGGGAAAACAGGGTCACTGATACATTGTTGGTGGTATTGTGAATACATTCAGCCATTCAGGAGAGCAATTTGGAACTATAATCAAAAAGTGATTCAACTGTGCATACCCTTTGACCCAGCAGTGTTGCTGCTGGGCTTATATCCCAAAGAGATCTTAAAGAGGGGAAGGGGAC
Organism: Sminthopsis crassicaudata; assembly: GCF_048593235.1. Taxonomy (NCBI): domain Eukaryota; kingdom Metazoa; phylum Chordata; class Mammalia; order Dasyuromorphia; family Dasyuridae; genus Sminthopsis; species Sminthopsis crassicaudata. The sequence continues at coordinate 103,255,600 of NC_133619.1, forward strand.
ATGTATGTACAAGAATGTTTGTGGTAGCCCTCATTGTAGTGTCCAGAAACGGGAAACTTTGTGGATGCTCATCAATTGGAGAATGGCTGAATAAATTGGGTTATATGAATATTATGGAATATTATTGTTGTATAAGAAATAACCAACAGGATAATTTCAGAAAGTCCTGGAGAGACTTACATGAACTGATGCTGAGTGAATGAGTAGGACCACAGGATTATCATATACTTCAACAACAGTACTATATGATGATAAATGCTGATGGATGTGGCTATCTTCAACAATGAGATGAACCAAATCAATTCCAATAGAGTAGTAATGAACTAAACTAGCTACACCTAGCGAAAGAACTCTGGGAGATGACTATGAACCACTACATAGAATTCCCAATCTCTATAATTTTGCATGCCTGCATTTTGGATTTCCTTCACAGGCTAATTGTAATCTATTTCAAAGTCCAATTCTTTTTGGAAAGCCAAACAACAGTTTGGTCATGTATACATATATTGTATTTAATTTATACTTTAACATATTGAACATGTATTATATTTGTAATTTATAAGCCTATATTTTTGGAGGTAGTCATCCATTTCACTCATAAAGTTGAGCAAATAACTCACTATTTCTCTAATTTCCTCTTCATTGGTGGAAAGTTCCCCCTTTTCATTTTTAAGACTAACAATTTCATTTTCCTCTCTCCTTTTTCTAATCATATTTACCAAAAGATTATATAATTTATTGGTTTTGCATAAAACCAACTCTTAGTTTTATTTTTAGTTCAATAGTTTTTTTTTTTAACTTTCAATATTCTCAATTTCTCATCGTTGCCATTATCTTGAGTGAAGTTATTAATTGTGTTTATAATTTGCTGTTTCACCCAATCATTCTTTAAAATGTGATTATTTAATTTCCAATTACTTTTTGGTCTATTTACCCTTAACTTTTTCTTGAATGTAGTTTTTATTAATATTGTTCTGATTTTTAATCCAGTCTGCTATCCATTTCTGCTTAATGGGAATGTTCATCCCATTCACATTTACAGTTAAAATTACTAATTCTGTATTTCCTGCCATCATATTCTCCCTGGATTATGCATTTTTCCCTTGCACGCTCTGAACTCTTTCCCCAGTATTAAACTTATGAGCCTCACTTGTGTCACACAGCCCTCTCTCTTTAGTATCTTTCCCTCCTCCCTTTAAATCCGTTTCCCTTTCTTGTACCCTTCCCTTATTATTCTTTTCCTTTTCCCTTTTCCTCTCCTCCTTTTTAATGAGGTGAGAGAGAATTCTCTGTAAAACAAATATGTCAATTATTTTCTCTTTGAGCTAATTCTGATGAGAGTAAGGTTCACAATTCCATCATATATGATAGTTTTTCTTTCCTTTTTGTGGGATGTAGTTTCCCTCTTTTTATCTTTCCTTTTCCCTCTTTCTGACACTATCCCCTTTCCATTTCTACTTCCATTTTTTGTTATATCAGTAAAATCAAATTATACATGTAGTCTTAATGTATATCCACAACAGAAATACAGTTCTCAAGAGTTCATTTTACCTTTTTCTGCTGTTCTTGAGTCCTATGACTGGAGATCAAATTTTTTGTTTAGATCTGTTTTTTTCCTTAGAAACATATGGAATTCATCTGTTTCATTAAATGTCCATCTTCTTCCATGGACAAAAATGCTAAACTTAGCTGGGTAGTTTATTCTTGGCTTCATTCCAAGTTCTTTTGCCTTTCATGATATCAGATTCCAGGCCCTTCCATCCTTTAACAAAGAGGCAGCCAGATCTTGAGTGACCCTCATTGTGGCACTTTGGTACTTGAATTGTTTTTTTTCCTTCCTGTCTGCTTGCAATATTTTTTCCTTAGTCTGATAGTTCTGAAATTTGACCACAATGTTCCATGTAGTTTTTTTTTTTTTTTTAAGAGTCTTTTTCAGAAGGTGTTCGATGAATTCTTTCAATGCCTATTTTACCTTCTGGTTCTATTATCTCTGGGCAGTTCTCTTGGATGATTTCCTGTAAATAGTATCTAGTCTCTTTTTTTCATCATAATTTTTAGCAAGTCCAATAATGTTCAGATTATCTCTCCTAGATCTATTTTCTACGTTTGTTGTTTTGCCAAGTTGATATTTGACATTTTTCTCCAGTTTTTAATTTTTTTTTTTTTTTTTTTTTTTTTTTTTTTTTTTTTGGTTTTGCTCGACTGATTCTTGGTGTCTCAATGAATCATTCATTTCTCTTTGTTCAGTTCTGATTTTTATTGAGTTATTTTCTTCATTAGCTTTTTTTTTTTTTTTTTACTTCTTTCTGTATATGTCCAATTGGGTTTTTAATTGAGTTGTTTTGCTCTATAGATTTTTTTTTTCCATTTCACTAAATTTGTTTTTTAGTGGGTTATTTTATTTTTATTGGGAATTTTTTACCTTTTCCCTAATTCTGTTTCCTTTCACTTCTTGTGAATTCTTTGCCTTTTCCAATTCACATGTCAGGAAGCTGTTTACCTTTTTCAATTCACATTTCAGGAGGTTGTTACTCTCTTGCATAGCTTCTCTTTCCTTTCCCCATTTTTCTTCTAACTTTCTTTTGAGATTTTTCATAGTCTCTTCTACGAGAGTTTATTTGGAGTGTTGTCTGGAGGCTGTTTGTGATTAGTCTCCTCGGGGTTCTGCTCTCTTTCTGAATAGAAGCTATGGATTTTCTCCATTATTTTACTTATTTTTTTAAAGCCTTCAGGATCTGCCTTAAGGGCAAGTAGGTTACCAGCTTCCTCTGCAGAGCAAGGATCGGAAATGGACAGTAACTGCTCTCTCAATGAGCTGCAAAGAAAGACTTGAGCTGTGGAAGTGCTCTGGGAATAGTTCCACCAGGAAGTGTGTAGGCCTTGGTATCAAGGGCTGGGCTGTGTAAGTGCCTTGCCAGGAGTCCCAGTGTGAGAATTAGTGACTGCCTTGGGGCTAGAGTTTAAGAAGCAAAAGTATCACTGCCTCCCTCCCCCCCATGTCAGCTTTGAGTATTAGAGGTTGCCTTATCCCTCGCCACACCTGAAGTGTCTCTGCCTGGGGAGTGCAGGTGAGCTGGGGAAATTCCTCTACCCCAGGCTGAGCCCCTCACTGTGAAGATGAGAGGCTGTCTGGACTGTGCCCCTCCCTTGCAGGTTTAGACTGCGCCCCCAACAAGAGCCCCTAGTTGCAGAATTTATAAAGTTAGAGTATTTTAACAAACATTTCAATTTCTCTTCAAATTCTGAAACTGAAGAATTATTCCTTATATGTGCAACTGGAGAGGATTAGGGGCAAATTTATACCATATATATATATTTACCCCTAATTCCTGATTAATTTCCCTCATTAGAATAATCATTATGGCAAAGTAATATTTTGTAAGTGTGCACACATACTATAAAACTTTTGGTTGTAATCTATTAATCTATTTCATTCCAAAGCTTTAAATATTTTGAAAGTCAATAAATGCATTTGCATAAAATACATGATAGCTATTTGCTATTTTCAAATAAATGACACACATTTGAAAATAGTACATATATATATATATATATATATATATATATATATATATATATATATATATATATATATATATATATATATATGTATATTTCCTAAACATATAATGAAAATAAGAATGGATATATTTGGCATATTAGAGAACAAATATATAAAGCTCCTACACACCATCTGGTCTCAACCTGACAATCTGGGACATTTAGCACAAATAACCTTGTTTCAAAATATGGTTCTGATGTTGTTGTGACTACTTCCCCTATGGAATTATTGAATGTACCTGAATCTTCTACATCTCAAAAGAGGAAAAAAAAAACCACATTATTTTATTGAGTCAAATGGTGAAAATGAAAAACAACTTGGGTAGAAAAGGCACTAAAATTCAAAAGAAGAAAAAAAAAGTAAATACCTGGATATATAGAATATTAAGTATTTTCTCTGTTATGATTCAGTATTCAAATACAAGAAAGCTAAAATGATAGCCATTGCTTTCAAAGATTTTAACTTTGATTGGGAAGACAATTCACAAAAATATACTGGAAAGGTTGTAGAAGATGTATACCCACTGCTGCTTGTCCTAGGAGAAGTGATAAGATGGCTTGGATCAGCCAGGATAAAGTTAAAAAGTGACTAAGTTCAATCCAAAGAAAAGATACAAGAAGGTATAATATGCTTTCTACAGAATTATGGAATAAGAACATTATATATAAGATTTTTTTTAATGTGTACATTAGTTTTACTGCACTTTTAGTTTTCTTTTTTATATTCAAAGAAATAGCTCTCTGTGAAAGCTTAAAGGAAAGGAATAAGGGAATATAGGTGATATAGAAAAACTACATAAACAAATTCTATTTTGAGAAGGGTTTATGAATATGTAATAGTAGAAAATATGATTATGAAAATACATTCATGCACACCCACATAAAATTGATATGCAGGATGATTTATTAATATCATAAACTAGTTCAAAGTACCATACTGTTGCTAATTTTCAGTCATTAAATATAATTTATAATCAAATTTAGAACTTTTATCTTCAGGAATTTCATTATTTGAAATTCTCTCAAGTTCTTTGTTGCTTTTGTAATTGTCACATAAATGTGTGTGTATGCATATATGTGAAGACATCATTTGTAAACTCATGTAAAGAAATAATCTCTTTTCAATTATTAAATTGCAGCTTATAGTTTGAAATGATAAGATGTGCTTTTAATTAATATTTATGAACGTATCTCTTCCATTCTTTTTCTTTTAGAAAATAATGGTAATTTTCTGTAAGAATAGAAAACTATTAAGTACTTCTGGGTTTTGGGTTAAGGTGGTTAATCAGAAAGTTTTATGAGAAAAGAAAGATTAAGTAGAAAACTCTTATATCTGACTCATTTTATGTGCTCTGGTTTGTCCTTAAGTTAAGTCTTTTGAAAACATTTACTACAGTTGTCTTGCATTTTAAATAACATTACAGAACTAGAAGATATTGAACTGCTTTTTTTCTTTGTGAAAAATAATGAAATTATCTTATTGATTCAAATGAACCTGAAATGAAAGCCTATCTTTTAAATTGTACTATTGTTCCTGAGATACTATACAAATATGAATCATAAAGCACTTCATTTTCTGAAGAAATTATTTTGAAAATCACCCACAGGGCAATGGAAAAATGCATGGTGGGTGTGAAAAAGATTCAACTCATTACAAACAAGAATTATGATGGCAAAGTGTTATAAAGAATGGCATAAAGGAAATGTCTTTTTGAAAATTAGAATAATAATATGGATTGCATGAAGAATAACTGTTGAATAGCTCATGTGCTTCAACAGCATTTTAAAGATGTCAAGAGGCCTCAAAGAATAGTTCAATATATAGGTTAGCATACTCTATAGTAAATGGTGGTAGAACATGGAGAAGAATCAATGACTCAATAGAAATAAATAGGTTGACATAATATTTTTATTACTAAAATTACAGGTGCATTTTAGTATGAAAAATTGTAATAGATTTAAAAAAATATTAAACTTACCTTGTGTTTCTCTTCATTTCATACTCCTTGACTTTATTCACCCAATGAGAGTTTAAGAGAGGAGAAATATTCTTCATTCCTTTTTTGAAGGAGAGATACACAAATTTCTAGGCATTCTTTGAGACTGACTATAGAAAGGAGGGGGAGAATGTCTCTCCTGCATACATTTAAGAGTACCCAACTTCTTTATATATCCTTGATTTTTAGTTTAACTCATTAGAAACTATAAAATTTTCCCTTATGTAAAAACTTCTTTTGTAGTTGCGAAAGATCATAGCTTCCTCCCATCTAAAGTCCTTATTTATGCATTTTCTGATATATTCTAATCCATAAAATATCTGTGCTTTTTGTTTATTATATGCAAAGATAAATAATTTTACCATTCTACCATTAAACTACTCAAATCTACATAGATTAGTATTATTGACTAGTAAAATTTGCCTTATTTATATTATTTTTTATTTTGTTTAAATTGGTATTTCCTTTAATTAATAGAGTATGTAGTAGTAATAGTCATAATAAAAGTAGAAGAAATAGGAATAATAATAATAATATTAGCCAATGTAATACGGCCAATAATATAGCAATGAAAAATTTGTCAACTACATCCATCCATTCATCATACATACACATACATATTTTTTTTTACTCTTTTTTATTAATTTTATAATTATAACATTTTTTGACAGTACATATACATAGGTAATTTTTTTTTTTTTTTTACAAAATTATCCCTTGTACTCCCTTCTGTTCTGAATTTTTCCCCTCCTTCCCTCCACCCCCTCCCCTAGATGGCAGGCATTCCCATACATATTCAATATCTTATAGTAATCCTAGGTACAATATATATGTGCAGAACCGAATTTTGTTGTTGTTGTTGCAAAGGAAGAATTGTATTTGGAAGGTAAAAATAATCTGGGAAGAAAAACAAAAATAATAATAATGCTCACAGTTTACACTCATTTCCCAGTGTTACTTTTCTGGATGTAGCTGATTCTGTCCATCATTGATCAATTGGAATTGGATTAGCTTTGCCCTATTTTGAAGATATCCACTTCCATCAGAATACATTCTCATACAGTATCATTGTTGAAGTGTATAGTGATCTCCTAGTTCTGCTCGTTTCACTCAGCATCAGTTGATGTAAGTCGATCCAAGCCTCTCTATAATCCTCCTATTGGTCATTTCTTACAGAACAATAATATTACATAACATTTATATACCATAATTTACCCAACCATTCTCCAATTGATGGACATCCATTCATTTTACAGTTTCCGGGGCGGAGCCAAGATGGCGGAGAAGATACATGCAATTCTGTAAGGTCCTTTCTTCCCTCAATTCCAATTAGATAATTTCAGACTCAAAAATAGCGCTGGACTGATAGAAACCACAAGGACTGGAAGCATGACTTACCAGCTGAAGGGAATCTGGAGTTTCAACAGGAAAGGTCAGTTCCCAGGGGTGGAAGAGGAGAGGCCAGCGCAGACGGTTGGGTGCTGGCACATTGTGCCAATTGCACTGGGGAGGGCTCTGGGATCAGAGAAGCCACTGAGATAGAGGAATCTGGCACAGGCCGTTAGCTCTTCTCTGCTTATAAAACAGAAGTTCAGAAAAGAAATCAAGCCATTTTAAAAATTTAAAGGCAGAGACTGGACCTTCCTCAACCCTGGGGATGACTCAGCAGATCTTGCCACTGTGGGTGTGGCCAACTTAGGCTGTCTGGTCTTTCACCAGGGAGTAGTTAAGAGATTGAAAAGTGGGCACACACGGCCCAAGGTAACTCATAGAGCCTTGCTCAAATGGAGATTTTGGAACTCAGCCCCGGGAAGTCCCAGAGAAGCAGAACCTTTGAAATAGGGACTGCGGTTTCTGGCAGACACTTCCAGTTTGAGCGCAGGGGCTTTTCATGTCACTTCTGCTGACATCCACGCACGACCGGGACACATAGGCTAGGCTTTGTGTCGCCTTTACTGTTCGGTCTTAAACCTCAGGGAAGCCGCTAGGAAACAGCGCCCTCAAAGCACAATCCTGCTAATCACCTGTAAGGCACTTCCAGGGAGGGGGTAGGGAACTCTCTCCCAGAGCTCTCTCTTAGCTCAGGCACAGGAGCCACTGCATCCATCTGGTATGGGAGGAAGCTAGTAAAGAAATAAATAAATAATTACCTACCCCAGGGAGAGACCCCAAAAGATTTTTTAAGTATGAGTAAAAACCAAAACGAACCATTGACTCATTCTACACAGAGAAAGAGCTGGTATCCAACCCCGAGGAAGTTAACAGGAGAGAGTCAGCAGATAACAACCTAAAAGGGTACGATTCCTGCCCCCCATCACATAACTCTCTCCTAGAAGAGACTATTAAAAAGTTAAGAGAGTTTGAAGAAAAATGGGGAAAGTAAAGAGAAGCTATGATAGAGAATAACAACGTTGTGAAATTGGAGTTGGAAAAAAATAAAAAATACACAGGAGATGCAGGGAAACAAAATTTGTGAATTAGAAAAAGTAAAAAAAAAATCACAGGAAAGTAGGATCTCTGAATTGGAGAATAAAAAAGTCTCAAGAAAATAGGATTTCTGAATTGGAAAAAGAAAATAATTCTCAAAATATATAGGGAAATGGAAAAAAATTCAATAGAGCAAAATAATTCATTTAAAAACAAAACTGGGCATTTATAAAAAGAACTAAAAACTGCGAATGAAGAAAATAACTCCTGAAAATTCAGGATGGAACAAATAGAAATAAATGATTCATTGAGAACCCAAGAATCAGTCAAACAAAAAAAAAAAAAATGAAAAGGTGGAGAATAACGTCAAATACTTACTGGGAAAATCTATAGACCTGGAAAATAGATCTAGGAGAGATAATCTGAGCATCATTGGACTTCACGAAAACTATGACCAAAAAAAGAGCCTAGATTCTATTTTACAGGAAATTATCAAAGAGAACTGTCTAGAGATAATAGAAACAGAGGGGAAAGTAGATGTTGAAAGAATTCATCGAACTCCTTCTGAAATAGACCCTAAAAAAAGAACACCACGGAACATTGTGGCTAAGCTGCAGAATTACCACACAAAGGAGAAAATCCTGCAAGTAGCTAGAAAAAAACAATTTAAATACCAAGGTGCCATAATAAGGGTCACACAAGATCTGGCTGCCTCCACATTCACGGATAGAAGGGCCTGGAACCTGATATTCCGAAAGGCAAAAGATCAAGGGTTGCAACCAAGAACAAACTACCCAGCTAAGTTTAGCATCTTTTTCCATGGAAGAACATGGTCATTCAATGAAATAGAGGAATTCCATATGTTTCTAAGAAAAAAACCAGACTTAAACAAAAAATTTGATCTACATCCACAATACTGAAGAGAAACAGAAAAAGGTACACAGAACCCTTGAGAACTGTATCTCTGTTGTGGGTATATAGAAAGTATGCATGGATAATTTGATTTTACTGATATAAAAGAAAAAAAGGAGGGGGTGTACTAAAGGGAAGGGGGGTAGTATCAGAAAAATGGGAAGGAGTGATAAAAAGAGGGAAACAACATCCCAGGAAGAGGCATAGAAAATACACCATACCTGAGGGAATTTAGAGAGGGGGAGAAACATTGTGTAAATCTTACTCTCATCAGAAGAGGCTCAAAGAGTAAATAATTGTCATATTTGTTTTTCAGAGAATTCTCTCTCACCTCATTAAAAGGGGGTAGAGGAAAAGGGAAAAGGAAAAGGAGAATAAGGGAAGGGATGTGGGGGGAGGGGGGACGGATACTAAAAAAAAAAAGGAGGGCTGTGCATCACAAGGGGGGGTCTATAAATTAAATATTGGGGAAGGGGTTCAGGGGGGTCAAGGGGAAAAGCATAATCTGGGGATAATATGATGGCAGGAAATACAGAATTAGTAATTTTACCTGTAAATGTGAATGGGATGAACGCTCCCATCAAACAGAGACGGATAGCAGATTGGATCAAAAATCAGAACCCTACAATATGTTGTCTACAGGAAACACACTTAAAGCAGGGAGATACATACAGAGTAAAGGTAAAAGGTTGGAGTAGAATCTATTATGCTTCAGGTAAAGCCAAAAAAGCAGGGGTATCTATCCTTATCTCAGATCAAGCAAAAGCAGAATTTGATCTAGTTAAAAGAGATAAGGAAGGAAACTATATCCTGCTGAAAGGTAGCATAAACAATGAAGCCATATCAATACTAAACATATATGCACCAAGTGGTATAGCATCTAACTTTCTAAAGGAAAAGATAAGAGAATTGCAAGAAGAAATAGACAGTAAAACTATAATAGTGGGAGATCTCAACCTTGCACTCTCAGATTTAGACAAATCAAACCACAAAACAAATAAGAAAGAAATTAAAAAAGTAAATAAAACATTAGAAAAACTAGGTATGATAGACCTTTGGAGAAAACTGAATGGCCATAGAAAGGAATATACTTTCTTCTCAGCAGTTCATGGATCCTATACAAAAATTGACCATATATTAGGACATAAAGATCTCAAAATTAAATGTAGGAAGGCAGAAATAATAAATGCCTTCTTCTCTGATCACAATGCAATAAAAGCTACATTCAGTAAAAAGTTAGGGGTAAATAGACCAAAAAGTAAATGGAAACTGAATAAGCTCATCTTAAAGAATGACTGGGTGAAACAACAAATTATAGAAACAATTAATAATTTCACCCAAGATAATGACAATGATGAGACATCATACCAAAATCTGTGGGATGCAGCTAAAGCAGTAATAAGGGGAAATTTTATATCTTTAGAGGATTATTTGAAGAAAATAGAGAAGGAGAAGATTAACGAATTGGGCTTGCAACTTAAAAGCTGGAAAAAGACCAAATTAAAAACCCCCAACTAAAAATTAAACTTGAAATACAAAAATTAAAAGGAGAAATCAATAATATTGAAAGTTAAAAAAAAAAAAACTATTGAATTAATAAATAAAACCAAGAGTTGGTTTTATGAAAAAGCCAATAAAATAGATAAACCTTTGGTAAATCTCATCAGAAAAAAGAAAGATGAAAATCAAATTGTTATTCTTACAAATGAAAAGGGGGATCTTTCCACCAATGAAGAGGAAATTTGAGAAATAATAAGGAGTTACTTTGCCCAACTTTATGCCAATAAATTTGATAACTTAAGTGAAATGGATGACTTCCTCCAAAAATATAGGCTTCCTAGATTAACAGAGGAGGAAATAAATTGCTTAAATAGTCCCATGTCAGAAAAAGAAATAGAACAAGCTATTAATCAACTCCCGAGGAAAAAATCCCCAGGACCAGATGGATTTACATGTGAATTCTACCAAACATTTAAAGAACAATTAGCCCCAATGCTATATAAACTATTTGAAAAAATAGTGGATGAAGGAGTCCTACCAAACTCCTTTTATGATACAGACATGGTACTGATACCTAAACCAGGTCGATCGAAAACTGAGAAAAAATAATTATAGACCAATTTAATTAATGAATATTGATGCTAAAATCTTAAATTAGATATTAGCAAAAAGACTTTAGAAAATCATCTCCAGGATAATACACTATGATCAAGTAGGTTTCATACTAGGAATGCAGGGCTGGTTTAATATTAGGAAAACTATTGGTATAATTGACCATAATAATAATCAAATTAATAAAAACCATATGATCATATCAATAAATGCAGAAAAAGCATTTGACAAAATACAACATCCATTCCTACTAAAAACTCTTGAGAGTATAGGAATAAAGGGACTACTCCTTAGAATAATCAGGAGCATATATTTACGACTGTCAGTAAGCAACAGAAATTCCCAACCTTTCCCAGTAAGATCAGGAGTGAAACAAGGTTGCCCACTATCACCATTACTATTCAATATAGTACTAGAAACGCTAGCCTTGGCAATAAGAGCCGAGAAAGAGATTCAAGGAATTAGAGTAGGAAATGAGGAAATCAAACTTATCACTCTTTGCAGATGACATGATGGTATACTTAGAGAACCCCAATGACTCTGCTAAAAAGCTATTAAAAATAATTCATTTTCCAGTTTCTAGCCACTACTAAGAGGGCTGCCACAAACATTTTGGCACATACAGGTCCCTTTCCCTTCTTTAGTATTTCCTTGGGATATAAGCCCAGTAAGTAACATGGCTGGGTCAAAGGGTATGCACATTTTGATAACTTTTTTGGGCATAATTCCTGATTGCTCTCCAGAATGGTTGGATTCTTTCACAACTCCACTAACAATGCATCAGTGTCCTAGTTTTCCCATAGCCCCTCCAACATTCATCGTTATTTGTTCCTGTTATCTTAGCCAATCTGACAGGTGTGTAGTGGTATCTCAGAGTTGTCTTAATTTGCATTTCTCTGATCAATAGTTATTTAGAACACTCATATGAGTGGAAATAATTTTAATTTCATCATCTGAAAATTGTCTCTTCATATCCTTTGACCATTTATCAATCAGAGAATGCCTTGATTTCTTATAAATTAAAGTTTCTCTGTATATTTTGGAGATGAGGCCTTTATCAGAACCTTTAATTGTAAAAATGTTTTCCCAATTTGTTACTTCCCTTCTAACCTTGTTTGCACTTTTTTTTTTTTTTTTTTTTTTTTTTTTTTTTTTTTTTTTTGGTGCAGGAACTTTTTAATTTGGTGTAATCAAAATTTTCTATTTTGTGATCAATAATGGTCTCTATTTCTCCCCTGGACACAAAGTCCTTCCTCCTCCACAAGTCTGAAAGGTAAACCATCCCATGTTCCTCCAATTTATTTATGATTTCCTTCTTTAGGCCTAAATCTTAGACCCATTTTGATCTTATCTTAGTATGAGGTGTTAAATGTGGGTCCATGCCTAGGTTCTGCCATACTAATTTCCAGTTTTCCCAGCAGTTTTTATCAAATAATGAATTCTTATCCCAAAAGTTGGGATCTTTGAGTTTTTCAAACACTAGATTGCTATTTTTTTTCACTATCTTGTCCTGTGAGCCTAACCTATTCCACTGATCTATTCATATATTTCTTAGGCAATACCAAATGGTTTTGGTGATGTTGCTTTATAATATAGTTCTAGATCAGATACAGCTAGACAACCTTCATTTATTTTTTTTTTTTTCATTACTTCCCTTGAAATTCTCGACCTTTTGTTGTTCCATATGAATTCTGTTGTTATTTTTTCTAGGTCATTAAAATAGTTTCTTGGCAGTCTGTTTGGTATAGCACTAAATAAATAGATAAGTTTAGGTAGTATTGTCATCTTAATTATATTTGCTTGGCCTATCCAAGAGCACTCAATGTCTTTCCAATTATTTAAATCTGACTTTATTTTTGTGGAAAGTATTTCATAATTTTGCTCATATAATTCCTGACTTTCCTTTGGTAGAAATATTCCCAAATATTTTATACTATCAACAGTTATTTTGAATGGAATTTCTCTTTGTATCTCTTGCTCTTGAATTGTGTTGGTAATGTATAAAAATGCTGAGAATTTATGTGGATTTATTTTGTATCCTGCAACTCATACATAAACATATTAATATATACATACATACAGCTGCATTTTAGTGATAAATAAATTGAGAGAGACATAAGTTAAATCATTTCCTCAAAGATCTTACAATAATTAAACATCTGAAGAAAGCTTAATATTTGGATCAATTTTAGTACTCTTAGTTTCTATAAGTTAAATCATTTCCTCAAAGATCTTACAATAATTAAACATCTGAAGAAAGCTTAATATTTGGATCAATTTTAGTACTCTTAGTTTCTATTATGTCATCTGCATGTTCTTAAAGATATTTTACTGGAGGATTTTCACACACTTATGGTGTCACCAATCCAATTTATAAATGAACAAGTGTTGATACTGTCAAAACTGTCTGGTAGATGATCATTCAGACTTTATTTGAGGACCTACAGTGGAGAAGAAGCTAATGAGACTAAGATAGCTAATTTTATATCTCAAAATGTTTGGATGTATTTCCTTATAACAGTTTTCAATCTGCCTCTTTGAAATTACTACTTGTTTGAAATTGAAAGTATGATGACGTGAATTCTGTGAAAATTGCATAATTAATTCATGTAATTAATTTAATAATAACATATATTATTCCATTATCTGGAAAGCAAAATATCATTTACTTTGAATTTTTTTTATTTCAAATGGGAGTGGTATTAAATGATTATATGGTATTTGTAAATATAAAAATGAACACTTATTTTTGTTTTACAAACTTAAAAATGCAGCATGATATTATTTTATGATTTAAAAAACAATTTTAATCTACTTTCAATTAAAATCCATTACTTTTGGGCTTATCTATTGATACCATATATTTTATTTTTAATATTTGGACAATGAGAGAAAAATCACATTAATTATAATCTACCAATCTTTCCTTTAATATAATTTTCTATTTATCTTCTTAGCATAAATTTAATCTCTCAGGTCTTATCTTATATTTTTTTAAAGAAACTATCTTTTCCCTAGTAATCTCATAACATTAAAAAGGTTGCGCTATTTCCAAATCTTAAAAATTTTACCTGATTTTATTGTCCTTTTGAAAATGTCATTTAAAATATCATTCTTTTAGTTTTCCTCTCTCTTTAAAAAAAGTGAGAACTTGAGTCTGATGCTTTTATTTATTTATTTTGGTCATTTCTAACTTTTTATAACCAATTTTAGTATACAATTTAGGAGACTTCTGTTTACATGTCAAGAATAATGGTCACTTTCATAATTAATTAATTTATTATGCTCTTTTTAAGTTAAAGTTTAAGAGAATAAAATGAGAATAAAATAGGGAATAAAAAGAGAATTTAGCAAACCAAGAAGTTTTTTCCTCTTTCATGTTCTTGTGTAATGCTCAAATAGATTAATTCAAAATGGAACTCCTTATTTACTAATTAGTCTTTAAGAAAATAAAATACATTTGTGTTATTAGCTCATCAGGGATAACAAATTAATGAATGATGCTTATAGAAACTTAGAGAATTTTTTTTGCTCTTTTCCTCAATTTTGGGATCTGTAGTCTGTAACTAACCTCCATATACTGGAATATTGAACATTTTAAACAATTATATTATTCATATCAAATGTTTTCCTAATAACTTTCACAGTTATTTTTGGTTTATTATATAAATGATGATGATGATAGCCAGTATTTATATAGCATTTTTAAATTTTCAGGGGAATGACTGAAAAAAATGTGGTATATATGGTATATGTAATGGAATGTTATTGTTCTATAAGAAATGATGAACAGAATGATTTCAGAAAAGTCTAAAGGACTTAGATGAACCTATATTGAGGATGGTGAACAAAACTAAGAGAATATTGTACACACCAGCAACAAGATTATGTGACAACCCACTGTGATGGACTTTATTCTTCTCAACCATGTGGTTGCCATTCCAATAGAATTGGGGTGGAGAATTCCATTCACATACAGAGAGAGAATTAGAGAGAGTGTTTCCTGTGAAATGGTTGCTAAAATTTCCACTTAGAACATCTGTAAACTGAAGTTGACTTATCTTGTTTTGCAAGCTAATTGCTTACTAGATTACTAGCAGGGGATATTTTCCAGTCTGGAGACTCAAAGTCCAATTTTTGACACCTATCTATCTATTTCTGTATATCACTTTCCCCATATGTGTAGATGGCATTTCTACATAGACTATGTCTACCTGAATGCATATGTGAATTGAATTCCTGAATTCATTTTAAGGATGGGAATAGCGAGACAGAGAGAGAGAGAGAGAGAGAGAGAGAGAGAGAGAGAGAGAGAGAGAGAGAGAGAGAGAGAGAGAGAGAGAGAGAGAGGAAGAAGAAGAAGAAGAAGAAGAAGAAGAAGAAGAAGAAGAAGAAGAAGAAGAAGAAGAAGAAGAAGAAGAAGAAGAAGAAGAAGAAGAAGAAGAAGAAGGAGGAGGAGGAGGAGGAGGAGGAGGAGGAGGAGGAGGAGGAGGAGGAGGAGGAGGAGGAGGAGGAGGAGGAGGAGGAGGGAGGAGGAGGAGGAGGAGGAGGAGGAGGAGGATAGAGGAAAGGAGGGAGAAAGGGAGGATGGAGAAGGAGAGAAGGAAAGGAAGAGAGGGAGAGGGTGAGGAAAAGAGAGAGAGAGAGGGACAGGAAGACAGAATTTTAACAGGTCAAATATATTAATTCCCAATATCCATCCTCTTCAAGAAACTTTGAATTGTAGGACTCAAGATCTTGAAATAACATTAGTTCATCTCATTCTCTGTTTAGATAGAACTCTCCTTTGCTGAAGGTTATCCAGAATATCTCTAAAGATCTCTCT